>NW_027187344.1:7881228-8087622 GCF_028583685.1 Petaurus breviceps papuanus | reverse complement strand
TTGCTCTCTCTGTCTCTCTCTCTCTGTCTCTGTCTTTGTCTCTCTGTCTCTCTCTGTCTCTGTCTCTCTGTCTCTGTCTCTGTCTCTCTCTCTCTCTCTGTCTCTCTCTCTCTCTCTGTCTCTCTGTCTCTCTCTCTCTCTCTCTCTCTCTCTCTCTCTGTGTGTGTGTGTGTGTGTGTGTCTCTGTCTCTGTCTGTGTCTCCTCCCCCTCTACAAGAAAGTTTTATTGTCAACACTTAGTTTCAGGTTTGGGGTGGGAGCCAAAGCATCAAGATGGGCCCAAGTCACAGAGGAAGGCCTAGATCCTACTCAAGTGTCAGATCAAACCTCTTAAACAGGTATCCACCCAATCAGGGGGTTCACTTGCATGTGGCACATGGTGGAAGTCTCAGAGATGTGAGTTCCCTTGACTGGACCTTAGAGCATGCAGCTTCATTAGCGCCTGGTGTAGGCCCTTCTGCAGGCTCTGAATAGACTCCTTGGCATTCAGGATGCAACCCCACTCATCTTGGGCAGGTTTCCACACAACGTGGAAGAAGAATAGGCCCTTGAGGTTTTCCTTTACCATATCATGGAAAAAGTGCTACACCCCCAGGGAGGGCAACATTGTCTTGGTTGAAATTTTTTTAAAACAGCAATAGGTAGGAGTAAGAGGCCCACAGGTAGAGGGTGGCCAGGTGGCTGACAGCAGCCTTAGCCTCAGGGGAAAAGTTGAGGCAGATTTGGAAGGTAAAGTTCATGGCAAAGCAGGCAGCTTGTCCCTAAAGCATGGGGCTAACTGCCAAGGAGGCAGTATGTCCCTAAGCCTGAAGGCTGGCTTCAAAGGAGGTGACTGCTCCAGAAAGGAAACAAGGAAAAGACAACTTGAGGTGGCTGATCCCAGGGGTTGGTTAGCAGACAAGCTCAGTTGGTCAGCTTCAAAAAAGTCAAAGTCAAAGTCAAGGGTAAGGGGCGGGGGGCATGTTGAGGACGGTAGGTGCTGATCTGTTCTGTCCAAACTCTGCTGAAACAGGAAACAGAGCCCAGGTGTTGTGTTCTCCATCTGCTCTCTATATATCTTGAATGTACCAAGTTATTTTAATGTCTCACCGTGAGGGCCTTTCCTAAATCCCTAGGATTTAGCACAATGCTTAGTGGGCTCTTGTTAGATGATTGATTCAAAATAATTTTGTTTAGGCCCTTCATTTTACTGATGAGGAAACTGAAGCCCAGATAGTAGAAGTGATTTCCCTTTCATGGTCTAGAAGAGCAACTTCTACGGAAATCAGCTGAAATTCTTGCCACCACTAACATAAATGCCAACTAAATGCCACAGTCAGGGAGATCAACCTAGCAAAGGCAGCAATATGCCCTTTTGGAGAAACAAGAAGCTTGTGCCAGGCAGGCCAAACCACCACTACCACGACCACCATTCCCCTTCCTTGCTCCCAGTGAAATAGCCCAGCATCTTATGCCCAAGAGCCTCTCAGACAGTAGCACCCATACCTTGACCACTGGCCAACCTTCCAGCCAGGTCTCCTCAATCATTGTCTAGGGGAGCACCCCTCCCCCAGAAATCTGTCAAATGCCTCAATAGCCACAGCTACTAACCCAAACCAGAAAGTTCTCTCCACCAAAGTCCTTGGCTCTCTCAAATGCTTCAACATTAGAAATAGGCATGGTTTTATCAATGGAAATGACACTAAAGAAAATGTGTTTTGCCTAACAGCTGTACTTCACCGGCCCAGAAGCCCAACCCTCTTATGTTGCCCCCCCTCACCTCACAACATGAACTCCTTTAGAGCCAGGATTGTTTCATTTATCTCTGGCTATCTCTAGCACTTAGAGCAAAGTTTGGCACTTTTTAAGTGCTTAATAAATATTTTTTCATTCACTCATTCTTGCCCAAAGTTACGCCAATAGTAAATAGAGGCATAATTCAAACCTAAGCACTTTGAATCTGAATCTGGGATTCTCCCTGATAGGTCATGTAATTAACAAGAAATGTACCCCCCCCCCAAAAAATGGTACTTAGGACCTCAACCAGATATCCAGAGCCCTTGTCTTGATGGTCAGGGTGAACTTAGCCAATGAGAGTTTGTCCAGAAGATGAAATGTCCTTAAACTTCTGTGGCATATGTTGGGGGAACTGAAAAGCTACCTCCTGCTGCTAAGTAGGAATGAAATTTTCTTTGGAAGCCTCCTAGACTTCCTGCTTTCATTGTTTAATTATTCTTCCCATCAACTGGTCATTGTCTCCATTGCCTCTAGGTCTCCAGCAGAGCCAAACATAACAACTGTCCCATGGAATGACAACAACCAAAAAAAAAAAATAGCTGGGACATTATGAATCAAAATACTGGGCAACACACCTGAGAGGGGTTTAGGCTACACATGTGCCACTGGGGTTACTGTTGTCTACGTCCGTGTTCTGACTCTTAGCACGTGGAAACTTCTGCTTTCCAGAGCTTCTGAATCACAGAATCTCAGAGTTGAAAGAGATTTCAGTGGTCATATAGTCTCATATCTGAACAAAAATCCCTTTTACAATATTCCTGACAAGTAGTCACAAAGCCTTTGCTTAAAGATGGAACCATAATTAGGAATTCTCACAAATGGCACAGAATTTGGTGGTGGCACAAAGGACAGTTCATACACATGGGCAGTTGTTCTGAGAGGACAACCTGTATCACTTACATTCAATTCACTTGCATGTCCTCGCATCACCTTCCTCATATCATGGTCCTCTTGGAGAACAAAGGACAAACAGCAGCAGCAGCAACAGCCTGTATTCCAGAGAGTTTAGTCCCTGCCCCCCAGGGGGTGGGTCTAAAGAGAATGACTCTCAGCAATAGGGCCCTGAGGATTGTGACCAGGAGATGATCATGCCATGGTATGGCCTAGGCTGGCAGAAGACCACGTGGCAAGGCAGGGGGATAGTGGTCTCTTCAGGAATGAAAAGTATCTTCTGCAGTCCCTATGTGTTAGGGTTCTGGTCCTAATTAAGACCCTTTGCTGTTCTTTAGTGAGGGAAAGCCAACTACTTTCCATTCATTCCATTTCATTATGCATAATTCTGATTGTAATAAATAAATTTTTTGCTTATATCAAGCCTACACCTGACTCTCTGAAGTTTCTATCCACTGCTCCTAGTTCTGGAATCTGGGACCAAGCAGAAAAACAGTTTATTTTCTTCTTTACATGACAGCCCTGCAAAAACTTGAAGGCAGTTAACATACCTGTTCTGTTTTCTTTTCTCCAAGATGAACATCTTCAGTTCCCTCAATCAGTCCTTACATACTATAGTCTCAAAAGTTTTCACCATCCCAACTAAAATCCTACTTTCTACAAGAAGACTTCCCCAACCCCTCTTTTAAAAAAAAAATTGGAGGCAATTGGGATTAAGTGACTTGCCTAGGGTTACATAGCTAGTAAGTGTCTGAACTCAAATTTGCTCTCAGGTCCTCCTGACTTCAGGACCAGTGCTCTATCCACTATGCCATCTAGCTGCTCCCCAACCTTAAATTCAGCGCCATCCTGGTTACTTCTTATTTGTCCTGTATATCAAAAAAAAAAAAAAAAAAGTTTGTTTTCACCATCAAAGACAGTAGAGCCACCATACTTGAACTCTAACATCATAATCCTGGGTGTATTTGTAAAGGAGTCAGAAATCAAAATTAATAAGACAAAGACAGAAAACTCAGTCAGATTGGATCAAATGAATATAGAGGAGTTTCTTGCTGATGGTGACACTATCGTAAGGACATTGAGGGGTCCATTCACAAGGTATCAGAAGGAGGAGAGACACCAAAGGCTTGGGGGAAAAAATGAGCCTTTTTTAAATACTGCAAAAAGTCAACCAACACCAAAAACTACTGACATATATCAACTACCTTTCCATTCATACAAAATGTTCATCAGACTTATCACTGCACACCTCTAGGTCATGCTCAATAACTATTTGTAAAGAACATGAAGGTTTTTGCAAGTGATATGCTTCTCGGGATCTCATCTTTATCATCTCACAATTGACTAAAAGATGTAGAGAACACAAGATCTCCCCATAGTGATTGCTGATCATTAAAAAGTATTTGATTCAGTAGAATTCAGTAGATTAAAATGTCACTTTAAAGATTCTCTTCTACTCATGACAGAAAATGCTATCCATATCCAGAGAAAGAACTATGAAGTCTGAATGCAGATCGAAACATACTATTTTCTCTCTTTTTTTTCCTCATGGTTATTCCCTTTGATTCTGACTCTTCTTTGCAATATGACTAATGTGGAAATATGTTTAATATGATTGTACATGTATAGCCCATACCAGATCACATGCTGTCTTGGGGAGGAGGGAGGAGAGAGAGGTGAAAAATTTAGAACTCAAAATCTTATAAAAGTGAATACTGAAAACTAAAAATAAAGTAAAAAAATTTTAAAAGATTCTCTTCTAAGAGGGTGCATATAATCTGAATATCAAAATCATTAAAGATTCCTTGGGAGATATAACAACAAAGAGAACTTTATTCAAAGAACCTGTGATCATAAATACCAGGCAAAACATAAAACAAGGAGATAAAAGCCTGACAAAGGTACTCACTAGTATGATAGAGTTCTAATGTAGAGCCCAAGTTGAAGAATGAGTCCCTGCAGATGGTAAGAGCCTTGAAATACTCCTGTTTGAAGAGGACATTGTGTTGGTTGTATCAAGCCCCGGAACATTGCAGAGCCCCATGTAGAGTCCTATGACCACTCAGAAGAGCTGGGCCTGACCTTCACCATAGGAAAGATCAAGTGGATGACAAACATCTCTCCAAATTATGGCATGCACTTGCAGCAATAATCCATAAAGCTTACCCTAAGTGTGTATATACATATGTGTGTATATTGCACAGATATATTAATACACATATATACATGTGCATGTACCTATGTTTATACATTTTTGCATATGGAATAGATAGTACAAATGGATAAATAAGGTTCAGAATTAAATAGGAGAAGGAGGAATGCCTTCAGGAAACTGCAAAGCTTCTTTAATAACCCCAAACTTCTCCCAGAAACAAATCTTATCTTTTTAATACCAATATCTACTGGTATTGTTTTATAGCATAAAGGACACAAAAGTCTCTGAAGAACTGAAAATGAATCTCACAAAGAAGCCAATAGAAGGGCAGCTAGGTGGCACAGTGAGTAGAGCACTGGCTCTGGAGTCAGGAGGACCTGAGTTCAAATCCGGCCTCAGACACTTAACACAAAAACTAGCTGTGTGACCTTGGGCAAGTCGCTTAATCCCAATTGCCCTCCAAAAAGCAACACACAAAAAAGAAGCCAGTAGAGGTCTTCAGGGAAAAACAAGAGTAAAAGATGTCATCCCAGTATAATAGGAAGAGATGACAGGCTGGCCATATGGTGAGGGCGAGGGCTGACAGGTGGGTAGCCTGGTGCTCTACTATGTCATCAGAATGTCAAGGGGAAATGAGGAGACTCTCTAGAATGTCAGGTGGACCTCTTGTGGTGAACTTACCAGAGGAAATGGACAAGAGCTGCCCAGGATGGGGAGGCTTGGATGGGTAATTCTACACTGATGGAGAGAACATTCTGATCAATAAAGTTACACATCTGTTGGAGTATATTCCTCTGCATCCTGATATTGTTAAGTGGCACCGAAGATACAGTGCTCGAATAAGAAAGACTCAAGAGTCAATCTTGCCTGAGATACTTACTAGCTATGTGACCCTGGGAAAGTCACCTAGCCTCTCAGCCTCAGTTTGCTCATCTGTAAAATGGGGATAAATAATAGCATCTACCTCACAGTGTTGTAAAGATCAGTTGAGAAAACATATTTCAAGTTTTATAAACCATACAGTAATTTATCAACACCAGCCATTATTATATTGTGTTTTCAGTCCAATAAAACCTCCAGATCTTTTCTCATATCTGAGAGTTTATTGGATTGAAACAAATAGCAGTTTAGTCACACCTCCCCATTTTGTATTTGTACAGTTGATTTTCCAACCTCAAGCTGTCTTTCTACTGTCACCATCCTTGAGATTGTTTTCATTGCCCTTCCAATGTACTTCTATGCTTCCTGTCCACTATAACCATAATACAAGAAATAACTTGGTTGTCCCAGGGAGTCATGTGTAGCAGATGGTACACCAACTGGTGATCAGACAAATGAAGCAGAAGATCAAATTCAAAGTTAGTGAGTCATTTGTGAAGGAGTCTGTGGTTATCAAAAGTCAGGAGCAGGCTTAGGATCAATAGTCTAGGTAGTCAGGCAAATCGTGAAGCAGCAGACAAGTACCAGGGGTCAGGAAATTAGAGAAAGTGTGTGGAATGCAATTAAATAGGTTAGTTAATTTAAGGTACCATTAATTGGAGTATGGGGTTCAGACCCTTTTACTAAAAATCTGGAACCTCTGTTCTGGATTCAATAGGCTGTTTAAACTTTCCTACCAAACCTTCAGGTTTGTTGGAAGCTACTCACAGTTCTGTGGGTATTTTCAAGTGGAGTTAAGCTTTGTTTTGTGAAATAATTAGTTTTCCACATTTTAGACTGCGTGAGGATTTTATTTCTGAATCTACTTCCCTTCTCTTTTTTTGTCTCAAGATTTATACTTTCATCTTCAGTCTCTAGTGACGCCTTTGCTCCCAAGTGCAATTAAGAACTCTCCTGGAAAGAGAACAGTACAGATTTTACCACCCACAGGCTGCCATCTAACTATGACTCATGTCAAAAACTACATGGAAACAAAAACTCTCGGAGTTATAAGCAGCACAGCCACCATCTCCAACTGTTCCACCCTAGTACTTTTGACAAATGGTTTTATTGTTGTCTTTGGTTGTTTTTTTTTACATAAGTCATTTTCTTTCAATTCCCTGCCCCCCTTACCTCTCCCCTAGTAGAACCCTTGAAATAAAAATACACTCGGGAAAAGCAAATCATCACAGTCACTGCATCTAATGGTATATCAGTATATAATACATTGTATTTCTTATCTCCTGCCTTTCTACTGTCCTAATACTCTTCTCCTCTTCTTCCTCCTCCTTCTTTTTCTTTTCCTTCCTTCCTTCCTTGTCTTCCTCCTCTTTCTGCTTTTGCTTCTTCCTTCTCATAATGTGGCTCCTTCCCACCTTTCTAGACTACTTATACATTTATTCCCTCCATGTCCTTTACAATTCAGCTACACCAGCTTACTTGCTGTTTCTCACAAATGACACTCTCTATCCCATCTCCACGTCTTTATACTTGCCATCCTGCATGCCTATAATGCTCTCCTGCAACACCTTTGCTTTGTGGAATTCCTTGTGAATTTCCTTTAAGACTAAGGTCAAGTACCATGTTTCATGAGACCTGTCTTGGTTTCCTGGGGGAAATGGAGAGTTAGGGAATGATGATTGAAAATGACTTTTTAAAATGAAAGATTTTTATTGGGGCACAGGAAAGGGGTTATTGGATTATGAATGGCAGTGGAGAGGAATGCAGTCACTTGGAGTCAATGATGCCTGTACTGAGCAGGAGCTGGAGGAGACAGAGTAGACACCATCCCTAGCCCAGAAGCAGGCTTCGAGACAGTCTAATTAAAATTGTATTACCCATCCACTGGACCTTCTGTCAGAGAAAGAAAGAAATACCTTCCCTTCCCTTCACTCCAAATCAGTGGTTTTCGTTGAGGGGCAATAGGAAAATCTGTTACAAACTCTTCCCTAGGGGCAGAGGGAAGTTTCAGGAAAATAGTATGGCAGGAAGTGCTAGAACCAAGGGTGGATAAACAGTCTTTCTGGGCTATTGAGCACTGGATGGTTTGGAGGATCCCAAAAGGAGAATGGAGAGAGTGATGACCTTGTTAGTCTCTCACACCTCCCAGGACAGCAGCATCAGCTTCATAGGGTTAAAAGCATCATGTAGGTCCTCCAGCTGGTTGGGGTATTTGGACTCTGTCTTGTGCTATACATTGAATTTCTTGCAGAACTAGTGGACAATGACTTTATGAGTTTCTGTCTTGCATTTGTCTAGCTTCTGGATGAACTTCTCTGTCTCAAATAGGGACATGAACGATGCATAGAAAATGTAGATTGTCTCTATAGGGTACTTGAATGACTTACTGAGAGACTGAAGGACAGGTACCCTAGGGTCTCTTCTGGCTTGGAAGACAGATGAACAATATACATATTGCTGAGGTCCATCTCCTCTACATGTTTGTAGAGAAAAGAACCAGTCTGGCTCTTGATCTTCATGAAGTAGAACAGCCCAAGCAGATTCACAATGGTGGGAAAACTGAGCAACCAAACCATGTGACTTGTGGGTACAATGCCAACACCACAACTGAAAGTTTCATCTCTTTTACTGGTCTCTTGATTTGGTATAACTCATGGCCTTATCAATGTCAGGGAAGGTATTTATGGCTTCATGTTCTTATCCATGTTCAGCGTGTTGTCCTCAAATAACTCATCAGGTAACTCCACCACTTCCAGGATTGGGTCAGTCTCCATAGCAAAGAGGTTGTCAGAGCTTTTCACTTGGACAGGAACTTTGGAGAATGTGTGATCAAAGGCATCAAAGATGCTGTTGAGATGGATCCATGGAGAAGGGGGGAGGGTGGGAATAAGCATTAGATAGCACGTACTATGTTCTAGTCCTTTGTTCTGGAGCCAAGGGTGGGAAACCTAAAGCCTCCAGGCCACATGTGACCCTTTAGGTCCTCAAGTATAGCCCTATCAGTCAAAGGGCTGTCTGTACTTGAGGATCTAGAGGGCCACATGTAGCCTCAAAACCACCTGTTCCCCACCCTTGTTCTATACTAACAACAAGCTATGAGCAGCTGCCTTCACTGGGGATCCAACTGGCCAGTTCCATTTGGGTAACACAGTTCCTTCCTTCCTTCCTTCCTTCCTTCCTTCCTTCCTTCCTTCCTTCCTTCCTTCCTTCCTTCCTTCCTTTCCTCCTTCCTCCCTTCCTTTCTTCCTTCCTCCTCTCCCTCCATGATCTCCCTCTGTCCACATAAGGAATCATACCCTTACCTGCAGGTACTCTGCCCAAAAGATTATAAATTTTGATTGCTGAAACCTTGCATTATATCTTGGGGTTTATGGACTAGATTTCTTTTTTAAGGACCATGCCTTAAACCTAAGTCACTCTGACTCTCACTGATCAGCCAACAATAGGTCCCAGCCCAAGCCTACCTTGGTCATTGTTTGGGTTCTGGTGACTCAGAGTGAATGTAAATAGCAATTGTTTCTGTTTTGGTCAGAAACCCTGAGGTCTTACCCTCCCAGAATGATTTTTATTTATTTATTTTGACTAGGTAAAGGAGGTCATTCTTTGCCTCATTTTTACCTTGCCTTATTCACTGAATGGATATTGCCTCAGACAAACTGAGACTTCGGAAAGATCTTAGCTTAAAAAAAACCAAGGCCTGCCATTACATCCAGTACCATCTCCAGTTGTCTTGATCTATATCTTGCCACTGGACCCACATGGCTCTAGAGGAGAGAGTGAGGCTGATGACTTTGCACAGTCCTCCCTCACTTCAATTCACTTGCGAGTCATGACATCTCCTTCCTAATGCCATAGTCTTTTTTTAAGGACAAACAATAACAACGATCATGGGGTAAAGTCACTGCTACAAAATAAGGGAAACAACAAATTTTTTGACAAATTAAAAGAGGCCATTTTTTGCCACATTTCTTTCCTAGCTTTAATCACCAAATGAGCATTGCTTCAGACAAACCGAGACCTGGGAAAGACTGTAGCTAAAAAAGGTCAGTTTCCCACTGCATCCAGGGCCATCCCCAGTCATTCTGATCTCTATCTTGCCATTGTCCCTAGATGGCTCAGGAGGAGAGAGTGAGGCTGGTGACTGCACAGCTCTGCCTCACTTAAATCCAATTCACTTGCAAGTTATGACATCACCTTTCCATGTCATGGTCCTCCTCAAGAACTAAGGACAAAGAACAACAACATATGCTAGGCATCATGATAAGTATTTTATGAATATTATCTCATTTGATCCTTACAACAACTAGAAGGTAGGCACTATTATTATTATCACCCTCATTTTACAGTTGAGGAAACTGAGGCAAACAAAGATTGACTCACACAGGGTGACACAGCTAGGAATATCTTGGGTCATATTTGAAGTTAAGTCTTCCTGACTCCACCAGTTGCCTTCATTGGGAAGGTAAGGACACTTTTTGACCCTTTGGACAACTGCACTACTAGGCTACAAGTGGTCTTACTCCCACTGAAGTTCCTTTCTCAGTGCTCAATGATATTGCTAACTGTTGGCTCTAGGGGCTCTACATCCTTGAACTCTTGTGCTTCTGTCTCCTCAGCTGCCATATCAGAACCCTGAAAGTGTCTTGTTAGGAGATGCTTCTTCTTATGGAGTCAGGGAGAGAATACATGCTTTTATCTTTGATCTTTGAGAAGCTATGAGATAAACAGTGGATGAGACAGACTGAAAAAAGATGTAGAGAAACTTCTTTCTTGCAAGAACTGTTTTTACCATTATACTGTAAAAGAAAAACATCATAGAGAGAATTCTTTGAAGAGTAAGTCTGGCAAAGAAGCCATTTTCTTATCGTGGTTGGAGAGAAGCTGAAAAAACATAGAAAGAAAAGGAGGTGGAGAGACCTTTTCTGATGCTATTTTCACCTTTATCTTAAAAAGAGGATTTTTGAAAAGAAACTTTAATCATTATCTTGAGTAAACTGAATGATGAAAATGTATTTCCAGAAGTAAAGAGAAATCAATTATTGTAGGGAGTGTTTGAGGTCATATTGTCTGTGACCTTTTTCTTGATCAAAATATCGTTCAAGGGGTGGCTAGGTGGTGCAGTGAATAGAGCACTGGCCCTGGAGTCAGAAGGACCTGAGTTCAAATCCAGCCTTGGACACTTAACACTTACTAGCCACGTGAACTTGGGCAAGTCACTTAACCCCAATTGCCCTGCCTTCCCCCCTCCAAAAAGCAAAAGAAAAAATATTATTCAAAACTATCCATTGATGTTACCATTTATTTCATTGGTTAATAAGTTATACATACTCAATAATTTTAATATTTATTGAATCACAAATGATTAAGTGATTTAATATATAAAAAAGATATGAATAATTACTATTGGGAAAGGAGGTTTCCTAGTCCATTAAACAAATCACATTCAGTGAACTGAGGAAGCAAATGAGTTAACTAATGCCAAAGAGGCTGAAATTTTATTAATTAGAAAGAAAATATCTGAACATATCCCTTGAGATACCCTAGAGTTAGGGATGATAAGATTAATCATGGGAATGAGTTAAATAATAGATTTCAGGGATACCTACTAGTGAACCAAGGGGCCCTAGACAATGAAAACCTTGCCATAATTGAATTATGTGTCTTTGATATACCTTTATATGTATATCTTGACTCCCATTAAAAAGTAAGATCCTTGAAGACAGTGACTGTTTTGCTTTTGTCTTTGTGTCCCTAGCACTTAGTACAGTGCCTGTCACATTGTAAATGCTTAATACATGTAGTTGATTGCTTGCTTGACAGTATTGTCTCATTCTCAACTTGTTTGATGGAGTTCAAATAGAGATTATACTTAGCTGGTATCCCGCTATTATTCTTTTGTATTTAACATTCCAGAAGTGGATAATTTTTATTATTGAGAAAATATTATAGTTATAAGATTAAAATATACAATATGAAATATGTGCAATCTATAAATGCAACATAAATATTATAGTATAACTATAACATTATAATTGAATAAAAATATTCTGATGTAATCTCATCCTCTGAAGGCTTATTGAAAGCATCCTCAAAACAACCCCAGAAGCCAACAGTATAATGCAGATGATATCCGGTTCACAGTGATTCATCTCGTTCACACATGATTTTGATTTTGGTCTCTTCTGCTAGGCCTTTATATTCTGAAATCTTTTCTTTCTATTTCTCTTAGAGACTATCATTTTTGTAAGGCAACATCTAATAAAAAATTCTTAAGTTTTTATGGATTGTTATACCTAAAAAATTGTGGACAACAGTTCAATCTGTGATCATGCTCTCATTCCAGTAGAGTTTCTTTGTTGAGGGAGGGCAGGAGGGTGAAGAGAGGTGGTAAGGAAAGAGCTGAGGAACACAGAAAAGGGAGAAGGGAGTTCTAATGAGGTTTATTTGAGTTCTTCAGGATATTTTGCAATGTATGCTTTTAGTGCAGTGATTCTTGTCTGTCAATTCTTGAAAGAGAGCTTTTAGTAGATAATTTTAGCCACCAAGTCATGACTTACTAGGTATTCAGTAGTTTTTATCATTTTCTTAGATAATCTGCCTATGTCACTATCCTCAAGTATAAGCCTTTTTATAATTTATGGTGGTGATGAGCTGTCATAAGAATGCCCACAATTTGTCCATTTATTCAACATTTCTTTGTTAACATTGTTTTGATTGAGTTCGTGTGACTGTTACTCATGGAAGACCTTTTGGTTCTATACTTGGATCTTAACCATTTCCTAGGGTCCATCCTGGGGTAAATCATTTTCTTTTACATTAGACAAATCCAATGGTGTAAACCTCTTCACAGCTTTTGTTATTGCTTATTGAAGTGATGACTACTTATTCCAAAAATATTTCTGTGGGTTTTTTATGGGATTCTCACCCTCTTAAAATGGCTATAAATCTCTTTTCTTCCTTTTGTTGACAAAGTATTGCTATTTTGATAATTGGCTTTAGGGTTGTGAACTCTGTGTTTCATGAATATTCTATGGATTTTTCTTAGGGTACATTCCAAATCTGTCACGATCCATTTTACAGTTTTGAAAGCATACACTAATATTGCTATTGCATATGTGTTCGTTGTTTTTAACATGTTCTTTCCATTTAGCTTTGATTTCAGGATGCCAATAAATCTCAACGTATGAAGTCATAGCTTTCTCTTTGTTCGCTTTATGCTCAATGTGTCTTGCCTAAAGGAGACTAAGGTAATTGCCTTTATCCATTGTTTCAGTTTGACTTCAAACATTATTATTGTTGCTATTGTCATTATTGCTATAGTCTTCTCCTATGACACTGGTTAAAATATTCATAAATTTTACTTCATTACCATTTATTATGTATATTTTCTGTGTTATTAAAATATATTATTGGAAGAATTATCCATTTTAATGTTATTCTAAACTTAATTTAATTTAAATTTTAAAAATTGAATTTAACAATTAAAGATGAAAATATAAATAAAATAACTTTTCCCAAGAGCAATCAATCAAAGCATAGGACTAACAACCCCTACCCTGCCAACCTGAAAGGTTTACTATGAAGATCAAATGAAATCATGCATGAAAGTGTTTCGTAAATAGTAAATTTGGTAAAAAAAAAAAAAGTTTATATCTATAGAAATAAAAATTATCATTTAGGGTTCCTAGGAATTTTATACCTCAGAGATATAGAAATAGGATATGGGTTGCAAAAGAGTTCCTAACAATCTCCCTGAATCATTGATTGTTCCAAGGTCATATTCTCAAACTCACTTTGAAGTTATTACTTACCAGCAACACCCCCATCTCCCTAAAGTGAAGCATACTAACAGTTATCCATCGCTGCTCTCTATTTCAGTCCTCTGACTCATACCTATTTCTAGCCACTCAGACACCAGTTTGGAGTTTGGGATTGGTTATTACCTCTGTCTTTTAAAGCTCTCTCCCTATTTCCATTTTCAACCTTATTTATTGCTGATCCTTTCCCACTCCATTTTCCTTATTTTTCCATGGTGCAAGATAACCAATTGCTACCCTCTCTTCCTAAAGAAAAAAAGAGTGTTTGTGGGACTGGCTGAAGAAGAAGTTCAAGGGAATTAGACTTATAGTCTCTTTCAGGTCTAAATCCTTGATCATATGATAACTATTGTCTATGTGTGCCTCAAAGTGCTAGACATTTGCATTTATTTAGATATTTAAGCAATTTATATTCATAGCAGCACTTTTATAATAACAAAGAACTAAAAACAAAATAGATTTCAATCCATTGGAGAAGAGCTAAACAAGGCATGGTACATGAATATAATCACACCACTCCACTATGAGAAACAAAGACTATAAGAACTCAGAGAATCATGAGAAGATTTAAATGAACTAATCCAAAGTGAAATAGGCAGAACCAGGAAACTACACACAATAACCACAACAACGTAAATGGAAAGAACAAAAAATATTTAGCAACACCATGTAATTATCATGACCAAGCTTGAGCTTGCAAAGATGGATAGGGGATAAATGGGTCCAGGACAATGCATATGCTATCAGATTCAGTTGATATGTCAGTTAGTTTTATTGAACTTTTTTTTCTCTTTCCTTTTTATGCTTGTTACATGCTCTAAGCTTGTTTTATGCTTTGTTACAAGGGATAGATTTCTGGGTAGAAAAGAGGGAAAGGATGCATTTGGAAATAAAAATAATAAAAAAGGACATCAATAAAATTGTTAAATAGTATGCATTTTATTAATTATAAAAACATATATATTTGAAAAGTATTAACATATATGTGGATCATTATGTATTCAATCTATAGAAGGCATGTCAGCTTATTTATTATATCAAGTCATACTGAATATTTTGTTTTGAATTAGAGATCAGATTTACAGAATTTCCTCATCCATAAAATTGTAATCTTTAAGCTCCCTTCTAGCTCTAAATCCTAGAATCCTATGAGCTTGGCATGAATATGGATTCATAGGCACTATGTAGTAACTCCCTTCCCTAATATAACCCCCTCCTTTTACAAAGGAAACTAAAACCCTGAAGAGGAGGTGACTTTTCCAAGGTTATGGAGGTACTAAGTAGGACAGCCAGGACCCAATACTCTGTTCTTTCCAATATCCTTCTTCCTGTTTTATATATGAACTCTAGAAATCCTCCCACGCTGATCTAACCCTGTCTGTCTGGGCTCCTATCAGACCTTACCCAGAGATGGAAGCTGAAGCTGCGGCTAACTACTTTGAAACACACACACACACACACACACACACACACACACACACACCTCTGGTTCAGAGATCAGAGTCCGGTTTAATAGTCAAAGTCTGCTAATAGAGAGGTCCCTGATACTCTGTCTGGTTGTGTTTCATGTTCGTTCTATAAATATTTATATGGAAATACCTGAACTTCAAACATTGCAGCACGAATAGTAGGGAGATGAAGGAGAAACTGGCTATTTCTATCAATCAACAAATCGATTTTTATTGAGTGCCTATTATGTGCCTACCATGGTGCAAAGTCAGTGAAAGAAACAAAGAAGTTTAAAATGCAGAAAAGGAACAGAGATCACTATGGGCTAGAACAGTCAGGGAAGGCTTCATGGAGGAGGTGAGACTTGATGAATTAGTCCTTGAAGGATTCAGATAAACCAAAGGAAGAGGGAAGTAATTCTAGTGGGAAAAGGGAAGTTATGGCCTAAGTAAAGGCTCTGATGCAGGAAAGCACAAGGTATTTCTGAGGATTCTAATATCATAGAACCATAGATTTAAAGCTGAAAGGAATCTAGAGGTCATTTTCTATATGAGGAAACTGAGGACCAGAGAGACTGAATGACTTTCCTAAATACTACCACACAAACAGTAAGTAGCAAAGCTGTCTGGCTACAGAAAAATATTTGTGTAGTATAATAATAATAAATAATATAGGACTCTAAAGTTTATAAAGTACTTGACTTAGATTATCTCAATTGAACCTTACCATAACCCATTATTATTATTCTCATTTTACATATGAGTAAACAGGTTCAGAGAGGTTAATTGATTTGATCCAAGTCACACAGCTAATTACAGTCTCTAGGTCCTCTTATGTTAAGAGTTGAGCACTTTATGTATAATGCCACTCTCCCTCTCCAAAGTGAATTGGGGCGAGATGGCAGAATGAATGCCCGGTTAAGGAAGGAAATAAAGGTAACAAAGAACCAAAGCTTTTGTTTTTATGAAAGCATAAACTGAAATAGAATTAGGGTTGTTGTGAGGGAAATGTCTTGAAAACTCTACAGCATTATAAAAATGTGACTTGTTATTCTTATTCTCAGCCAAGTAGGTTCAGTTGCCTAGCACAGAAGACCTTTCATTGTAACATCATTTGGTCACTGATCAAATACTCTCTACTCCCACTCTTGCTACCCACTAATTCAAACGGAACCCACTTTCCTGATGACAAGAAACAAGAGATCAACTGGTCATGAAATAGTCCTCACCCATCCATATCACCATCCCATAGGTACTCTCCCCCTATTCTTTCATTTGTATTTCCTATTACTCATTTTCTTTTAGATTTTTAAAACACAGCCAGATGCAAACGTATCAAGTGTTTTTGCTTAACTGTTTTTCTTTGTTATAAGAAAAGATTCCATTTGGAGGGTGGCATTTCCAGAAATGACTGAGGTAAAAACAAAAGGCATCAATAAAACTTTAAAATGAAAAGCGTATAAAAGGTCTGTAATCCATAATTTATTAGGATCATCATAGAATTTCCAACTAGAAGGGTTTTAGAAATAGTCCAGTCCAACCCATCACTTTATGTGGGAGGAAAGTGAGACCCAAAAAGGTTTATTAACTTGCCCAAGGCCACACATGTAGTCAGCAGCAGACCCAGGGTTCAGACTTATATATACAGAGAGAGAGAGTGTGTACATTTTTTTAATTGATTGGTTGAACTAGGTTCTCTGACTTCAAAACTATTGTTCTTTATATTACACCACATTATTTCTTAACTGCTTACAAGTCAATTCAATATGATCCAGCAAAGTATTAGACTTGGTATCAAAGGGCCTAAATTCCTGCAATCCTGCCACAATTACTTGCTATGTATGACCTTGGGGATATTATTTTGCTGTGTTGTGGTTTTTTTTCTCACTTGTAAAATGAAGGAATAGGCCAAAATGACCTTTGAGACATCTTCCAGCTCTAAATCTATTTTTTTTTTAAAACAAAAATAGTGCTAAAAACATATTTTTAAACTTCCTCGGTGATTTCACATTATCAAACATTTTACACAGTCATACAGTACACTAGAAAGATTACCTGAAGTCATGAGAAACCTAGGCTTGAATCCCATTGATGAAGTTTACCACTTGTGTGATCTTGGGTTAGTTTCAACATCATGAAAATTCAGTTTCTACCTCAATCAATAAATCAGCAAGCACATATTGTGTATGCCAAGTTTGGGCACCTTGGTAAGTGCCCAAATGGTGATACAAATACAAAAGAGAATCCCTGCCCTCAAGGAACTTATATTCCATAAGAGGGATAACACATTCAAAATAAATAAAGACTATATATAAAATAAATATAGAGTGATGGGGGACACAAAAGGAAGAAAAATTAGGAAAGGTCTCTTGAAAGAAGTGTCACTTGAGTAGATACTAGAAAGGATTTAGGGGTTCCAAGACTAAGAGGCAAGGAGGGAGAGCATTCCAGGAATATGAGGGGACATCCTAAACAAAGGCACAGGAATGGGAGTTCCAATGTCACATATGGAAAAGAACAAGTATTGAAAATAATGTAGAAGATATGAGGGAAAGGACTGCATAATTATCTTTAAAAGATAACCTAGAGCCAGATTGTAAAGGGCTTTAAAAGGCAAATAGAGAGTTTGAACTTTAATCCCAAAGTGATTGGAAGCCATCAAAGTATTTTGAGTAGAGGAATAATATATTCAGACCTGTGCTTTACAAATATCAATCTGGTAGCTGTGTGTATAACAGATTATAGAGGGCAAAGGCTGGGAGACAAATTAAGAAGCTATTGCAATAGTCTAAGTGAAAGGTGATGAGAGCTAGATTAGAGTGATTGTGGTATGAATAGAGAGAATGGGATGGATGTGATAGATGCTGAGAGAGTGGAATCAACAAGATTTGGTAACTGATTACATGTGGTGCAGCAGAATGTACAGTGACCCTGGAATCAGAGAACGTGGGTTCAAATCCCACATATAAAGCTTCTTGCCTTTATGACTTTGGACAATTTCCCTGGCCCCAGATTCCCCTTCTATAAAACATGCTTCTGAGGTCCTTTCCAAGCTGTAGATCTATAACCCTATGAGTTCTGTGTTGTAAGCCTGGGTGACTAGGAAGAATGTCAACAATAGAAACAGGAAAGTTAGGAGAAAGATTGGGTTTGGGGAGGGGAGCAAGGTGGAGGGGGAGGTAATGATTTTTGTCTTCAATGTCTTGAATTTCAGGTGTCCATGAGAATTCTGGGTGAAGATGTGAGGAGATGAGATGTGGAAGAATTAGCTAAGGAGAATGAGAAGGATCAATAGGACAGGTTGAAGAAGATTCACAACAGATCAAGAAGGATGAGGACTGCAGAAAGGCCACCGGATATAGAAACAAACAGATGGATATTGGGTTTGGGTACAGCCATATCAGTCAAGTGGCTGTGCAAGTCAGATTGCCAGGTTGAGTAGCTAGTGAGAGGGTGGAGGCAAAGAATGTTAACTAGCTTTTTCTAGGAATTTGCCTATGAAAAGGAGGAGAGCTATAAAGAGTGACAAATTGAGGGAATACCAGAGGAAATGAAAATTTTTAAGGATGGGGGGAGGAGGGCATCTGCAGGTGTTTGTAGGTAATGTGGAAGAACTCAAAAGATAAGGAGAGGTAGAAAATTAGAGAAAGGGGAGTTATTAGGCAAGTGCTTTGTAAATTTAAAGCATCACATGAATAAGAATTCAAAGCTTCTTACCATTTTCAGCTGAAGTATTAAAGAAGCATATAAAGGTTGGTAATTTGGGTCACTGCAGGAATTCCAAGTCCTTATTCACTCATAGGCAATCAAGAAATACTAAAGAGAGGATCTTGGTAATATGTTAGGTACCATAATCTGCCTTCTGGAATTAACTAGATTTGGGACCTTAGACAAGTCCTTTCCCCTTTTAGGCCTCAATTTAAGAAAATTAAGGAAATCAAGGGTTCTTAATCTAAGGTCTACAGACTATTGGGGTTCCACAAATAGATTTCAAAGGAGTACAAGAACTTGGATTGGGAAAAATTATATCTCTATTTTTACTAATTGCTAACTGAAATTTAGCATTTCCTTCAATTATTTTTTTTTTAATTCTAAGGGTTCTATGGGTTGCACCAGGCTGCCAAATGAGTTCATGATACAAAAAAAGGTTATGAGTCCTTGAACTAGAAGATCTCTAGTGCTACCAAATTATAGAATTTAAGGGCAGGGGTGGCTAGGTGGCACAGTGAATAGAGCACTTACCCTGGAGTCAGGAGGCCCTGAGTTCAAATCTGACCTCAGACACTTAACACAAAAAACTAGCCATGGGACCTTGGGCAAGTCACTTAACCTTAATTGCCCTCCAAAAAGCAAAAAATTAAAAAAAATAGAATTTAAGGGCAAAAGAGGATCTTCAAGATAGCTCTAGTCCAACCCTTACTGAAAACATGAATTATATCAACAATATCAATAGTTGCTCATTTAGCTTCCTTCACCCCTGTATCACACAATGAGGCAACCCTTCTCCTTGCTAAGGCATGGACAAGTAATCTCATTCCATTGAATTTTCTCTAGCAGATTGCTCTATCACCTCCACTCTCACTAATCTTCAATTTCTCTCTTTCTACTGACTACTTTGCTACTGCTTACAAACATGTCCATGTTTTTCCCATTTTTAAAAAACCCTCCCTTGATTTCATCCATCCCTGATTATTATCCCATATGACTCTCCCTACTTTGTGGCTAAACTTGAGAAGGCATCTTAAAAACACAGGAGCCTCTATTTCTTCTTTCTCAAATCTGGCTTCTGAAATCATTATTCAACTAAAACATCTCTTTCCAAAATTAACAATGATCTCTTAATTGCCAAATCTGGATCCACTGGAGAAGGAAATAGCAAACCATTCTAGTATCTTTGCCAAAAAACAAAAAAACCCAACCCAACCCAAATGAGGTCACAAAGGATCAGATACAACTGAAATAATTGAACAACAACAACAAATTCCAAATCTAATGACCTTTTCTCAGTCTTTCTCCTTCTTGACCTCTGTAAAGCCTTTGATACTGTCAATCATTCTCTTCTCTCTCTCTGTTTTTTTTTGGGGGGGGGTGGGGGGCACATTACTTTCTTCTGGTTTTCCTCTTTGCTGGAGTTTCATCCAGCTCATGCCCAGTGACCATGGATATACCACTGGATTCTGTCCTGGACCCTCTTATCTTTTACTGGTATATTATTTCATTTGATGATTTCATCAGCTCCCTTTGATTGAATTATCATCTCTATGCTGATGATTCCCAAACGTACTTATCCATCCTAACCTTACTGCTGATGTCCATCTCAAATCTCCAACTGCCTACTGGACCTATATGTCCTATAGACATATTAAATTGAACATGTCCAAAACTAAACTAATTATTTGTCTCTTCCCCCCCCCCCTGCCCCCAATGCTGTCTTCCTCCTAATTTCCCTGTTAGTGTTGAGGGTACCACCATCCTGCCAGGATCACAGCCTAGATTTCATCTTTGACTCCTCACTCCCCATATCCAATCTATTGCCAAGACCTGTTGATTTTACCTTCATAACATCTTTCTCCTCTTTCTTCTGACACTGCTACCATCCTATTGCAGGCTTTCAGCAGACTGGTTGATCTACTTGCCACAAGTCTTTCCTCGCTGTAGTCCATCCTCCAATTAGCTATCAAAGTGATATTCTAATGAACAGGTCTGATCATGTTACTCTGCTCCCTCAATCAACTCCAGTTTATCCCTTATCACCTCCAAAACTGAATATAAAATCTTCTGTTTGTCTTTCAAAACCCTATGTAACCTGCCCCTCACCCCACCCTTCTAGTTTTCTTATTCCTTCTATCCCTCCACAAACTCTGTAATCTAGTGACATTGGTCTCCTTGTTGTTCTCCAACAACATTCTCCAAACTCTTGAGTACTTCCACTGATTGTCCTCTATGTCCAGAATGTTTGTCCTCATCATCTCTGCCTCCTGATTTCCCTAGTTTCTTTCAAGTCCCAAATAAAATTCTACCTTCCACAGGAAGGCTTTTCTGTTCCCCCTAAATCTTAATGCCTTCCCTCTGTTGATTATTTCCAACTAAATATATTCTATATATAGTTGTTTGCATGCTGTCTTCTCACATATTAAACTGTGAGTTCCTTGGGAGCAGGGTTTTAGGGTTTTTTTGGTATGTATGTTTTTGTTTTGTTTTTGCCTTTCTTTGTATCCCTAGGGCTTAGTACAGTGCCTGACACAGATTAAGTGCTTAATAAATGTTTAGTGACTGACACTTGAAAACTTCCTATATCTGGGAAATTCACTATCACCTGAGGCTACCTATTCCAGTTTTGGGCCACTCAGTTAAGAAATTCTTCCTTATGCTGAGCTTAAACAGACTCTCTGAAACTTCCATCGCTTGGCCACTATTTGGCATTCTGGAGTTATATAGATACTCCTATTTTAGCTCTAAGTCCCTTCCGCTTCTTATTTGCTCAATCTATTTTGAACAGTCCAAATTCAGTAACTACTCTAAGGCTCACATCCTAAACTCTTGTCCAACAGCATTTTGATTCAACATAGAAACAATGATCTTACTACAGTGTTTAGTGTTCATTAAGAGCTCATTGCCTGTGAAGAATGTGTAAAAGGAAACCAGCCCTCTTCTTGTCTTTGGTATAATGTTTCTTTGTGATGTCATAGCCCCAATGTCAGTGACATTCCTATGCTGTGTCACCAGGCAACAGCAAGAAGTGATAGACAACAAGTCCATCTAAGTGCAACCTAATCATGGTGAAAGAATTCAGGCGTTAGAAGCTTCACACGACATAATGGCTCAGTAGTTCCCACACCCAACATAGAATGGCCATTAGAGAACATTTGTCCAAAATGCTCCTTTTAAAACTAAGGAAACTGAGTCTCAGGAGAAGAGCCTTTGTTCAAGTTTATACAATTAGTGGCTAAGTTTGGACTAGAATCCATATCTCCTGAAGAGCTTTAAAAAAAGTCTGAGTGGTCTCTTGGTCTTCAAAAATCACTTCCCAGGTATGTTGTAGTGAGGATTCTTTTTCAAGCATGGCCTGGACTTAATAGCTGTCAAGTCCCTTCCAACTTGAAATTCTGCTTTCCGTAACTAATTCAATGCTCTTTCCACTACACCAGTTTGCTTCAGAAGTTTAAGGAGAATTGGCTGGGATATTACTGGTTTTCAGTGAAGAGAATTGTCCCTGAACCATCTTTCTGATCTACCCCTGCATTGTCATTTAGTCAAAACGGATGCAGACGGTGTAATGGAAAAAGCACTTGTTTAGGAGTCAGAAAAATGGAGCTTCATTGGCATTTCTGATGTTTTCTATCTGTGTGGTTTTGGGCAAGTAACAACTCCTCCGGGAACTAGACGGTCTCTATCAGAGACTGTCCCCTCAACTCTAAATACACCTGCCAAGCAACATTATTTCAAAACATGGGCCTTCCCAGGGCCAGGCGATTTGGGGCAATGTGATGCCCACCATGGCTGTTTCAAGACACTAGTGCCAGTCATGTCGCAATACCTCACAAGGTCTGAAAAAATCTCTAGCACACATCAATCCTTAATCGCCCCACCACCATGCCACCACACTATGTTGCGACACTATGGTGGAGGATGAGTCACGACATGTGGCTGGGGAGAAACGCTCACGCTTTCCCTGGAACACCCCTCCAATACTAATGGGCCATCATCCCCTCACCAGCCAGACCACCTGCAGACCTCCCCAGGACCCCAGTCTCGTTCAGGTCCGACCGAGATCACGTGTCCATGATCCCGCCCACCGCCCGAGCTCCGGTCCAGCCGAGGGCCCCCTTGCTTCCTTTCCGGCGGAAGTGAAGTGACTTTCCCTTTCCGGCTACGGGTCCCCAAGCGGAGCGAGAGTCAGGATTGGGGAGCCGAGTGGCGGCGGCGGAGGCGGCGGTGGCGGCGGCGTCTGTAATGGCGGAGCTGGTGCAGGGACAGAGCGCGGCTCCAGTGGGGATGAAGTCCGATGGCTTCGTGGACGCTCTGACCCGGGTCCGGCAGGTACGGGTAGACGCGGGCTGGCGGGGAGCGGAGGAGGCCAAGGCGGGGCCGGGGGCGGGGGACCGGGGCTAGGCCGCGGGGGGCGGGCGGGAGCCGGCCCCCTGACGGGGCCTGGCTGCACAGCGTCCCGCAGAAACTGCAGAATTCGAAGCTGAGGCCTTTGGTGCAAGGACGCCTGAGCCCTGGCCTGCTTCGTGGGACTCGGGGGTTGCTTGAAGCAGCCGAAAAAGCCCCTTGGGGTTGCTTCCTGCTCAGCAGGGCTCAGGTTCCCTCCCAGGGCCGGTAGCTGGGGGGTATAGACCTCTGTGGGAGGTCAGGGTTCCAAGTGAGAATTTTTGGGAGCCAGAAGATTTTAGGGGTGGAAAGAATATGGGACTGGGGTAAGAGGTAGAATAGAGGAAAGAACAAATACTATCTGCAAGACTTACTAGTAGTTAAGACAATTTTTAGACTACTCGAGTGAAGCAATAGGACTTGGAGCTTGGGAAGAACCTTGATAATTATCTAGTCCAATGCTTTTATTTTACAGCTTCTTTTTCAGGTCTCTCCCATCTCTAAATCCTATGATTTCGTAGCCCTGAATCTGGAATGTTTTTCCCACCTGAGAGAAGGAAAAGGGAAGGGGTGTGTTTAAGATAGGAGGGGCAAAAGGATGTAGGTATCACCCCTTACCCCCATCCACCCACCAAGAGGTAGGCATTTCCTATGACATTTTATCCCCGCTTAGTGGGAAAGTTTGATAAGATCAGAAATATCAGTGATATTGACTCGCCTGACCAGACGGTTTTTCTGCTGACAACAAGGTGCATCTTGTCAGTTAAGAAAACTCATTTATGAGGTGAGGAGGCACATCACTTAAGTTCTAGGTGCCTCATTTACCTCTTCTATAAGAAGAGGGGGATTGCATGATGAACTCTTAAGAACCTTCCTGCTTAAAAAAATCCAGCAGATGAATGAGCTAACAGCCAGAGATACTGCTTGACTTCTTTTAGGATTCTTAGAGCAGAATATGTTGTGTAAGTGTATGAAATTGATGTGCAAGTTAGCTCTAATAATGGAATTTCTTTTTCTGAGTGTCTTTCCTGTATATTCTTCGCACATTCATCACCTCTTCATATTTAATTGTAGGTGCACTAACTGTTACTTTAAAAGTTGGGCTAAAACTGATTATTGCTTGGTTCCCAACAGAAAGCAACAGGACTCATTGTGTTAGAAGAATGTCTCCACTCTGGCGCTTGAAGATGTGGTCTTTACATCTCTTTCCAGTATTCCAGGGGAGGGAAATCTTCCTGTTTCCCAGATACTGACTTTTCATTTTAATATTGATGTTCCTGTAGACATTATGTCGGATCCCAGAACTTTTCCAACCCTGTGGTTCCAACTAAAAATTTATCTGGTGCACTGTTGCTTACTGCCTAGTCTCCAGCCAGTAAAGTAGTGAGTATTCATTTTGCCTAGTCTACAGAGCAAATCAGTGGCTGTCATGGATGAACATGCCATCCAGCTCCCTTTTCCTTCTGCCTCTTTCAGCTTTGCCATCAAGTTGCAGTGTTCTCATCTGCAGTACAGGGTCCTGAACCATGTTTCTCACTGGCTACTAATATATAATGGCTTTCACTCTGTGCTGATGTTTTGACAGCCACCTTGTTGGCCTTCTGAGTTCGGGAAGATTATAGCCATTGCCCTAAAGTGCTCAGAACCTCAGGTGCAGAAGGCCCATAGTTGAACTTAAAATGCATTTTGAACCATTGAGAAGACTTTCTGCCTCTCTTGAGCCAGTGGTTGAGCTTTTATTCTTGGACAACCTGCTCAAGAGGGAGACCCTCTTAAATGCTGACCAGTTATGGACTGTTGAAGCAATGTTGTTTACTACTAGCAATGAAAACTTCATTGGAAATGTTCTCAGCTCTGAAATGCACCATTGACTGGAGTAGTAATAAGCCCAATGGAGAAAATTGCTGTGAATGTATTACTTCTGTATGTTAGCAGCTGAAAGTCGATACTATCTCCAAGGACTTGCTGACCTTTAAAAAATAAAATACAGGTTTGTGGGTCATTTTAAGTTTATTTTATAGATTTGCATTGGGCAGGAATTGAATGTTAGAAATCAAAAATAATATGTGGCTTATAATAGATTTTGCCTTAAAGAATTTTATATCTTTATGTGCATCTGGTCTATAGTATACCTGACTGAAGCACAGGGTCTAATGCAGCTCTCTAAGGAACATGTGATTTCCCCACGTGCCACCCTCTTTAGGGCACAGGGAAAAACAGGTTTCCTTCAAAATTGCTGTGATTTCTTTTCTTATTAAGTGTCTATATAGCCTAGTGATAGAAACTAAATTGTTAAAACTTTAAATCCATCATAGTAAGTTCTTTTATATGTTTTATCTGTTGGAATATAAGGGGGAGGGAGAAATAGGGTTTATGTCCTTCTGTGAATTTAAACTGTGGTCTTTAGTAAGTTTAGGTATATCAAACCCAATAAGTCACTTATGTGACACATTTAAGGTTTATTAGAAATCATTTGCACTTTTTCTAATAAAGTGAATGAACTTAGCTCATTCAGAGACTGTTTTCAAAGCACAGTCATTTTAGAGTCCTTAGGTATATTTTTCATACCATGTGAAAAAAAAAATTCGTCCCCAGAGATTGTCTATCCATATTTAGTTAAATCTACTAACTTAAATGAGTCACATTTGAGGCAAGTTAATCATTGTTTATAAAGAGAAGTACATAAATATTAACTGATTTGGTCATTTTTGTCAAGATCTTTATTTTGGCAACAATATTTCAGCGATTTCAGTGCAATCATCCAGATGCACAAAATAATATATTTCCCTTAGATGTTGTGGTTAACTAAGTTAATTAGTAAGGTATTAATGAAGTCATAGTAATGGGTTCATCCCAAAAGGGTCAGTTAGCTTCTTTGAGCTCCATGGCTACAAATTGTGCTTTTAATTCTGGAAACCGCTACCTTACAAAAATGTCTGTTTTTAGTCATAAGGCAAAGGCATACATATATGTACATAAGACCTAGTATGGATTGCTGCAAATTTGTCAGTTTTTTTTTAGTGAATAAAGATTTCAAAGCATGGTAGTATTGATAGATCAGCGCTGTCCTCTTTACATACAAACAGTAATACTGTTACTAATTTAAAGTTGTAGTAGACATGTAATGGATTACTAATATTTTTCTACATACTGGTGATCATTCATATTGTGGGAATTTTATTTGGCACGCAGAATTACTCTAAAAAGGTTTATCTGTACCTGTCAGTAATGAGATGAGAGTATATTACAATCATGCTATAGAACCTTAGAATTTTAAGGGACCTTAGAGGTAACCTTTTACCTAAGGCATAACTCTTGTGCATGCCTATAGGTCATCATGTATATTGATTGTAGTCAGTCTCTCATTGGATTATCATCCAGTGAGCAGCAGGAAGATAATAGCTTTTTTTGTTTTGTTTATTTTTTTAAAGTAACTTTTTTGACAAAGTTATAATATAGGTAATTAAATTTTAGAGTGAAGTTACCATAGAATAGAGCTTAAGAGTTCATGGGAATTCTAGAGATCATCTAGTTCAACCTTATCCTTTTTCCGCTCTGAGAAAACAAGCTCAGAGTTGAAGTGATTATTTCTGAGGTCATTCATCTAAGGTAATATCCAAGCTTGAACTAAAATTCAATTGACTCCTCTTCTGGTGCTTTTTTCATTAGGCTATACTGCTATTCCTAATCGATATCTCTTTGTGTAACCTTATTTAGGGAGGGTGATTGGATACGCTACTGTATACTACATATGATAGTACCACATATGTACAAGTACACACATACACATACATACATGCATACACTAACTCAAATAGAAACATCCTTGTTGGTGCATATTTGTCTTAGAAAATCATAAATTAACATTGTCTGTGTTGTATTTTTATTTATATTGTTAAACTTTTCCCAATTACATTTCAGTTCTCCTGGGGCTGGCCTTAACCCTTCAGGGCTCTATTTTGATGCACCTAGGCTAGGGCTTTGGAAGTATTATACTTCCTCTGAATTTTCCTAGAAATGTTAATGCATATTTTGAGCCTGTTACAGCCCATGCTTAGCATGTGTATTGTGACTATTTGGACAAATTTAAGGCTATGGTACTTTTAATAAGCTAATTTCTTTCTATGAGCACCAAATTTTCTTTAAAAGAGTACCATGGATTCCTTACAAAAAGCTTCTTTTCATTGACTCTTAGATTTCACATCTCTCTAATGTCAAAAGTGATGAAATCCCAGTAAATATAAGTCCTGTTAAGAATAGGAGTCTCCCATAAGAACCATAGGTTAAAGTGTGGACAAGTTAAAATTACTCACCTCAGCACTTCATGACTGAATTAGCTCCTGCACTGTTGTTTTTTCACATTATAGATCCTAAAGAAAAATAAGCACTCTGTAATTTTATTCTGGGCTTGTTTGCTATGGTATAATCCAGTATAGTACACAGTGAATATACACAAGTGTGTTTTGATTATGTTGATAGCTTGGATCATTGCACTTCAGCAAAGGCACCAAACACCCAGTTTCATGTTGAGGAGTAACTGTTGACTGTTATCTATTCCAACAACAATTAAATTCAGGAGTTTTCCATATGTAAAAGCACTTTCTTCCTACTTTCCACAGACAACTCTTCTGGATATACCATAGTTTTAATTTCTACTGAAGCTTCAGTTTATTGTGTCTCTTAGACTCAAAACCTTCATATTTGTTTTTCAAATAGCAGATATCTGCTGGTTATTTTAGGGTTTGGTATAGTGGCAGGGCAACTAACGTGTATATAAATCAGGAAATCACAGCTCTAATGCCAGCTCTGCCCCTAATTAGCTGCAAATCACTTTTTGAATCTCAGTTTACCTGCCTTCTAAACCAAGAGGTTCTACTAGATCCCCTTTTGGACCCTTCCAGCTCAGACATTCTGTAAAGGCACTTGCTAAACTAGTTCTGAAATAATTTAGTTATCTCATTTTGATTCTTCTTGATATAATATGATAAATTGGGTTTCTACCCAAAGACCCCCAGTCCTTCCACGTAGGATTTTTATTCTTTTACTTTGCCCTTTGATCAACCTACTTAGAAATATTTTGCATTTCAAAGTTTTGTTATGAGTATATTTAGGGGAAGAAAAGATCTATTACATTTAGAAACCTGACCAAATATTTTGTCCTGATGCCAGATAGTAAGAAACCACTTGAAAGACTGACATGAATGCCTTTTTCTTAGAGCCTTTGATGAAAATAGATAAAGTGTACTTTTAGTTTCTACTCAGATTGAGAAATAGAGCTTAATTTAAAAACCAACTCACTGCAATGATCACATTAAAGTTTTTGAGGAAAATAGATAAGAACCATGAAACACAATGCATTGAGAATTTAGAAAACAAAAACTTGTTAAAGTCTTTCAGGATGTTAGGTAAAGCTCTCTTGGCGTTGGTATTCTAGAGTTAAAACTCCTCAAGTTATCTCTGTAGTTAGTCCTCTTTAACTTTCAAGTGGTTGTCTTTGTAGCATTTAGTCAATCTATCTTTCAGACTAGCAGTAGAGCATTTATTAAGTACCTTGTATGGACCAGGCACTTTGCTTGGCACTAGGAATTAAAAGACCAAAAATGAATCAATTCCAGCTCTCAAGCAATTGACATTATTGGGTGAGATAGTATATATATGCATAAGAATGAAAACATACTGAATAAATACAAACTAAATCCAAGGTAATTAGGGAAGGGGCCTTAGTGGTTGGGATCAGAAAAGACTGAGTAGAACATGGTACTTGAACTGTCTTGAAGTTAGGGATTCTTTTGAGAGACCAAGGTGAGGAGGGTGTACATTAGAGATAAAGAGAACAGACAGTGCAAAGGCACCGAGATAAGAGGGTGATGTGCCTGTCATGTGTGAAGAATAGGGAAGTGATATATAATGAGGCTGGAAAGCTGCATTGGTCCTGCTTGTGAAGGCCAGCTCAAAAAACTAAATAGTTTATATTATGGTCCTAGGAACAATTGGGAGGTGCTAGAGTTTTTTGAGTAGGGGAGTGATATAGTTAGAATTGCACTTAAAAAAAACCACTTTGGCTACTATGTGGTAAATGAACTAATTAACAACTGAAGCAAAGTCAAAAGATTAAAGGAGTGGAGAGACTACCTGCAATGATATTGCTGCCTTGATTGCCAAGATTGACACAAACCATTGGTAGAATAGGAATGGGTTGGGGTCAGCCATGGTGACCCATGCTAGGTCTGGGAAGCCCCGCTGGTTGACCCTGGCTACCTGGTGGGCTATAACTTTGAGAGAAAGGTGGGCATTGGAGTCAGGGTGGACTCCCAGCCAGAAGAACAAAAACTGAATACTGTAATGATACCGTCTCCAGGTCTTTGGATGGTGATACAAGCTCAGATTGTTTAGCTGTCAGCCCCCCTTTATAGGGCCTTAGGAAAGGGAGCAGCAGCATTCGTTAACATGGAACTGAGTCCATCACTTGCTTCCTTGGCAGTTTCTAGGGCCAAGGGGGTGGGGCAGGCTTTTGATTGTCTTTGCATGTCTTCATCAGCTGCAAAATACTATCATGAAAATGTTGTATTTTGTGTTTTAATCAACTATAGTATATATCAGACACAATGATAATATATTCAAACTGGAAAGGACCATATAGAGATGATCTAGTCCAATTTTAAAGATGAGAAGAATTTTATAACAGGTTGACTAACCTGCCCAAGGTTATGTAGGTACCAAGTGACAGAGCCTGACTGGAACCTAAGTGTACTGATTCCTATTTCCAGTACTCTTTATGTTACATCTAGTGTTACAACTAATCTCTATTGGCTCTACCAAAAAAAGAAGTTTTGGAAAAGCTTTTACTCTTATTACAAATTGAATATTTATGTGAGTAGATTTAATTTTTATATCCTTTCAGAAATCCATGAAATAATACAAGTCATACATCGAGTCAAGCATTTATTAAGCTTTTACTATGTCCCAGGTACTGTGCTAAGCATTGAGGATGCAAAGAATGGCAAAAAACTCAAGGAATTCACTCTAATGGGAGGAGACAACTTGCAAACAACTATTATAGATCATAGATTGGAGGTAGTCTTAAAGGGAAGGCACTAGGGAATTGAGAAAAGCTTCTTCTAAGAAGTGGGATTTTGTCCATATCTTACCTTACTGAAATAACTTTGCTGCTAGTGTTTCTGTCTGTGCAAATAAGGATGGCACGTATATACTTGCTCTCAACTCCCTCAGAAGAAAAAAGAGTGACATTCATGAGACAGAAAAGGCCAGCAGTGTGTACTCAAGGTCATTCAGTCAGATAAGGACTGGGGCTCCTTGGATTTAATGTATTCTGGCTTCAGTGTGTCTCGACTTATCTTCTGGCCTATACCTTAATAAACATACACCTTCTGTCAGTTCCTTTAAGTGTAGTGTTTTATATTTATTGCCAACTACTGCTTGTAAGACCACTTCTGAGAAGTAACCATTGTGGTTTTCCTGCTGTTTGGAATTGTTTAGACCTGGTGTAGTTGAACCCAAAAGGCCTCTTCTGATGAGTTGGACTGTATTCAAAAAAGTTTTTAAGAGGCTAACTGATATGTGTTTTAACCTTCTTAATTTGTAGTGGGAATTTTTTTAATTCATAGCTTAATTATGTAACAACACTATAAACTGAAATATGAATAAATCAGAGAACCTTGATCTTGCATCAAAAGACTTTTATAATAAATGGTTTTAGTAAAAATTAGTGTCCTTGTCTTTAGGAAACCAATGTGTTGTAGAAGGAGTTTTGTATTTGCGACTTATGTTTTGGGTTAGATATTTTGATATGTGGTTGTGAATTGGTAATCTTTCTAGAGTTTCGTTGTTATTTACAGTCACAAAGCCCTTTTCTCTTTTGGTTTGGGATCATTTGAACTCTTTGTAAACTGTCCTATCCACCATGCCTTTAATGACAAATGCCTGCCATCATAATCACTAAACCTTTTACTTCCTGATTGTTATGTGATAATGTGGTTCTTAATGAAAGGTATTCTAATCAAAAAGAAGATGTTGTAGTGGTCATAGCTCTTAAATTCATGATTTCGTGTCTAAGGACTAAAAGGTAGCATTGAAATAGTCACTTTTTGCATTGTAAGTAGTGAGATATCCATGTGATTATCCAAAAACAAATATTTTAAAAGATAGAATGCTATAAGGCAAGTATTATGTATTATATAAGTTCTTTATATATATATATATATATATTAGTTATATATATTATATATGTTCTTAGAACAAAAGTACAATTGTTGCTGACATTTGGGTTCAAAGTGTGGTTTTTTTTTTCCCTGTGGTTTATATTAATATTGTAATTACGTTCCAAACTTTACCCACAAGTTATAAAGTAATTTTTAAGCACATTTTTATTGATCTATTTTGTTTTTACATTATAGCTTCAGTGTGTCTGAAGTTATGCCTTATTACAGTGTGACTGAACTATCCCTTGTAAGAATAAAAAAGAGGGAAAAGTGTTTGGCAGAACTGATTAATAAATTGAGGACTGATACATGTAGTGTTCTACACTCATGGTCCCCTACCTTTGTAAAGGGAGAGCTGGTGCCTTCTCATATCTCTTCTTTGGGACTAAGTTTACTCTTTATAATTTCACAGTATTTGATTTCAGTTGTTTTGTTTTTCAATTTACATTGATCTAATTGTATATTATTTTTTAAGATTTTGCTTCCCATTTTTTATCATTTCACATAAGTCATCTTATGCTTCTGTATTCATCATGTTCCTTCTTATAACACAGCAATATTCTACAAACCGCCCCCCCACCACCAGTTGATCTTTCTGCCCCAAGACTTTCCTCGCTCTAATGCATCCATCCACACAGCTGCCAAAACAATTTTTGTAAAGCACAAGTCTGTGTCATTTCCCTACTCAGTAAACTCCAGTGGTTCTCTATTGCTTCTAGGGTCAAATGTAAAGTACTTCATTTGGCATTTAAAGCTCTTCTGAACCTGGCCTCTTTCTTCCTTTCCAGTCACATTATCCAGCCATATTGGCCTACTTGTCATTTCATTATGACACTCCATCTGTCTCCATGTCTTTGCACTGGATGTCCCCATGCCTCCAGTGTGCTCTCTCCTTCCTTACTTCCATCTCTTAGAATCTCAGGCTTCCTTCACAACTCAGCTTAAACTCCCCCTTCTGCAGGAAAGTCGTTCCCCATTTTCCCCAGCTGCTAGAGCATCCCTTCCCAGGTTACCTTCCATTTACTTTGTATATGCTGTTCATGTACCTTTATATATACATGTTATCTCTCCTATTAGAATGTAAGCTCCTTGAGAGCAGAGACTGCTTCTTTGTATCCCACCATTTAGTACAGTGCTTAATAAATGCTTGTTGATTGATATATCATAGCTTAACTATTCCTCAGGCAGTGGGCATCTGCTTTTTTTTTCTACTTCTCTGCTAGCACAAAAAGCTCTGCTATGACTGTTTTAATGTATGTGAGGCCTTTGTGTCCATTGACTTCGTTAGGGTATGTGCCTAGCAATGGAATCTTTTGAGACAAAGGGTATTGACATTTTAGTGACTTTGTCAAAATTCCAAGTTGTTTTCCAAAATTATTGGACTAATTCGCCAATAGTAAATTAATATTCCAAATAAAGCAATTTTTAGAGCAAACCTATTATTCATATTTCTTTGTTCCCAACCCCTAATTTTCTTTAATGTGGTCCTTTTTGAAGACATGCCACCAATCTCATCTGACCCTAAAGCTGCCACCAAAGACACTTTAATGGGTTGAATAGGTGCCTCAGCTGGTTGCTTAATTTGTACCTGTTTACTATACTTACCTAGTTGGAATAATTGAAATCAATTGTTTTAAGTACATTTTCCTTTGCTTAAGTATATTTCCTAGGTAGAAAAGGTGTACTTATAATAAAAGTCACTTCCAATTTTAGTTCAATAAATATAGACACTAGCAATATAAAGATGAAAAAATCTGTTAGTAGGGATATGACAATCATAAATAAGTATAACTTTGATACCTGTTGAGACAATGAGAAACCTTGTATTTCTAAAATTATATATCATACTTCATTATAATTTTGTACACCCTCAACACCCTTTTTTTCTTCTTTTTTTAAAGAAAGATGATGTTTTCTGTTAGACATATACTATCAGATAGGGCTACAGTCTAGCCCTCCCATGTGATGCAGTAATCTTTTCTACAACATTCCTAACAATCTTAGCCTTTCCTAGAATACTTATTTTATATTAACTTGGGCAAATAACTTTAACCTCCCTAGGCCTCCAAAGTCCCTTCCAGTTTTATATCTACGAACCTATGATCCTGTGTGTTTGCTGCAATGTAACAGTTTAAGACTTTTGCACATCCCTAGTAGAGTATCAACCAATATTCTTCAACAGATGTGGTTCCTTGAGAAGGGAAAGGACTTGGGGGGGGTGGGACGGGGTATTTGTATCCTTGGGCACAAAGTGTATAGTACCTGCCACATAAGTGCTGAATAAGTGCTTGGTCAGTCAGTCAGCAAGCATTTATTCAGCACCCATTATGTCCTGAGAGAGTGCTGTGTTGTTGGGGATACATAGAAAAAATAAAAAGTTAAATCAACTTGAAATCTCTTTATAAGTTTTTTCTTATTCGTTTCAGTGAAGCATATGTTGAGAGAAATATAAAGATAAATGAAGGCACTGCCTCCATTCTAAGAGTTTACATTCTCTGGTAGAGGAAATCAAACATCTGTAATATAAAAGTTTTAAAAAGATAAGATACCAACAAAAATTCTGTAAGAGTTCAAAAAAGGGAAAGTTGACCATGTGGGAACTTCTCTTATCTCTCAGAATACTGAGAGAGTTTTTCACCTAGGGAGATGAAGAACTGTCACTTCATATCTGGGACAGGGAACATATGAACCCTGTGAGGAAGCCTCTCAGCTGAGCCTATTAATTTTGGGGCCCTTTGGAATGATGTAAGTAAAAGTTAGCTTCAACAGATGTGTTTCCTAGAGAGTGATCTTTTTTTGTGAATCAAGTTATTTTAGATATGCTTGGGGAGTCTTGCAATTTATGAAAGAAACTCTCTGGTGAATATTTTTGTAATAAGAGCTAGTACTCCCTAATATTTAATGTTATGTGCCAGGTTTCCTTGAGATATCACACTTATAAAAATATTAATTTAAAAGCTGTGGATTTGTTCCAAAGTATAGCATAATGCACATTTTGAGGGAGATTTCTTTTTCTTTAGAGCTACATGTTCAATAATAGTGAAAGAAAAGCTAACTAATAATGATTTTTTAAAATGTTTGTGCCATTGTGGCATTCCCTATCTTTAACCCTAAGTAAAAGGGAGAATGGATAACAGCCTTTTAAGAAGGGCTTCATTTGTTTCCCTCAGATGTAGACATGCTTTTAGATTTCTGACTTATTGTTAATTTTCTTCTCACTACAGATTGCTGCTAAAATTGGAGATGCAATTCCTCACTTGAATAATTCCACACCCCTAGTGGACCCCTCAGTTTATGGTTATGGAGTACAAAAACGACCTTTGGATGATGGAGGTAAGTTGCTTTTTAAAAGATAGTGATCCTTTCAGATTCTTGTGAATCTATTTGAAATTCATTTCTTCAAGTACTTTCTTAAACTTCTTATTTTTATTAGGAATAGCAGAGGAAGTATTTGAGATGGAATTCTAAGAATTGAATATGACTTTCTTAGCTGTTCCCCAGTAGTTCATGTCTTACTTGCCCTCATAAGATAAAAATTCTTTTCAACACTGACTTATCTTTGAAATGAAGACTTTATTTAGTTCTAAGTATCAGTTTAGAAGTAATTTGACAGAGGAGAGGTTTGGGTTGACTTAGTCCTCCATCCGTTTCATGTACCTATGCGAATTTAGTCCTCTGAGAACTTGAATGCTGGCATGTAGATATTTTCAGAAGCTATAGCTCAGGATCATCCCTAGCCCATCATACATGTAAGGAGGGACAAAAGGTAGCAGCAAAGTTAGGGGAATGCTAACTGGAGCCATGTACAGTGGAAACTTCAGGTGTCCTGAGAAGCCTGGCAAGAGCCCTGAAAAACTGGCAAGTTGGGCTTTGGTGCCACCACTGATTGGATTACTGATATGACTACTCCTAAAAAGTGAAAGAAATAAGGTGTTGTAGTTTTGCTAACTGGCCCTACTCAAGGTTCAAATACTATGAGAAAGAAAACGAAATACATCTATAGAAAAGGGCTTTATACTACCTTTTGTCAGTGATATGCTCACCTCTAAGTAACATGACAACATTTGCCAGCTAGTAAAGGGCCAGCACAAAATAATAACTATATTTCTAAGCTTATGTTAGATTAAATAATAGATGAAATTGAGGAGCTACTAAAATCTGAAGAGGGGAAAGTTGAAGAACTTCATGTCATTAAAAATCTTGACAATGTTAACCCCAGAAATTATACCTAATAACAGAACAGATGAGGTGGATAGGGATACTTAAACTGTAATTTCAAAAAGTCTTTTTTTGTCCTTGATGGCATGAATCTAACTGGCAGATCAATTATACTAAAACAGTAAATTTTTAAAAGCTGGTATCTGCTATAACCATTGTTAAAAGCTGATATCTACTGTAACTATCATGAATCAAGACATTCTTTCACAGTATTTGACAAAATGTAAAAACACTTCAGGACTTGCTCACAGCAGTGTATGTGGCAGCCGTTGCCATGGCAAGAATCACAAGAGGAAAAGTGGAGCCCTTAAAGAATACCCTAAGAGCAAGTGTCAAACACCATTGTGGCAGAAGTGCCTTGAGAGAGCTATTAGAGATCTGTGGAAGGGCATCGGAAGAGTGCATCGATATCCAGCTGTTACACACTATGAAAACTTCGATACTCTTACTCAGATAGAGGCAACAAAAAAGAAACATGTAGAAAGGAATCTGAAAAACAAAATCATTAGAAATTCTAGATGTCCAGAATTAGTCAGGAAGTATTTTTTAGCTGATTGCTATGGGCCATGCACCGTGCTAACCACTGTGGTTATAAAGAAAGACAAAAACAATCCCTGTCTTTGAAGTGCTCACAAGTCTAATGGGGGAAACAACATTCAAACAACTATGTATGTACAAGACAGATGTAGATGTATCTATTTATACAAATGGGAGTAAATTGGCAATGATATCAGAAGGCACTGGAGGGGAAAGGTGAACTGGGAAAAGCCTCTTGTCTTGAAGGGAGCCAAGAAGCAGAGATGAGGAAGGAGAACATTCTAGGCCTGGGAGACAGCTTGTGAAAAACAGTCAGGAGATAAAAGAGTATCATGTGAAAGGAATAGCAAGAAGGCCACTTTCAGTGAATTGTAGAACACATGAAAGGGACTAAAATAATAAGACTGCAAAGATAGGAAGGGTCCAGGTTGTGAAGAATTTTAAAACAGTATTTTATATTTGATTCTGGAGATAAAAGCAGGCCAAAGGAGTTTTTTGCATAGAGGATAACAAGGTAAGATCTGGACTTTAGGAAGACCAGCTTACTCTGGCAGCTGAGTAGAGAGAGGGTAGACTAAAAGTAGGTTAAATGGTACAGAAACAAACAAACAAAAATACAACAAAAGCTATACTATAGATTCTTTAAAAGATCAGATAAGAGAGAACCCTAGAATGACATAGAGTTCATTGCAGAAAGTACAATACAATAAAAATTTGAGTTAGATCAAACAGGAGGCAGAAAGCTTACATATCATTAATTAGTGAATGACATAACAGGTATGTCAAAGGAAGTAACTACAAAACTAGCCCCTCTACAAAACTAGAAATTGCTGAGGCAAAGTAAGATCCATAATTTTCTAAACACTCCAAGTGGCAACATAAATGACTAGTAAGGCTCCTTACTAGTATGTATGCCTGATTCCATCTTAACTGAAGGTACCCTCTGTTATCAAAAGATGAGAATGCAAGTAATCTCTTCAAATATAGGCCTGTTATGTCCTTATATACTTTATACCAAAGCATTGCCAGCTTTTACTATGAAGAGAGCGTCTTTAATTACTTAATAAGAAAACAGTATATTGACTCATGAACAGAAAGGGTATTCCACAAAATCCAAGTGGTGTATCAGACAGTCTGACCCAAAAAACTGTAGCATGGTTTTTGTCTATTATCACAAAAACTTTGAGTTATTTATTTATAATATCTACATAGATAACTAATTTCCTATTTAAGATATACCACTAACACAATTGTCTCAAGAATAATTAATATAAAACATGGTATTTTTCAGAGAGACAGTTTAAGACCATTATGTTTCTCTCTAGTTTTTAGTACATTGTCATACTTCCTAAGTAGAGTGATGTATAGTTCCCAAATTAAGGAGTCAAATAAGAAAACCATGTGTACAGATTAAATTATATCAAGCTCTATGGCTCCATAAAAATGAATCTTTCTCCAGTGATACCAGAATGTGATTTGAACTTGATAGGTATAAAATTCCTAATGTATACCAAGGAAAGATGAGGACTGGAGACTTCAAGACTAAATATAGAGTATGGTTGAAGGTGATACCTATAAATACCTTCGTCTCCACCAGGCAAAACACATTGAGTATGAAGATAGCAAGGAGAAGGCTGTGGCTGAATATAGTATAGTAAAGAAACTTTAGCGGCATTCTCAAATCAAAGCTGATGAAGTTGAAAGTAATTAACTACACAATACCAGTCTTGTGCCAATATTATTAGTAATTATTATGCCAGTAGTAGTAGTCATGGTAGTAGGGTAGTATAAAACCTTTGGAATTTTAAAAGGGACAGTAACACATTTGAAAAGTGATCTAACAAAAAATATGTATTAACAAAATTCAGAATATATCACTCAAAGACATCTATAAAATGATTAACATTTCCATGCCAAAAAGAAGAGATTAATAGATATTCTTAGAACATGTAATAAACAAGTCAAAAAACTACTGAAAAACTTTTAGAATAAGCACATATCACTTTCACTGGACAATAGTAACAGATAAAATGGGCACAATTATTGAATCAAATGTAACTGAAAGTGGCTTACCTCTAGATTGAACTTAAGAAATTACTAATATCCAAGAATTTAATCAAAGGGCCCTCCATGAGTGACATCCAAAGGAGCAATATGTCAGCAAAGAAACATTAGACATGTCTGACTCATGCCTTTTTTTTTTTTGGTGGGGTTTGTTATCATAGTTCAGGAGTAGGTCATTGCTATCAGAAACTATAGAAAGATAACCCTTAAGGAGTCTGGACTTAGTGTTCAGTATAGATTATACATGGAAACTGGAGATTTTGAAGCATCTTACTGTAAGTTACTAAAGTTTAGTGCTTATCAGGTACTTGGTGGTTAAAATTACGCATCAGAAACTTGCTGTTATGTAGTCATTCAATAAGCATTTGTTCAGTGCTTGGTCTGAGAGGCATGGTAGGCAAAAACAATCTGCCCTCAAAGAGCAGTCTAACAAATTCTAGCAAATCCCTATATTACAAATACAGTTTAATATCCTGGACAGCTTCACCAGTAAGCTGTACTGGAACCAGACCATCATCATAACCTGAACTGTTATCCATGATCACCTTGATGTAATATTGTTGCACAAGAACTTAAAGAACGGTATGCATTATGTTAATGGGAGGGAGATAAGCAGTTTCTTGTTTGACCCAATTTAGATTTCCATTATATTGGCTTCTTGTGACCTTATAGACAGCTGGAAAATTTCTACATCCTTCTCTTTCCAGGGAGAAATTTCTACATCCTTCTCTTTCCTTTTATTTCTTTACTTCCCAAGACTCAAGAGTACGCAGTTTTTTATTATTGTTGAATTGCTCTTTGGACTGCTTTGACTCCTTTTAATGCCTTAATCTTTTGACCTTCAGTTGTTAATTAAGAGAATTCAGAATCTCTATGCTTTCAGTTTTTTTTCTTTCACTTAATTGGGCAATATCATGTCTGAGTTAACATCCTTATTTTGCTGATCCTATAGAAAACAAACTTGTGAAAAATTGCTCATTATTTTACATTTGATGTTCCATAGACTATAAAGGAATAGTGGTTAGTGACTTTTCCCAAGACCTTTTCTACCTGAACCTGTCAGAAAAGCTGGAAACAATACCAACAACAATAGTAGTTGACATTTATATATCATTCAAAGGTTTTCAAAGCGCTTCACACACATTATCTCTTTGGGACCTTACAGTAGTCCTTTGCGTTGGATACGACGAATGTTATTATCCCCATATTTAGGTCAGGAAACTAGCTCCCAGCAGGATTCAAGCCATCCTCTCTCCTGACTCAGCTCCAGCTCTTCTTCTAGTCTACTGTACTGCATCTCAGAGGAAGGTGGTGTGATATTCTCTCTTAGGTTCATGTGTAGTGTTTTTTCTCCTCATTCTTTTGTATTATTGAGGTTCTCATGGAAATAACCTTAGCTACACTTCACTTTTATCAGTAGTTGTTGGTTGGGCACGGCTTCTTTGTCCTACTCTCCAGAAAGATAAGAATTCTATTGTTTTCAAATGGCTTACACTAGTCTTTTTTCCAGGTATTACTGTAAAGAAATGTGATCAGTATGTTTAGTTGAACATCAGAATGTTCAAATGAGTATGGTTCCTTCAAAGTAGTCACTTTGGGGAAACTGTATGATTCTTTTCCTGATGTTTCCAGTTCTCAAAACATTTCTGGAATTACTCCTAAAATTGCCTTCAGAATACTCAGCATGTTTTGAATATCCTCACTTGGGACTACTTCATCCTTAGAGGATGGTTTTGATTTTTGGAAATAGCCAAGTCATTTGAAAGTGGTCTGTTCAAGAAGATAGATGATTGTGCTGGGTCACAATTTTCTGATCTATGAAGAGGTGTGACATTAAGATTGGATTTTCTGTCTCAGAAAGCCCTGTTGAAAGAGGTCCAGAAAAATATGTGGCCCTCAAAGGTGGTTATTTTGAAGGGAAAAGCACTCATTTCAATGTTCATGTTCTGGTCTATTTCTTAAAATAGTTACATCCCCGATTGGGTAGTCTACCAGCTGAACTGAATTTATAGTCTAAGTAGTGAAGAAGAAACAGGAACTATCATACAAAAACATAAAAATGGCTTTCAGATACAAGCAGGATTCTGGTTCGTAGATCTGCAACTAGAAAGGGCCTCAGAGTTTATTGATTGAGTCTCGAACCCTATTTTGCAGATGAGGAATTTGAGATCTGAGGTCTGGAGAGATTAAAGGACTTAACCAAGTTAAGGCAGGTAGTAAGCACAGTTGAAAATGAGGCTTTACTGGATTTTTCTGTTTGCCTTCATTGACTAATATTAGTGTTTTCCTGGATAAACATTACTGCGTATGTTTTCTTCATTTTGTATCTAGTAAAAATCCATAATATGTGGGTTTTTATCAGAGGAGGGGGGTGCAAGCATAGAGGAGGAGGAGATTCATGTTTCATTTCTTCCCACGTGGCACCACTATAACCATCATGTCTGGCTTTCCACATAAATCTTTTTAATGGATGGTCTCTCTGACCCACAACTTCCAGAATTCTAGATCAATAGGGCACATTTAAAAAAATAAACTTTGTTTTTACCTACTGCTTGCAGTTAAAGTAATAAAACATATGTACATTATTGAATTGTTAATCTTACACCCTAGTGGGTGGAATGCTTAGAACACATTGGAATGAAACTACTTTTTTTTTCTTTTTGGAGGGGGGAGGGCAGAGCAGTTGGGGTTGAGTGACTTGCCCAAGGTCACACAGCTAGTAAGTGTTAAGTGTCTGAGGCCAAATTTGAACTCAGGTCCTCTTGACTCCAGGGCCCCCTAGCAGCCCTGGCCGGTATGAAACTTCTTAATAGCACTTTGTGCACCTTAAATTTTTTCTGCTCTTAGTGTACCCAGTTTGAAATAGATTATTCCAGTGTCCCCATTATGCAGATGAAGAAACCCAGGAACAAATAAATTCAAGTGACAGCCCAAGAATATTGCTCATTCCATTGGATAATTTTCCTTCCTTCATGCTTCTAATGTAATATAATTTCATCTATACTTGCCACTTTTGGCTAAATCTTTTTAAAAGGAAATGAAAGCTTTTCCCTTTTACTTTCAAAGATTGAGTCTGCCTAAGGTTTAGATCTTCTGTGTTATGAAGCATATCTCATCTGTGGACTAGGAATTCCTGTGTGTTATACAAAAACTTATTCTGTATTTGAACAAGAGATTCCCCTCTAACTTGCCTTTTTTTTCCATTTTTCTTCTAAAATTATCTTTTTCTTGTTGCATACTGAATTTCTTTTGGCTTAATTACAAGATTATGCAAATTTGATTTGTGTCTGTTTTGAGTGGTGGTTTAAATTATGAATTATTTCATAAGCCCAGGTAGTGGCAAATAACACAATTATGAGAGGGTTCATTGATATGGGATATATCTTATGCCCCAGTAATCAAAAATGAAATTTCCCTTTTACCTAGATTTACTTAGATATGTAAATTTTTAGCTAAACTGTGTTTGATAAACTGAATATTGAGTCTGACAACATCATTTTGTCATTTGTTTTCCTGGCATGCACAAGAGATAAGGTCATGAGCCTAGGTGTTCCATTTTCTTAAATAAACATGTAAGATACTTTTTTTTTTTTAATGTTGATGTTTATTTGACAGCTCTGTTAGAGTCAAAACCATGTTACCATTCATTCATTAAAAGTTCAGGAATGGTGCGGCTAGGTGGTGCAGTGAGTAAAGTGCCAGCCTCGGAGTCTGGAGAACCCAAGTTCGGTTCTGGCCTCAGACACTTCACACCCACACAAAAAAACTAGCTGTGTAACCTTGGACAAGTTACTTAACCCCAATTGCCCTCCAAAAGGCAAAAAAAAAAAAAGTTCAGGAATGCAAAAAATAATGAGAACGATTCAGGATATCCATAAAGGCAAATTTTTCTTAAATTGCATTTTATAAATAGTGACTGAGCCTCCTAATAGTTCAGAAAAGAAGCTAGCCACTGAGCATTTCTAATTTGTCTAAGAAATAATGAATCCTTTAAAGTGGTTGGATATACAGGCAGTTCTGCTTTAATGCTACATATACCTTCCCAAAAAAAGCACCACTTTATGCAAAATCATGTAATAAAAACCATAGAGCAAATGGGGTTAGGGATAAAAAGCTCAAAAACTTCATCAGTGACACATTAAAAAAAGATAGTAAATTATGGTAGCATAATATTGTGCGTATTAAATAAAGTTAAGAAATAACCTCGAGCTGCTGCTTGTTCTGCCATTTGGCCTGCAGATCTTTATCCCCACTTACCCCTGACTTCCTCAGGCTTCAGGTAGGCAACTCTGGGTCTCCTTCCATGGCTATAAGGGAAGTGAGGGTCTAGAAGTAAGGAAATGGCACTTTACCTTTACAAAGACCTGGAGTTTGCCTTGGGAGTGGGCTTCTAAAGGACTGCAGCCTGTGAGTTATTGTGAAGTGGTGGTTTTCCGTATTCTCAGTGTTCGTCAGAAGAAATATGCACCAAAGCAAATTTGAAATGGTCCCTAGTATATCAGTTGTATTAAAACAAGTTCACATCTTTAAATGTGTTATAGAAGAACTGACTATATTAGAATTCACACAATTTGAAGTTACAATTATGGTAAAACCTGGTAATTGATTCCAACCCAATGGAAATAGGCATTGTGATTTAAATTATATAACCATTAAAGAGGATTTATTAACAATGAGACTCTAACTCTACATAATTCTATGGTCCTCTAACAGTGTATAAAGCAAATAATTTTGAATTTTCAAAAAGTTACTCAGCATGAACTATAAATACTCAAAAAATTTTATTTATTCATTTATTTATTTTGCTTTTTGCAGGTGGGAGGGCAGGGCAATTGGGGTTAAGTGACTTGCCCAAGGTCACACAGCTGGTGAGTGTGTCAAATGTCTGAGGTCACGTTTGAACTCAGGTTCTCCTGACTTCAGGGCCAGTGTTCTATTCATTGCGCCACCTAGCTGCCCCTCATATTTTTAAGATAAATCCCAGATAGTTTACAACTCAGTGAATAAACTTGAAGGTCACAATTTTTAGATGACCAGTACCCTGAAATAGAAAAGGGATTTGTTCTAGATGTGGAATTTTGGTTAGTTGTATTAAAGGGCATAATACTCTTTTAAGTACTTTAGAATCATCAGTTCTTGTTAGAAAATTAGAGTCATGTCTATTGTTGGGGCAGGAATTTAAAAACTGAAATTTCTGATTTATCTTGGGTGTTTTCTTTCTTTGTGAAAATACTTGGACACAAGAGTTACTCCCATCCTAAACTTTTGATCAGACTGTTTTAATGCTTAGACTTCATGACTATGTTATCTGATGACAGGATATTAGTGAAATGCCAAAAACTTCAACTTGTTCTTCATAGATTGAAAATAACCTGAACCTCAGATTAACTGATTGACAGAAATAGGTGAAAATGTTGTTGACCTTTTTAAGGTAGAAGATAGAATTCTTATTGCATTAGGCATCCTATAGGTCTTCCTAATATCAGTAGACATAATCATACAGAAAAAGGGGTGGTAGGCAATATAGTGTCAGACACAGTACTGGAATTAGAATCAGAGGTCCTGGGTTCAAGTCCCAGCTTTTTATATTTAGTTACTAGTCATTTTGATCTTTCCCAGGACTAGCCTTGAGTAAACCCTTAATCTCTAAACTTGAAGGGAATTAAGGTCTTAGGCTTGGAAGAGTTTTAGAAATTATCTTATCCCAACTTCTAAACCAGTCTCTTTAAGTGACTAAACTGTAGTAATTTATTAAATTTCAAACTGGAGTAATAGTGGTTTCCCATTAAGAATACCTAGTTCCTAGGTGGCACAGTGGATAAAAGCACTGGGCCTGGATTTAGGAAACCTGAATCCAAATCTAGCCTGAGTTACTTACTAGGTTTGTGACCCTGGGCGAGTCACTTAACATCTGTTTGCCTTGGTTTCCTTAATTGTAAAATGGAGATAATAATTTTACCTATTTCTCAGGGTTGTTAATGAGGATCAAATGAGGTGTTTGTAAAATGTTTTGCACAATGCTTAGTGTCTAGTAGGTGCTCAATAAATGCTTGATTTCTTCCTTCTTTCCCTTCCCTAGAATTAGTCAACATTCCACAAACATTTATTATGTACCTACAATGGGAGGCCTACTTTACAGTCTTGTTGGGTTGTTGTGTGAATCTTCATCACTGGTTACCTAACATGTCTTTCCAAACAAATGTTTTCTAATATTTTACCTTAAACAGTGAAATAGTTTGCATGTTTTATTTACTGTCTGTCTCAATGACTGTGGTAATATTTTCAATCTTCCTTCTTTTGTTAACTTCTTATAATCAACAAACATTTGTTAAATTACTGTGTATGGAGTATTGTACTAAGCATTGGTCTCAGACAAAAATGAAACTGGTCCTTTCCTCTAGGAACTTACATGTTATCAGGGGAGAAAGCATCTACACACATAAAAATGGACAAAATAAATACAACCTAAGCAGCTGGGGTGACACAGGGAGAGTCAGGAAAGGCTTCATGTAGAAGGTGGTATTTGAAGTGAGTTTTGAAGGGGAATCTAGGTAATCTAAGAGGGTGAGGAGGGAGAGCATTGCAGGCATAGGGACAGACTGCAAAGGCAGGAAATGGATCATTATAGTAGAGGCCAGTTTGACTCACCTATAGCATTCATGAAGGAAAATAATGTTTAATAAACCTGGGAAAGTAGGGTGGAACCAGATTGTAAGACTTCAGACACAGGACTTCATATTTGCTTTTGGAATTTATTGAGCAGGAGAATGACATTGTCAGACTTGTGTTTTAAGAAAATGACTTTGACAGCTTTGTGAAGAATGAATCAGAGAAGGGACAGAGGAGGAAGGGAGACCAATTAGGAGACTAGTGGTCTAGGTGAGAGGTGATAAAGGCTGTATGAGTAGAGAAAAGAAGATAGATTTGAGTGATACTGTGTTAGACTGGCAACTGTTTAGATATTTGTAAGGCTGTCAAATAGAGTATGGGATAGAATGTGATCCAGAAATGGACCTCTTTATAAGGGAGCATTTTTTTCTTTTGATACTAATACCTAAATTAGAATTGTTTTTTTTTTCTTCTTTTTTTAAATTGTATTTTATTTTCCAATTAAACATGTAAAGACAAATTTTAACATTCATTTTTTTTTTAATTTTGAGTTTAGAATTTTCTCACTCTCTCACCTCCCCCCTTCCTAGGACAGTAGGCACTTTGATATAGGGGATACACACACACACACACACACGAAATCATATAAAACATTTCCATATTAGTCACATTGTAAAAGAAGAAACATAACAAAAAATAAATAAAATGAAAATAGTATGCTTTGAATTACATTCACACTCCGTCAGTTCTTTCTCTAGATGCGAAAAGCATTTTTTCCATCTTGAATCCTTTGGAATTGTCTTGGATCATTGCATTGCTAAGAATAACTTAAGTCCTTCATAGTTGCTTATCACACACACTGTTTCTGTTACTGTGTACAATGTTCTGGTGCTGCTTACTTCACTTTGCATCATTTGTGAAAGTCTTAACAGATTTTTCTGAAATCTGACTGCTCATATTTCTTATAACACAGTAGTATTCCATTACATTCATATGACACAACATGTTCAGCCATTCTCCAATTGATGAGTATCCTCTCAATTTCCCGTTCCTTGCCACCACAAAAAGAGCTGCTATAAGTCTTTTTGTACAAATAGCTCCTTTTTCTTTTTTTTTTCCAAATCTCTTTGGGATATAAACCTAGCAGTGGTATTGCTAGATCAAAAGAGATGCAGTTTGATTGCCCTTTGGGCAGAGTTCCAAATTGCTCTCCAGAATAGTGAAATCAAGAACTTTTTTTTCCACTTACACTGCTAAAACTAGAGTTGAAAAATAGCTTATGCTTATATTATGCCTTTATCCCTCACACATCTTTTTATTTTCCCAACATCTTTTGAGGTATGAGGGGAAAGTACATATAGAAATAGATAACGCATTAAAATGGTGCAGGAAGAATTCCTGTATTGGGGGCTACTAGGTGGCTCAGTGAATAAAGCACCAGCCCTGGAGTCAGGAGGACCTGAATTCAAATCCAGCCTCAGACACTTAACATTTACTAGCTGTGTGATGTTGGGTAAGTCACTTAACCCCAATTACCTTGCCTTCCCCATTCCAAAAAGCAAAAAAAAAAAAAAAAGAATTCCTGTATTGGAAAAGAGGGTTTGACAAGTTGACCTCTTAAGAGCTTTTCCAAGATACTTAATTTTATACAGTTAAGCACTCTGTTAGAATCTTGTGCAAATTGATTTTAATTTTGTACCTTAATTGGTAGGGTAGAGTAGATTATAGGGGCCTAAAAAGAGCCTGTTAGGCAGTGTGATATTTCATTTGGGGCATATTTTGTTCTACATATATGTCTGATTAAAAATATCTCACACAAGTATTTGAATACCTTTGCACTCAGATAAAATTAGGCTACATTTGCTGGTATTTGAGAAAACCAAAGTGATCCTTGATAAGACAAAACTTGATAGCCTCCTACCAAGGTCAATAGGGGGAACCACCCAGAGTAGGCCCTGGTGAGCTAGAGGTTGCCCTAAGTGTCATTAGATCCGGTTCTTGACTCTTGTCAGTATGAACCTAACTTTGTGTTTGTGGTCAGCCATTTTAACTTCTAGGATAAAGGGTTTCCAGCCCTCATCTTGTGACATTATAAAGTGTCTACTTAGAGTTACCACAAATGCCATTACAAAATTCACAAATTTGTTGTTTTATTCATTTGTTTATTTTTGGATATATCAGTTTAGAAAGGCAGCTGTAGTGTAGAGGGAAGAGTTCTGATTTGAAGTCAGATGACCTGAGTTCTAATCCTGGCTCTGCCACGTACTGTTAGCTCTGGAACCTTGAGCAAGTCAATTCACTTTTATGTGCTTTGGTTTCCTCATCTTACAATAAGGATAATCATACCTATACTGCCAACCTCACAGGATTGTTCTGAGTATCAAATAAGATTATGTGTAAAATGCTCTGTAAATATTAAAGTGATATGTAAATGTGAGGTGTTATTATTGTCAGTTAATAAATATTGAAATGTGCAAGGAACTGTAAGAGCAGAAATGTAAGACATGGACTCTTGCCTTAAGGACCTTATAGAATATTTGGGGAGACAATACCTTCTGCTCTATTGTTTCACCTACCATCCCAGTAGCTTCCTGGACAAAAACAAGCCTTCCTTAACCTGGGGTGTGACTGGAGAGTAAGACCTCACCTTCCCCCTTTTAAAATTTTATTTGGGACAGAGCAAGTTATATAAGATGAGCAGGTATATAAGTGTGAATGGGTTATGTTCTGTATCACATCCCATTACATTATCTTTTCTCTCAAATCAGTTCTTCAGAACTTCACTATTAACTGTTGATGGTACCAGTAAAGTAATACTTAGGTTCACAATGTCAGCGTCATTCTCGTCTCCTTGATCACGTGTATTCCACCTAGCCCAAGTAATTGCAAAATCTTGTCATTTTTTTCTCTACCACATATTGAACACAGACCCTTCTCTCCATTCTTGCAAGCCTTCTTCATACCCTCAGCACCTCTTACCTGGAACAACTGAAATAGCAGTCTTATGAGTCTCCCTGCCTCACATTTCACCCCACTACAATCCTCTCTCAACTCTACTGCCAAAATGATTTTCCAAAAGGGCCTATCTGTTCTGCCTTCTCTCCTCCCTCCCTTCTCCCCTACCCCCATCATTCAATCAACTCTAATGATCCCTGTTACCTATAGAATTGAATATAAACTCCTCAATCATTTAAAGTCCATCATAACCTGGTCCCAACCTACTTTCCCAGCCTTATTTTACAGTACTCTTGTTTCTTATACTCTGTAGTCCAGCCAAACTAGCATTCATACTGTTCCTCACATCCATACAAAAGCACAACTAAAGTATCCAAGTGAATTTGCATGTTCTCCCTATCCTCTGGATGTGCAAAGGAGACTTGTGGTGAGAGCAGATGGGTTTTCAGTACCCTAATAAATTTTTCAAATTAATACTGTTTCATCTTATCTTATTTATATTTTTTGTGCGTGTGTTAATAGGGATTTTTACAGGGATTGAACTTGGAAATTCATCGGTACAAGGAATTCCTTGATGAGGAAACTCCTTGTATCAATGCAATTTGGCATTTTCTCCTAAACTTAATGTCTTAGAGAGTAGTGAGAGGTTAAATGACTGGCCATGTGTTCTATAGCTGGTCCTTGTGAGAGGCTCCAGGGGGGCTCTGTTATTCCACGCTGTATGTTTTATCATGTACATAATGTATTCATTTAGTAGTAAGTACATGTATATAATTTATAACTAGGTTTTGGAGTGCTATATAAGTGTTATATGTTACTATTGTTCATGTTATGGTTATCATGTTCTAGGAAGATTGTAGATAATTAGAACAGTATCCAGAGAAGGTCCACTAAAATGATCAGCTTCGGGTTTGTCCTTTATAAAGATCATTTGTAACAAAGTTTTCAAGTTCACTAGCATCTGGATTTCAAGTATGCCAGCGCTTTAACTAATTTTCAGTCTCTCTACTAGCTACTTCCCACTTGCCTACAAACACACCCCTATCTCTCCCATTCTCACTGTCCATCTCTGTTAGCAGTTGTCCTGTATCTGTCCTCCCTTTCTTGGGTTAATTCCTTGAGAAGGCCACTTAAAACACCCATTTTCTTTCCCTTCATTCTCCTCTTAACTCAGAGGCAGATAGATGGACAGAGAATTAGGAAAAACCTGAGTTCAAATTTGTCCTCAAGCACTTAGCTAGCTTGGTGGCCTTAGACAAGTCACTTAAACCTAAGTCTACCTTAGTTTCCTCAGTCATAAAATGGGGATAATAATAGCACCTATCTCCTACAATTTCTGAGAGGATCAGTTGATATAACAACAACAATAAATAGCTAACATAATGCTTGCTTTCTGTCAAGTACTGTGTGAAGTACTTTACAATTATCTCATTTGGTCATCACAACAACTAGGTACTATCATTATCTCCATTTTACAGATGAGGAAACTGACGCAGACAGCAGTTAAGTGACTTGCCCAGTGGCACAGAGCTAGTAAGTGTCCAAGGCTGGATTTTTAAAGGCCTCTCACCCTCTAAAAAAGAAGATTATGAAGAGATTGTTTGAGTAAACACCTAGAAAATAAAACAAAGGTCACATTAATCTATGTGACTTTGTCAAAAACAAAGCATGCTAAATGAACCTTAGTAACTTTTTGAGTTACTCAGACTGATAGAGTAGAGGAATACTATGGATATCGTTTACTTAGATTCTGGCCAACTAGTTTATCAAGATTTTCGTGCTATTCTTATCGAAAAGATGGAGAAATAAGAGCTGAGATGACAGTATAGTTAGGTACATCTGAAACAGGTTGTGTGGCTGGATCCAGAGAGTAATCATTGAGTCACCGTGAGTCAGTGTTAGCTTGAGAGGAGGACTCCAGTGGAGTGCTTCACATCCATCTCTTCTTGGGCCTGTGCTGTTTAACATTTTTCTCAGTGATTTGGGTAAATACATAGATGACATGCTTAGCAGATTTTCCAATGACACAGTTAGAAGGGATAGCTAAGATATTAGATGGCAGTTAAGATTCAGAAAAATCTTGACAGGTCAGAACATTAAGCCCATTCAAATAAACTGAAATATAATAAATATGGTCGTCCAATCACAAGTACGTAATGGGGGAGGGGAAGCACAACCAGACAATAATTCATCTGTAAGATATAAGGATTATCTAGGCCTGAAGGTTTTAGTGACTTGTAAGCTCAGAGTGAACAGTGTGATAACAGCCAAGAAAGCGAATATAATCTTGGGTTTCAATAAGAAATGTACAGATAACATCCAGGAGTAAGGAAATCATAGCCCTTATGTACTCTGCCCTAGTCAGGCTCCATTTAGATTGTTGAGGGAGCAAAGTGTCTTGGTGGTTAGAGTGCTGGGCCTGGAGTCGGGAACTCAGACAGTTACTAACTGTGTGATCCTGGGCAAGTCATCCCTATTTTCCTCAGTTTCCTCATCTGTAAAATGAGGATAATAATAGCATTAATAATACCTCTCAGAATTATAAGAAACAATGAGATAATTCTAAAGCACTTAGCACAGTACTTGGCACATAGTGCTATATAAATGTTATCTGTCATTATTATTTTCAATAACACTTTCTAGGAAGATTGTAGATGATTTGGACAGTATCCAAAGAAAGTCCACTAGGATGATCAGCCTCAAGTTTGTGCTTTATGCACAGTTAAAAAGAACTAGGAATAGTTAGCCTGAAAAAGAAAAAAAAAATGTACAGGGGTATAATAGCTTTCTTTTCACATACTTGAAGAACTGTTACCTGAGGAAGAGTAATTGGGCTTGTTCAAGATTTATTCTTTTTGTGCCCAGAGGGCAGAACTATGATCAGTATGTAGAAGTTACAAAAAGGCAAATTGAGACATGATGGCTTCTCTCACTTGAGACCTCTAAACAAAGGTTGTACAAGTACTTCGAACTTATATTACAGAGAGGAGCCTTTTTTAGGTTTGTGTTGAACTTGATGGCCTCTGAGGTACCATCTAACTCTGGAATTCTGTGATAAATGCAGATAAAATAACGAATAAAATAAGGCAGTATATGATAAATATTTCAGATGAGAAGCCACATGGCAGAGTTGATAAAGAGAGCCAGGCTTATAACTGGGAGGACTTGGGTTCAGATTCTGCTCAGGTACTAAGTAACAGCATGAGGAGGCAAATCATTTAAAAACTTGATCCTCTAGGCAGTGGAGCCAAACTCAGATAGAACTGTGTACCACAAATTATCATTATCTATGTTGTGCTATATTTTAAGATTTCCCAGTTACATTTTAATTTAATCTGGTCCCCAGCATTCACCTTGGGTCTGGCACTTCTGCTCTAGGTGAGTCTCTAAAGTACCAAGCTACAATGGTTGTGGACGTGTCCTCATCTGAGACTTCTCTATATCCATTAAATCATGAGTCCAGAACCTCTCTCTGTGTGATAAATGCTCCTTCATGAGACAGTCACTGGTAAAAAACTTGACAGGCTTGACTTGAAGTTTAATAATGAGTTGGTGACAGTTGTGGAAGAGGGCAAGCCATCTCTGGGTTGGGGGAGTGGCATGTTTGAAGTAAAGTTTAAGAAACTTAAGGGATGAATGGTCAAGAAGAGGGTTCATTGGGGAATAGTGGTAAAGTTACAAAAGTATATTGGTGTCTGACTGTGAAGAGTTTTTTAACATTAGGATGAGGTGTTTGAACTTTATCTTGGCAGCTCTTGGGAACAATGACGAAAAGAGTGGTGGCAGTGTGCAGCATAGATTGGAGGGAATATAGGCCGGATTCAAAGAATCCATTACAGTAGCTTGTAGTGTCTTGGGCTAGAATTATTCAATTCAAGCATTTATTAGGCACCTACTATGTGTCAAACACTGTGTTAGTCCCAGAGGTTACAAAGACAGGTGACAAAGCAGTCACTGCCTTCAGGTAGCTTATATTCTACTGGTGGAAACAAAAAAGGATATCATAATAAAATACAAAATAGAAAGTGATGGGGAGGGGGCAGGGAAAGAGCAGAAAGGAGAAATCAGGAAAATCTTTGTGTAAGGAGTAATTAGAGCTAAATCTGGAAGGGACCTAGGGGTTCCCATAAGTGGAAGGAGGTTAGGGAGAGCTTGCATTACATTAGGGACAGCTTATGCAACAGCAGTGGGGAGAAGATGGCATGTCAAGGAAGGTGAATACCAAGGAAGCCACTTTGGCTGAAACACCGAGCAAATTGATGGGGAGAGGGAAAAAACTGAGATCAATCTGGAAAAATAGGATAGAACCAGATTGTGAAGGGCTTTAAGTGTCAAACTGAAGAGTTTGTTTTATCTTTGAAGTAACTGGGTGCTACTGGAGCTTTTAAGCAGTGGTGGGGGGGGGGATGACTTGGTCGGATTTGTGCTTTAGGAAGATTGTTTTGGCAGCTGTTTACATAATGAATTGGAGAGGAGACCGGGCAGGGAAACCAGTTAAGGAGGCTATTGGAATAATATCAGGTGAGAGGTGATAATAATAATTACTATCATTCATAAAACATATATTTTATCTCTTGTCAGCTTTTAAAACATTTTACAGTTGAGAAAATTGAATGAGAAAGATTAAGTGCTCTGCTTTAGGTCACACAGCCACAAGATTCAGACTCAGATCTTCTGATTCCAGACCCAGCCATCTGCTGTGCTGTCTGTTTCTATGAACTGGGGTGGTGGCCAGCTTGATTGGTCTGAATTAGGATGGTAGAGGTCGACCCTAAAATAGGAGTGGCATGGTGAGATTAAAAGCACCAAGGTGGAGGGTAGAACCTTAGAAAAGGTTGGGAGGAAGACCCTTTCTTTGATAGTAGGGAAGAAAAATGAGAGTGTAAATATAGATGAAGAGATCTTAAGATTCAATAGCATGTCAATGAACATGCTTCTACTAAATTGCTTCAATATCTAAACTAGTAGATGAAGCCATATTGGGTGGAAGTCATGCTAGAATTGAGGGCTTGAAAGTGGAGATTTAGAACAGCAGCTAAGAGGACTAAGGAATGAATAAGAGATGTTAATTGAAGGGAGATTGCATGAATTTTTGGTGGATCAGTTATTTATCAGGGGAATTTGAATGAAGAAAGTAGATGGGGCTGCTCAAGATTTAGGGGGTGGAGAGAGAGTCTCAGTTATTTTAGTTATCATTGAAGTTGCTAATCATGAAGCCTAACCTGGGGAGGGAAATCAAATCATCCTTTAATTCCAGGAGATAAATGGAGAGAGGATCAAGTGGTGGAAAGAGGATCAGGAGGTGGAAAGGAAGGTACATAAAAGGCATACAAGAAAATTAAATAATAAGGATGTGTCAAGTTTCCAAAAAGACTAGGAATCACTCTTGGGATACAAAACACTTGTATGACTCTTGAGATCAACTTAAAAAAAAAATTCAAGAATTGTAAGTCACTATACAAGCATAAAGTTTCATCCTACTTATGGTATATTGAGGGTCCCACCTTTGCAGAGAAGTGAGAAGAGTTGGGAAGTGCTACTCAAAACTTCTTGGAACATATAGTTTTTCAACATTCATTTTCTTTTGTTTTTTGTTATTTTCTATATACATTGTTGTAGTCATTATATGTATTGTTTTCTTCACTTTGATGTAGTCTTTCCATGCTTCTCTGTAGTAATCTTACAGCACAGTAATATTTATATAATGATATGTTTAACCATTCCAGGATTGGTGGGCACCTGCTTTGTTTCCACCTCTTCACTCTGATAAAAGGTGTTACTATACATATTTAATGTTTTTTTAATCAGTGACCTCCTTGGGGTATATGTCTGGTAGGTAGTACAATCTCTGACTCAAGGCTTTGAATGTTGTTAGTTACTTTATTTGCAAAATTCCACATTGCTTTCCCCAAATGATCGTACTAATTCACAGCTCCACCATTAGCTATTCCTTTCTTTTGTCATCTTTGCCAATTTACTGCTTGTCAGGTGAAACCTCAGGATTGTTTTGATTTGCATTTTTCTTAATAGTGATTTGTGGCATTCTTCAATACAGCTGTTAATAGTTTGCTATTCTTCTTTTGAAAGCTGTTGGTTCATGTCCTTTAGTCACTCACCTAACGAAGAATGATTTTTGGTCTTTTGTACATCTGTTAGCTGCATATAACTTAGATACCAAGCTCTTAGCTGAGAAATTTGATGCAAATATTTTTCCCATTCATCTGCTTCCCTTCTTATCCTAGAAGCATTGGTGGTGTTTTTGAAGAAACTTCAATTTAATGTACTCAAAATTATCTTTTATCTTTTGTAATTGACTCCCATGTTTGATTCAGGGGATATCTCCTACCCATAGTTATAAAAAGACTTACTCTTAAAGAGAATGTTTTACATATAGTATACTTTATTTCTGTGTAGAGATTGTGCTTTCCTTAGCATAGATGGTATATCTTGTTTTTACAGAATGAAAAATAAATTAAAAGCCTACCTGTGTATGAGTGAGTGTACGTGCTAGAATTTAGTTAAGGTAAACCTTAAAGCAAGATGAAATGCTATCAACCAGCAGGCACCATTAGCAGGAAATGGGACTGATTTTTATTCAACATTCTTGCTTTTTTGCAGTAAAATGACTGTAGTTACAGTTAAATTGTGCTCAATAGGTGCACCTATGCATGTGATGAGAAAGGGGACATTGCTTGGCCTCCGGAGTTTGACCTCCTCCCCATCATTAAGGCTATGGATAGATGTCATGTGCCTGGAATTATCAGTTTGCAGTGCTTCAGCATATGCTGGTACCTTTTTCTCATCTAACAACTAGTCCCCATTTTTAGGAGCTAAATGGGAATGACTCAGAAAGAATGAAACTTTAAATTGTATGTTTCAGCCTTGGTCTGTATCCATCTACATGAAGGAAGAAGGTATTTGACATTCTTGAGAATCAACTCAGATAGTTAAATCTAATTTTGAACTTGAACATAGACTTTATTCTTTTTTTTTTTCATTGTGAAAACAGGAGCCTTCCCATGTTTTTGTGAAATGGTGTCTGCAATTTTATTTTTAATATTTATAGACATTTCTGTTTGTCAGCTAAGCAGTCATTCAAAATTAAGGTGTCCATAAAACTTAGGACGTGTACTTGGCTATCAGAAGGAAGTTCTGTTTTGGTGATGAGTATAAAATTTAGAATAATTTGTGAGTAAGAAGCCCACTTGATGCTAATATCAAGCAAATAAACTAAGGCATAATTGGCCATCATATTTTGGCTGTAATAAACCTTTTGTAACACATCACTCTTAATACATTTCCCATGCTTATGGTCAACATTGGTTAGTGTAGGAGCTTATCTCTTGGCTTAACATATAACTAAGCTATCTGGCATCTGGTTTTGATTTGTCATGCTCCCGTGTTATTTTAGTCTTTACTTCTTACTCTGCTGAACATGTATGTTTTTCTCTTCAATTAAGTTTGTTCTTTTGGAGAGTGTGTCAAGAAAATTATAAAATCATAAACATCTTTTCCCTATTTGACAGATGAGAAGAAAAGTAAAGCCTAGAGAGGAGAAATGGTAGAACTGGTCATTTTAAATAGCACCTACCTCCCAGGGTTGTTGTAAGGATAAAATGATACGATGTTTGTAAAGCACTTTGCAAACTTTAACGTACTATATAAATTATTGTTGTTTTTTATTTTTATTACCATTATTGGAAATAACTGGGCCTATAACAAGTCTTTTGAGATTTAGTGAAACATTTTTACCTTTTTTTTTTCCTTTAATAAATTCTTACTGTGTTCTTTAAAGACAAATCCTAGAAATAGATCTGGAAATAAGTTAATAAGAACTTCCAGCCATGACTAGATCTGCCATACAAATTATTCATATTTGTGGTCTGATTCACCTATCACTCTTGTCTCTTATAGGCATAACCCTCTCCAGAAGTTGAGATGTAATTCAAAACCTTATACTAGTCTTTCTAGCTTTATTGTACAGTATTCTCTCCCTTCCTAGTGAACCACCATCACCACACTCCAGCCAAATTGACCTCCTTATTTCCTATGTCCGTGTCTTTGCACTAGTTGTTCCCTGTGTCTGGAATGTACTGTCTGCTCAGCAGAGCCTCATAAAATCCTTTTCTAGCTCAGGCAACCCTTCTTTCTACTAAGTGATAGTATCCTCCTTTCCTAACACATTGTATTCAGATACTTTGTATTTACCTTTGCTCTATATGTACGCACATATGTGTATATTATACTCACATTTGTTATCTCCTTCATTAAAATGTTAAGAACCTTGACTGCAGGGATTGTTTCCCTGTATTATATTATATGTAGAGTATTATATTATATATAATAGTATTATATTATATATAATACAATTAGATTGTATTATATCCCTTGGGCCTAGCAGGGTGCCTGACACATAGTAGGGCTTGTTAACATTGATTCTTTTTTAAATTTTCAGTCATCTGGTTAGGATTGGCTCAGCATCAAGAATACCACTTAGGCAGTGATGAATATTCTGATTAAAACATCATATATTCAGACCAAATATAAAAGGCAAAATAAAGAGAAATTAAAACAGCAATTCTCTTATCCCTAATATAGGCATAGAGTATATATTAACATCATATCTTTAAATTGTTAGTTAACTATTGACCCAGAATAAAATACTTTTGACTCTATAGCTTCATTTGTTGTTTATTTGTTTATGCATTTTGCTTTTCTTGGATATTGCCATAATCCTGTTTTCTTAATTTCAAATCAGAGATCTGAGGGTTAAGTTCGTATTGTAGAAATAACACTTTATAGTCTTGGATTTGTGGTGTCAATGCCCTTCCTCATTTGTCTTGAATTTTATATTTACATAATTGCATATATATTGCCTATATCAAATTGTTTACCCCTCTTAGGGAGAGGGGAGATGACAGAGGGAGAAAATTGAGAATTCAGAATTTTGAAAAATTGTATATTTAAAATTGTCTCTACATATAATTGGGAAAATGAAGTTATTTTTTAAGGTGATATATTTGTTCTTCACTTGGTTATCTTTAGTCTGTCTACAATCATTTCCTCAAAATCCTAATTCTTATTGTAAAGTTTAGATTGTTGCTTTGTAATACACTTGGGTTTTTTAGTTCTGTAAGTTCATGTGTTGGATATTTTTGTGTCTGCTTTTTCCCAGAGGGAAAAACTGAATGATTTTCATTTTGGTTGTAGCTGAAAAAAAAGAAATTGCCAACTGACCACAACCATAAGGTGGCTGAAATGCTTTCAGGAAATACTTGATTAAAGGGTTGCTGAAGTGACAGGAAGTTGAGAATTTTTTTTGGTTTTGTTTTCCTTTTAAAAATTATTTCATTTTAAGTGAATTTGAATGATAATTTTTTAGTCTATAGCATTTAATGGGTATCCTCTGTGTACTAAACATGGCCTAAGGGTCTCTTAAAAATAAGGCACGGACCCAGCTCATATGGGTTATGGCTTATCATCTAATGGAAGAATTAAAGCAAACAAATGAAAAGAATATATACATATGTCCCTTGTGACTGCAACTCTCACTGAACGATCTTTAATAATGTGTTGAATGAGGCTAGATCTTTATATTTTGACTTAAAAAAACTTATCCTCCCCATCCTTACGCTGGGTTTAAATTAAGAGCATGGAGAAGATGGTGAGTTCGAGGGATTTGGGCAAGAAGGATTTTCTCCCATGACTCTCAGCATGGACATACACAGATCAATTTCTTATCCTGTGTTCAGCTGGACACTAGGTTATAAACTGTGTTGATCGAGACATCCCCTCCTGTTTCATATCATATAACTCATTCATTTCAGCCACTGAGCCTAAATTACTGTTTGCTTTTCTTTCTTTCCCTGTATTTTTTTTTTTTAATGATAAGAACTTGTATGGGGATGAAGTTAGTTTATCCGTGCTAATGCTTTGATTTTTCTTTTCTCTTTCTCTTTGCCACAGTAGGTAACCAGTTAGGGGCCCTGGTACATCAAAGGTAAGCAGTGGGTTATGTTTTATTATTTATTGATTAATTCTAATTGTTTATTGATCCACCATCTGTACTGGAGTGTTAGAAAGTCAGAGGTTGAGAATGTGGAAAAACTGTGGTCCAGATTTCTTTAAGGCTGAAGTTTTGGGCTTTTTGTGGCTTTTGTGTTTTTCTTTAATAATCCTTTCTAAGACAACTTCCTAAAGGATAAATTTAATGTTTTTGAGTGTTAAAAACTTATATATCATTATGCAAAATTATAGGACTATCAGAATATTGGACGTTTTCTTTCTCCTGATTTTACATTGAATAAAAAAGAAATAAATTTTTCCAGTGCTTTAGGAATCCTTGCCCTTTTCACCTAAGAAAAGTTCTCCTGGAGTAAGTGATACAAGATGATGCTCATGGTAGACAGGAGAGTTCAGTGGATTTTACATGGAAGTGGTAGGCTAGAAACCCATATTCTATTGGTAGGGACACATCGAGTGACCTTAAGTAAATAGTCACTTAACTCTTCTCTGCTGCAGTCTCATTAATAAGAAATGCCCTCTGCATGCCTCCCTAAAGAAGAGGAGCTTAATGAAATTGTTGTAAGGTGCTTTTAATAACTGAAAAAGAAATTCTGTCAAACAGAAATGTGTACAGTTAGTTTGTAAGAATGATAGTAATACTAAAATAGAGATTTAAAATGCATATGCAAGATTCTATTATAAAATACCTTACTCTATACCAAGTATTCCCTTATTATATTATATCAGGTTATATGACTAGAATTCAGTGATGTTATCATAATGTGAAAAGTAAAAAATGTATATGTTATTTTTGTCTTGTAACACCATTTTAATTATGTTCTACAGTACTATAAAGAAATATTAGAAGGACTTGGGGGTGGGGGCAGCTAGGTTACACAGTAGATAAAGTGCTGGGCCTGAAGTCTGGAAGACTCATTTTCCTAAGTTCAAATCTCAGACACTTACTAGCTGTGACTCTGAACAAGTCACTTAACCTCTATTTGCCTCAGTTCCTCATCTGTAAAATGAGTTGGAAAAGGAAATGGTAAACTATCCCAGTATCTTTGCCAAGAAAATCTCAAATGGAGTCACAAAGAGTCAGACGTGACTGAAACACTGAAGAACAATAACGACAGAGAAGGGCCTTTCAAATTATTAACTGCCACTGCTGAGCAAACTAATTCAAGAAAGCTTCATTCTGGCCATGTTTAAAAATATTTAATAAAAGAAAACATTAACAATTAACAAGTGAGATTTTTGTCTGACATGAAAAAAACCAACTTCTCTATAGCACTTTGATCAGCCAAAACTATACTGGTAAGAAAATGTTTACAACCATTTCTGATCTATTTGTTCTGCACATTGACCCCATATTTTTGTTGTCACCTTGTACTTTTATTCTCCAAAGAAGCCCAGAGCCAAAATTATACAAGGAGGTTGCTAGATAAGGCATGTGAATTTTCATATTGATTTAACTTTGGACTTTTTTCTAGGTAAAACCCCAGTAATACAGCAAATTGACTTGTACCACATAAACACTTGGTTTTGTTGTAGCCTCCTGACTTTACTGGAAATACATGTTTGTAGTTAGTATTATCTTCCCTATTGGGACAAAGCCTAATGTGAAAGAAAATACTATCTTTTAATGTGTTCATGAAACCCAGTCTTAGCATCAGTATTTCAAAAATAATTGGGAAGCCCAGAATTGCTTATTTTCAGATAGTATATGTAAATACCAGAAATTACTTTTGCATCTACAAACCTAAGGATGTACATTACAGCAGAAGAGTCTGTGCTTTTATCACAGCTACATAATGGGAAGAGCTTTTAACTATTGCATTTCTTCTAAGCATAGACTTTCCATAAAAACATGTACTTTTTTTCTTTCCGTGGTGGTTAAAAGTCCGACAGTGTGTGAGGTGTTTAAAAATGCCAGGTTTTTGTGGAAAGAGGAGGAGGTTTCCCTAATTATCTGCATTTATCTTCCTCCTAAGGCAAATGTTTAGATTTAATTGCTTTCCAGGGCGTTGCACAGATTGGATATTGTCCATAATGTGGTATATGGAAAGTTAGCAAGTACTCCTGTTGGTTCATTTGAATGAGTCAGTGCAGTACTTGTCTTCCAAAGGACAGGAGGAAAAATCCGAACCTAGATTGTGTGCTTTTTAACAGTAGTACTTGGAAAATGAATGAAGTAATTATTCTTTTCTACTCAACACTGATTACACCTCAGTTGGAAAACTATAGTCCATTTAGGGCCTTATACTTTAAAAGACTGAGGTAATTTGGAAGGAGGCCAAAGAGCAATGAAAAGTTTGAAAACCAAGGCATATGTAGAAAAGTAGAATAGTGTTTGTTGGATCTGAAGAAAAGAATGCCAGAGGAGAAGTGCAAAGGTCACCCAGTGAATAAAAGAATGTTATTAAGTAATCAGGGACTAGTTACTCTTATTAGTCAAAGTAGGCAAAACAAAACATTTAAGAGTTAAGACTGCAACCGGAAATTTCAAATTAAACATGAAAAAAAAAACTAGCATTTGAGAGGTTTGGTAATTGAATAAGTTGCTAAAGAAATGGCATCTAATGATAAGAACAGCAATTTACTCTGGGTGCTTTTTGTTTTTTAATTACAATTCAAATAGTAGGGGACAAGATGCTTCATCTGAGTGATTTCATATAATTTTAGGTCCATGTCTAAATTGATGTGATTATGTTTAAAACCCTAGGCTTATGATATTGTCAGTTTAGGAGGTGATTGAGAATGAAAGATAGTAGCATAATTATTCATTTTATTGACTTTGAAATCTTACTCATTTTTAGGGCAGTAATAACAGAAGAATTCAAAGTGCCTGATAAAATGGTTGGGTTCAGTAAGTATCTGGATTGCTCAATTTTTTGAGCATTTAATCATTATTTTTACTTATTCATTAAGAAATAAATGTTTGGCGGCAGCTAGGTGGCACAGTGAGTAGAGCACTAGCCCTGGAGTCAAGAGGAACTGAGTTCAAATGCGGCATCAGACACTTAACACAAAAACTAGCCATGTGACCTTGGGCAAGTCACTTAACCCTAATTGCCCTCCAAAAAGCAAAGGAAAAGAAACAACGAAATAAATGTTTATTAAGAGGCATGTTACCTCTTCTGAAACTAGCGGTAACTTAAACACTAGTTACTTCATGCTGCAAGACAGTGCACTTTTACCTGACTGTAGGACCAGAACCAGACACCCTTAGAAATTTTTGTGACTAAAGTGACTTAAATGAGTATCCCAAAATAGTATAATTTAAAAACATAACTACCTTTCTCTTAAATTAATAGATTTATAGAATGTTAGAATGGCAAAGGGACCTTAGTAATCAAGTCCACTCCCACCTCTATTTTACTATGAATCCCAGTGGAAACTAAAAAGTAGATGTTGATTACTGGGGAAAGTCAGGAATGGGTGGCAAGTCCTGACCCTGTTCAACCTTCTTTCAGTTATTGGCCGGGGTGGTGAGCAGATCTCACGGATTCAAGCAGAATCTGGTTGCAAGATTCAGATCGCACCAGGTAAGAGCTTCTTTTTCTTATGGCCCTTTGTGTACATGTTTTAAAGTTATGTCCATTTATCATCTTAACTTGTTGCATAGAAATTATAGGGTCTTGATCAAACCCTTGCCCTGAAACTCAGAAGTGTACTTGAAAAGAGAAAACAAAGGCAATATTTATTGTTCTGGTTTTGCAAGTAGAATGGAAGACACGAATCTAGTGGAAGCAAATTCATTTGGCTTTACTTCTAGACTGATAACACAAAATAAACCCAGGGCATTTTCATGTGCAACCTTTGGCTCTTCAGGACCTCCAGGATCTCTACTAGAGTATATTGCCTGACTCTACAGGGCATAAGGCAATTGTCTGGTCCTTTGGTTTAGTGGTGATTGCAAGGGTCCTGATTTACAGAACTGTGAAGATCACTGGTCTAGACCACCAATTTTCCTTATTCTTATGGCTAGTGTTCAGGTTTCATCCATACTGACCCATGTCATACAGATTTCAGGAATGTCTCCTAACAGTGTTTTGCTGTGGATAGGTTCTTGGTAGCATGCCACACGTTTCTTATTTGTACCTTTCTGTTGAGGTTTATCACATCCTGCCTTGTATTACAGTTATTTGTATGCTTGCTTATCCCCCTACTATACCTTAAGCTCCTTAAGAGCCATAGGCCTTTGTGCTACTTATCTTTTCATTTTAATCATTGCCTAGTATTGGGGTAGAGAAGACAGATCCTAAAAGATGTTTTTTTTCTTTATAATTTAATTTGGGTTTAGATCTGATTAATATAGTGAGTGAAGGGCAGTAGGGATAGATATTTGTGAATAAAACAATATTATAATATTTTAAGATGATTTGTTAGCTAAAATCTTAGCTATAAACCATCTTCTTGTATAGAATACTCTTGATCATTATACTGGAGGAAGATTTCAATTTAATTGTACTGCATATGCATTCAAAGTATATGTAAGCATACTATGACTTAAGGAGACAAAATAAAGTATACCTAATATGTTGATTGTCAAAAAACTAAATATTTATTATACAGTGTCCCAGAGATAGTCCCTTGTATCGATTTTTTGTCAGATATTTATGCAATTAATATTGGTGACAACTCCTATGCATCTCATTGGGCTTTTCATCAAGGGTCTCAAAGTTCTTTGTAAACAAATAACTTTTATTCCCATTACACATGGGAAAATTGAGGAATAAAATAATCATAGGATCACAAAACTAAATCTGAAAGGACCCTCAGAGGCCTTTGAAGCCCAGGGAAGTTAAGTAACTTTGCCAAAGTTAGATAGGTAGTAAGCATCAAAAGCAGGATTTATAACCCAGTCCTCTTCAAAGACAGTGGTCTTTCCATTTAACCATGCTGATCAAGTGACATCACCACATATCACAGTACAAGAGAAGGGGAGCTAAGAATAATAAGTAGTGCTGACTCATAAATCTTTATTGGGTCCTCTAGATTTTATTTGTTAAAAGACTAATCTGCCAAATTAATATCCCAGCTACATATGAAAATTGAGAATCTTTTTACCAATAGACTGGGATTTTTGAGCTGCCTTAGATAACCAAGCACAGAAACTGAATCTATACACAGTAGTAAAGATGCTTAGTTGCCAGGCGCCCACCAATACACCTTATCTTCTTGATTCTTCTTGTAGAGAGTTCTGGGATTCCAGAGAGGCCCTGTGTACTTACCGGAACCCCAGAAAGTATTGAGTAAGTTAATTTTGTTTACTTTTTCCTTTTACTTTTCTTCCCCCTTCCCTAAAGAGGGGAGAAATGGAAGGGCAGAACTGTTACTAAACACTGTTAATTGATGCTGTGTTACTAAACCACAACCAGCAAGTGCTGATGTATATAAATTTTGGGGTTGCCATACTATGGGCATTTCTCTGCTACCACATACTTAGAGTGTCATGAAGCCTGTGCTGAATTTCTCATAGCTATCATGATACCTCCTTTATGAACTAGGTTTTCAGGGTATGCACAACACAGTTTCAACAGTTTTCCATGCTAAAGAACTCACTCTATTGGGATGCTGAAATTGAGTCTTACCTTACTGGTATTAGTATGATACTTCTTCCTGAAAGGATTATTTTGAAATTATCTAGGTGACATTGCATAGCATCATGGTATCCATTCTATATCCTAAGGTCGATCCTGTTGCCTCGTTTTGATCCAAATGAATTTGGATCTCTGTGATTTCCTGTTTCATTCAGAGGACCATCTGGGTAGTCTAGAATTGGGGAGGGGCGATAGGAGTAAGGACCTGAAGTAGCTTTAAGAAAAGAACTGTTTTCCCTTCCTTTACAAGTAATTGAACTTCACAGACACTTCATGGAACTGAAGATCGTTGTGGAAAAAGAGTTATGCTAATTTGGGGGAATCTCTCTCTCTCTCCCTCTCTTTTCTCTTTTTCCTCTCCTCTTTCTCTTTCTCTGACTCTTATCTGTTTCCTGTCTCAATCTTCTGTCTCCCTGTTTCTCTTCCTTCTGTCTCCTCCTATATATATATATATCTTTCGCTCCTCTTCCCTTCCTCTCCCCCATTCCTTCTCTCTTTATTTCTTCTCTTTCTTTCTCTTCTGTTTTTCATCTCAATAGTCTATCTCTCTGTCTCCTTCTCTTCCCTTTCCTCCTATGTCTGTGTGTGTGCATCTGTGTCTGTGTGTGCGTGTCTGTGTCTCATACTCAGTCTATAGTTTTATTTGGTTTGTGGACAAGGGTGGATTCCAGATTATACCTCTCAGTAGGTAGTGTTGTTTGATTATTTCCATTGCTCACAGATTTATAGAAAAGTTTAAATTTATTTTACAATGTTGCAAGCAGTGACCCAGAATAAGTGTCACTGGTGAGTATACATTATAGGGCAAACAATATGGTTTTCCTGGCAGCAAAGCATTTTTCTTTTAGAGCAATGGTTAGTTCAGAACTGAAGCAAAATATTAAAAAGAAGCCATACTTGAGGGACACGTGAGAAGGAAGCCAACAAGCAGGTTCTTAGCACTAAAAGTTTAGATCAGACAGTTGATCAACACCAGCAGCTGGGAGAAAGAAACCTGAATTTCATAGTTTTGTTTTTTCCCCCATGTCCTTTTTGCTCTATAACAGAACTCTTCTCCAATTCTTACTTCAAAGTAGTGAGTAACACATGTTTATAACATGTAGGATAGTTGAGTGTTCTTAGATAGACTGTTTAGTAACTGTTAGGTGACTAAAAAGGAAGAGACATCTGGGAAAAGACAGGCACTGCCTCTTCTTTACTGCAAAAAACCAAGCTGGTGATTCCTAACCTCAGCAGAGAAGTCAAAGCAGCTAAATGAATTAAAGAGGAATTCAAAATTTAGAAATGAATCATGCTAATAACCTTTATTCTTTTTTCTTCCTATCTCTCTTTTTTTATATTTCCTGCTTTGGCTCCCTTCTCTTACCTCTCTCCTAGTCCTTTCTCTCTTTTACACAGACTATTTTATTTAATGGTAGTTCTCTTTTGGTCTTCCCTCAAAGACAAGCCAAGCGACTATTGGGACAAATTGTTGATCGCTGTCGGAATGGACCCGGATTCCATAATGATGTAGATGGGAATAACACAATCCAGGAGATTCTCATCCCTGCATCTAAAGTGGGGCTAGTCATTGGCAAAGGAGGAGAGACAATAAAGCAATTACAGGTATGTGACCTTAGTAGATCCAGAAATTTATTCCCTTCTGAGGAAATGTTTCTCTAAAGCCATTCTCTGCCTTCTTACTCTCATAGGGTTTTTTTTTCCTTTAAAAAAAAAGTTTTCTTGGTGTTCATGATTTTTTTTATATCATTGTAGTTTTTCCCAGTATATACATATATATTTAAAAGACAAAAAAAAAGAAAAAGAGGAAAAAATGAACATAACCAGTCACTGTATTGAAAAAGTCCAAAAAGTGTACATTGTGCACCACCCTATGCACTTCCCGCTTCTGTGAAGGATTGGGTTGGAAGAGAATATCTCTTATTTTGAAGCATTCACGTTTATAATTTTACAACATTCATTTTTTATTTTTCTGTATGTATTCTTTCCATTTATATTGTTGTAATCCTTGTGTATATTGTTTTCTTGACTGTTTACTTCATTGTGTATCATTTCATGTAAAGCTTTACGTGTTTCTCTATATCACATCATTATTTCTTGTAGCTCAGTAATATTCCAATACAATCCACATACTACATTATGTTTAGCCATTCTTCAATTGATGGGCATCTTCTTTGTTTCCAATTCTTTCCTATCACAAAAAATGCTGCTATAAATATTTTGGTGTATATAAAAACTTTCTTCTTATTAGTGGTCTCTTTGTGTTATAATATATAAGCTCCATAATGAAATCTCTGGGTCAAAGTGGCATGGATATTTTAGTCACTTTATTTGCATAATTCCAAATTGCCGTCCAAAATAGTTGTACCATTTCACAACTCCATCAGTAATCACTCATTGACCTCATCTGACTTCTCCTGAAGACCCTCCCCAAATTCCTCCTCTAGACCACCCCTAGATTCCTCCCACAACCTTTCTGTATATAAGACCTCATCTTCCCTCTGTGTGAGAGAGCACCATAGAATGACCTAGCACAGACTGACTTACTAACTGTGTCCAATACAAGCGATAAACTTTACTTTTCTTTGGCTGAGAAGACTTGAGTCGAAATCATTTAGCAGGACCTGGTGTATTGGTATTTTGGGACCTCCAGAGCAACCCTAACTCTCTTTATGGGTAACCTCTTCATTTTTATGGTTCCCTGACATGTGAACATGTTGTTTTCCCCTGGTCTTACACATACCCTCCACAGAATATAAGCATCTTTTTCTTGGTCTTTGCATTCCCAGTGTCTAGTACAGCATCTGTAATAGAACAGGTGCTTGTTGACTGGTTGACTTAAGTTTGCCAGGTCTTGTTCCCAAGTTTACAACAAGCCCATGAGGGTGATGCTGCTGTTATCCCATTTTACAGATGAGGAAACTGACTGAACATGGACACTCACCCACCTGGTCTGTTCCTAAGGCAGGAGTCTTCCTGACTCTTAAGTCCAGCACTCTGCCCACTGTGCCACAGTGGGCCCACATATGGACCTAAGAAGAGGTTGTGTGTCATGGGGGCAAGCTCTTGGGTAGGGATAGGGGGACTTGAGGAATCAAGATTTGGGATCCCAAAAACCCCGCTGAGGAAGCTCAGGACCCTTCCTAGCCAGATTGTCACAGGCGGCAATGGGAGAGGAGGACCTGGGGTCCATTGCCTAACCACCCCATGGCTGGGGGTAGAGGAGGAGGAGAAGAAGGAGTAAGCGTGCAATCACAGTAGAGTTCCTGACCCTGGCAGTCAGGAGACTTAAGATCTAGTTGTGGCTTTGCCGCCGATGTCCTGGGTGGCCACTATCAATTGCCTGAGTTTACATTTCTTCCTGTGTAAAACGAGCAGGTTGGGCTTCCTGTCTTCCCACAATCCCTCCAACATTGACTGTTACCATCTTTTGTCATCCTTGCCAGTTTTCAGGGTGTAAAGTGAAACTTCACAGTTGTTTTGATTTATATTTCTCTTATTAGGGATTTGAAACGTTCTTTCTTGTGATCAGTAGTTTGCAGTTTTTCTTTTGAGTAATGTTTGTTCATATCCTTTGACCACTTATCTATTGGTCTTGTATGTATTAATTATCTATATATCTTGTATGTATTAATTATCTATATATCTTACCAAATCCTTATCAAAGAAATTTGACACAAAGATATTTTTTCACTATTCAACCACTTCCCTTCTTATTCTAGTTGCATGAATTTTGTCTGTACAAAAGCTTTTCATTTTCATATAATCAAAGTTACTTACTTTAACTTTTGCAACTGCCTGTATCTCTTGTTTGGTTAAGAATACATCTCCTGCCCATTGCTGTGAGAGGTATATGATCTGTTTCTCTTCTAATTTTTTCATAGTATGTTCTTTAATATTAAAGCCATGTATATTTTAGAATATGTTGTAGACTGTTGTTTAAGATGTTGGCCTAAGTCTGATTTCTGCTATACTGCTTTCCTTTTTTCCTAGCAGTTTTTATTTATCAAATAGAGAGTTCTTTCATAAGTATTTTATGTTTAGGGGTTTCTTAAACATTTGGTGATTGAGTTCTATTGTTTGGGTTTTTTTTTTCTCCCTTATCCAGTCTGTTCGTTGATCTGCCTCTCTTTTTTTTTTTTTTGGACCAGCACCAGGTGGTTTTGATGACTGTTGTTTTTATAATATACTCTGAGGTCTGAGAGTGCTATTTCCCCTTCATCCCTATCTCGTAGCCTTTTTCAAAAATATCTGAATTCTGAATTTCAAGAATCACAGTGGCTGGAATTTCACTGGATTCCTAATAGATGTTTCTGCACATCTTGTTCTGTGTTTTATAACACAAAAAAATATACCTTGTATCTTCTCCCAGAGAAATTTGGAGTTCATGTGTATTGGCTGTGTTTCATATGCATTTTCTTGTATATCCATTTAGAGAATAAAACTTTATTAACATTATTTTAATAATTTGATGTTCACTAGATACTACTAATTAATTTTGTTAATATATACCATCTAGATTCCCTAGGGAAAGGAAAGGAAAGAAATTAAGTTTTTTGATATAGTTTGACTTATCCTATTGTCTTGGATATTATACTTGAAAGCTGTTTAAAAATAGCAACATTTCTATATTCAAACTGAATCAGAATTTATTACCAAAAGTCTAAATGTTACTTGAATGGTAGTCAATGCTGATTTTCACATGTTAATTATTCAGGAGAGATATAACTCTGTAGTTAGAAGAGCACTTGATTTGGAGTAAGAAGACCCAGGTTCAGTCTTCATCTTAACATTTATTGTGGGCAAGTCACTTAATCTCTCAGGGCCCTCAGTTTTCTCATCTATAAAATGGGAATGAAAATATTGGCATAACTTGCCACTCAGAAATATAGTAAGGAAAGTTTTTTGTAAGTCTTATAGTACTGTATAACTCTATGCCACTATTATTATTGACCCCAAGGTGACTTTGTATGTCCTATTAAAAATTATGTTTCTATGCTGTGTGTTCTTCATAGGAGCGAACAGGTGTAAAAATGATAATGATCCAAGATGGTCCTTTGCCCACTGGAGCAGACAAACCCCTTCGTATTACTGGAGACCCATTCAAAGTACAGGTAAACTGACCAGGAAAACCTTTTATGGAGGCTATTATGCAGTAGCGATATGTAACTTGACTAAATTGCTATTATTCTAGTATTTTATTATTTCTACTCATTGTTTTATAAATGTTATATTACATAAGTGAAAAAATTTGAAGTTTAAAGAAGTATGAAGTAGAATTACTGTTTTTATAGCACTGAACTGCCTCTGAAAATAGGTACTCATTTTATCCACTTGATCAGTTCTTTCATATTTGGTTTAAGAGTTTAGTTGTGGGGGAAAAGATTAACAGTGTTCTGGGCATCATAAAACAAAGATAACCGTGCTGACTCTGTGGCAGCAAGGCACAGACTTGTATTAGTTTTTCCAGTATTTGGAATAGATTTGTTCTGTCTTCCCATGTCCAATCCCACTTGTAACCAGTGGCAGGCATTTGCAAGGCACTTGACCAGGGCTATAGTTATGAATTCTTTGGCCATAAAAACAGAGCAAAGCCAAATTGTCTGTGTAGGTATTAGGGATATAGCCTTGGCTTCAGCAACCTCATACTTTACTGTTGAACAACCAGCCATAGATAATAAGGTGATATAAAATCAGATAGTGTCAAAGCCAGGTGTTTAGTTATAGAATAGTAAAATGAATCTGAAGTTCAAGGAAGTTTCTTAATTTGGTTTCTGAAATGTTTCTCCCCTTCTTGAGTCTTTAGGCATTGGAATGAGGAAAGCTGACCTTCATAGATAACAAAGTTGCTTTTGGAGGTAGCATTTGGTTAGAGGAACCAGAGCTCTTGCTCCTGAGAGGTTAACTATGTTACTTCTGCCCACTTGAGGCTTTAGAAAACAACAAAGTTGTTTTATTTAGAACAGAAGTTATAATTTTATTATTCTTGATAGTCAAGAGGTCACTGCATAGCTCTTTCTCTGTGGGAACATCGTATTACAATCCAATGGAAACTACTAGCCCTTTAGTAAGTTTGTTCACTTTGTGACACTACTACCTAGTTAAGCACAAATTTATAAAAACAAGTAGATTTTCAAGACCAATAACTAGAATAATGGTTGCAAGACAAGATTGAGTAGTTCTGAATAAACTGCTTTTCTTCCTTAGAATCTAGTTGGGGTAAAGAGCCTGTCATTTCACTTGTCAGATTCATAAACTATCTTTTCTTTTTTGGGGGGGGGGAGGGGGAAGGTAGGGCAGTTGGGGGTTAAGTGACTTGCCCAAGGTCACACAGCTGGTTTTTTTGTGTTAAGTGGCTGGGGCCGGATTTGAACTCAGGTCCCCCTGACTCCAGGGCCAGTGCTCTATTCATTGCACCACCTAGCCACCCCCATAAACTACCTTGAAGAACAAAAAAAGGAATGTCTCCTTACTAAGGAGTTTACTTTCTCATTGGATTACATATAGACATTCTTTTGCCACTTTAGTAAACTAACATGTATTGTACTGAGATTGTACTGTGTATCTGTGCCATTGAAATTATGGGGTGCTGAAAGACCAAACTTGATGTTTTTTTTAATGTATACAGTTCCTTTCATGAGAATTCCATCTCATCAAGGGCAGCAAGGTGGCAAGTGAATAGAATTCCAGACCTGGGGTCAGGGGAGACCCACGTTCATATACAACCTCAGAGACTTCCTAGCTGTGTGACCCTGGGCAAGTCACTTAACCCAGTTTCCTTATGTGTAAAATGAGCTGGAGAAGGAAATGGCAAGCCACTCCAGTATCTTTGCCAAGATAAAGTTTTGGATACAACTGAAACAAATGAACAACAAGCAGTAATTCTCCTTGCTCAACAGTACTGTAGGGCCTGGTGGACACCTCCATATTCATCGCTGACCTTGGACCCTACACGAGTAATTTAAGAAATACAGAAAATTCATGTCATCAATTTTACTTCTCCACACGTCATCCTTTTATCATCTGAAAAATAGCCCAACATCAGTATGTGAGAGTTCATCTCACTAATATTGCATAAAATTGCAAAAAAGGAAAAAAGAGAAACATAACTGTCTTAAACTTTTTTTTAGTAGCCCCAAAGTTTTTTGGGGGGTACTCAGTTATATCAGGGAATGATGGTTATCATGCATTATGACCTTTTTAAAACACAGGTTTTAGGAAACAAATTTTAAGGCAAATTATACTTTTGCTTTAATTTATCGATAAGTAGAGAGAACAAAATTCAGCCTTTGATACAGCTAAATCCATTTAATAATCAGAATTCTACTCTTTAAGAATTTTAGTAGCTGCAGTCAATTATCTTTGACTTTCCAAATGGTAAATGTAGCAGATTACTTTTTTTTAACTTATATGTATTTATTCTTATCAGAATTTTTTTTTCAAATGCCTAGAATTTTGTTTCTCCCATACTCGGTATCATTGCTGTGTTATACCTAGCCCCACAATAATGTTCTTCATTCCATGGAAGTCTTCCTGAAATAAGATGTTTCAGGAAGCCATTCAGAAACTGGAAGTAGCATGTCAGAAACATTTTCTTAGAAGGATTAGTAGTCAAAAATTAAGCTAAGTGGATTTTTTTTAATCCAGCTAATTTGAAACATAGTTTTGGACAGTAGAAGGAATGATTCAATTATTCCCAAGTCTGATGAGTATCTGCTTCTTTTTTCCCTCCCTCCTGAAACAATACCAACTCACTTTTCTTCACCCCACGTTCCTTGCAAGCCATTTGAACAGTAATTGGAAAAGACTGTCAGATATTGAACAAATATTCATGCCGTGTATCTGGTTTTCTTAATGCATTTGTTATTTGTATATTTATGCAGCAAGCAAGGGAAATGGTACTAGAGATTATCCGAGAAAAGGATCAAGCTGACTTCCGAGGCGTGCGCAGTGATTTCAGCTCCCGAATGGGAGGGGGCAGTATAGAGGTACACTTGAATTAGAAATTGTAATTGTTTGTTATCATGGGAAAAGAAATGAAGAGGGTCTCCCAGTGGGTATAGCAACAGTCAAATCCTTCCCAGTGGTTATTTTTCATCATTTTCAGTGAATGGTGCTTTCACACCTCTTGCTTATGAATGTAGGTAGGTGGTATGTTTCTGTGCATAAACACCTTTCCCTGATTTCTGAGATGTAACAGGAAAGCTAGACTGACTCAGTGCTGTTTTTGACGACTGCAGGTTAAGTGTTCAAGTTCCAAAGAGCCTGTTTTATACGTGGAAACTTTGAAGACTATTTTATTAATGTAATAGAGTAGAATAGTTTTTATGCTAGAGGATAATGGTGTAAAAATTAAATCATCCCCAAGTATATTTCATGGCCTCTGCATCTGTAGTTCATGCTTATGTTTTTAACCTAGTTTTGTTGAGATTTTGTTTCTGTTCCTTCTCCTCTAAGGTATCTGTGCCTAGGTTTGCCGTTGGTATAGTAATAGGAAGAAATGGGGAAATGATCAAAAAAATTCAAAATGATGCTGGTGTAAGGATTCAGTTTAAACCAGGTTAGTTATGTCATTCAGAAATCTTATTGTTTGCCTCTGGTTGCCAGACATCTGGCAAAAAGAGTGTTTCCTCCTTTCCTCATATGTATCCTTTGACTGATTGAGATGTTTTATTTTACCTTTTTTGTGGTGTGCTGTTTCACATTTAAATAATTTTATTTATATTCTATTTTTTCTTTTTTGTATTTCACTTTTTTTATTCTATAACCATTTTAAAGTTATCAAAAAAAATATTGGTTAGAGTTTTTTTTGTTATATAAGGACTTGTTTATACTTGAATACACCAAAAAAGTGTTGCAGAAATGCCTGAGACTTTGCCTATCTATAAATCAAGTATTTTTAAAGAACCTACTGTGTGCTAGACACAGCTACTGGGAATACAAATACAAAGAAAGGAAGCAATACTTACTTTACAGTGAGCTTCTATTTTATTGGGAGGAAATAGCAATTATATATAAAAGTAAATACAGTGGTTAACTTACTGACTTCTGTTTTTTATAGTGTTAGTATAAAGGGTTGCATATACATTCAACTTTTGCCTCCCTTGGGGTTGGAACTTTTTGGTTTACTTTCTCATTTCTTGTTCCACAGATGATGGAATTAGTCCTGAAAGAGTTGCACAGGTCATGGGACTTCCAGAAAGGTGTCAGCATGCAGCACAAGTCATCAGTGACCTTATTCTTACAGCACAGGTGGGCTCTGTTCTCTGTGATCAACCCTTTTAACCACACAAGTGGAAAATGATCAACATTTCTATCAGTGAACTATACAACATTTTAGAGGCTCCCTTTAAAAGTACTGTATTGTATGACATGAATTTATTTGTAATTCAGGTCTTCACTTCCACCTTTCCTATAGACCACTTACTCCCTTTTTCATGCAAAAATTTTTTTTTTCTTTTATATAGTCCACTCTTGGTTATCTAGAATGGTTGGGAAAAACTATACCCGGTATAGAATGTCAATTTCTAAATAATTAAAACCTCACATACTTAATACTAAAAGAATACTAAATACTAAAACAACATAATCTGTGATTCAGAAAGCTCTTCAGGACCTTTCCAACTCTCAAGAATTATCATAATTGTTATGATACAGTTTAACAGATATTTATTAAGGGCCCAACATAAGGCATTATGATAATTGCTGAGAATACAGAAACAAAAGAACTTTCCTTATACTGAGATTTATTAAATACAAAGTAATTTGAAGAGGGAGAAAGCATTAAAACTGGGGAGGATCAGACCAGGCTTCGCAGAGGACATGGCACTGGAACTGAGCACTAAAGGGGAATGTAAGAATTCTAAGAGGTAGCAGAGCATTCTAGACATGAGGGACAGCTTTTGTGAATGGTGTCCTTTAGACTGACTCTGTGAACTCTGTAGGCAGTATGATGTAACAACGAGTCACCTCGCTTCTTTATGGTTCTGTTTTCTCAGCGGTAAAATGAGAGAGTTGTACATAATGGCTTCAAAATACCTTCCAGTTGTACATCTTTGATCATAATAATGAAAGCACTGGACTCAAAATCAGGAGGGTTGGGTTATTGTTCTGGCTGTGCCACTGATTTGCTTGTGACCTCAGGCAAATCACTTCTCTCTGGACCTCAGTTGCTGGGTTTTTTCAAATGGAGATTTTTTATAATAAAGACATTGGACAAGATGATCAGAAGGTTTCTTCTGCTCTCTTAGCATGCATTGCTTAAGGCGTTATAAAGGAAAATAGAGAAGTATGAAACACAGGTAGTCAGTCATGGAATTCCTCTTCTTACACTCCCTCTTCTAACTCTTCACTTTTGCACTAGCTCTTCCCTATGCATGCTCCCCCCAAAGAATACACTTCTTCATTATTTCAGCGTCATAGAGTCCTTTCTTCCTTCATTATACAACTCAAGCACCACCTTCTACATGAAACTTTTCCTTATCCCTTCCCCAACTCTTAATATCCACCTTCCCAAACTATCTTGTATTTAACTACTTTGTATATGCATTTGCATTTATTCGCTTTAAATGTACTATATATAGATATGTTTATAACTTGGAATTGTTTCATTCTTTGTACTTGTACCCCTAGGGCCTGGCACATAGTAGGAACTTAATAAATATTTGTCAATGATTGAAGTGTTTATTGAAAGCAATAATACTGGGGCTACAAGTAAAATGAATGAAACAATCCCTACTTGCAAAGAGCTTGCATTTTAATGAGAGACAACAAAGACATATAAGTATATACAAGTAAATTATAAATAAAATTAATAAAAATAAATACAGAAAGGTTTGAGATGGAGGAACTAACAGTTGAGGGGTAAGGAAAGCCTTCATGTAGTATATGGTGTTCAAACTTCATCTTGAAGAAAGAGGGGTTTTTGGGGGGTTGGAAGGGAGGAGAGAGTGTATTCCAGATGTTAGGGAGTGGCTAGTATAAAGGCATGGAGATGGAGTATCATGTATGAGGAAAATTTATCTGCGTCAAAATGTGTGATAGGGAATAATGTATAATTAGGATGAGAATATATGTTAGGGCCAGTCTGTAAAGGGCTTTAAAGCTAGGCTAAAGAACCTATATTTGATTCTAGAGGCTCTAGGAACCCAGTGGACTTGATTTGAGTAGGAGTCAATCAACATGGTGGGCTCTGTCCTTAAAGGAAAATTTTATCAGCAATGTGGAGGATGGGCTGAAGCAGAGAGAACAATTAGGGGGCCCATTGAAATAATCTAGGTTAAAGATGAGGACCTGAACGAAGATGGTGTAAGTAGAAAGAAGGGTTGAGATACAAGATTATGTTGTAGAAGTAGAAATAGAAGGATTTGGCAACTGATTAGCTATGTGGGATGAGAGAAAGTGAAGAGTCAAAGATAATGGCAAGGTTACAAACCTGAAAGACTGGAAGAATAGTGGTACCTTTGTCAGAAATAAGGAAGTTTAGAAATAGGATAAGTTTGGAAGGAAAGATAATGAATTCTTTTGGGGACATCTTGAGTTTGAAGTGTCTCCAGAATATCCTATTTGAAATGTTCAATAGGTAATCGATGATACGGAATTGAAGCTCAGATGTAGAGACTGAAGCTAGATATGGAGAGTTAGGAATCATGATCATGGAGATGATCATTAAACTAAGATGAACAGTTAGATAGGAAGGGATCCAGGAGAGTGTTATAATATTCCAGAGAGGAGAGAATGCACAGATAGAAAATGTAGTCAACAAATCACATGTAGCAGATAGGCTGAAAATAAAGATTTAGAAAAGACTTTCAGATTTGTCAATTAAGACACAGTATGATAACTTTGGAAAGGGAGATTAGAAGCCATATTGCAAAACTTTGAGAAGTGAATGAGTGAGAGGAAAGGCAGTAATCAACAGAGCGTTTTCAAGGAATTTGACTGGGAAAAGAGAGATGTAGGATCATAATTTGAGGAGGTGATAGGGTCTAGTGAGGATTTGAGGGATGGGTATGTTGACTTAAGTAAGTATTTTAGAGAAATTGAAAATTGGGGAGTCGGAGGAGGGAGTGAGTTAAATTTGTAATCTGTTAAAGAAGACAAAATGAAACAGAATCAATCCCATGTAAAGGTACTGGCCTTGGCAAGCAGAAGGGCCACCTCATTATTAGAGACTTGGAGCAAAAGAGAAAGAGAGTGGGAAAATGATGTCAAGGGGTTTTGAGATGATGAGATGACAGCTTACATTTTGAATGGCCTCAGTTTTCTCAGTAAAGAGGTGGGGTCCTCAACTGAGAGGGGTGGGGAAGGGGAGGTCAGAAGTTGAGAAGAAAAAAGGTTTGGAAAATATTTTGTGGAGAGTGAAATTAAGGAGTCTTGTTTTTCATTTGTGTATTGACACTTCATGACCTAATTTAGGGTTTTCTTGGCAAAGATACCAGAGTGGTTTGCCATTGCCTTCTCTAGATCATTTACAGATGAGGAAACTGAGGCAAACAGGGTTAAGTGGCTTACCCAGGGTCACACAGCTAGTAAGTATCTGAGGTCAGATTTGAACTCAGGAAGAGGACTCCAGGCCTGGTATTCTATCTACTGTGCTACCTAGCTAATTAGGGAGTCAGGAAAGAATTTAAAAAATTGTCTTTGAGAAATTTCTCTTTTTGTTAGTCACTCTAAAAGTCGCTTTTTAAAAATTACTCCCTAATGTCTGCTTGCCCCTATATCTTTCTCACAAAAGTAGAGTATGGAAACAAAATCAACTTGGCTGAGTTGGAGAATTTCTAGATGGATGTATAGTTTACTCTCAGGAAAAACTTTGTCAACAATAGACATTTCTTTATTGTTCTGAATTGATCTAGTAAAGCAGCTCCCTCTCATGAAGGAGAGGAAAGAACTGCACCCTGACCGCTTTTGTTTTTAATGTCACCATTTTGAAATGCTGCAGGACCAAAGTGTTTGACATAGTAGACAGTGATTGGAATGGGATTTGTGCATTCTGAATGTTAAAAGAAATCTTCTTCTGTAGATGCCTGTCTTTGCGTACTGTTCTGTGATCACTGAACAGTGTGAAACCGTGTTTCAGTAAAGTCTTCTCTTCAGCATCAGGCTGTGGGTAAAGGGGACGGCTCTTGTCCCTTTCATAACTTGCCTTCAGTGGTCACTGTTTAACACATCTTTGTGCTGGCCCTTGGGAGTGGCATTGCAGAAAAAAAAAGAAAAAAATAATCCTTTGATTCTTTCTGCTTGTTAGATTGCAAGGTCTTCTGAATCATAGAACATTGTCTGTATGCCAGCCTAGTTGGGGGAGGGTTCGAAACCATAAACTGTCACTCAGGCTTCACTTTCAAATGCCTATAGCTCTTTAGTGTCTAATGTCTGACTTCTGATAATCACAGCATGTGTTAGCCACAGGAAAGAAACCTCAGGGTTGGATAAAACCAGGCTCTCAGTTCCAACAAATTGGGTCCAGCAATTAAAACACAGGAATAAGGTAGTTGAGCTTTTAACTTTTGAGTTTATACAAATATTTATTTTATTTAATTTATAGTGTTTAGATAGATTTACATGCATTTATCTGCTCAGTTCCTCCTGATGGTGATTTTAATTAATTCCATTTTTATGGAACCCTTAATAGTCAGAAACATGGGAAAGTGCCATGCTGCTCCAAACCTAAATGTGCAGCATTGATTATTTAGCCTATCACTTAACTACACTTTTAATAGAGAAGACTAAAAATTAATGGTAGTGGTGATTGTGAGTGCTGAGAGTTGTCACTAAAACCTTACTTTTCTCCCAGGAACGAGACGGTTTCGGGAGCCTCTCTGTACCCAGAGGAAGAGGTCGTGGCCGAAGTGATTGGAGTGTCGGGGCACCTGGGGGGCTGCAGGAGGTAACCTACACAGTCCCAGCAGATAAATGCGGCCTTGTTATAGGCAAAGGTAAGAAACTTCTGCTGGATTTCCACTTTTTCACACCACCTCACCATATGTCCAGAGTCTGTTTGCTTAATTAATTCTTTTTGCCTGTCTAAAGTTATCTAGTCCCATCCCCTCATTTTACTGATCAATCAATAAGCATTTATTAAGCACCCTACTATACCTTGGGAGACAAAGACAAAAGGGAAATGGGTCCTGCCCTCAAGAAACTCACATTTTTGCAGGGGCCTGAGGCCCAGAGTGCTTTGTCAAAGGTTGGCAGCCAGGCCATCAAGTCTTGTGACTTAACATTTTTTATTCATTCTCTTGTACCACTCAAGTTCCTAGGTGTATTGAGCTTGTTTAAATTGTTAAGAAAATGGTAATGAATTTACTTTCAAATAATTTGAATCATTACATAGGATATTTTTCTCAGATGGAGACCTCTCCCCACATGATGTCACAGCTTCTTAGAGAGCATGAGACCAAGAAGTCCTGGATTCAGATTCTGCCTCTGACACTCATTGCCTGTGTTACCATGGGTGGCAAGTCAGCCTTTCAAATCCTCAGTTTCCATACCTATAAAATGGCAACTAGAGTATCTATGGCATAAGACTGTTGTGAGAATCAAAGGAGATCATGTTCATAAAGTGCTTTGCATACTTTAAAGTGCTAGTGCAATCTCAGTTACTGTCCTTGGACCATAGACTGTTGTTAGAGACAGAAAAATCCAGGCCCTTCGGGGGGGGGGGGGGGGGGGGGGGGGGGGAGGGGGCTTTTTTTTGGATGGGGAAGGTAGGGCAGTTGGGTTTAAGGGACTTGCCCAGTGTCACATGGCTAGTTTTTTGTGTTACATGTCTGAAGCCAGATTTGAACTCTGGTGCTCTATTTACTTCGCCACCTAGCCACCCCAGGCCCTTCATTTTCTAGTTGAGGAAACCAAGGCCCAAAAAAGGAGTCTAGCAGATGACCCAGCACTGATTACAACCCAGGATTCTTGACTCATGCTTTTTGTCTTAGACCACATTTCTTGTTCTAACTGGCTATGATATTTTGACTTTGACACAGCATGTGAAACTAGCTTTTTTTTTTTTTTAGCACTTCTTAAAATAAGCAACAGATACCCTATAGAGAAAAAAATTAAAGTGGGTGGGCTTGCTTTGTAGCCAGTTTTTTAGAGACTATTGGCTAAAATTCACATGAATAATTGGCAATCTTCTGATTTTCACCCTTTGGTATGTGTTATGGGAAATACGTAGCATACACTTTTTGGTTGGCGATCTCATACTTTTTAACTTCTATATAGACATTTAAGAGACAAGTTGAATGGGGCAATAGGGATCTAAATACAAGTCCAAAGAATATTGTTCCTTGACATGAGCCAGATGCTCCCAAGCTTCTTTCACCTCTTGATGAACCTCCATCATTGCTCCATCAGTAGCAAGAAATAGGTATCAAGAGTTGGGTTTCATAAATATAAGGTTTATATGAATGTAGTCCTAATCTTCCATCTAATGCTCTCTTCCTCCTGATTTAAGAGTTGAATGATACATGTGGTATGAAAAGAAGTAACCCTAATTTCATCTTTAATTTATTATTTGTTATAATGTCACCTTTGAGAGAACAACATTAGTGAGTTCTCTTTAGTTCCTGGAGGAAAAGAAGTAAGGATGGGAGAACAGAGCTTTGTCTCAAGCCACATCCTTTACCAGAAACATGATGCTAGAACACCATGAGGAAGGTGTGGTAAATTACCCCCCAGCCCATTCTCAGAAACTCTTCCTTCCATTAACTATTCCTTTGCAGGTACGAGAATGACTGTTTTGTTTGTCTTAATATTTGTTTTTTAATTTCTGGTCAGTGTTACGTGTCTTAGACTGTAAACTTTTAGAAAGTAGGAACTGTGTCTGTATAATTTGTTTTGTATGTGTGACTGACATGTCCTATATCAATAAGTATGGTTCATTGACAATAACATTTGAGATCGCCTTCCCTTACCCTGCCATTTGGATGATTTTAGACCAAATCTTGTTGATATCCATAGGTTTCAAATTATTATTGATCTTGATACAGTTTCTTTTACATTTAAAGATGAGCTGTAAATGATATTTGATTTTTTTTCCCCTTTAGATATCAATGAAATTTCTCTTTTTCATTTGAGTTTCTCACAGTTAGCAAAAGAGTGATACTTTAGAATTACCATCAAGTTCTTTGTCCTCTTGCCAATCATCCTGAATCAACTGGATGAGCTATAGTGAATAAATGGAAAGATTTCTCTCATTATCTTTTCCTCTTCCCCCCATTTTTTTTCTCTGAGAGTTTGTCTAGGTGTGGTATCTTATGTTTCTTAAAGATGTTTGAGATGTGGTTGAAGAAGGGCACCCATACAAATGTCAGGCACTCCCTCTGGGAGTTGGTGCTTGAAAACAAACTGCAGTCTCTTTGGGCCCCTAGCTGGATTTCCATGATAAACACAGCAATATTGACAGATAATGTGGCCAGCCCGGCTCTTGTCAGCCCAGCCTTTTAGCAGGTTTGATTAATTGCTTTACGATTTCACGTCCAGCTGGGGGGCCACTGGTGGGTCGTTTCTGTCCCCCATCAGGTGGAACAATGGAGCAGGCTGTTGAATCAGTCTATAGACAGCCACCATGTGCCAAGCGGGTGACCTCATTTTGAAGGAAGATGAACTTAAATTAACTCCTTCCGGCCCCGTGCAGCATAGTGTTGACTGCCTTGCCTTATTAGCATGCTCCCAAGGCCTAAGCAAAGAATCCCTAGGGCTAGGGTTGCAAATGTTACTGTTTTCTGGAAGCCAGGAGATATTAGCTGACTGAAATCTGCAGGGCTTTGAGAGCAAACATACACTGTTTTGTGCATAAACCTTGAGATCAAATTACCTTGACTCCCGAGGAAAATGGTACTACTGACAGGGACTTGGTGGGTTAATGAGACCTGCAGAACCATAACTTTCCCTGAAAGATGACCTTGTAGTCTTCCTTGTTTTGATATAGTAACCTGAAAACCAATTGACAAATGAAACTGTTGTCCTATTTTGTGGATCAGTGAAAAGAAAATTCTATGACTTTTTCTATAGGGTGACTCTTGAATAAAATGTGGTATTTATAGTACCAGGGAGTGAGGTTGTATTTATCTATAAGCAAACAAAACTTAAAGAATATTTTAAATTTTCATATTGTCACCTGTAATATATGTAGAGAATTGGAAGATGAGAACTTTACACAATTCTAGCAGTTCTTTAAGAAAAGCCTGAGAATATTCAAAACTTTGAGACCTATTTCATAAATTACTAGTTTATTTACAACCACTTTGTGTACAACATACTACTCAAGCAAACGTTAAGTTAAACTTTGAACAAAGTACCAACTAATTCTCAGTTTTATATAATGGTGTATCACCTTTATCTTCAGCATCCCCAACTATAGATGTGTTGTTGGTTACAAAGACAAGGTTTTAAGGGTTTGTTTGTTTTTTCGGGTTGCTGGTGGATGCAACATATGTTGATCCCTCCAAATGTCTAAGTCTTTGAAAACCTAATTGATTGAAGAGTTATTCTGAAATGACTTTCCCTCCTTGAATATGGGGGAGGGAGGGGACTGGGGCAAAGGAGAAAGCAAAGGTTGGAATGTTAAAAGGGTCAAAAGAGTATGTTACAAATGTAGCCTCTGTCCCCATAAGTTTTTTTTTTAACTTTATATGAAAGGTAGGGTATGAAAAAATCTTAAAATAGAAAGAAATGTTTAAATACCATTTTATCTGCTTTGTGTATAGAATAGAGACAGTTACTGCCCTGTAGCAGTTTTTCAGTGATTATTTTCCCCCTAGATTTACAAGACTGGTGCTATAAGATTTCCCTCTATTCTTCCCCCTCCCCCCCAAACCCCTCTCCAGTTGAGTGGAGCTGATCTTTAAGTTCTGTGAAATTTCAAAAGAAGAATTGAACCATTGTAATACTGGCTGGAGCTTTTGTTAAGCAAATTTCATTAAGAGACTGGGACTCTCACAGGTTTTTCAAAAAGTCCAACTAAATTTTCATTAGCCCTGCTCCACCCAGTGTTCTTATGTACACTGTCATAGTATGGCTCCCTGTCTAGATCCATTCCCCATGGATGCAGTGACTTTAGAAGTGACAGGATGGTATATTAAAGGCCTTAGTGGGAGCCAAGAATTGTTCGGTTCTTTGCCTGGCCGTTTGACCTGTGCAGGGAGGGGAGAGCGGCTGGGGTGGCCTGTGTGTTTTGGTTGAAGGTCTCCATTGTACAATGGAGGAGCCATCAGAAAGTCATTCTTATACTGAGAAAGGAGATTGTAAATTATCAGAGGGACAGAGTTGCTGACTAAACACACAGTGCTTTTCTTGGGCCTAGGGTTTGGGTGAGGATGGTATCAGAAAGCAAACAAAAATGATCACACTACAGTGTGATGCAGTGCAACTGTGTGAATGTTTGGAGTTTGGTAGGTAGAGGACTTTTACCCTTTTATATAGTAAATCTCCATTTACATACAGCATGTAGGATATATGCATTGGTCAGCAACTTGTTGCCAATAAAGAGATGTTCTGATGGCCACTGCCTGCTGATTTTACCCAGTGTTGGTGATCTTAGCATATTCCACATAATCAGCCTATTATTAGCAAGGGCTCAAGCACCAACAAACAAATAACTGCCTCCTTGGAGCAATATTGTTCCTTAAAAACATTTAAACGTTTCTGTTTGCTTTGTATATATCCTGGTGCATAGAAAACATTTTTCTTGCTGGTGCTAAAGTAAAGGATACAAAAGAGAAAGAAATGTCTTATTTGTTAGCAGGTATCAGAATCATACCTCATTTATTCTCTCCTGTATTCTTTTTTTCTGCCTACAGGGGGTGAGAACATCAAAAGCATAAACCAACAGTCAGGAGCCCATGTAGAACTTCAGCGGAATCCACCTCCTAATACAGACCCCAGTGTACGGATATTCACCATCAGAGGCTTACCACAGCAGATTGAACTTGCCAGACATCTCATAGATGAGAAAGTTGGTGTACGTACAAGGCCCTTTTTCCCACCTTTGGGCTGTTAGTAGGATATTCTATTGGCTGTCTGGTGCCTTCCCCCTACTATCCCAAGAACCTTTGTGCTTCCTGTGCCATTCAGCAGTTCCTCACACTGTTTTGGTGAGCTTGGTTGGGGCAAATGGGTTATCCCCACTTTATTGAGGGTAAAGTCTGAGGCACAGAGGCTGATAATGGTCATGGGACCAATGAGTGAAGCATTTTAGACTCACCAGCTCCTCACCACCCCAAATCTATGCCTGTTTTCCAGGCTAGATGGGGCTAATGCTTTGCACCCAGCACTGCCCGCCTGGCCTCTTGTTGGCATTGTATTGGTAGCCAGACATGCAGATGGTTTTCATTGACTCTGGCTTTAGTTTCAGGCACCTCAAAGCAGATAAACAAAGGGAGTGTTGATGGAGGAAAGATTTGCCACTGCTCACCTCAAAGGGGACATAGAATTGCAGAAAGAGACTTGGGCCAGCCTTAATTGACGGGAGAGTCAAGCAGGTTGGTCCATATACACAGGGTGATAAGCTAGGTTTACTGTGGTGTTCTCATCCATAGACATAGTGGTACCATTATTTGCTGTTCTGTGGTATTGTTCACCTGAGGGTGTGAAACCATTCTGCAAATAACATTTTCTGTGGGGAAGAAAGGATAGATTTAGGGTTATGAGGTATTTTTGTTTCATTTATGTGTTTGTTTGTTTATTTATTTATTTATTTGCCTTTTAAAGCTGATTTGGATTGGGAGGTTTTGGGTAGAATTTAGAAGATGAGTGAATAGGAAGTTAGAATTGTCATTGTGTCTGTGACAGGGTACCAATATGGGCGCACCTGGAGGCTTTGGTCAGAGTCCTTTCAACCAAGCACCTGCTACACCTCATCAAAAGTGAGTCTTTTACCTGTGTCTTTGCAGAGAATTTTCTCTCAAGAATTTTTCCTGTCCACAGTTTCCCTTTTTGGAACTCCCAATAAAAATACTGAAAATTTGGTAAAGGCATCACACTTGAATAATTAAATTGTACTACCACCCCCTTGTCTAATCTTGATTTTGACCCTTAATGGTGATTGATGTCAAGGCTTTTCCAGACTAGTTTGGGAGCCCTCCCTTTTTTTTTTTTTTTTAAAAGCAATTGGGGTTAAGTAACTTGCTCAAGGTTACATGGCCAGGTGTTTCTGGGTGGATACTAAGTGTCTGAGCCCGGATTCGATCCCCAGGTCATCCCGACACTGGAGCCAGTGCTCTTACTCGCTGTGCTACCTGGCCACCCCGGGAGCCTCTTTTTTAACAACAACATCAGTAGACTAACTCCTAACCCTGTCACTGCTAATCAATTTGTAAACAGGACTTTTGGGCCAATCCATTCCATAGCCTCCAACCTCAGCATTTTTATTTTTTTTTATATCCATGTAGCACCTTTCCTCCAAGGAGCTCAGGGTGCTTTCCAAACATTGCTGCTAAAGTGAACGGTAACCCTCACAGCAACCCTGTGAGGTAGGTAAAACCAGTTATTTCATTCTAGTTCCCCTGTAGTTGGCAGACAAGACAAGTTTAATCTTACAACAGATGGTACAAGTTTAGCTTTCAGGCTTTGAGAAGTGGGTGGGAAACATGCAGAGAGAAAATTGAATGAAAGAAAATGTGGGGGGGGTTGATCTTGGAAGGTGAAGAAGGGGCATGATGGACCAGAAAGAATGAATGTTTTGTAATCCACAGTGGTCCTCAGGCATTTTTGACCCAAGGCTGGGGTAACACCTACCAGACGTGGCAGACGCCTACACAGCAAGTCCCAAGTAAGTGACACTTCAGAGTTCAATGAAAAAAATGCACATTTTATCACATGATACAGGAGAAGTAGATCAATGAATTTCTAGAGCCCTCTGAAGTATAAAAGGTAGTGAAGCCTTCTTATGAAACAGCAAACTACATGTAGACATAACCAGCCAGAAGTGATTGGTCTGGAAAAACAGCTCAGGTCTTGTGCATTCCTTGCGGGTATGTTATGATAGGCTGGCTGCATTGAGCCCAGCTTTTCTGATATTTTCTTCACCATCTGTGCTTTTGCTCTTCCAAGATGTGTGTCACTGGTTGACCATTGCTTCCAGGAACTGGGAAACAGGGAGAGAGCTCGAACAGTCAGGCCCTGATTCCTCCAGGTCACACAAGGTGGCCCCTCCTTGTGGTTGACTACAGTCTGCAGACAAGTGATGTGCTGGGGGTTGTGAAGAAGTCAGTGGAGAAAACTTAGAAGAGAAGAATCATCAGCATCTCCCTAGCTTTTGCTCTCTGGTGGGAGGGAATTAAACTGAAGCCTCTCTTTTCTGCATTCTGTAGTCACTTTTCAGGTTTATTGGCTTTCTTTCATTCTGTTTAACAGTCATCAGATACTTCTCCGTCGTGAATGGGTCATATATATCCCATAAGACTTCAGAGTTTCCTTTGGACCAAACTACTACCTTGTTGCTATTTGGCCAGGTCTCATACTGAAAAGAAAGAAGCACAGAACTCCCCAACATCACTAACTCTTTGTGTCTAGTCTCCTTGGGTCCCACATGGAGCCTTTCTCTTTGATCTAGACAACAATCTCCCTCACTTTTGTACCTACCTTCTCTCAGTATCAGTGAGTTGTCTGCTCATCCTGTGTTGCAAATATGGTATAGCTTTTGGGGGCAGAAGATAGTTGAGGTAGGGGAGGGAGACAGAATGCTAACCATTAAGTAGATGTTTAATCTTCCTTAAATTCCAGGGGGGAAATCTGATTTCTGAGGTGGAGAATTGTACAACTCCTCTTTGGGGAAGCTTGACCAACCCTCTATCTCGATTTCCCTTGTTTTTGCCTTAATTGGTTGTGGCTTGCACAGCCCTTAGAAAATCCTTTTTTAGTGTCTGAAAACTAAAGTGACCATTTATACTTGAATTCCTCATATATCCTGGGCCAGAATCAAATGAGTCCCCAAACCAGATGCCAGCTTTAACTCTCTCTAACCCTTTTGATGTTTGAAATGTGTTGCTGCCCCTTTTGAGGGGCTATTCCCAGAGATTTTTCTCATTTTCTCATCTTTGATAAAATCCAAATTTCTTTGACATTGGAAATCTTAACATGTTTTTGTTTGGGAAACATTCTTTTTGACTCTGCAGATTTTATGACCTGCAGCATACTGGTCTATTATAACAGGTGTTCTTGTGCCAAGTGATGTGGGCTCTGCACATTGGAAATAAAGCAGTCCTGTTTTTAAGGTTATTGACTTAGAAGTGAGGAGAATGCTGGTTATGAGTTCAGGAATTCTAGGTTACCTAGTTCACAAATAAATACTATACTAGATGTGAGATGACGGGACTAGAAGTCAGGAGTCCCTGGTTCTAGTCCAGATTTCTTCACTCTGGCCTTGTGAAGGGGGTCAAGTCACTTCCCTGATCTGAGCCTTATTAGATCTCTTAGACCCTTTCCATTTTTAAGGTTATAATTCTGTTATTTTGGTTGGTTCATTGCTCAACCAGATGTCACTGTTTTTCATATATCTGTGATGATGGGGAATCCTTCCTAAAATGCCAGAAAGTTAGACATTTTCCTGAATGTGTCTATACACTTAACTAGCAAAGCGCAACCTTTGGGTTAGCTACTGGCCAAGGGCCTAGCTTACTTTCTCCCATTCTGTGCTGTGGTGGAGGTAAATGCTAATCACCACACCCAGAAAAGTAGGTATGTTTAGACTGATTACCAGTCATTTCTGATTTTTTTTCCTCCTTTAGAAGGATGAGAGAAATAAAAATGTGGGTAAGAGCTTTGTGATGGCCTTCTATAGGTGCAGTGGTACAGTTATTAAAGCAGACTTCACTGTACTATTTGCTCCCTGATTAAGATCAGGGTAGTTCTCAGTCATGCCAAGGGGAGTTTGGCAAGGCATGGGAGGAATACTCCTCAGAAACTACATAAAGGCCTATAACTGAAAAATCTTATTTTCTATACCCCAAATGTTCTTTTTTATTTAAAATTTTAAAGGAAATCTTGGGGGGGGGGGGGGGGTATTGATTCTACTCTCTTAACCTACCCATTAGTGTATTTCTGCCTACCATCCAACTTTTCATTCCCCTTCACCTTTTTAGAGAAAAGTCATTCTGCTGCCAACATAAAATACCTATCAAAAAATTATCTCCTCTACTCTTCCTTCATCCCTGGCCCTGTCCTTCTGTAGTAATGGGAGTAGGGAGAAGAAGACCTCTTTTCTTGACCCTCATCCTTAATCCTGCATGCATTTGAATGTCATGGCTCTATCCTCGTACCCATTTTCAGCCTTAAATAAATAAACTAATGGGTAAAACCTTTTGCTGTGAAATGTATTTAGAGCTGTGTCTTTTCAGCCTACTTTGGACTAGTTCTAATTTTTTTTAAAAAGGCATTGAAGGAGGTCTTTTCTTTTGTTGGTATTAGCAGGTGGACACTCAAGCCAGCTCTGACCTCAGCAGAAAGAAAGGTCCTGACTTATGGCTTTGGTCAAGTCTTTTAACCCTCTTTCATGCCCCTGGACAGGATGCTACTGCCCTGTTCCCTCCACCCACTTCACACTTTGAATTTATTATGTTTAACAGTCTCTTCCTCCTCCCCCCCGTCCCCCCTACTCCCATTCAAAGCCCTTTGCAGCTTATGTTGTAGCCAGGAGAGACGATGAGACAGAGTTAGAATTAGCTTTCTTTCCCTGCTGTCCACCTTCCCTTCTCCCTACACTTCCTGGTTTCCACTATACTGTGTGTGTTGGGGAGCAAGGGGAAGTGAGGCTAGGGTTTGAATTGAGCATTCTTTCTTAGATTTTCTTTAATTTCCTATGCTCAGTTTCTTTGAATGTTTACAAGTCTGCTTGTCCAACTGTACATACATAGTCTTTTGTCTTCAATTAGAAGAAAAAGGTTATGTAAAAGGGTAGTGGTGTTTTGCTCCCTGTTCCTATTTGAAGTTCAGTTGACCATGTAAACAAAACCAACTCTGCCTCTCATGTTTCTCTCCTGTCTATTTCCTGTTGTCATTTAAGGTATTGAATGCTAAATCACCTCAGAGTAGTCCATAACCAGTGTCTTGGAAGCCCCCTTCGTGGCACATTTCATTAGGAAGCTTCTTGGTCCTCGTAGCAGCCTACTCTGTTTTGTTTCTGTCCTAGGGACCATCCCTCTCTCTCCCCTGACTCAGCTCCTGTACTCCATGCCTAACCTGGAGGAACCCTCCTTGCACCCCTTCCCCACATACCCATGGGACAAAATTCATTGTCTGTTTCTTGGATGCAGGTTCACATCTTGTTCTCTTCCTCTTTTTTCCTGTTCTCCATTCTCTTCTAGCGAAGTTGTTTGCCTCTTTTTCCTCAAAAAAACTAAAGCACCCAAAGCATTATTGTGAGGTGTGTGCCCCACAGGCTTGTTGGTGTGGGTAGAAAATGCACCAAGAAGCTCGGGGCAGTAGCTGGGCAGGAGGAAAAAAACCCTCCTTTCCTCACTGGCCTGATTGTTTTTGTCCTCTTCAAACAGGCCAGCAGAGCCAGCAGCAGAACAGCCAGCCTGGTTACAGCAAGGCATGGGAGGACTATTACAAAAAACAGAGTGAGTGGCTTTCTTCAAAGGCAGATGACCAATGAATGACAAAAGTGCCTTCTTGTCCCTCCCTAACACACTTTAATTTACTGTGGACAGAGCATCTTCTTTTCCTTACCCCTTTTCCTCAGGAACTTCATAGCAATACCTTAACTTCCCCATTTTTCTTCTTGCCCTTTTGCCAGAACAGAGTTGCAACCCAGCCAGGTTGCATCTCAGCTGGTATAGAAATGCACAGCGTTATCCCCTTCCTGTGCTGATTTTCACACTGCGATTCTCATTGAGCAGCAGTGGGCTAGGTGAGAGTTAGTATGTAGAAGGAAGTATAGTACCTAGATCCTTAGACTTGCCTCTGAAAAGTGGTGGTTGCCCTAGAGTCCTGAAGTCTTTCCGTTTAAGCTATATAGCTGAATCACAAACCAAACCAGTCTTAAAAACACCTAGCAAATCAATTCAAATCAGAGCTGAATTGGTATATTTTCTTAAATGGTTTAATTAGATGAGTTAAATATTCTGTAAACTGAATTGAGATCTTGTTTGGTTTGAAACCTTGATTCACATCACTTGCTAGTTGTAAGAGCTCAGGTTGAAGGTTGGTTAGGATGGGTAAACTAAATATTTATGGCTTAGGGCTGTTCTATGAAGGGGAATGATATTTCTTTCCCTGTCATTGAGAATTTCCTGGGTGTAGAAAGGAAAGGGGGATTATGGAGAGGAAGTAGTTGAATGGCTAAAATATGATGTTTTTTTTTTTTTTAAGGAACTGTTAGTATTGAGGTAGCAATGGGAAGGGTGGACTTTTTTGTTTGTAATTTGCACCCAGCAGCAAGTCAGCTTCAATCAGGTCCTTATTACCATCTAGCTCTTTAAAATTGAAATATCAGGCAATGTGAGCAATGTTTCCTGATGTCCAGCAACATTTTAGGAAGGGAAATACACAGTTAGATTTGAGCAGTGTTTTATTACTAATATGGCTTGTCCTTGAATGCACTGGTATTGGTACCTTCAGATAATCTGTCTTTCCTCCTTTGTCAATCAGGCCATGCCGCCAATGCAGCTTCTCAGGCAAGTTCCCCACCGGACTATACAATGGCCTGGGCGGAGTATTACAGACAGCAAGCCGCTTACTATGGACAAACATTAGGGCAAGCTCAGGCCCACAGCCAGGTCTGTATTTCCCTGAACACAGCCTTGTGTACCTCTGTCCTGCCCTTTCTTCCCCCCGTCTTAGAATAGTTTGGTTAGTGAATTGAACATTGGCATACCACCCTATTGAAGCTCTGACCTTTCAGCCAGCCACTGTTGCCATTGTCTCCTGTTGTTCTTCCGTCCTAAAACATGAGGCTCTGATAACTGGGGTCTTTGTAAAACTTGGACATGAGCAAAAAAAAAAAGCATATGTTAACTAGAACACTTAGAGTAGCCAGGGAGAAATCCTAGTAACCACTTCTGTTCAGAACTCCAGCTTTCTTGCTCTTTCTGTACAAGGAATCTTTTGGGCCAAAGATAGCTGGAGTTAATTTTGTAACCTAGTGGGGCAGCTACTCCATAAATTGCCATCTATTTATCAGTTGTATACAATACATGAGCTTTCTAAGGCACCTCCATGTAGGGGATGTGGAGAATTAAACAGTCTTGCCATTCTGACCAAGTTGCCACTCCATGATGTTTTCTGACATCGAGGAGCTGACTGGCTATTGAAATTGCTGTCACTTGACTTAGAAAGGTGTGTAGCAACAATAATTATCTAGCCCTGTCCATTGTTCCAGCTCCGTGAGGCGCCTCCCAGGTCATGTTGGCTACTCCTTGGGAGGTAGGGCTAAGGGACACAAAACCAGATTTTCTCAACCTTGTACATTCCCAGCCTCTAATCCCATGAACAGGACATCAGCATTCTAAAGTTTAAAAATGAGTCATTTTGATAGGTATTGAGGCCAATTATCAGGCAACTAAAGGAAAAACATCCACAGTTTTTCTTGTTCCTTTCAGTAGCACTACAGATCACGGTGTCCAGTGACTCAAATAATGGTTCTCAGTGGACTCCGTGGATGACATCCTTAGCAGAGCTTTTCAGAGGCTGAAAAATGGCTGAAGGCCAGGAAGTGCTTGTACTTTCCTCTCACCCCATTTAGAAGAAAATCTCTGGAATATCTTTCCTAAGCAAGGTTTTCTCTTGCCATATCCTATGACATCAGTCGTATGGGGGGAGGAGGAGGTATTTACTTGTATGTTGACTCTGTTGTCTATTTGGATACCAGAGGGAGACAAAGTGTGACCTGTCACCTGCCCTGGGGAGAAATATTTCAGAAGTACATCTTTCTAAAAATCTACCAGGGAATAACTTTTCTTCTTTCTTTTTCCTCTACAGGAGCAGTAGAACAATGTCCTTACGGCAGTTTTTTTTTTTCCTTGAAATCATTGTGAAAGAAAACCTTTTTGTAACAGAGGTTTCTAGATTTGCAGCCTTTTGATGAAGACTTTTTTTGTTCGTTTTTGTGAAACACTAGTTGTAGAATAATCTACACTGAACTTTTCTAAGAATCAGGAAAAATTAGTAATATACTAAACTTCATGAAAATGCTGGTAATATTTTGATTTTGTTTTTTGGGGAGGGTATTTTGTTTTATTGTTAACTTCCAAATTTGTAAGCTTTGGGGTTCTTTTTGGAACAATGTCTGCAAATTCCAGGCACCAAAATGTACCCTAGAGTAGTGACATTTCAAACATGGGGATTTTTTTTTTTGTTTGGGGTTTTTTGTTTTGTTTTTGTTTTTTTCTTGGCGTGTTTCTCTTTCCTTTTTGATCTTTTCTGTTGCAACAAAGTGGCTTGGAAGTCTTAGGTGTTATGTAACAAATCCTAAAAAAAAATTTTTAAACAGTATTTAAATATTCTTAAATATGTAAATGCATTATTAAATGTTTTACTTCTAATTTCTTTTATTTTGGCTGTCTGATTTTATTGCATTTTTTAAAAAACTACATTATGTATTGTAATTAATTATGTGAATTCTGTATTGAGACAATTAACTGTTTTGCTGTCAGACAGGTTAGGGGAGGGTGGGCATTTTGTAGGGTTTGTATAATTTCTAGAGTCTAAAGGGGTAATATAAAAACATGTAATTTTTTTTAGCAATACTTTTTTTCACATGTCCATTTTGGGTTGCATTTGTGTATCTAAGACCTCCAAGCTTATTTTAAAAAATTTTAAAAGCCTTCCTCTATGCTCAGAAATATAAATACTGTTATTTTTAATATTAAAAATAAATCAGCTACTAGTAACTTTAACAAACACTGTGGAACATTAAACCATATATAAGGTAGTAACTATTTTTTAATTCCAAGGTGTTTTTTGCTTTTTTCATTTTTCTTTCAAATATTTTCATATCTAATATTTGTCAAATTACTTAGAAAAATAAATGATTCTAGTATTAACCACAGTATGCGCTAAATAATTTTGATTTAATAAAAGGGATAATATGATTTCTTATGTTTAGTGTTTTCTTGTACAGATAACTGTATTTTTAAAAGAAAAAAACGGAACTGAAACTATTTTTTCTTGCATTTTTAATTGACCTGAGGGACATTCCGTTTTGAAATGTACTGAATTTACTGTTCGGTTTTTTCTCTTTTTATTTCCCTTTAATGCTTGAAATGTCTAACTATAAAAAAAATGCAATTAAATAATGTTGAGCATGGTGTTTAAAACAAAATGTTCTTTTTATTTGACTGACAGTTGCATTTTACACTCTATATAATAAAATTTCCACAAGGCTTCTTGTGGATGAAGTGTTTTTAGTCTGTTTTATTTTGCATTTTCTTGGTACATCCCCTTCCCATTGCCACCCCAAATGGAAAGCGGTCAGGAATGCTTGCCTGCTCTTAGACGACTGACTCACATTGCATTATCTCCAACTTAGTTGCTACACTACATGGACTTATATCTACTTCGTTAAACTAATTTCGTTTTAATGGCATTGTATAATTTGATGTTATTGACTTGAGAGCCTTAATTACAATCAGCCCTTCTTACCTGTCACATCTAAGCATTTCTTGAAGTGGTGTGACACTGAGAAGTTAATAACTAGAGTTTCCTCATATGGAAAGACTGTCATTGTAAGTGGGTCTTGAAGATTAATTTATGGGAGTAATATCAAGGGGTTTTGATCCAGTCCTCAGCTGTATAAACACACTTTACTGTAACTAAGTCAGCAAAGCCTACACTGTCTGCTCCACATTTTCCACTAACCTGCCCCCCCATACATAATCATCTGATTGTGTGTAATGTATCATCATTTTATACACAGTCACCTGATTGTGTATAAAATAAGGATCTGAATCTCTTCAGTTCCTGCCCCTGTGAGTGCTGCTGCCCTTGCTCTCACAAGTAACAGATCTGGGCAATGCTTCCAGCGGGAGGCGGTGCTACATGCCACACTGATCGCTACTTACCGTTGGAAACAGGTTCCAGTGACTACTTCCTTGTGAATGGATCTATTCAAATGATGAAATACTGTATAGTCACAGCTAGAGGCCAAATGGTCTCAGAATCAAGGGAGTAGAACAGTATAGTGGAAGAAGAAATACTTCTGCTTTGTATTTTTTTTATAACCGCCTGCTTTTTTTGTTCCTGTGACTGGCAGTGATGTTGAAGGCATGTTTCTATGCTTAATATATGAATATGCTGCTGCCACCCCCCTCCCCACCTTTACATAGGAATGTCCTCTTGATCTAGATGTTCCTTGGTCAGCTCCTGAATAGAACTCTCCAATCATGAGTATTTACAGCTTTTGTCTATTTTCTTTTCTGGGCCCCTGCCTTTTTCCTCTCCCCGAAAAAAAAAAAAAAGGCATCTGTGGCCCTGATAGGTCAAAAAGGGGTGTAGAGAGAATCCCATCTGCAGCAATTTTGAGGCATATTGAAAGCCGGAAGAAAAAATGGGGATATGGCATCTTTAAATACACCTCTAGAGAATCAAGTTTGACGTTGAGAGATTGAATAGTAAAAGCCACTTGGAAAAAAAGAAGGGAGGGGGTGAGCAAGAGGAGGGCATAAATGCTGATGATGGGAATGGGAATTGGGGAGAGGGCATTACAGAGAAGACTTCCTTCTAATTCATCTTCCAAGCTCTGTGCCAAAACAGCATTTGGCATGGTTCACAGGGAGCAATTGTGTGATAATGAACCCTAAGGTGTCCCTTAATTGAAGACTGAGTATTGCGGCTTGTGCCAAGAGTCATAAATGGCACAGGATTGTAGGAGGATGCATTTTCTTAAATGTATCTGTAAGTACAGATTAGCGCTTTTCCCCAGTGAAATGCCCATACTATAAATTATGGAAATATCTCCTTCTGATGCAACCTTTTATTGAGGGGGTGGGGTAGGGTGGAATGGAGGGAGGAGGGGGGAAAAGTTTGCAAGCGTATGAAATTTGGCCTCATTAAGATGGCGCCCATGGAATATGGGTTTTTTCATCAGCAGTCTGGTGTCTTAGAAGGCTAAAGTGCTTGAAATGCACCAACTTCAGCGATTGTTTTCCATTAAGGAAGCTGCGTGGTCATCACTAAGGACTTTGTGTCTGTGGGGGTTGGGGCAAAGAGTGTGAGGGGTAGGGGTTTCTCTAACCTGTCTTTGAAACTTTGTCCCCAGACTCAAGGATTTATGAGTGTGAAGAAGGTTTGGCAATCTCTGAGACCCTCATATACAGAAGTTGGTGATGTGTACCCTGAGCTAGTTGGTCTTGGTCCCTGTCCACACCCATATGCTTATCAGGTTGTGCTGTGCATTACTCTTCCTGCAGCTGTGATTTGTATAGTTTGTGAGTCATATCCCCCATCTTTCTCCTTTTTGGGGGGGATGGGAAGGTACATGGGGATACATACTGCTGGTTGCTGAATTGTTGCCGTTCAGTCCTTCTGTCGTGTCCCACTCTTCGTGACTCCATGGACCAATGTCCATAGGGTTTTCTTGGCAAAAATACTGGAGTGGGTTGCCATTTCCTTTTCTGATGGATCACCTTTTGTCAGAACTCTCCACTATGACTTGTCCATCCCTCTTAGGAAACCTTAACAACTTGGTCCATTAAGGCATTTCAGCACCAGAGGGTATTAACATCTGCCTCTTCCTATTCAGGGTGGTACCTCTGTGCTATAGGCCCTCTCAATGCCCGGGTACCAGCTGGGATTTTAAAGATAGGCTAACACAGATGGCCCCAGTTCTTAGGAATTAGTGGACAAGAAGACAGCCTGAGACCTAATTCTGGGGAAAGAAGTAGGGCACAGGGGATATGCTGAGGAAGTGGGTGCCAGGCTGACTATTCTTATTTGGGTGGAATTGGTAAGGAAAGATCCCTAACAGAGCCTCACTTACATACCAGATCCTAGGATAAGCTTTCTGCCAGGTTTGAAGGCTATTCATAAACATTTGGTTTCCTGACCTCTGAGATTTTAATTCTAAGCTTTTATACCCAGAGGAAGGTTATAGAGGAACCTTTGTTTTCCTCTGTATTTCCGCAGAGAGCCTTACTCTGTAAGATGGTAATGGGCCTGAGTTCTCAAAGACTGCATCTGTAGAAGACAAGCTTGGGCAGGCCCTACCAAGGTTGAACATTTTTGACTATGAAACTGGAGACAGGCTGTAGTTGGCATCTCAGGGCAGAGTGTGGGACTTGGAGTCAGGAGCACCTGGGTTCCTATTCAGCCTCTGACACCAGCTGTGTGCAGATGGGTAGGGCTCAGTCTCCAAACAAAGCCTCACCTTCGTCATCCACCTCACAGGGTTGTGAGGATCAAAGGAGAGAACTCGGAGACAGTCTAAGTATTACTTTACATATGCAGGTATAGAACATGTTTGCCATTAATATTGTTTGTTCCCATCTTCTCAAGACAGGAACATCTAGAACACCTAGTTCAGCTAGTAAAATGGTTCCAGTAACAGGTTGCTCTCCTATTGTTCATTTATGTTTAATATCTTCCTGACTAACCATGCCAGTGCGTAAAATGGTTACTTTTTGTAATCGAATAAGTATTGAGGTACAAACTCATTTCTGTAGGCTCCCCAAAAGCATCTTCAGATTGCAGAGCAGTAGCTAGCAAAATGGCAGGAAAGATAATAGTAGGAAGGAAGAGGATTTAAGCTGAAGGCTGAAAGATTCATCACCAGAGGTTTGGTTTCAATAAATCTGAAGGTGTTTCATGACACTCCAGTAAAGGGAGTGCCCATATTTATTAAAATAAGTATTTAACAAAATTCCTTATTCCTGTAGCCCTCAACAGCTCTATATCCTTATACCCTCAAGAAGAATTCCAAGTCAGCCATTTGTAAAAGCCAGATAGAAGAACAACTCAGACATCCAAATGGGAAAGGTGAAATAATGGTGGATTCCCGGAAACTTTTTTCTTGCAAAAGTGTTATTTTCAGATTGCCTATTGCATGACAACCAAAATTTAGAGTATGTCATTGTGTGGGTGACAAATAGAAGGGGTCTATCTTGCATTAATGCCCTGCCATTTCATTATCACCTTTTTTAAGGAAATCCTTTTCTATCATGAAAAAGGGATCCATTTTTTCAAAATTATCACCTTCTTGCTTCTTCTGTCTCTAATCTTTTCTTTGCAGGGTTTGTGCCCTAGTGATTATCCTGTCCCTTCCTATTGCCCCAGCTTCTGTGGTCCAACCCAGTCAAATTCCCATTAGCCCAAGAGAACTGCAGAAATCTGTATGTGGCCTATCACTGGACCATGGTGCAACAGGGCCTAGAACTCTGCTTTACAGAAAAGTAAGACAATAGGTAGGAAAGAGGCAAGAGAAAAGGCACACTATGAGCAATAGACAATCAGGAGGCTCAGATTCTAGTCTTGTCTCCACCATTAACCAACCGATTCTGTGACCTTGGTAAAGATACTTCACCTTTGCCTTCACCTATTACCTTATTCCCCTCTGTGGACCTCACTCAATTTCTCTCATACATAAAATCACATTTGTACTACATGATCACTAAAGTCCCTTCCAGGTCTAGTCTAAATTAATCTATGTTCAAAAAGTCTGTGTTCTTTCCATCCCTAACATTACATAGTCTATTTTATATTTTGTAGTACCTGAGAGCTGTGGTTCATTGGCTCTTTTTTGGGTCAAGACTCATTTTCTGGGGGCAGAGTCAAGATGGCGGAGTAGAAGCAGGTCCTCTCTGTGGCTCCGGCTTCCACCTTCCCCAATTCATGTAAAAGGGGACTCTGAACAAACTTTGGACCTACAGAACCCACAAGATGACACAGAAAAGCTAACCTCCTGCTGAGAACAGCCCAGCAGGCTGGCAGGAATCAGCCAGCACAGTACTCTGGGAGCCGAGCCCAGCCCCACACTGAGGTGTTAGCCCCAGAGTGGGCCTGACCAGCCGGCTGGAGGGACTCCAGATTACCAGCAGTGGGGAGGCCCAGAATTATCAACACATAGATGCTAAGGACAAAGTGAGAGGTCAGTGCACAGTGGACTTTGGGACCCAGTAGTTGGGCATGTGTCAGCTTTTGCCCCCAGGGCCAGAAGCTGCTGAGGGCTGTGGCATAGTCCCTGCCACATGGCAGCTTCAGCTCCTGGCCTACAGACTGTAGGGGGACCAAGAGACCAGTCTGAGAGGTAATTGCTCTTGCTTTAACCTGCTTGGATCCCGATTGCAGTCTAGGGTGAAGGTCCTGGGGTGTGTGTCCAGCTTGCCTGAGCATGTGGAGACCTCAGAGAGTGCACCCAACTAATACCTCCAGCAGCTGAGAAAACCCCAGTGTTTGGTACAAAGCTCCCCTGTCTGGTAGCAGAGTCCTACTGTGGCAAAAAGCCCAAAAGTCAAGTAAATGAGTGGCAACATGACTAGGCAAAGGAAACAAAGCAAACAAAAGAACCCAACATTAGACTCCTATTTTGGGGACAAAAAGGATCAAAGCATGGAACAGGAGGAAGACAGTGAAGTCAGAACTCCTGCACCAAAAGCTTCAAAGGAAAATACAAGCTGGTTACAGGTCATAGAGGACTTTAAGAAGCAGATAAGAGAAGTGGAGGAAAAATTGGGAAGAGAAATAAGAATGATGCAAGAAAATTATGAAATGAGAGTCAACAGTCTGACTGAGGAAAATCATACCTTAAAAAATAGACTAATTCAAATGGCAAAAGAGGCTCAAAAAGGCAATGAGGAGAAGAATGCCTTAAAAAGCTGAATTTGCCAGATGGAAAAAGAATCTCAAAAGCTCACTGAGGAGAATCATTACTTCAGAATTAGATTGGAGCAAATGGAAGTTAATGACTTTATGAGAAATCAAGATGCTGTTAAACAGATCCAAACAAATGAAAGAACAGAAGACAATGTGAAATATCTCATGGGGAAAAACCACTGACCTGGAAAAAAGATCCAGGAGAGATAATTTAAAAATTATTGGACTACCTGAAAGCCATGATCAAAGAAAGAACCTAGAAATCATCCTCCAAGAAATCTTCAAGGAAAACTTCCCTGACATTTTAGAACCAGAGGGCAAAATAGAGGTTGAAAGAATCGACCAATCACCTCCTGAAAAAGATCCCAAAAAGAAAACAACTAGGAATATTATAGCCAGGTTTCAGAATTCCCAGATTAAGGAGAGAATATTACAAGCAGCCAGGAAGAAACAATTTTAATATTGTGGAAACACAATCGGGATAACCCAGGATCTGGCAGCTTCTACACTGAGGGATCGAAGGGCTTAGAATATGATATTCTAGAAGTCAAAGGAGCTAGGATTACAACCAAAGAATCACCTACCCAGCAAAACTGAATATCATGTTTCAGGGGAAAATATGGTCATTCAGTGGAATAGAGGACTTTCAAGCATTCTTGCTGAAAAAACCAGAGTTGAATAGAAAATTAGACATTCAGATGCAAGAAGCAAGAGAAGCATGAAAAGGTAAACAGGGAAAAGAAATCATAAGGAATTTATCAAAGTTGAACTATTAACATTCCTACATGGAAAAACAATAATTGTAACTGATGAAACTTTTCTCAGTATGGAAATAGTTGAAGGGAATAGAAATCATATATAAAAAAATATATGTGTATGTGTGTATATACATATGAGGGTATATGGGCATATGAATACATATGTGAATGTGTATATATATATGTTTACAGGTATACATAAGTAGAGGGCACAGGACCAATTTAATAGGAAGGGATGATACTTAAAAGGTGAAATTAAGAGGTGAGAGAGGAATATAATGGGAGGAGATGGGGAGAGACAGAATGGGGTAAACTATCTCATATAGAAGAGTCAAGGGAAAGTGGTTACAATGGAGGGAAAGAATAGGAAAGCAAAAGGGAATGGGTCAACCTTATTCTCATTGAATTTGGCTTGGGGAGGGAATGAAATACACACTAAATAGGTACTCACCCTACAGGAGAGTAGGGGGGAAGGGGATGAGAGTGGGGATGACGGAAGGGAGGACAGGCTGGGGGGGAGGGAAGTTGGAAGCACCCACTTTTGAAAAGGGAAGGGATCAAAGTAGAGAATAGAACAAGTGGGAGGTTGGATAGGAGGGAGGGAAATATAGTCAGTCTTTCACAATATATCTACTATGTTAATGTTTTGCATTAGCTACACATGTACAACCTATACTGAATTGCTTATCTTCCCAGTAAGGTTGGGTGACAAGGGAGGAAGGGATGAAATGAAATCTGGAATTCAAAGTTTTAAAATAAAATGTTTAAAATATATACTATTATTAATACTATTTCACATGTAATTGGGAAATAAGATATACAGGCACTGGGGAATAGAGATCCACCATGCCCTACTGGAAAAGTCGAAAGGGGTATGGGAGAAAATATGGGAGAGAGCAGATTGGAGGAGGGGATATCCTGTGGGACTGCTATTTTGGGGTTGTGGGTAGGGGAAAAACAGGGAGAAAATTTGTAACTCAAAATCTGGCGGAAATGAATGATGTAAATCAGAAGTTAATAAAGCATTTGAAAAATGAAAAAAAAAAAGACTTATTTTCTGTACTTCAAGAAATTTGGATTGAGCTTCCTTAGTAGCTTGGGCTCCATTCACCCTTCCAGATGGGAATTCCATGCCAGGTGACATTTTTCCATTTGCTGCTCTATAGACATCCATTTGATATCTTGTTTCTATGTGCTGTCTTCATAATTTTTCTCTTTTTCTTTTCAATTAAGGTCACTTTCCAACTTAAGAATAAAATGATGATACATTTGTTCTTGGTTATCCACAGCTTTGAAAGGATTGTGAGATATCATGGGTCAGTGGTTGCTAACTCAAATGGAAATGATCCCTGGATGAGGCCTATACTGACTTAGGAAACCATGAATTAACATTATCCATGCTGTATTGTAGTCTTAGTTATTTTATTAGACATTTCCCGGTTGCATTTTAATCATTTTAATCTGGTTTGGGCTTCACAGTGGAATTTGACACAACTGCTGTGCATAATCCCAAACTTCAAATTATCCTAAAGTCACTTCTGTTTAGTTTTGAACTGCTTGGGAGTTTATTTGGGGGCTTTTGAGTGGCAGACAAGCTAATGAATTTACCTTAGTAAGGGGTGGTTTAAAACAAGTCTACATTCCCCTAGATTGCACAATTGAATGCCACAACCAACCACCTTGCAGATCATAAATTTGATGGGACGATGAGCACATGGTTGTTGATTGTACTGTTTGCTAGATCTTTGAGCTCATCCTTAAAAGCAGTCATTCATCAATTTATTAAGCACCAGAAGGTTCCAGGCACTGTTCTAAGTCCTGCAGGGAAAAAGCAAAACAAAACAAAACATCTGAAGCTCTCGAGGAGATCCCAGCCTAGTAGGAGAGACAACACACAAACTATGTACAAATAAAATGCATATATGGGATAAATGGGAAATAATCAACAGAGGAGGGTCCTGGCATTAAAGACCAAGAAAGGCTTACTATATGTAGAAGGTGAGATTTTAGCTGGGAACTGAAGGAAGTCAGAGAAACAACACTGAATGGGGCAACATGATGTAGTGGAAGAAAAAAAGAACTGAACTTGACATCAGAAGTGTTTTTAAACTCCAGCTCAACATTTAGTACTATGCAAGAAGTCACTTAAGGTCAGAGCCTCAGTTCCCTTATCTGTATAGTGGAGTCAAAAATAATAGTTCACATTCATTTCTATGCTGCTAAGAAGTTTAAAAATCAGTCATCATAACCATTACCCACACTGAATATTTCGGAGTTGTTCAAAGTGTTTTTTTTTTTATTTTTTTTTTTTAATTTTTTAAGCAATCAGGGTTAAGTAACTTGCTCAAGGTTACACGACCAGTTACTTCTGGGTGTGGTGCTGAGCGTCTGAGCCCGGGATTCGATCTCCAGGTCGTCCCAACACTGGAGCCGGCACTCTTACTCGCCGAGCCACCTGGCCGCCCCTAAGCAATTGGGGTTAAGTAACTTGCTCAAGGTCACACGGCCAGGTGTTTCTGGGTGGGTGCTAAGTGTCTGAGCCCGGGATTCGATCTCTAGGTCTTCTCAACACTGGAGCCGGTGCTCTTACTTGCTGTGCTACCTGGCCGCCCCTCAAAGTGTTTTGTAATGCTAATAGGACAACAAACTGTGAGCTACTATTTTCATTAGTGGTAAACAGTGTGGCAAAGTGGATATGATTGCTGGACTTGGAGTCAGGAGGAAAACCTTGGTTGCACCTATGACACATACTAACTGTGTAAACTGATCACTTAAACTCTCAGTGTCCCAAGCAACTTTGTAAGATAGTTCTTCACCACTTTGTGTCATGGACCCCTTGGCAGTCTGTCCCTTCTCAGAATAATGTTTTTAAATGCATAAAACAAAACATACATAGCTGTAATGGAAATTAATTGTTTTGAAACACAGCTACCAAAATAATAAAAAGAAAAAAGTGCATAGACCGCAGGTTAAGAATTCCTGCTCTGACTACATATTAAAGATGAACTGGCAAGTTATAACAATAGAAGGGATTTCCATATTAGAAATTCCCACACTGATGATATCACCGATCTCTGTGTATGTGTATATATATATATATATATATGTGTGTGTGTGTGTGTGTGTACACATGTATGTATATGTATATATACATGCATACACGTCTTGTATATTTAGATTTTTGTTTTATATATTTATATGTAGCTTATGTATGTATATTTTATATGTTTATATATGTATGTGTAGTGTATATGTATATTTGTTTGTTTATTACTTAAGAGAACTTATTTGGAAGCCTCTGCTGGAGGTGAGGCCTGGGACAAGGAGTCTGATTAGGAAACCCTTTCAATAGTGCAGGACTTGGGGGGGAGAGGGAGTTGGGACCTGCAGCCTCGAGTTCACATGTGGCCTTCTAGGTCCCTGGGTGCAGCCTTTTGACAGTCCAAGTTTTAAAGAACAAATCCCTTTATTAATCCTTTTTTTTACTGCACTGCTGGTAGATGTTGATTACCTCTGTCTGAATTCCAAGGGTCACAGATTTAGAAATAAAAGAAACCTTTGATGTTATCTAGTCCAACCCTGTCACTTGACGGTTAAAGGACCTGAAACCCAGAGAAGGTAAATAAAAGACTGGCCCATGATCACATGGGCAGCAAATGACAGAGGCAAGATTTGAACTCATACTGTTGGACTCCAAATCTGGTAGAGAGAATTTTTCTAAAAGGCATTACCACTATTCAGCTACCTGACTCCCTCCTTCACTCCCTGATCACACAAAATGCCCTTATACACCCAGCATAAACGTTTTCCCAACTTACTGATTAATTGAGAGTTGGGTCATCTGAGAGACTACAAGGTCCAGCAGAAGGCACAGGCTATTTCTGTTTAGTGTTCAATTCCAATAGGGCCTCATGGACCTACATTGGTCTTGGACTTACATTAGTCATGAAGAAAGGGAAGGTGACATCTGTCTAATACCTTCATTGATCCTGAAAGGTTGACTCCATCTTTACAAAAGCTCTGTGAGGCTGATTAGATAATGCAGTCACCATTAGCTCCAATGTATCGATTTAGAAGTTGAGACTCATGAGGAAGGAAGAAGGGAAGGAATCTGGAACTCAAAGTTTTAAAAACAAATGTTAAAAAAAATTTTGTTTTTTACATGCAACGGGGAAATTAGATATACAGGCAATGAGGTATAGAAATCCATCTTGCCCTACTAGAAAGTTGGAGGGGGGAGGATATAAGAGAGAACAGACTGGGTGAGAGGGTATTCAGTAGGCTCGATATCTTGGGGTGGGGGTAGGGGAGAGACGAGGAGAAAATTTGTAACTCAAAATCTTGTGAAAATGAATGTTGAAAACTAAAAATAAATAAATTAAAATGTGAAAAAAAGGAGTTGAGACTCAGAGAAGTAAAGTGATCACCCCAAGGTTCTTCAACATTCCTGACCAGACTGGGTCTCATACATAGCACCCCCCAAAAAAATTTTCCCCTAGAGGTAGAAAGACCCACAGAGGCCAGCTAGCCCAAACTTTCAGGCAAGTAGGAAAAATGAGATAAGAATATGAAATGTTCTTATGTGGTACTCAAACACAATCCAAAGTAAACTAATCTAGTTTAGTTAAGCCTACAAAGGTTAATCGTTACTTGTAGGGCTGGCAGCCTCTCCTGGCTTTAGAGCCATTCCCCCAGGAGTATTCAAAGGGAGACCTGATTTTTGAATGTAGAATCTTTTGCTTCTTTGTCTATTCAAAAGGAAACGATGTGCCTCTTCAGGATGTGACAGCTTTTAAAGGGTGATAATAAATTAGAGCATGTTCCAAGGAGGACAGTAAAGGGTCTAGAAACCACATTTTATGAAAAATGGTTGAACAAACTGGGGAAGAGAAGGTTTGGAGGGGAAGGGGGAAAAGCAGACACATGCTTACCGACTTCAAATATCTGACCATGTCACTTCCTGGCTCAAACTACCTCCCTAATTCCTCTAGAATAAAAGACAAAGTCTTTGGTTTGGCACCAAGAGCCCTACACATACCTTTTCAGTCTCAATATATAATTATTCCCCTTTATGCAGAGCCTATGTACCTACAAAGCAACCTGCACATGCTGAGAATGCCTTTTCTAGTTACCTCCACCTCCTAAAATATTTAGTTTGTTTCAAAACTCAGCTAAAGGGGCAGCTAGGTGGCGCAGTGAATAGAGCACTGGCTGTGAAGTCAGGAGTTCAAATCCAGCCTCAGACACTTAACACAAAAACTAGCCATGTGACCTTGGGCAAGTCACTTAACCCCAACTGCCCTCCAAAAAAAAAAAACAACTCAGCTAGAATGCCACATCCTATGTGAGTTCTTTCCTGATTCTCCCAGCTGTTATTACCTCCCTTGCCAAATGAACTTCCCCTTTCTTTTTTATATACTTATATGTGTACCCATTGTTTCTCCCAATAGAGCATAAGCTTCCTGAGGGCAGGGGAAGTTTCATTTTTAGTTTTGTATTGCCAGCACTTGGTGGGATGCCTTGGAACATAGAACTGAATAAGCACTTGCTGATTTGAATGAGATAGTATTTGGAAAGTATTTACTACAGTGCCTGTCACGTAATAGGTGCTAAATAAATGCTTATTCCATTCCATTCCTTTCCCTTCCCTCTCCTACTCTTCCCTCTAATTGATTTGTTCATCTACAGGATCACAGATCTAAAGCTGGAAGGGAGGCTAATCTTGCCTAGCTCTCTGGTATTACAATTGAGGAAAGGGAAAGTTGGGTTTAGTTAGGTGACTTACTCAAGGTCACATAGGTAGAAAGAATCCTGCATCAGGGACAGGATGGAATGAATGGTCATTTGACTATGACTGATTGAAAGACTGTCTTATGGAAGAGGGAGTAGACATTTTCTATTGCAGAACTAAGATGAAAGGGGAAGACATGTAGGGAGACAGGCTTGCTAAAGTTTATTATATATGTGCAGCTCCATCCCTTCCCCACTTTGAAGAACTTTTAACTTAAGCTGTCCTGGAACAGACCACACTGCCTCAATAGGCAGTCATGCTACATAGTATGACTTCAATCTGACTTCCGGCTTCTTCCCTTGTACTTTGGGAAGAAAGCTGTGATGTCACAGGAAAAGTGTTAGATCTGGAATCAGAAGAATTGGATTCAAGTATTGGTTCTGTCACTGACTAAATGTGTGACCTTGGAGTAGTCATACAACTTCTGTGGAATTAATTTTCCTTCTCTGAAAAATTATGAGGTTGAATCCAATGACCTCTAAGGTCTCTCCTCCTACTCATATTCTGTGAATTCCCTTTCACTGAAACAAAAGCCAAATTACTGACACACAGGCTTCACTTGTATATGTGCACTGGGTCCCTTAAAAAGCAATGCTAAAGTTGTTTTGAATACTGCCATCAAAGCAGCACACTGATGTCATGGCCCCATGATGGCTTTTATGAAATCACTTCTACAGTGTTCACACGCGCACACACACACACATATTACCGAAACTTATGCTAGCTTTATTTTATCTTTACAAGTTATTTTAAAGACTTCATCATGGGGACTGCTAGATGGTGAAATTGATGGAGTACCTGGAGTCAGGAGGACCTGAGTTCAAGTCCAGCCTCAGATACTTACAAGCTGTGTGAACCTGGGCCAGTCACTTAATCCTGACTGTCTTAAGGAAAACAACAACTATATTGTGACCTGCTGCTTCTTTGCTCTACAAAGGCCAGAGGTAATTAAATCCTAAATTCAAATGGAATCTAAGGAATACAAATTTAAATGGTGTGCTCTGCCAGTCACTACCTGTAGGCATTTCAACTCTATCTCCATATGTGTAAAATGATGAGTTAGATGAGATGGCCTTGGGGGGTCTGTTCCAGCTTGAAATCTATGATCCTAAGATACTGTGGCTATTTGGAGAGGAAAGCGGGAGGGAGGAAAGGAGCCAACATTGAAAGGGAGCTGCAGCTGATAAAGTTCCAGTCAATTCTGGGGCATTCAGAGGTAAGACAAATGATCAGAGTACGTCCTCAGACCTGCTGCTGGGTCCCATGAAAGGGGGTGTTGTGGGACATTGTGGTTGAGACTATACTTTCCTCCAACAATTTGGGGGAATGAGGAGAGGGAGAAAGGAAAATAACAAAGTCACCTTTTTCAAATTGGAGCCATCGAGGCTCATTTTGGGAATTGACTGTCCATCTTGGACTTGTCAGGTCAAATAGTCTAATAAAGAAAGTATTCTATTAATGTGTTTCCTTTATTCTCATGGCCTTGTCAAAATACCCTTAGATTATAAGAAGGAGAGGGGAGTGTGAAAAAGGAGATAGCACAGGAGAAAGGAAAAGAAAAGGAGGCTGCATCTTTTTTTTGTCCCTCTCCTTCAGCTCTACACTGTGAATTGGGGCCATTGAATAGGCTCACCTCCTTCTCCCCATTCTGAACCAGCACGTGCACATGACTTCCAGCAAGGAACCCATGTGCTGGCTGGCCTCAATGAGAGATCAAGATTATAAAATCAACCCACACACCCTTCTCCAGTCCCCCACCTCAGAGCAAAACCCTTCAGTCAGAAGAAGCTATGGGCCCCCACGTGCATTTCAAAGGTTACTTTATTCTGAGCTGCAGAGCATCTAAAGAGGGGGTCAGGAGCACAGATCTCAAGGGAAGTCTAAGTGAGTTTCCCAAAATGCTGCTCACTTGGGAGATTTGGGTTTGGTTTTGCTGTTGTTTATTTTCTAAGTTGGCCTCTTTGGAGCCCCTGTGGTCCATGGAAGTGTAACCTACTGGATGAATTTTGTGATTTATTCCTCTTTGGGGAACAAGGGATGGAGCTAGAAATCTGAGGACTCCACAAAATGTCAGGAATGATTCCCCTCCCTCTCCTCTCTGTTAGTGGGCAGCAACAAAATTTTGTTTTGTTTTGTAAAGCAGAGATTACTTGGTCATTATTTTATCCCATAGAGAAAAAGGGAAAAGATGATGCCCAGGAAGGCCTTCTCCTTGATTCCAATTCACCCTTGCCTTTTCATTTATGTATTCATTCATTCAATAAACATTTATTAAATACCTACCATGTAGGCTCTGAGGAATGCAAAGGCAAAACTGAAACAATCTTCCTTCAAAAAGTTTACATCCAAATGAGGGAAAACAATACATACGCAAATAAATAAATATAAACATATTCAAAATAATCATTTGGGAGGGAGGACTTTAGCAATTGGAGTGGAGAGCTCTTCTAAGAGACAGCACCTGAACCAAACTAATGGTTCTAAAAGACTGAAATGAGGAGGGAGGGCACTCCTGGCATAGAGTAGGGGCAAACCTGCGAGGAGGGAAAGAGAATGGCAAGTATAGAGAAAAACAGAGACTAGAATGTCTGGAATGCAAAGAGCCTAAAGAAAAATTATATGAAATAAGCCTGGAAAGGTAGACTGAAGCCAGACTGTGAAGGGCTTTTAATTGCCAAGCAGAGAAGTGTGTACCTTCTTCCAGAGGCCAAAGGGAACCTCTGGAATTTCTGTCATAGAAGATCTGTCTGCCTGCTGTGTGAAGGATGGATTGAAGAGGGGAGAAATGAGGCAGGGAGAGAGGACTATTGTATCAAATGATGAGGGATGAGGACCTGAACAAAAGGACTAGCCAAATGAGTAGCAAAAGGGGGACAGGTATTAAAGAGGTTGTGGAGGGAGAATTCACAGGACTTTTCTCCTAGATTGGGTAAGGGAGATGAGGGAGGGACAAGATGAGAGGATGACCTGTAGATCACAAACCTTATGACTTGAAGGATGTGTAGCAGCAAGCACCCCAAGCGTCCTCAGGGTTTGCAGCTACCACAGGTTCTTGGATCTGCTTTGTTAAAGGAAAGCAACTCAAAATGGGTTAACAAGCTTACTTTAATCAGTCAGACATATATCGTTTACCTTGTTCAGGAGAAAAGGTCAGCACCCTGAACCTCAAAGTATACAGGCATAATTATCAAGACAGAAACATCAAGTAGACAGATTTCCAAACTGTCCAACCATTACATCCATACTCAGTCAACATCTGGGTTTCCACATTCTGGGTTTTTCAAAGCCGGGGGACTCTCAACAACGGCTTCCCAGAATTCAGATCAAATCACAGAATACTTCTCAAAGTGAGTCCCAAAACAAAGCTACACATCAGGGCTTATATAGCCTTCTCCTGGCTCAGAGAATGTAACAACCTTATTGACTCACTGGCCAATCAAGAAGTATCTACTGAAAAACAAGCCTCCCTCCCCAGGCTTCTGGTGCACTTTAGCCTAGGGGCAGGGAAGATCTTCCAAATTTGCATTCCCATTACAGGATGATAGTTCCTTCAACAGAAATAGGGATATTTGGCAAAGAAGCCCTTTGGGGAAAAAACATAATGAACTCTGTTTTAGACATGTTGAGTCTGAGAAATGTTGATTGACTCTGGTTCAGACCATAAAGAGCTACTGAAGCTTCTTTAGTAGAGAAATGACACAGCCAACAAGCCTGAAGCATTTATTGAGTATATTATTTGCTAGACACTGTGCTGATCACATGGAATACAAGGAAGAGAGAAAGGGAGGGAGTGAAGGGAGAGAGAGACAGGGACAGAGAGAGACACAGAGAGAGAGAGAAAGAAAAAGAGAGAGACAGAGACAGAGAGACAGAGACATAGAGAGACACAGAGAAAGACAGAGAGAGAGAGAGAGAGAGAGAGAGAGAGAGAGCTGGTTCAGACCACAGGCATTTCAGAGTTCAGAGAAGAGAGCTACTCATATGGATAGTCTGGGAAGATGAAGAGGAAAAGGGACTTCAGCTAGGTCTGGCACAGTAGCTTTGGAAAAGCAAAAAAGAAGGTGGAGGACATTTTAGGTGTTCTAAATACCATGGACTAACTCTCAAGACTTTCTCCACAGTGTCCCTACATGAGTTCAAAATAAACAGCATGTGCAGGGAAATAGGTTGGTCCATGGCAGAAAGTGCATATTTGAGGACTTGTGGAAGAGAGAGCTGGAATTAGGAGAGCTCAGGTGGAAGGCCAAGTTTACTTTATGCAGCCCCCATTATTGGAGAGAATAAGCCTTTATGTAGCACTTACTCTGTGTCAGGTACTTTACAAATATTATTCATTTGATCCTCACAACAACGAGGTGGGTGCAGTTATTATCCCCTTTTACAGTTGAGGAAACTGAGGCAAAGGTTAAGTGAGTTTTGTAAGGTTACACAGCTAGTGAATGTCTGGGGCCACGTTTGGTCTCAGGTCTTCTGTACTCCAGGCTCAGTGCTCTCTCCACTGTGCCACCTCAAAGCTCCTATTAGGACATCTGGGTCAATGTCTTTGAAGTTCCTTAGCCTTGATTGTGTGATATTTCTGGGGTTCCTACCAAGTCCTGGACCGTACACAAAGAGGACATTGCTCCAAACATTAGCAGCATAACATAGTAAAAAGATCTCCCAGAGTTTACAGTATACAAAGGAAAACAGGCTGATTGCAATAGTCACTTAATTGGTCTCCTTAATTCCTATCTCTAGCCTCTCCAATCCTTCCTTCTCAGACTTGCCAAGGTGATATTCCTAAAGCATAGCTCTGGCCATTTCCTCTCTAGGCTCTACTCCTGACTTTCTTTGCCAAGTCACAGCAGCCTTCATTCTGTCCCTTAGTCTGATTGGTTAGATTCTCCCGGAACCTTCATTTTAGTCAGGTTATCCATGTCTTTATTCTTTTCTGGGCTCCACTACTAACTCTCAAGACTTTCTCCACCATGTCCCCACATGAGTATCTTTTCCCCTCCACCACCAGCTTCCTTTAATATGTTGTCCTACCCAACTTGAATGTGAGCTCCTTGAAAGCAGGCTCTTTCTCTCCCTTCCCCCCCCCCCTCTCTCTCTCTCTCTCTCTCTCTCTCTCTCTCTTTCTCTCTCTCTCTCTCCCCTCCTTGTATTCCATGTGCTTAGCACAGTGTCTGGCATATAATATACTCAATAAATGCTTCATGATTGTTGGCCATGTCATTTCTCTACTAAAGAAGCTTCAGTAGCTCTTTATTGTCTCTAAAACCAAACACAAAGTCCTATTTTGTCCCCCAAAGCCCTCAGAGATCTGGTTCTAACCCCATCTTTCCAGACTTATAATACATTATGTACTTCCACATATTCTATATTCCAGCAAGTTGGGTTGACCTGCCTGCTGCTCCCAATGTGTTTCATTCTAATACTGTCTCCATGCTTTTACAAGCTATCTCTTGACCTTCCTCTAGCTTCCTTTAAGGCTTAGCTTAATTGCTACTTCCTAAATAAGACATCTCCCCATCACTTATCTGTGAGTAGTGCTGTTTCATATCTACTTCTATGTTTACATGTTATTCCCCCAATAGACTGTAAGGTCTTTGAGATCTGGGATTTTTGTTTTTGTCTTTGTATTCCCAAGATCTAGCCTAGTTTTTGGCACAAGTAGACTTAATGAATGCTGAATGATTGATTGATTGATCTTAATAGAGGTAAATGAACAATGATAAGGAGGAGACTTGGTTCAAATCCTAGCTGTGATTGGAGTCATACGTCAACTTGGATAAGACATATAACTTCTTTGAGACCAAGTTTCCCCATCTATAAAATAGAGGTAATAATACTTGTGTTACCAACCTCACAGGATTACTGTGAGGAAAGAGCTTTTAGAGACCTATGTAAATGTGAATTGTTGTTACTATGGTGATCTCTTTTTTTTTTTTTCAAATGGCATTCAGATAAAAATGGTCCTGGGACAAATCAGTATCCTGTTATTATTATTCTGTAATATTTAACATTTTATGGATTATTTAGCAGGTGGAAAAGATCACTGCTTTTTGTAGTTGAATAAAAGCACTGGGAGGTGAGTTCATCTTCTTTAGGCTCACTGAAAGCATCCTCAGCACAACCTCAATAGCAGATAGGACAACAGAAATTATATGACCTCAGCCTGTTCCCACATAATTTTGATCTCCTCTGCTAGATTTCTACATTTTGAAAGCTTTTTAATCCATTTAGGTTGGAAATGATGAGTATTTGTATGGCATCATTTATTAAAAACATTCTAAAGTTTTTACAGACCTATGTTATGTCTTGGATATTGTGGGCAAGAGCTCTGCCTGTGATAATGTTCTATTTCCAGTACATTTTATTGGTTGAGTTCTCCAGAATATCTTAAGGTTTTCTTCTGAACAAAGAGGAAGCAAACAATTACTGAACACCTACTATATATAAGGTCCTATATAAGACTCAAAGCTGTACACAATCCACAGGCTCAGCTTTTAAGGAGTTTAAAATCTAACAAGGTAATGATGAAGACAGACTATTTTAGAATCAGAATGCTAGGCCTACAAGAGTTGTTATTTTGTTGTTCTCCTAAAAACTTGCTATTACTGTAAAAGGTTGTGGTAAATTAGATATTGTTGTGCTGAAGAAAATATGGCCATGAGAAACCTTATTGCCTTCATACCAGAACAGTAGAAATGCATGCTTAACTTGCTTTAAACAAATAATATCTTACTTTTTACTCTGAATATTGTTCTCCCTGTCCTCAACCACTGACTTTATTTATTGTTGTTATTTAATAATTTTTAAATCTTTTTTATCACTAGAATTTCTCCCAGTGTCCCACATCTATTCTCTCTCAAAGAATCATCCCATATAACAAACAATATTTTTCAAGAAAAAAAATTAAAAGAGGAAGAAGAGGGACAAATCAGCAAAATTGATTAATACATCGAAAAACTGTGAAAATATATTCAATATCCCACACTCAGGGACCTTCCACCTCTGCAAAGGAATGGAGTAGGGGGTTCTTCTCATATCCTTTCTTTGGGGGCATGCCTGTGCCCCATCATTTGTTGTAAGGATCATAAGAGTTGAAATTAGAAGAGATCTGAGAGATTATTTAGTTTCATTCCCTCCTTTTACAGGCAGGGCTCAGGGTATGGAAAGCACTGGCCTGAAGAGTAGAAAGTCAAAGGAATCTGAAACAGAGGATTCTGGGAAGATAAATGGCCATTTGTGGAAAAGGGAATAAATAGGGAAGAGATCTGACTGCTCCAGGTCTTTGGTTTGTAATTTCAGAATTTGTGTAATTGGCTCTGGGAAAAGGGTCCAGGGATCTCTTGCTTAGAACTAGGCAGATTCAGCAAATTATGTATCTATCCAATATCGACTGGATAGATAATTCTTCTTTGTTTTTGGTTTGTTGTTGTTGTTGTTTTGGGGAGAAGGCAAAGCAATTGGAGTTAAGTGACTTGCCCAAGGTCACACAGCTAGTACGTGTGTCAAGTGTCTGAGGTGAATTGGAACTCAGGTCCTTGTGTTCTTAAGATCGTTCACAAGATTTTTGTGTTCTTAAGATTCCCTTGTATTCTTTTTTTTATTATTATTATTTATGAATAAACACTTTCCTTGAGAAGAAACCCTCACAAAGCTCACTTGGATCTGATGGACTTGCTAGATATCAAATTAGATAGAACACAGGATTTGAAGTCAGGAAGACATGAGTTTAAAACTTGACTTAAATGCTTACTAGCTGTGTGATCTAGAGTAAGTCACTTAACCTCTGTTTGCCTCAGTTTCTTCATCTTACAATAGGATTTGGTAATAGCACTTACCTCCCAGGGTCTTTGTAAGGATAAAAATGAAATGAGATTTGGAAAACACTTTGCAAACCTTAAACTATTTAAACTTAAAACTTCATAAAAACCAGCTATTTGTTACTAGCTGAATTTTTGTAGAAAAAGGAAAGAGAAGTTTGTGTTTGTTGAGAAATAGATAGTAGCTATTGTTTGGATTCTGGAGTCTTGGGGAATGACTATTTTAGACTTCAGACTGCTCAGCACATTAACGTTTTATAGAGAGCATAGCTTCAAGACATTTCCTATACTGGAATGGAAATATGTTTTGATCCACAATCAAAACCTTTCTTCACAAAAACATATCTATACATGTGCCAGTGTGAAATAAGGGCACGTAAGAAGCTCAAATGAAATATTATTGAACAATAGAAGAGGAAAGATTGCTCTCAGCTAAGATGATCAGTGAAAACTTCATGGAGGAGGCAACATTTGAACTGGAATTTGAAGAACAGGTAGAATTTCAATAGCTGAAAATGGAAAAAAGAAAAGAAGAAAAAGAGAGAGGAAGGAATAAAGGAAGGAAGGCAGGAGGGAGAGAAGGAAGGAAACAGAAGGAAGAGAGCATTCCAAAGCAGATGGTGTGAGCAAAAGCAAAGAGGTGGGCAGATCGGAGTGTTCGAGGATGGGTGATCAAGTTTGGGGTGGGGTGGTGCTCTGAGTAGAGGATGAGTGTTGGAGTAAAGGTAGTTTGGGGCTAGACTATAGTAGGTCTTGAATGCTAGTCAACAGTCTCATTAAAGGGAATTCTTGGCCTTTTCTGACAAGGCTATGAGTTCTAAGCTTAATCCTTTTTGGGACCTTTCCATTTCATTTGGGTCTTCTTCCCTGAGGACACCCCCAATTGAGGGGGGAGTAGATTTCTATGTTTTCTTTCACCCTTGAATATATTAACCTTTCCACCATGAAAGAGCTATCCCTGTGTCCCTATACAGTGTTAGGTGTTACTTAGGGCTCCTTTTCCTCTCTATCGACACCCTCAGGTTGCCTAGAGTCCAGGGAGTCTAGAGAAGTCAAGGGGACAGGCAGCTTCCCCATAGAATGATGAGGGGGCTGGGAAGAGAAACTCCTTTGACTGTTCTAGAGCCCAGTAGGGTTTGTTCAGCCTTCTAGCCTCCCTAGCTCTTCAGCCTACTGTGTACCACCAGTGGACTTCTTTTCATCCATCTGTCTAGCACATTTTAGCAACCTCTACCTGCCTATGTTTCTAGTTCGGCCAGATTTTGCCTCTTTCTACTTCAGTTCTCTGCCTCAATGTCCATATCTCTGTCATCATCTTTGTTTCTGTTTCTAGTTTTCTATCTCTTTCTCTGCTTGCCTCAGTCTCCCTATGTCTCAGTCTCTCTCAAATGTGTCAGGCTTTGGTGTACTTTCTCTGGCGATCCATGTGTTGGAGGTGTAGAGGAGGAAACTTCAGAGTCTCCCCCACGACATCCCACCTCCAGGACCTGGATACCTGAGACCTGCTGGCTGAGGTGCCCTCTTCACCATCCTCGCCACCGCTCTCTCTTTTCCCTCCAGCATTTCGGAGTAGGCCGGACCTGCCACCCTAGAGCAACGCTTTGTCCCAGCAGGGAGCGACTCTAGTTCCCGAAGGGGCTTGCCCCCAACCCCCCTCCCCTTCACCTCCGGGTGGGCACGACCATTGTCCCCAGCTGGCTCTCTGGTCGGTCCCAGGTCGCAGTGGCCAGGCGCTGCGCACGCAGCGCCACCCCACTGGCTTGCACTCCGGGGGCCCCACGCGTGCCAGCTAGTCACCTGCCCGGCCCCCGACGGCGCCGGCCTCCCCAGGCCTTTCTCTCGGCGCCTTTTCTGTTTTGACTTTTCCCGGAGCCCGAGTTTCCAAACGAGCTTCAGATTGGATCCATATTGAGCGCCTTTTGTCTTTCAAGGGCTGTCCTTTGCTAATTAAATTTGATCCCAACAAACACCCCCCCCCCCATCTCCCCATTAAAGACGAGCCTCCTTTCAGCCTGCAGCCCTCCGCTTTCACCACTCTTGTGTTGCGCCCTTTCTTCTCCAGCTCCTGCTTTTCCTTCCCGCCTGGGTGCGGGGGATGAGGGTATACGGCATGGGGGGGGTGGGGGGCACAGAAGAGGGAGGAAAGAAAAGTCCCCCTCATTGAGTTAAAGCTATTGAAAACATTGGCGGATTTCTTTTGTGCGAGGGTCCGAGCGCCCGCTCTCCCTTCGGGCCTCCCCCGGGGCCCCAGCCCCCAGCCTCCTGCAGCGCCTCAGCTCTTTGTCCGCGCGCGTCAAAACGGCGGAGAAAAGCCATTCTGCCCTTCACGTTGTGGGGAGGGACAACTGGGGCGCTCTTCGCCTGCCGGTCCCCAATGACGCCCCTAAGCGGGGGCTGGAAGGGATGGGGGGAGGCGCTATTCCCTTCTGTCCTGAAGTGTGTGTGTGAACCCGGGTGAGTGGATTTGTGTGCCTGTGGAAGAGAGGGAACGTGCTTTCCTTTTCACTTGTAGCCTCTCCTTTGAAAAGACTTGGGGGTGGGGGGAAGCGGGAGGGGAGGTAAAGACAGAGAAGAGGGGAAAAAACACTGAAAGAAAGGGGAGAGGAGACAGAAGGGAAAGAAGGACATAAAGAGAATAGTAAAAGGAGAAGGGAGAGGGATAGGAAGGAAAGAGGAGAGAACCAAGAGGAGACAGAAAAGAGAGACGATAGAAGAAAGAAAAATAGAAAAAGAGGAGAGAAAAGCGAGAGAAGACAGCGCAGACAGAAACATCCGTGCCTCTAACATCCTATGACTCTGTGAGATACAGATTTCAGGTGAGAATGGAATAAAAATTCATTCTCTCCCTACATGAGCCCTGAACCTCTATCTTTAACAAAACTGGCTGATTCGGGAGTGGAGCGGGGGAGGGAGGGAGAGAGAGAGAGGAGACAGTGTAGCAGCAGTGACTTCATCCGACGAAAGTAATAAGATGAAATTAAAAGACACATAGACGCAGGTCCATTCTTTTCGTTACAGTATTTAAACTGAGAGGGGAAGCCAGCGGCTCCAGTCTTCTACTCTGCCCAGACCGGAGCCAAAGACACATTCTTTCTTTTTTCCTTTTCTCCCTGTAATGATCTCCGCCGCTCCCCCTCCGGATCAGCACCGCTGATCAATACCTGGGATGGACTTTCTCAAGTCTCCTAATATCTTTTTAATGAGTTGGAAGGGTTTAAAGGGAACAACAGATCTGCCCTCTAGGGTAGATTTTCCCCAAGCAGATGTTTAAGGAGATGGGAGGGGAGGGAGGGAGGAGGGGTGAGAAGACGGAAAGGAAATCTACTCCCTCCATGGGGTGAGAGTAAGAGACTTTCTTCTAAAGTTCAAAAGAAAGGCGGGCCTTCACTAGCTCCAGAAAAATGTATTTCTCTTTCTGACAATGGGCCCCATTCTGTTCTTGGCTGGTCTGGCAGCTTCGCCATCGATTTCCCAGCATCTTGGGGTGGGGGTAGGGGTACGAAAGAAATTTGTAATCACAGGCCTTTCCTTTACCCCTAGCTGCCAGTCCCTTCTCTCTGGTATTACTTTCTATCTATTCTGTCTATGTGTATATGTGTATGTGTGTGCATAATATATTTATTTATATATTATCTCCCTCTTTAGAACATAAGCTTCTTGAGGGCAGAGGTTGTTTTTGTTTTGTTTCTTTATATCCGCAGCACTTAGTACACGGAAATCACTTAATAAATGCTTATTGACTAATTTTAACTGCCTCCGAATTAGGACGAAACCACAGTCGAGACCTCACTCCCTCACTGAGCTCTGACTTCCTTGACTGAGAAAAAGAGACTCTCAAAGATCGAAGGAAATCTAATCCCCAAGATCCCAGGACCCACCTTGTTTCATTGGAGCAGATTCCCCACCCCAAACTTCAATTCACGAGGTAGTCCCCTAAATTAAACTCTGCTCACCCTGGCTTCAATGCTGTGAGACAAACACAGACAAATGGGGGGGGGGGGGGTTGGGTTTTCTTGGTCCCCGACCCAAAGCGTTCCTCTGGGTCGGACTCTCCAAGAGGTGCCGTCAGCTAAATCCTGTTTACAGGGATAGCTGATAGGAACTCCGTCAGGGAATGGGATACAGTGCAAACGAATACTGGAGTCGGAGACCGGCGGGAAAGGAGAGCTGGGTGGGGGAAGTTCACCTGGGATCACAGGAAGAAGTGGAAATATCCTCTGTACCACTCCCTAGTCTCCAACCCCGCATTTATAAATGGGTGAGTCCAAACCCATAGCTGAGAAGGGTTGCCGAAAGGAAACGAGGAAAAAGAATTTTCATCTCAACTGGAAATTTCCCATATCCTCGCGGTCTTCCTCAAGTCTCCCTTCCCAAAGGGTTAAATGGGAAACTGAATCTAGTCCCGCTTTGGCCAGTTCTCCAGGTCGGGTTCCCTGGCTCCCACTTCATTTCGGAGGGGATTCTGGGAGATTAGCCCTGACAGCCTGATCCTTCTTTTGGCCCCCCAACACCCTTCCCAGCCCCCCTAGTTCCTCTCCGCTCTCGCCCAGCAATAAATGTTCGGCAGCCATAAATATAAATCAATCTGAGGTCTTTCCAAATCCTATTCATCGAGAGGGAGACGAGGTCTGACAGGGGCGCACCCCCCCCCCCTTCAGCTCCCACCACCACCACCCCCCCGCCTTCCCCAAAGCAGCTGTTGGGCTCAAATCCCCTTTCTTGCAGTATCAGTCAGCCTGAGCCTTCCTCTGTCCCCCATTCCCGATATCTTTTCTTCCCTCGGCCCCTTGGCCGCCCCTAGTCTCCCCTCCTCGGGCCCCGACGTTGTCCGGAGCCGGCCATCCCCTCGCGGGCTCCGGGAAGAAAAGCGGAGCCCCTGGGTGTCAAATTGACCTCAAAAGGAGCGTGAAAGATTGATTCGTTCCACTTTTCTCTGGCCTGCCAGCACTCCAGAGCGCCGTGAATGGGGAACCAGAGAAGCTGCGGCTGGGATAAAGATGTTCTCTCTGGAAGGGGGGCTGAGGAGGGAGGGGGAAAAAAAGTCACCATTCACTCCTGGCCCATCAACCTTGGAAAACATCTCCAAAGAAAGGGGAACTGGGGCTATTCAGAGGAAGAGCAATACGAACACTTCCCCACAATAGCCCAATATACTAAGGGCCTCTCTATTAACACCCATGAATATTAAAGTGCTCTGGGGATGGGCAGAGAGGAGACTTTGGAAATATGCAGATGGCAATACAAGCCAGCTCATGGTCTGCCCCCCCCCAATCCCACCCCAAAGACAACTTACAACAATATCCCCAGCAAAGGGGAAAAGTTTCTCTCCTATTAAAAGTCATGAATATTAAATTGATTTCCTCTAAAAATTAGGAACGGTAGCTCCGTTCTCCTTAACTTCCCACTTTCTCTTTCTCTGCTCCTCTCTCTTCCTTCCTCCCTTTTCCCTGGCCAATGTCCTAGCCCCCGTGGGTGCTGCAGGGACCAAACAGCTGCTACAGAAGGACGCAAGAGTTTACCCCCCTCCCCATCTACCCAACCTATACAAAGAAACCGGGTATCTCTCCTCTTTTTCATCCCCAAGTGTGTTTAAGCTCTCTCAGGGCTATAAGCTGGATCCTGGTCATGTGCAAGTCTTAATGCAGACACAGATAAGTGTCTAACTCTGTAGTTATCCATTTACTTGGTAATATTTTAACCTTTCTACAACCTCCCCTATCTACCTGCCCAAGGACACCCTCACCCCACCCCATAATCTCTCTAGCAGGAAAGGGTTTCGCATCCTTTTCCAGGCCCTAAATTCTTCATCTATCTCTGGAAGAGATGAGAGAAGAGAGAGAGGGCAAAATGACTCGGCGTTGTTCACTTGTACAGGGAAAGGTAAGAAGCACAAGCTCTCTGACTTGACTCGGCAGGATTGGAATGGATGGTCTCGGGTAATTTCTCCTTCGGTATCACTCTCAGCTTCTGCCTCTGTTTCCTAACTGCGAGACTGTCTGCCGGAGAAGTCTGGAGGTTTAGGAGCCTATCTAGGGTGTGGCTGTGTACTTAGAGCCGCGCGCCGTTTTCCTACGATGTGGGCAAATAGGTATACAGTATTGAGAGATCCAGACTGAGACTTTCCCCGTGGCGAATTTTCCCCTTGCCTGCATCTTTCCATGCAGACAATTTACCCATTGTCTTCCTCTTTCCAGGAAAGTTTGGGAAGCTTCCCACACTTCGTCCTTTCTGATGACGGCGATGGTCTATATTTTCAAAACAAAATCATTCTTAAGGGACCAGTGGGAGTAACAGAAACAGCCACCACCCACGTCGTGTAAAAGTCTTTCAATATCTGAAAAAGGAAAGGTTCCTTAGCCCTAGTGCTCGGGAGAGGAGGGTGAATGGCACAGGATGGATGATAGCCACATGTTCTTTCATTGGTGGCAGTAACTTGGTTGAGAGAGTGGTGCTGGTGTTCATAGAATAGGAACTTTATCTCGTTCTTCCTTCATACCGCTCCAGCGCCCCCAAGTATTGCGGCATGTCCCAGCTGGAGTCAGCGAATAGCCGCGAAGGAATGAGGGTGTGACTGCGGCTTGGAGATGGCCAAAGGAAGGTGACAGGGGCTCCTGATTTTGTTCTGGACAAGAATGATCTTTACTTTAAGGGCAAATCTTAGTCAAAGGGCTTTCCGAACTGGTCTAGTTATTGTTGTTGTTTCTGGTTTCTGTTTTTGTTGTTTTAATCCGAGGCCCCTGGTCTGAAGATGAGTATTCACAAATAACTACACACGGAGGCCCTGGAAGCACGACTTGCTTGGCTCCAGGTTCCCATTTGGGAAAGCTGTCCTGAAGGACAAAATCTTCAGGTCCAGATCCATTGTTGTGCTACCTTGTGCCAGCACAGAGAGAACTGCTTGGTGAACTTCCCCTATTACTTCACACCTATTACATCTGCCCTCCCTTCTATTCTTCTAGTCCACTCCTCTCTGGAGTCCAGTAGCCTCCAAACTAGGGATGCCAATGGAACAGCCTCTGCGCTCCCCAAGACCCGAGGGTCCAGAAGTCTCAGATTGGAGGCGTTTGGAGCATCAGGAGTCCTTGTGTCACTGGCCAGCTTAATTTCCATGGAATAGGTTGGTGGTGATGTTCATGACCACCTGTTAGCTGGGCCCTCGGGCTTGTGGCCAAATCTAATAGGGAGGAGACGGAGGGAGGAAATAGCTGAGAGGTAGTTTATCCTGTTCTAGGCTAATGGGGGGTGAGGGGGTGGGAAAGCTCTTTGGCTCTAGCTTTGCTATTCAAACGCACAGCAAAGCCTCTTTCTCATCTTCTTTCCAGGACAGAGGGACCCTTTACCCATGGGAAAAAACGCCCTTGGTTGCCAGCAGTGACTTTAGCTACCCGGACATACATAGTGGTTGGAGTCCTTGTTTTATTCTCTCTGGGCCTCTCGGTGGTCAGAGAGAGAGAGAGAGATCCAGACAGAGAGACAGAAGAGGAAGAGAAAGGAGAGGGAGAAAGAAAGAAGAGGTTAAAAAAATAAAGAATGAAGGGATAGAGCAGGAGAGACTGAAAGAGGGAGAAAGGAGGAAAGAAAAGGAAAGGCAGAGAAAAGAGGAGACAGAGGAAGAAAGAGAATGAAGAAAGAATAGGGGGCACAGAAGCTGTAGAGGAAGAAGGGTAATGGGTTGGAGAGCCAGAGAGAGACCGAAAAGAAAAGCAAGGCAGAAGTAGCCGGAGAAAAAATTCCATTTGGACGCGCTGGTCCTAAGTCGGAACACCTGAACTGAGAGGCTTCCTTTGGCCTCCCAAGCAAAGAGCTTTAGAACTAGGGTAGGCCTTAGGCAGAGAGCCAAAGACAGTCCTGGGCTTCCGCTGGTGGGATTGGGAACCCGACCTGCCTAGCTGTGGAGGTTCTGTTTTAAGCTTCAGTTTAGGGTTTGGACCGATTAGCAATCCCATTTATTTGTCTTTTTGGAGAACCACCCCAGGGTCCCCGAAGATCGCACCTGAAGGCCTCTCCCCGCGATCTTATCCCCAGGCCGACAGTCTGGACCGGTGTCGGGGAGGAGGATAAGGAAGCGAGACCAGCTTGGTCCGGTTCGGTTTGGTTCGGACTCTGACCGAACCCGCGTCTGGGAGGAAAAGGGACAGAGGTCGGACCCTGTAGTCTGGAACGGATTGAGGAATCTGAAGAAACATCCTGGATTTGGTGTGACATCCCCGACAAAACTGGAAGGCAGGGACGGTTCGGGAAGTGGGTTCACTCCGAGAGAAGTATCCCAAGCAGGTGAGATCTCTGGAACCAATTTCCACAGTTTCCTGCTCTCCCCATCCCTCCAGCCTTTAGGCCCCTGTCTCGGCTCAAATGGCCCCCGACGGCCTTGCAGAAATTGCGGCTCCACACACTGACCCCAGGCCTGGATTTCGTTTTCCCGGCGGTTCGGATCCTTGGCGGCCCGCTTTATTCGAACTGCCCTATCCGCGCCCAAAAAAGAAGCTTACTTCGGCGATCCCAGCGGGAGGCATTGGGAAAGCTGGACCTTGGCTGGGGACCTGAGGAACAGGGGAAATGGAGTATGGGGTTACATCGGGTCGGGAAACTGAGGTTGGGGGACTTCTTAGCTAAGATCACGAAGCACCCTTTTCCCTGTTCCTCAAAGCTGGGGGGCGAGCTGGGGAGAGGAGAAACGGGAAGCTGAGTGCAACCCTGCCCCAATCCAGAAACACTTTGGTAATAGCCTTCTGGTATCCGAAGCCTATTGGGGCAATCGGAGGCAGCAACCAGACCAGGAAGAGTGTGTGTGCGTCTGTCTATATGTGGGTCTATCTCTCTGTTTGTGCTTTTCTCCCACTCCTCGCCCCCCACCCCCCATCTAGAGAAGTGCAGACTTGTAGCAGGTTTAGAGAGCAGTCTTTTTTCCCCAGCCCCTCTCCCGGATTTCTATGCTGGGATAAACCTAGCCTCTGGTCCTGCCTCTCCCTCTGCCCTTCCCACAAGGGGAGGGGGAAAGGGGGAGAGGGAGGGGGACGACGACAGCGACGAAGGTGAGGAGGGGGCTCCTTCTCCCCCCTCTCTTTCTTCGCTCTCTCCCCCTAGTTTTGTCACTCCCTGGTAGAACAAGTCTATCTTACAACGTCAGGGGGGTCATTAATAACCAATTAGGAGGGTCACTGCGGCTCCTATAAAGGGGCTGAGAATTTGCCAAGTGGCAGACTGCTAGGTGTAGAGTAGCAAAAGGCGAAAGCTCGCCCGAAAGCCCATCTCCAAACACTGATAAGATCCATATATATATTTATCTCTCTATATAAATATATATATATATATTTTTTTTTACTCAGACTTGGCTATTAACGCTTTTTCTTACACACTCTTTTCTTGCCCCCTTTCTCTCGGTCACCTCCCTCCCTCCTCTTTCTCCTCCTCCTCTTCTTCCACCTCCTCCTTTTCCTCCTCCTCCTCCTTCCCTTCTCTTGCTCTCCCTCTCTTGCTCTCCCCCGAGCCCATTGCCGTCTCGAGTGGCCAGAGAGGACGGGGTGGTTCATGATGGGCTCGGTGCTCCCCGCGGAAGCCCTGGTGCTGAAGACTGGCCTGAAGCCTCAAGGGCTGTCTCTGGCTGAGGTGATCACCTCCGACATCCTGCACAGCTTCCTATACGGTCGCTGGCGGAACGTGCTAGGCGAACAGCTCTTCGAAGAGAAGTCCCACCACGCCAACCCCAAGACCGCCTTCACCGCAGAGGTGCTGGCGCAGTCCTTCTCCGGAGGTGAGTGGGCCCTGCTCCCTGGGGTGGTTTTAAGACGCGACAGTCACCGCCTAAGCCCCGCGCTCCCCTTCAAGCCAGAGAGTCCCGGCTAGTTTGGGCCCTGATACCTACATACCTCGATGTCCCCTTGGACGGCTCTCTGCCCAGCCCACCTCAACCCAGATTATCGTACGCACAGAAGCCCAGGCAGCTAGGGAGGCAGCCCAGGCAGTTCTTTGTCCCGGAGTTCACACAGAGGTGGGGTGGGAGCGAAGGGGACACTAGCCCTCCTTGGGGGCAGGAGCTGAGGGATGGGATGGGGAACAACTTTCTGAAACCCCAGTGCTTGGAGCTCTCGAAAATCCACAATTCTCGGAATTCCTCTCCCATTGACTTCCTCACTCTCGATCCCACAGCCTCTCCCCGCCTCTCCCTTCTCCCTCTCCCCACTCGGCCATTGATTCCCCCACCCCCACCCCGCCCCTTTTGAGCCCAAGTCCCCGGCGTTTAAGGCCTTACTAGGCGTGTAATAGCAGTTGACTCAAAAAGAAGGGTTTTAAATTCATTTAGTTAACTTGGGCTTGACCTGCGAAAGTTCCCACTTAAACCCAGAAACTTTAAAGGGGGGGAAGAGGGGCTGGGGAGGGCTGGGGAGAGGGAGAGAGAAAAAAGTTTCTTTTCTTTAAGATGTCTCAAGTTCTTATTCCTCATTCATCAACCCGCAAACAATATCTCTCCCTTTCGCTGGCATTTCTGGGCGTCCCCCTCTCTTTCCCCCCTTTAAGATTTCTGTTCCTCTCTTAATTTACCGTGAAGACTAATTCCAGTTCCATTCACACTATGTCAACCATCTAATCTCCCCATTTTGTAAGGGGAATTCCTCGGCCCCTTTTAAACAAGTCTTCTCCGCAGTGAGGCCGAATTTACTGCTACAGCATTCTTAAAGGGCTAATGAATTTAGAATTAGCAATTTCTTTCTAGTTGAGCCTAATGAATGCAGATCACTTTAACAGCGTGACAAATTGCTGGATGGGCTGAAATAGACACCATTTAACCCCCCTTTTCAGGCTCGGCGCTCTCATATTTTTTTCCCAGGTAGCTTAGAGGGGAACCTTGTAACACATTGTAGGATCCGGAATGTGCATTAGCTGCCCCCATCCCAGCCGGGGGTCAGGTCCGCCTGAGGCTCGAAGATCGACCCTGAAGGGCTACCGCATCCCCCACCTCCCCCCCACACACACACACTCCTGCCCAGTCAGGCTAGGACTTCCCAATCTTGGTGCGCAATGAAGCAGCCTTAGCCCAGGGAGAAATAGCTACTGTGTATTGTATGATAGTGCTGGTGAGGTGTCTTTCTCCTTCTCTTCGGGTCCTGGAATCCTGTTAAGGTACCCTCTAAGCGTTTTCCAAAGATCTACCTGATCCCTGTCCTCTCCCCTGTTTGCAACTGCCTGCAGGAAGGGTCGCCCCTTGGAAGACGACTTGCTTTTTCCGTGATGTCTCCTCTCCATTCCTTGCCTGACTCTACAGTTGTCCTAGGACCAGGGCCTCGATTCTGTCCCTTCATGCTGTAATCTAGTCGTCCAGGACATCGATGGGGAGATGAAGGAGACAAGTCTGGAGTCTGGGAGGGAAGGGGACTGAGATGTTCTGTTGGGACCCTTTCTTATGGCGCCCTCCACAACCTTTTCACTGCCCCATTTCATCTCCTTTCTCCACCCAGCAGAGGTGCAGAAGTTGTCGAGTCTGGTGCTGCCATCTGAAGTGATTATCGCTCAGAGTTCTATCCCCGGGGAAGGCCTGGGCATCTTCTCCAAGACTTGGATCAAAGCAGGCACTGAAATGGGTCCCTTCACAGGCAGGGTCATCTCTCCAGAGCACGTGGATATCTGCAAGAATAACAACCTGATGTGGGAGGTAAATGGAGATGGTATTCACCTGGGGAGGGCCTGGGAACAATGCTGCACTACAAACCAGATAGACCAGCCTCTGCCCTGCTAGCAACCTAGCTCCCTGGGTAAGTACTTTGCAAGAAGAACCTGGGGTAGCTACAGATTTATCCTCTTACCAGACAAAGGTATCTATGAAGTCAGAACTGGAGGGATAGTCAAGTCTCTCAGGGCAAGGCTCCAACAGAAGCTGAAAAAGTTTAATGCTACTTACTGAATTCTTAGTTCTCTTCTTGGATGGAGGGCAATGGGCACCCTTCAGGTTAATGGTGAGAAATGCATATGGTACATGGCCTGCCCTGTTCAGTCCAAATACTGATCCAAAAATTGCTATTCCCCACACTAACTCCCAGCTAGCATATGAGGATGTAACAGTAGTCCCCATGTGGGGGTCGGCATAACCATGGGGTCAATCACACACCAACTTTCCTCCTTTCCCCACTGCCTCCAAGGGCACACTCAGTATACCTCCATCCTTTTTGGAAGGTCTATAAAACCTGCCTTCTCTGCAACAAAGTATCTCTCTCCTTTCCTTCACCTTCTTCCCTTTCCCTAAAAACCTTGCTAAAGGTCAGGAAAAAGAGTATATGCAGATGTTGAGGAACCAAGTGAATCTTTGGCCTTGAATGTGTCACACACACACACACACACACAAACACACCCTCTGGAAGAGAGTCTGAATACCTAAGTTCTAGACCCACCTTGACACTAACTGGTGGATAACCTTGGGAAAAATAATTTCCTTCCTCTGAACCTCAGGTTTTCCATTTGCAAAATGAGGAAATGAACTAGATTATTCCTTAGGTCTCTTTCTAATCTAATCTTGTGTTCTTAAGGTCTCTTTCAGCTCTGGCATTTTATATGCTAAGATCCCTTCTGATTCTGACATTCTATATTCTAATCTCCTTTCCATCTCCAAAGGTAAAGAGATGTACATAGTACACAGCGAGGGAGAAATATGTAATGAAAAGGAGTCATGTTACATGACTCATCCTGGGTTTTTCATTCCCTTGCTGAATTGAATGGGAACTGGCTAGGAAAACTTCACTTCTCTTGCTTTATGGACACCTTATTTCCCAGACCTCTTTCCTGAAGGGTGATGGAGTTTCTTCCCTAGATGCTGACCCAACCACCATTCAATTGTCCAAATCAGATGATTTAAGGAAGATTCTAGTTTTCAGAAGGAGTACCTAGAATTCAAAACTAAGTATTGGCAGCAGAAAGGGAAAGTTTCTTTTTTCCTTCTCCACTCCCTACTTGGGAGACCAAATGCTACATAGTAGCAACTGAGAAGTACAACTAGTTATTATTGAACATTTTAGAGCATCCTAAGAAAGGGAGATACAGGTTATTCTCCCCATTTCATAGAAAAGCAAAGTTAGGCATCTGGAACCAGGCTCTCAGAGAGTCAATAATAAATAAATAAATAAATAAATAAATAAATAAATAAATAAATAAATAAATAAATAAAATAAAGTCTGGAAAAGAACTCAGAGGCCTCACTCCCCTAAGCTCACGGAAACCTCCCACCGATTATTTTGGAAAGAGGAAGAGGAATTAGTCTTGTTCTGCTTTACTCCAAAGAGAACTAAGAACAATAGATGGCAGTTGAAGCAAGTCAGGTTATATAGTTTTATAAGGAAACAATTCCTACTAGAGATGTCCAAAATGGGATGAACTACCTTGAAAAGTAGTGGCTTCCCCATCCCTGGAGGTCTTGAAGCAGAAGCTGGATAACTCCTTGTTGGAGATATTGTGAAGATGAATCAGACAAGATGCTTTCTGAAGTCTTTTTGTGTTCCAAGATTCTATGAATTATCACCATTGGCTTTGTGGGCTTAGCAATCATGGAATCACAGCATGCTTGATCAGAAAAGGAATAGAATTAGAAGCAATCTACTCTAACCTCCTCATTTCACAGATGAGAAAGCTGAGGCTTAGAGAGGTGATATCTTGCCTGAGGTCACATACTTCATAAGTGGAAAGGCCAGAATTGAACTAAGGTCTTCTGACTTCCCAAGTCCATTGCTTTTTCCACTGTACAATATATGCAACAAGCTTCCAGTGGGCTCTTCTTCAACCTTCCCATTTCTTAGCTTGGGTTCCTTTCTTCCCATGGCCAGGTATTCAATGAAGATGGCACAGTTAGATATTTCATTGATGCAAGCCAAGAAGATCATCGAAGTTGGATGACTTACATTAAATGTGCCCGAAATGAGCAAGAGCAAAATCTGGAGGTGGTACAAATTGGCAACAGTATCTTCTACAAGGCAATTGAGGTGAGACCCTGTGGGGTGACAAGAGTCTCCTGGTTCAAGACTGTAGTGTGTGTGTGTGTGTGTGTGTGTGTGTGTGTGTGTGTGTGTGTGTGTGGTGTTGGGGGAGGGAGAAGGGAGTCCTTTAGAGATTCTGAACAGCAGAGTTCCTCATGTCTATATTTGAATGTATATGTGTGTACTTTAAAAGAAGCCCAAATATAATCTCTTTTTTAGAGGAGCAAAATGAGCAAAGATGATCTTTACAATTTGATTTTAAAGAAAATGGTGATTAAAGGCAGCTCAAAGGGAACACCTGGCCTTTATTCCCTCTAGTTGAGTAGTCCACAGGATAGGCTTGAAGGATGCTCCATTAGGGATGTAGAGGGCTAGAAATAAAACAACTAGGAAAGAAGAGTCTGGAATTTAAAGCATAAGTCATTTCTATATTCACCTATGTATTCATATTTATTACAACTTAAAAAAACCACAATTTACTCAAACCCTATTCAATGAAGGACACTGTGCTGCACACTGAAGATACAAGGATGAGTAAGACTATCTACCAAGAGTTTCCAGTCTAGGAGGAGATGGACAAAAATAACTATAATAAAGGCAGGAAAGACAGGGATGACCTGCAAAGAAAGAGTTTCATTTATAGTCAATTTTTGGAAGAATTCAAAGTCCCAGGATATGATTCCCATACATTCATTCAGCAACACTAATTAAGTGCCTAAGTATAGAGCATTGTGGGAGGTAGGAGAGCTACAAAATTTAAATGACATGATTTCTGCTCCATAGAGCTTGTGGCTAGTAAGGTTTGAGTTTTTTGTTTGTTTTTATTTATATATAAGGGAATCATTGCTTCTGTGTCCCAGTCAGTCCCAGAAACCCTCCATTCCCAGACACCTTATGAGCAGAACCCAACAGTTCCCTCTATCAGCATCAAATTCCCTTCTGAATAACCAATGCACTCAAAACCCATTTCCTAGAGAGGAAACAGGATTGGCCTTTGCCCTTGACAGATTTTGCCACTAACAGACTCAGGGCAGCTTGAGGGGATGATAAACACCATTGCAATGGGACCTAGGGGAAAAGATGTTCCTGGGACCCTCAGCTCTGTAGCATGTAGGGAAGGAAAGAGATCGTTGGACCATTTAAATGCTATGACTTGAGTGAAAGCTGGTATGAAACACCGGACAATCTCAGTAGAGGTTGGATTATCTGATATTGAGAGAAAACTTGCTAACTAGTTAGTGGCCTTTGTGTGTCTTTGTGTGTGATTGGAGGACTTCCTGCCCCCTTAATGACCTTAAAGTAGCCTCAGTTTGAAGTTCACTTCAAGAACAGAATATGCTCTTATCTTCACATTCACCCATCTGCTCCTTTAACTTCAAATTCTCATCCTGACTCCCCGATATGTATACATTTATTCCTTTACCTTCACAGTATCCTCAAATATACATACTGTCTTGCAAATATACACATGCCCTCATCTGTCTCATGCATACTTACTGTGCCTCCTCTCCAGTATCCTCACAGATTTTTTTGGGGGGAGGGGGGCAGGATGGGACCTATGATTTTATTGGTGTCGGGAACTCCCAGTGAGGAAATTCTCTAGACCAAAGCAGGTTGGTGATTGCTTTGCAATTTATAGTCTTGGAGAATTACCTGGGGCACTAAGAGATTAGGATCACATAGCCAGTAAGTATATGACAGAGGTGGGCCCTGAGCCTAGGTTTTCCTGGTTCCGAGACCAATTCTCTGTAAACTATGACTGGCTGCCTAAACTTTTCATGTATATTTATACCTTCAGCAAATATCCCCCCACAAAAAAATTTGTTGGAGGTTAAATGGGTTTAAGTGACTTGCCCAGAGTCACACACACACACACACACACACACACACACACACACACACAGCTAGTAAGTGTCTGAGGTCAAATTTGAACTCTGGTTCAGGGCCAGTGCTCTATCCACTGTGCCACCTAGATGCCTTCATATACTTTTTTTTGCTTTTTTTTTGAAGGGCAATTGGGGCTAAGTGATTTGCCTAAAGTCACATGCCTAGTAAGTGTTAAGTGTCTGAGGCCATATTTGAACTCAGGTCCTCCTGACTCCAGGGCTGGTGCACTATTCACTTCACCACCTAGCCACCCCCCTCATATACTTTTATACTAACACATATATACTTTCATTCCCTTCTTTTCCCACTTTCACAGAGTGCCTGTCACATCATATACACTCCTACTCTAATACCCAAACATAAACACCTTTATACTCTCTCTCTGTCTCTCTCTCTCTCTGTCTCTCTGTCTCTGTCTCTGTCTCTGTCTCTCTCTGTCTGTCTGTCTGTCTGTCTCTCTCTCTCTCTCTCTGTCTGTCTCTCTCTCTCTGTCTCTCTGTCTCTCTGTCTCTCTCTCTCTCTCTCTCTGTCTCTGTCTCTGTCTCTGTCTCTCTCTCTTTCATTCTTTCTCTCTCATATCTTAATGCAATTCAACTAAACTCAACAGGTATGTCAAGCACCCACTATTTTCCTGGCACTGTGTTAGGCATTGTGGGAGATGAAATATAATATGGTTCTTAACCACAAGCAGCTCCTAGTTAGTCACAAATCTTACCACAAACATGAACATGTTGTCACATTTAAATAGGACTTAGGGCAAAAATCTAGACTGTCACCATACCTGGGATCCTACCAAAACATTCATAGCTAGAGCCAACTTATGGCTTGAGGTATGTTTTACTGTGTGTACCAGAGCAATTTAAAGGGGAATAGAGCCAAGGAAGGAACCTGGGTTCTAACGTAGAATCCAAAGCCTGAAGATAGTACCATTAATTAGAGTGGTTAGCAGCCTTTCAAAGGTCCAAAAATAAAAATCAGCTTTGTCTCCTACTCTTGACTGTAGACTTGAAATTCTGAAAATTGAGAAGAAGAAGAATATAATTTCACCAAATTATTATCTTTTCAATAGCACTGCACAAATCCAAATATCACTGATTGCTCCGATTTTATTTTGAGGGGATCTAGACTTGTAATTTCATCATTGAAGGCAATTGCCAGTCTAAAAATTCCCTCCAGTCACGTAAAATTGGAAATTTATAGTCTTAGTTACCTAGAAGCATAAAGAGTTTAAGTGCTTGATTAAAGTTAAGTCTATGGTCATACACCTAACTGTTGTTGTTTGTCCTTTGTACTCCAAGAGTACCAATGACACCATGAAGTTTGAGTCAAGGTATAGTGTGTTTGTGGCTGATCAATCCAATATGAGCTTGGAAGGCTCTACCACAGCTTGGCATGCTAAATATTTGGGATGAAGATGTCTCTAGATTTGCACATCTCACATTTCCTTTGTGCTACTGCAATTCTGCTTTGCTCACAGAGTACAGTTCCTTCTTTGCTTCGGCATGCCATGCTGGGCGGTCCTATGCCAGCATCTCCCATATCTTTCAATTGATACTAAAATTCTTCAGAGAGAACTTGAAAGTATAAGGCAGAGGAAAGACATGAACCCAAGTCTTCCTGACTCCAAGGACTACCCTCTATCAATTGCTACTTTGTCTCTCAAATTGCTGATACAGTAAGGAAAATGGAAAAAATTTAAATATCCCAGAATTTGCTTTAATAAAAAGAATCACAGGACATTAAAGAGTATAGCCACTTTCTCAAAACCAGCTGAGCAGGGTTGAGTTAGGCTAGCTATCATTAATTGTCATGAAAAACCCCACTATTGGGTATAGGAAAACATATCTACACAGATCTGACCACACACACACACACACAAGACCCAAACTTCCTTCTTCAAACAACCCATCTGTTGTGTGATGGTTAGTTGCACGTGGCATTTTGCAAGTTTTTGCTCTGGATGTCTTTGAAATGAATTGACTTTTTGTGCTGCCTATGCATGAACTGGCAAAGGAGAAAAGCTTTAAGTCTTATTGCCCATCCATATTTTCAATAACATTTCAACAGGTTAAACCATAATCTTTGAGAAGTTCTTTTAAACTTCTTTATAAAATCCATTTTGTGAGATTTTGTGATTCAATCCCCCCCCAAGTATGCAAATATATGTTTCCTAACAATAAAGCAACTGAATAAATTGGGTTAAAATTCTGAGAGATGCCAAAAAGAGAATTTTTTCCTCTGGGTAAATCTTTGTGTATTTTCCCCTCCTGTACTCATTTCCACCTCCAAAAATAACTTAAGCTAGTGGGAATTTTCCCCTAACATGATATACTTAGACATTTTAAAAATACAAACAAAAATACCCCCAAGGTTCAGATTTGGGCTATTTCTAGATTATTCTCATTCTATTTCTGAATTATTCTGATAGGAATATATCATATCCCAGCAAACTAGGTAGTCAAAAGAAGTGAAACATTGCATGGGCCTAAAAGTAAAAGACAAAAGAGAATTTATAAATCATGCAACTTTTGGACTTAAGGTTCAAGTTTTTACTTAAGATCATTCCTGTAATCATATCTCTGCTGTCTCTTCCTCAATCTCTCTCCTTCCCTCCTTGTCTATCTCTCTCCCTCTTTCTCCCTCTCTCTCTCTCTCTCTCTCTCTCTCTCTCTCTCTCTCTCTCTCTCTCTCTCTCTCTCTCTCTCTCTCTCTCTCTTTCTCCTATAAGTGATTATTCCCCCTTTCTGCCACTTCCTTTTCTTTTTTGGTAACTGCTGAGCTCCTCATTAATGGAACAGATCATTATTAGTTCCCTTTCTCTCCTTTCTTTATAAGAGCTCTGCAATCATCATTCTGACTAATACTCCAGGATGTCTATGGTATTTGCTCTGTTGTCCAATAGCCTCTTACCTGGAAGTCTCAGTAACCAGTTATATCCAGACAGCTATGGTTCCGGGACAACTGATATTCATAAGAAATCATCAAATACCAAATGATGCAACTTAGAATTTTAAAGTTAAATATGCTTCACTATAGTCTTATTCTTCCAAATCATCCATGTTTTATTCAAGCTTTCCCTATTTTCTCTAGACAGAGTGTTTGCTTACTGATGATAATCATAATAATTGCTGGCATTTATATAGTACTTTATAGCTTACAAAAGACTATGATCTCAGACATACATATGCATGTGTGTGTGTGTGTGTGTGTGTGTGTGTGTGTGTGTGTGTGTGTGTGTAACAAAGGCATTCTGAGTTGAGGGTGGAGGATCTCAGAATTTGACTGAATGCTTCTATATCAGGAAAGGTTTGCTAATGTTGGCATAATTTTAAGCTTGAGAAAATGAAATCCTTACATGGAATATTCTGACTATGAGGTAAAGAGGAGGAAAAGTTACTAGATTAATTCTGGATGCTCTTTATTGCATCTCCCCAGTCAGAATATACTATAGGAGATCAGAGTGGAGAAGAGACATCCAAGAAGGATTATGGACACTCTTTCCTTAATTCTTAGATGTACTCAAAATCCTTCTTATACCCTAAGCCTCCAAAAAGCCTGGCTGGAAGCAGTTCCAGGTGATATTTCCAGTTCCTTTCTAGAGACCCATCATGCAGTCTTTGAGGAAAATGTATTGCTTCTCAATTATGATGTAATTGTTTTTTTTTGTATTGGCTTTTACATCAGTATGTATTTGTATTTTGTATTTCAAAATGTTAGAAAACTTCCTCCAGCTTCTAGATCTTTCCTCTCTAAGACTGCCTTTCATCTATTCTATATCTTGTAGGTAGTGGTCTATGTTTGTTGTCCTCACTTCCCCATCTCCCTCCCATTAAAATGTAAACTCCTTGAAGACAAGGGTTGCTTTTCCTTTTTTTTCCCCTTTCTCTTTGTATCTCCAGCACTTAGCACAGTGCCTGGCACATAGGCAATATTTAATAAATGCTTGCTGATTGACTGATTTTAAACGTCACCAAATTCCATATTTCCTTAAAATTACTTCTAAAATCTTGTTTGAGATAGCAAATAGAAATTCATGTGGGAGTCACACAGAATATCACCATCACCATCATTATGGTTATCAATAATAATAGTAACTGTGACTTTCTATGGAAACAAAAAGGGTTAATGCTGAATTGGAAATTTTCCCAAATCAAACCCCTGCATTCATAGTTGAAGTCTTGAAGGAATCCAGGCAGCAAATAACAGATCCCTGGAACCCAAATTAGTCTCTGAAATGCAGATCTATTGGAAATGGTCAGGCAGACATATAGACACCAGAACAGAACTTTGTCATCTTTAATGACCCTTGACTGGCATGACTTTGGAGCTCACCTGGCCAAATACCTGGCCTTAGAAATGCCAGACAATATACCTGTCATATTTTGGAAGGTTGTGGGTTATATCAGCCCTGTCACAAGGGTTAAGGTGGTTTTTACAGAGGTTTCTGGGAGGAAGCTTAGAGAAGAAGAGAGAGAAAATGTCTTATTTTATTATTATTTTTTGTAACAATGGTGATCAGCACAGATCACCTTAAAAGGAAGATTATGAGATTTGGACATGTCACCTTATCTGCAATAGACCATCAGTGATGGAGTCATAGTTGTTGTTGCTTAGTGCATAAAATGTTAAAGCTAAAAGAGAGCATAGGTTATAGAATAACTGAATAGGAAGGAACCTTAGAATATGGAATGTCTGAACACAGAATCATCAGATGCTAGACGTCAAATGTAACTTAGAGGTCATCTTGTCTCTCCCCACCCCTCACCCCACAACACCTTATTTTATAGATGAGGAACCTGAGACCTAGAAAGGAGAAATTATTTGCAAGCTCACATCATATCCATGATAGAATAAGGGTCTTGAGTATTGTTCCTTTTCTTTTCATTTTTTGCTTTTTGGAGGGGGAAAGGCAGGACAATTGGGGTTAAGTGACTTGCTCAAGGTCACACAGCAAGTAAGTGTGTCAAGTGTCTGAGGTTGGATTTGAACTCAGGTCCTCCTGACTCCAGGGCTGGTGCTCTATTCACTGTGCCACCTAGACACCCTTTGAATATAATTTCTGAGGGAGAAATAATTAAGAAAGATGGTTTTCACACCATTTTAGTCATAATAATAAGGTACCAGGAAGTTTTGCTCCTTGTTACAGTGGGAAAAATGAGAAATGGAGCTCATTGTTCAAATCCTGTCTATCATTTCAATGTTTATTGACTGACTGATTAACTGACTAGCTATGTGACTTCGGGCAAGTTATGTCAATTCCTTATCCATAAAGTGAGAGAGTTGGCCTAGGTGACTTCTAAGGTGTCTTCCAGCTTCCCCCCCCCCCCACTGCATCTCCCTCTTGCCCTGTTCACTGCTGCATCTTTCTCACTCTATTCCCCCATTAGACAATTCTGCTAAAATTGCAGACCTTCTGGGAAGGAAGTAAAGACTAATCACCTCATCTCTTTCACAGCTTTATCCCCCTCCTAATTCTAATGCTATTTATAAGACTTTCAGAAATCTGTGCCTAGATTTCCTTCCAGAACAAATATGTTTCCTTTGCTCTGGGAAGTCCTGAGAACATCTAGGAAAGTAAGGTACAGGAGATTAACACCAGGACATGACCATTTGCCTTCATTAGCTTAAGTGTTTGCAGACCAGAGTTAAATGTCCTTTGGAAAAGCAGAATCCAATATTTTTCTGGCCAGATCGCCTGGCCTTTCTCCTTTGGTTCAATCCAGGCTCAGATACTCCATCTATCTTGCTATTAGGTAGCTATTAAAGGCAAGAGAAGAAGATGGCATAGTGAATAGAATGCCAGCCCTGGAGGCAGACCTGGATTCAAATTCTACCCTATTTTATGTGACCTTAGTGAAGTGACAACTTTCTTAGCCTGTTTCTTCATCTGTAAAATGGGTATAGTATCTGCCCCAGAGGACTGTTAAGAAGTCAAGGGATAATGAATATAAAGTGTTATGCAACACTTTCTTAAAGTGCTATAGAAACTCCAGCTATTCTTATCTAATCCCAAATCTTTTCTCCAAACTGAGCAGTGGAACAAATCAATCATTATCATCCCCCAGGTGTCTGAGAATCTAAATCTTTCCAGCTTCAGAGCCATCCAGCTAGACCAGATCCATGATGTGTATTATTCTGGGGAACAAGACTCTCAGAACACTAGCCTTTTCCTCAGGACAGATTTCTTAGTAGGGAAGTACAGGGACCCAGGATACCTGCCTTTCAGACTCCCCTCTCTTTGACTCAGATTCTGTGGCTATGATTAAAAGGATTCATTCCTCTCTCAATCAGTCTGCAAATCCAATGGGTTAAAGACTCTTGACTTCACTGAGGTTGACTGGACATCGATAAAGAGTTTGGCACTCCTTTTAGGATATCAGCAAATCCCTGGGTTTTCTGGTTATGCACAGCCTGAACCAGCTGCCAGTGGAAAATTCCTCCAGCCCCACTTTGTCACATAAGGATCCTTCCCCTATTCTCTTTGACAAGGAATATCTATTCTTGTGATTCTATTTTGAAAAATACAACACTCTCCTTTCTTCTCCCCTTCTTTCTTTCCTTCCTTTCTTCTCTCCCTCCATTCCTTTTCTTCCTTCCTTTCTTCTTTCCATCCTTCCTATTTTTTCTTCTACTAATGGGGACCTTTGTGATGATCCCAATTTTCTTCTGTCTATTCTTGAGCTCTTTTCATCTTTTTCTTCATAACTTTTTCTCATATAGTCTGAGCCTTGCAAGGATGGTATTTTGGGTTCATTTTTCTTTGCACAATGAAAAGAATCATAAATCTTTCTTTATTATTTTTTTTTGTTGCCACCAAAGTGGGTTTGGAATCCAAAGACAAAAATGACATCTGGTGTAGCTGTGTACATTTTGGTCAATTGCTCCTGAGTTTCAGTCTTGGGCACTGTAGCTTTCCTAAGATCTATGACCATCTGTTTACACTAAGTCTGTGTGTCATGAACTCACTGGCTCTGATGATTGCCTGGTTCATAATGGAGACTCTCTTATCAATCAAAAGGGGAAGAAAAGGCCATTTGCATGATTTATCAGTGTATTATCTCCCCTTAAATTTTTTGTCCCATATGTATTTTTTTTAATTCAAAAGGAACTCAAAGGAATTTGTGATTTCTTTCTCTTTTTTGGGGGGAAGGGTGAATTTCATTGTTCTTCTTGAGATCACTAGAGGATGCCAATCACTATAGCCAGGAATAAAAATTAATTAATCAACAAGTACCTCTGAGTCTCAACTTCCCCATTTGTAAAATGAAGGTGTTGGCTTAGATTATCAATAAGGTCCCATCTGTCTCTAAATCCTATGATCCAAGATGAGAGAGCTACAGAGAATTTGAAAGTAATTGAACAAAAAGGAGGAAGAAGAGTTAAAGAGAAGCATTTATTATTGAGCCTGCTATATAATTCTGCCTTGTAAAAGCTGATAATGGCTTAAATTTATGTAATGCTTTGAAGTTTGCAAAGCCCTTTACATACATTAATCTTATCTGAGAGAAAGAATTGTTGGAATATCCAACATCTGATCAGGAACGACTCATAAACAGAAGAAATGAGAGCCTAGGCACAGCACTGTGGTGGTCTACATCATGCCACACAGTCTTAGGAAACACCTGAATGGTTGCAGGGGGTTTGAATGAAGATGGTTTCCTTGCATTTTCTTCTGATCAGTATATCCCAGAGTGGGAATTATATTTTTAAAATTATAATAATAATAGCTCATGTTTTTACAGAGCATTATAGTTAAAAAAAAACAACCCTCACCATAACTTGTGAGGTAGGAAGTCAAATGTTATTTCCTACCCCATTTTTCAGATGAGGACACTGAGGTTCAGAGCACATAAGAGTTTGGACCTGAGTCATATGGTGAATGGCAGATCTGAAAATTCAAACTCAGGTCCTCTGACCCCAAGTTTAATGTTCTTTTCTCTGTACCACGTTGACTCTCGATTTTATCAAAGTCTTTCTTGCTACGTGGGTTCTGCACACTATAGAGCCTTACTTCCTACACTTTGTAATTTTTAAAAGTACTATGTCTAGCCCAGTGACCAAATATAACAGCATATGCAGCATTCTATATACATAGTCCTATACCTCTCTACCCTGAGGAAGGAAATATTTGAAAATCATTTCATGAACTGATTTCAAAATCAAAATGTCACTACATTTAATCTAAATTCAGCTGTCTCTCAGATATTACACCCCCCACACACACACACTTTATTATAGTTTCTGCTGTGTGCCCTATTATCCATATATTGGGCTAATGAAGCTTTGAAAACCCATTTTATTGACTCTGGCACAGGACTTCTTTCTTCCCAGTCATAATTTTCAGAAATGGACTTATCTAGGCCATGGGGAGGGGAGCAGGCCAACAAAACCTTCAGTCCCTCAGGGATCCTTTTTATAGAATTATCTAGATTCCCTCTCCATGTTACATGGATAAGGGCTAGTGAATAGCAATTGAAGGATCCCATATAGGTGAAAAGAATTCCAGGATGCTGGACTAAGTTGCCAAAGTGGTAGAACTACAGATATGACCACATTAAAATTCTCAGAGTTTGATTTAGATTTTAAGAGAATCATAGAATTTAGCCAGGAGGGATCTAAGAAACTACTTAATTAAACATTTTTATTTTAAAGTAGAGAAAACAGGCTCAAGAGAATGAGTTGCCAAAGCTACTGAACTATTCAATAGTAGAATGCCGGTCTTTCCCCTCCAAATCCAGCATTCTTTTCCCTTTATGAAGCGATACAGTAAGAAACTTGATCTTCCTCTCTCTCTCTCATTGCCTATCTACTCCCGGTCTTTTTTTTTTTCTGCAGATGATTCCTCCAGATCAAGAGCTGCTGGTTTGGTATGGGAACTCCCATAATACTTTCCTGGGGATTCCTGGTGTCCCAGGGTTGGAAGAAGAACAGAAGAAGAATAAACATGGTAGGTAGTCCTTAACCAGCCGGGCCATCATTACAGGTGGCCCTTTGTATTTCTCTGCTTCCTTTTTAACCTCAGGGCAGTGATAGTCATTAGTTTCTAATTGGAGGGGAAAGAAAGAAAACCAAATGATTCTTCCTGCAGTTTTTGTGATACCTTCCCTCCTCATTCCTCCACCCCCAAAACAGATAAAGCATCAGAAGCCTCTTTTGATGGATTTCACACTGTTTCTATGGTTCAAGTGGGGCTTTGCTTGATTAAGCTCGTAACCCCAAACTGAGACTGACCAATAAGGTTTAATTTGCCCTTCCCCAAGATACCAGGCCACTAGGCAGAGCTTTCAAGAGTGATAGCTAGCTAGCAAAGATTTATTTATGTATTCACTACTTATGTACCAGGCACTGCTCTAAGGGCTGGGGATACAAAGAGAGGAAAAAACAAAACCAGTTCCTGCTCTCAGGGAACTTACAGGGAGACTATATGCAAACAACTAATTACAACTAAGGTATAGATGGGATAAATTGAAGATAATCTCAGAGGGAAGGCACTAAGGAAGGGCTGGGAAAGGCTTCTTGCAGAAGTAGGACTTTGCAGAAGTTAAGACTTCAGTGTCAAAGGAGAGAATGGGATATGTTACAAAGGTAGGAACAAGATTTGACAACTGACTTGATATACAGGGTAAAAGAATGGGGAATTGAGGATTACATCTAGGTCCTGGGTAACTGGGAGCATGGTGGTGCCCTCAATAGTGATAAGAAAGTTAGGAAAAGAGGTAAGTGGGGGGAGGGAGCAGAAAAAATAAGTTCAGTTTTACACCTGCTGTACTTAAGATGACTAAGGGATACCCAGTTTAAGATGTCCAAAAGGTAGTTAGAAATGCAGGACTGGAGGACAGAGGACAGATGTAAGGTTAGGACAGGATAAGTAGATCTGAGAATCATCTTCAGAGAGATAATAATTGCATCAAAAGGTGCTGATTTCATTAAGGGAAATAGTATAAAGGAAGAGGATAATAGGGCCTAGGATAGAATCTTGGGGGACACCTCTGGTTAGCTTCTGCTAAAGTACATAAAGTATGTTACCTGGAATATTCACTGGCATCTAGAGTTAGCTACTCTAAAATGGTGACCCCTCCAAGGAAGGCAGTGAGTTGTGGCAGCAACAGCACTGGAAACCCAGGTTATAACTACTAATTCATTGGGCTAGTCAGTGCTCCTGTCACTGCTCCTTTCTGAGCCTTAGCCTCCCTGTCAAAAGAGATCTATTCTAGATCATCATGAAGGTTCCTTCCAGTTATGAGAGGCTATAATTTTAAATAACTTATAAAAATAATAGAATCTCAGAGATGGTTGAGATCTCCACCAAATCCAGTCTGCACCAAACAAGGACTTCCCTCTACATTTTTGACAAGTGGTCATTCAACCTTTACTGCAAAGTCAACGCACCAGTTTCCAGGGATTAATGCCACTGTTCTTTGCAACCCCACCATCCCCATAAGACCAGGGCCCTAGGAAAATGACCCAAAGCCCTCTGTGGTAGGTCAGTCCCTGGCAGAGGCAGGATGACAGTTTCTGGGTCAAAGTGCAAATCAATCAATGAATTTACTTTTGCAGAGCATTACTTTTTTTTTTTTTTACAAAGCATTTACTTTTACTATCTAAATTTTAAAATATTTTTGTTTTTACATCATGGTCATTTTCAAATTATCCTCCTTCTCTTCCCCAAAGAGCTACCCCTTGTAATAAAGAATGAAAAAAAAAATCCAGAAAAAACATCTCAGTAAAACTAACCAACACATCAGCTGAGTATTACAGTATATGTAATGTTCTATACCCATAGCCCCCATTTCTACAAAGTAGGGAGAGGAGTGCATTTTTCTTTCTCTTCTTCAGGCTTCTACAAGCCTATGTTAAATAACTACTTTAGAGGAGGGATTTTGTTAGGCTCTGGGCATACAAAGAAAAAAATGAACCGGTGCCTGCCCTCAAGGAGTTTACATTTATCTACATAAAAGGGACTAGAGTTTCCAGCTAAGGTCTATTTAGTGAGTGAAGTCATCGGTCTAACCTGGCTGCTCCGCTCTTCCTTCCCTCCCCACTCCTTGCCCCGCTGCCCTGGCCAGAGGACTTCCATCCAGTGGACACTGCAGCCAACACTGCGGGCCGTATGCGCTGCGTCATCTGCCACCGGGGCTTCAACTCCCGCAGCAACCTGCGCTCTCACATGCGCATCCACACCCTGGACAAACCCTTCGTCTGCCGCTTCTGCAACCGGCGCTTCAGCCAGTCCTCTACGCTCCGCAACCACGTCCGCCTGCACACTGGCGAGCGCCCGTACAAATGCCAGGTGTGCCAGAGCGCCTACTCGCAGCTGGCGGGGCTGCGGGCGCACCAGAAGAGCGCCCGCCATCGACCCCCCAACGCCTCGCTGCAGGCCCACTCCCCGGCCCTGCCCGTGCCCCACCCCACCTCCCTCGCAGCGCACCACATTCCCACCATGGTGCTGTGAGATGCCCTGGCTGGCCTGCGACGGGAGGCATTGGAGACTGGCATCGCGGCGCAGCCCTTTCTCCTATCCTCTCTATTCCTTCCTTCCCGAGATCTGTGAAAGCTGACCTGTTGGAATGGGAAGGGGAGTGCAGAGGAGGAGCTGGTTTCATCATTTGGTTTTAAGGCAGCTGAGTAAGTCCCCTCTCCCACTCAGCTTGCATAGTTTGCATACTGCCTCCTTCTCCTGGGAGCTTGGGGAGGAGGGACAGAAGAAGGCACACTCAGTGTGTTTGATATATACATATACATATATATTTTTTCTTCTTACATCACCATCTTTTGGCCCTTGTAAGTCAATCTGTATCCCCCTGCTCCTCACCTAGCTATCCCCAGGTCCCAAGCCTATGAGGCTTTTCCCTTCTCAGGAAGGGGGTAAGAAGGTGGGTGGGGGAATGAGTGAGGGAAGGGGAAGGAGTGGGATGGAGCAATCAAAGTTATCTGCTCCACCTCACCTCCACCTCCAGCCTAGCTCCAGAAAGCTGTGATTCCCCCAAAATGGACAGCATGGAAGGGGGTGGGGGACGGCGAGGCGGTAAAGAGAGCAATTTTTGATTTCCCAGTGGCTTATAGTTCAGTCTGGAGGCCAAAGCAATGGGGGCTGGGATGGGAGTGGGGGCAGGAGTGGGGTTGAAATCAGGAATTCCTCCTCTCCCAAAACAGGGGATTCCTCTGATTTCTCATAACCTCCTCCAGATCTCTTTCTCCCCCCCCTTCCCTCCCACCCTCAAGATTATTCTCAGGAAACAGAGATGCAGGTCAGTTGGTTTTAGTTCAAAAACAGTGTCCTTGCTAAAGCTTCTCCCTGATGGGACCCAGGTCTGACTGGGGTAAAAAGGAGAGTGGGTAGAGCCTGGGAGGATAGGCTTGCGACCACTAGACTTTCTGGCCAAGAGATAGATGCAACACTGGATTTCAGGGCCCATTGTTACAACGGTCTGATGTCAGGCCGAATTTTTCCCCGACCTGGGCTCCTAGAAACTGGAAGCCTAAAGGGATTATGGTAGATCAGGCCAACTATGTATGAACAGATTTGGGAGGGGTAAGGTCAAGAGGTTTCTACTCCATGGAATTTCATTCCACCCCCAAAGCCCCATCTGAATTATCCTCAGGAGAGAAACAAGGACTGGCAACAGTGCTTTTGAATCTCACCCCCTTCCTGGATGTACTTCCCAACAGCTGTGAAATCCCTTGGGAAAACTAGGAGACCATTTCACCTGATTCAGCAGTCCCAGTCTTCTAGAGACCCAACCACATCTTCCCCCCACCCCCATTGCTCCTAAACTCCAGTAATGAGCGCCCTCTAGTGTTTCTCACCCTGCCCCATAGTCATTAACAAGTGACAAGTCCCTTAGGGTGTTTTGTAAAATAAAGAAACTATAATAATATTAATGAAAAGTATAAAGTGTATAGAGTTTTCACAAACTGTGTTCTACTTCCAGGAAATGGTCACTTTAACTTTGTAAATATTTATCTGAAATGATATTTACAAAACTTTGATATATATTATTTGATTGTATATGTATGACTGTAAATACATTTGTACCTCTTGTATTCTAAAATAAAAAAAAGTTACTTGGAACATGTATCATTTAGCAAGTGAATAGTTTGTCATTTTATGTATATAGCAGTCTTGGACAAGTAGAGAGTGCTATCAGGTTATTCCTTGTTAAGTTTTATTCAAAGTCAATACCTGACCATGAGTTAGAGAAATTATATTTCTTATTTCCTGTCCTGTTAAGGGCAGGAAATGTAGGCTGTGGGACTTATATTCTAGATTTCTAGGTCCCTCACTCTAGCCTTTTAACATGCTTCACCCTAACCATGCTTCACGAAGGGCCCACTCTACATATATGTTAGGTGATTAATTCAGTTCAAAAAACATTTGTCTGTTGATCCCTGTAGTTGTACATCTACTACCACCATTAATATCTATTATGTGCAAGGTATACCTATCTATAATCTGTAGTGATATTGCCCCCTCACTCTTCCTACTCATATCTCTGGTAATGCTGCAAAGTAATAGGTGGTTTTCAAAAGTTCACATGACATGAAGCTCCCAAGAGACATCATGTTCTTGTTCATCCTTTGTTTTCGAGAGGACCAATGATGTCATGGGGTGCTGTCTTGACTTGCTCATGAATTGGATTTCAGTGAGGCAGCCTCACTTTTCTAGAGTCATGGAAATCCAGCTGTATGACAAAAGTCAAGATGCCTGGTGATGATTTGGGAACCAGTGGATACTACAGATGCCAGACTGCAGTCTATCCATTCCACCGTTCACATTTGAACTACTGTGTGTGAAGTGTTCGGCCAAACCTGGTTAGCTCTGATGATTTGCTAATGGCCTGTGGCCTGTTACACTTATTCTGAAATTGCAGCCTGCACCCCTAACCAATGCCAGAGCACCTCAAAAGTTAGGGACTAGATCTCCTGTCTCTTTGTCTCCTCTGTACCTAGCTAGCATTGTATCCTAAACTTATGTAATGATAGCTCTCATTTCTATTGTGTTTTAAGATGGACAATGCTTTGACACAGGTATTCTTAGTCCCATTTTATAAATAAGAAAACTGAAACTCCAAGAGGCTAAAGAGATTTGCCTAAAGTCACATAATGAGTAAATGTGAAATGTGAGACTGGAAGTCAGGTCTTTCTACTATACCATATTGCTTTTCCATGTATAAGTTGTCAATAATTATCTGTTGCTATTGATCATGGTAATGATGAAATGCTTTCTCATAAAAGCAGGTTGGTGGTATAGTTGATAGAGTACTGAGCCTAGGGTCAGAAGGACCTGAATTCAAATTCAGCCTCAGACACTTGTCAGCTCTGTGACTCTGGGCAAGCCACTTTGCCTTTGTCTGCCTCAGTTTCCTCACCTGTTAAATGGGAATCATAATAACACCTTCCTCCCAGGAACTCAACAACAACACGTAGCAGGCACTTAATAAATGCTTGTTTCTTTTCATAAAGGGCCATTGATCAGAGGCAGCACAAATCTGGCTGAATGACCAACCACCTGTCAGCTCACTGTAGTAAGGGGGATTCCTTTATTGGTTTGGACAAGGTTAGAATTCATGACCCTAAGGTTCTTAGGCTCCATCTGGCTCTGAAAGTCTATGATTATATGATCCTAATCTGGGAGATTATCCCTATTTCGGGCTAACTTTATCAATCAATCGTTAGTCAATTGACAAATGTATTTATAGTAATATCTTACCTCTATACTTTTTAACTTCTCCAAACCCTTTAACAACTTTTTTTTCTTGTTTTCCTAGCTAATTTCTTTGGCATAAGACCCATTTTTGCATGACTGAAGAAAAAATATTCATAAAGGGTTAGGTTTGAGCCTTTAAAACCATTGGATGTCAGAGATGGACACGGAATGTTAAAACACAAATGAGAGAATCTTAGAATTGGAAGCGATATTAGAGGTAATCTAGAACAACTTTCACTTATAGAGCGTGGGACAAAAGCCTGAGGTCATACTTATGACCAAAGCCAGATTCGCAAATCCTAGCAATATTACCTTCTCTGATTCCCCTTAAAAAAAGGAACAGACTTTTTATTGATATCTTTTGTTTTTACATGACGTGTTTCCTCTGGTAGCCTTCTCTCTCCAAGAGAGTCATCTATTATCACAAAAAGAAAAAAAAAAGAGCAAGTGAAACAAATTCAGCAAAACTGATCAACGGATGGAGTGGGGGTGGGGTAGGGAACTGACATTATTAAATTTCCACACCTATGGACCCAAACCTCTGCAGAGAAGCAGGGGAAGGTGTCTTCTAGCTTTTCTTTGGGGGAGGGGGAAGCAACCTTCTGATTGGTAGATCCTTATAGTGCCTTGCATTTAATAGTTGTTCAATACGATTTGATTGATTGTGAGTGATAGTGGATTCACCTAAGTCAATATGGTATTTACTTATATTCTTATACAACCACAAAGGGCCATTTTCTACTGGCTTTCCAGTGACTCCCTGTTCTCTCTGGCTGATTTCAGCTGTCACCTGCTTCTCTTCCCAGGACAACATAGAAGTCTATGTTGTACCACTGCCCTCTTTTGGCCATTGATACTCATAAAATTCCTGGTTCAGATCTACACCATCAATGATGAAAAGGCACTTCCTGCCCTATTACCTCCAAGAACAAATATGAAAAGTCATAACCAGCCCCCTTTTTACCTTTCCCATCTTCTTTTTTAAAATTTTAATTTAATTTATTTATTTTTAGTGTTCAACATTTACTTCCATAAGTTTTAAATTTTTTCTCCATACCTCCCCTTTCTCTCCCCAAGATGGCCTGCAAGCTGATATAGGTTTTACATATAGATTCCTATCGGATATATGCTCACATTAGTCATGTTGTATAGAAGAATTAGAACGAATCTTTCCCATCTTCTCAAACTTCTCGGCCTCCATGTCCTTACACTATACTCCCTCCATTGATGTTTTTCAAACATAGCATTCCATCTCCCAACTCCCTACGTCTCCCCCTCATCTCTGCCTCCTGGCCTCCCCTAGCTCCCAGGTAAAACTCCCCCTTCTACAAGCAGCCTTCCCCAGTCTTCCTTGATCCTAGAGCCTCCCCTCTGCAAGGCATCATCTCAGGTTGCCTCTCCCGTTGGACTGTGGGGCCCGTGAGGGCAGGGACTGTTTTGCTTTTCTATGTGCCCTTGGTGCTGAGTACAGTCAGAGGCACACAGGAAGCTCTTTAATAAATGCTTGCTGATTTCTCTTGGCTTCCCCAAACGAACACTTCAGAAGGCAGAGCTTGGACAAGCTTCATGGGAAAAGTAAGATTAATCAATGTATGTATGTTTCATTGGGTACACAAAAATTTAGTTTTCATTCTTCAAAGCTAACTTAAATATCACCTCTTTTGTGAAATCTTTTATTTTTCTTTTAGAAATTATCTTTTTTTTTTTGGAGGGCAACTGGGGTTAAGTGACTTGCCCAAGGTCACATGGCTAGTTTTTGTGTTAAGTGTCTGAGGCCGGATTTGAACTCAGGTCTCTATTCACTGTACCACCTAGACACCCCCTCTTTTGGAAATTAAAATGCAGCAAACATTTACTAATTATTTACTGTGTGCAGAAAACTGTGCTATGCTAGGAGAAATAACACAATTTCGTTTAGACACAGTATCATTTCTCCTCTGGCTCCCTTTCCTAGGTCAGTTACTCAGGAGTTCTTTGTGGGGAGTGGGAATTCAGTTCAATTTGACAATCACTTATTAAATGATTACTATGGGCAAGACTGCAGTTATCTTGGAAACCAGCTGTTCACCACAGATACACTGACATTTCAGATTAGCCTTGTAGACAGAGCTTTGTGGGTCAGAACATCATAGTTTTTATTCCTGGTAATGACTTAATCAATCTATCCATAAGAATGTATTAAGTATTTAATATGCATCAGATTTTGTTCTAGGGTCTAGGAATACAAAGAACCATTCTGAATTGCCTGTTGGGCATCTTGAACTAGGTGTCCTGTAGTAACCTTAAATTCAACATGTTAAAAAAAAACTGAACTTGTTACTGTAATAAGAATGTAAATTTTAAAGATCTTCCCTGCCCCTAGGCTAATGTGCACCTGAAGCCTGGGGTGGGGGAGGCTTGTTTTTCAGTAGATACTTCTTGATTGGCCAGTGAGTCCATAAGGTTGTTACATTCTCTGAGCCAGGAGAAGGCTATATAAGCCCTGATGTGTAGCTTTGTTTTTGGGACTCACTTTGAGAAGTGTTCTGTGATTTGATCTGAATTCTGGGAAGCCGTTTTTGAGAGTCCCCCGGCTTTGAAAAACCCAGAATGTGGAAACCCAGATGTTGACTGGGTATGGATGTAATGGTTGGACAGTTTGGAAATCTGTCTACTTGATGTTTCTGTCTTGATAATTATGCCTGTATACTTTGAGGTTCAGGGTGCTGACCTTTTCTCCTGAACAAGGTAAACGATATATGTCTGACTGATTAAAGTAAGCTTGCTAACCCATTTTGAGTTGCTTTCCTTTAACAAAGCAGATCCAAGAACCTGTGGTAGCTGCAAACCCTGAGGACGCTTGGGGTGCTTGCTGCTACAGTTACCTTTCTCTCCAAGCCCTTCCCTTTTCCTAATTTTCTTATTACCAGTTAAAGCACCACCATCCTCTGTGTCACCAAGGTTGGAAACCTAGGCATCACCCTTTATTCCTCACTTTCTCTCACCCCCATCATAATCCATACTGTTGCCAAGTCCTTCCAATACTACCTTTACAGTAGCTCCTAAATAGATCCCTTCTCTCCTCTAACATTGCCACCATCCTGGTATAGGATCTCATCACCTCATGCCTAGACTATTGGTTGTCTTCCCTGTTTCAATTCTCTCTCTTATCAGCTATCATCTTTCTAAAGCAAAGACCTTACCAAGTCACTCCCCTATTTAATAAACTCTTTGTTGTTGTTAGTCAAGTCTGACTCTTTGTGACCCCATTTGGGGTTTTCTTGGCAAAGATACTGGAGTGATTTGTCATTTATTTTCTAGTTCATTTTACAGAAGAGAAACTGAAGCAAACAGGGTTAAGTGACTTGCCCAGGATCACACAGTTAGTAAGTGTTTATGCCAGATTTGAACTCATGAAGATGAGTCTTCCTGATTCCAAGCCTGGTGTTCTATCCACTGAGTCACCTAGCTGACCTTAATAAACTCTAGTAGTTCCCAGTTACCTCAAGGATCAACTATGAAATCCTTTATTTGGCTCAACTTCTTCATCATATGGTCCCCTCCTACCTTTCCAATCTTCTTAAACTTTAACCTTATGAAGTCTTGGATCCAGTGACACTGGCCTCCTTTCTCGTTTGCATACGAGACACCCTGTCTCCCTATTCTGTGTCCATCACACCTGGAATGTTCTTCCTCCAAATCGCAGCTGAAATACTAACTTCAACCAGAAGCTTTTTTTCCCAGTTTTCCTTAATCTTACTTCTAAATCCTTCTAAAGTACTTCCTACTTATACAGTATATATCTTGTACATCCATCCTTGTTAGTATAGTGTTTCTCCCATTAAAATGTGAGTTCTTTAAAGGCAGGGACACTGTTCTGCCTTTCTTTGCATCCCCAGAGCTTAGCACAGTTCCTGGACCTTCTAAGATGCTTAATAAATTACTTACTGACTTGACATTCCCTGCCCTTGAGGAGATTAGAATCTAGTGAGGGAAAACAACATAACTATAAACAGACATAACTATAAACAGAATATATACAGAATAGGGATTGGGTGCTCTCTTAGTGGCTTCCTTTGTTTCCATTGGATAGTAGAGGATGCTTTCATTGCCCCCCCCCAAACTTCCCCCCCCCCCCCCCATTCCCAGATTCCAGAGAATCCTTTTCTCCTGGGAAAGCTTGTGCAGGTAAGTGAAACGGCTTTAGGGGCTAGATGTAGCTCTGCAAAGATTTAAATTAGATTTTAATTGGTGGGTCCTATTTTAGTTTCTATTAATGGAATAGACAAGAATAGAATCCAATTTTCCCATTGACTTGTCACTTAGGAACCTTTCATCTTTACTCCTGATTGATCTTCAAGTGGCTGTGGCTCTTTGTACTTTGTTACCGAATTTTCCCTCACTTGGTCTACTTTGTAAGGATTCCAAGACCAGTAAACAAACACTAAAAGGGACTGCAATTTAAGGGAGCCCTGAGGGGGTGAATCTTTATGTAAATAAGACACTCCTTTTAAAGCTTGAACAATCACCCACACTCTTTTACCTGTTTTGTAAGTTTGACTCTGTTTTCTTAAGAGGGGGTTGGTGGAGCAGCAATACATACCTGTATTTTCTGGCTTCTTGTTACTTTGAAGAACACTCAATAGCTTAAGTTAACTAGCCCCATAAAAAACAGTCTCAGGAAAGAGTATAGCAGGTTTGGTGCTGTTGGCAACGGGTACCGCAGTGGTCCAGTTGCAACAGCCTTCGTCAGCTGCCAGAACCAGAAATAATTGCTTTGTTGGGTTAAATAAATAGATTATGATCTATAGAACTAGAACTCCTAGCCACTGATACTGACACTCTGGTTTTAAGTAAGAGGAAAGAGTCTAGCCAGTAGTTATTGGGAGAGCTGTTTTTAAAAGAGATTTGGGGATGATACACGTTGCAGTGAGGGAACAATTTAGACAACCTGGAAAGAGTAAAGATGGAAAATAGGCTAAACTAAATGCTATTCAACCAAACACTGCTTTCTGGAGAATCTCTCCTTTGGGGTTCATTGGAATTGGGGTCTGAGCTTTCCCCATGCCTCTAACTGTATAATCTTAGAGTCCTCCAGCTACAAAGGGTCTCAGTACAGGAATGCCCTCTACTAGATCTGTGGTATTTAAAAAGACATTCGTCTTCCAGCTGAAGCCCTCCAGTGATGGGGAACTCCTATTACCTTATGAAGTAAGCCATATCACTTTTGGACAGCTCTAAATCATTAAGAACTTCCTTATATTCAGTAGAAATCTTGACCCATTCCCTCCCCTTCCTACTTTCTGCTTATTGGCACCCGTTCTTCCCACTCAGACTAGGCAGAACAAATCTAATCTCTCTCCAAAGAACAGTCCTTCAGATGTTTGAAGATAGCTGTCATGTCTTCACCAGCATCACCCCCATCTCTTTCTTTTCTTCTCCAAATTAGATTTAATCCCTAGTGGTATTTAGCGCCTTTACCTTCCTTACCATTTTATGTATGGCTAGGATGTTAGCTTATTAGTATTCTTCCTAAAACACAATACCTGAGCTGAATCCAGATGTTATTTGACCTGGGTAAAGTACAGTGGGATTGCCATCTCTCTTATTTGGGATACTATTCAAATAATGCAGCCTAAAATCTGGTTCATTTTTTTGATTCCCATGTTATGATACAAAGTCCCCTATTACTCCCAGGGTAGGGGATCTAAATCTTGTTAGCATCATAGACCCCTTTGGCAGAAATCATAGAGTTCTTTACTTCCTATAATAAACAATTGATTTGAGTTCTCAATAATCAAGTGAATCTGTGGATCTCTGACACAGCTGGTATTTCAGCTGGATCTTTAGTGTTCTCCTTAGCAGAGGAGACATTCAGAACATTCCTATAAAATATACAGTTGTAGTTATATCCCAAATATGGTTAAAAATCTGACTGCAAATAGCAGGTTTGGTGCTGTTGGTAACAGGTACCACAGTGGTCAAGTTGTAATTGTCTTCATCAGCTGCCAGAAACAGAAATAATTGCTTTGTTGGGTTAAATCAAAATCTACAGAATTAGAACTCCTAGCCACTGATACTGACACTCTGGTTTTAAAGAAGAGTAACAAAGCCACGTATAGATGTTGTTGCCTTCCCAACTTTCTTTATCTATAAAATAAGGGTAATGATCATTGCCCTGATATCCTCACAAGGATGGAAGCCAGAGTTCTGGATTGGGAGTCAGAAGACAGGGGAGTTAATCTCAATTTTATTACTTATTCAGTGAAAGACTTTGGACTCTCCTTGGAGCTCAGTTTTTCTATATGTAAAATTAAGAAATTGTATTTAAAAGAAATCAATTTCACAAATGTAAGATAGGAGGAGTGTGGCTAGACTGCATTTATTTGAAAAAGATCTGGGGATTTTAATGGACTGAAAGCTCAATATGAGTCAATAATGTAACATAGCTAATGCAATACTGTGTTGCATTAGAAAATGCATAATGTCCAAGTCTAGGGATGTGATGATCTAATTTTACTTTATTCTGGTCAGACCATATGAAGTATTATGTTTAGTTATGGCTACCACGTTTTTAGAAGAGCCTTACCAAGATGGATAGTATTGGACTGGATTGAGGAAGACCTGAGTTTGACTCTGGACAAGTCACTTCATCTCTCTCAACTTCAGTTTCCTCATCTGTAAAATGGGTATAATAACAGCATTTACCTCACAGGGTTGTTGTGAAGATCACATGAAATAACCTAAGTAAAATACTTTGAAAATCTTAAAGGAAATGTAAATGCTAACTATTATTGCTCAGAGGAAAGAAACTAGAGCAACAAAAAGCTTAAAGTTTATGTATTATGTGTATCCAATAAAAGAATGAGAGATGTTCAGCTTTAGTAGACTTTGGGACTACTCGGCTGCTTTTTTCTTTTTCTCTCTCTCTTTTCTTTTTTGCTTTTTGGAGGGGGGAGGGCAGGGCAATTGGGGTTAAGTGACTTGTCCAAGGTCACAGGGCTAGTAAGTGCTAATTGTCTGAGGCTGGATTTGAACTCAGGTGCTCCTGACTCTAGGGCTGGTGCTCTATTCACTGTGCCACCTATCCACCCCATGGCTGCTTGTTTTTCAAGTGTAGAATGATCAGACTGATCTATAAGAGCCAGACCTTTGAGTATACACAGATACTCCCTACCTGGTTTCAGTCCAAGAGGTCATATTTGTGTGGAAACTTGGGGGAAGCAGTTCTCTGACCATGCCTGACCAAGGGACTGCTGTTACTGTTTGGTGATAGAGAATTTTCTAATTGGCTGCAGAACTGAATATTAATATAAAAGGGATAATCCACCCATTTTTTTCATTCCCTTTTCTTTGAAAGTTTCTAGGAAGCAGGACTATTTTGAGCTCAGTTGGGGGAAGGTTGGGTGTTCTTTCTTTTATTCTGCTATAGTGCTTATGACATCTTTGTTTTTGCTCTTTTCTAATCTTAGGCAAACCCAGGTGGATGTGTCCAGGAAATGACCTTGTGAGCACAGGAGATCTAGAGGTCTTAGCAGTAGCAGTAGGCACTGGATCAATAGTGGTCCATGAGCCTAAGAGGTAGGTATCTGCAGATAGGTCTGAAAATTAACACTCACTAGAGTAAAGGAGTTTTAGGAATTATGACCCTTTGTAATTGAGAGGGATACTGACTATGAATTATAGAAATACACTGATTCGGGGAGGCTAGATGGCTCAGTGAGTAGAACACCGGCCCTGGAGTCAGGAGGACCAGAGTTGAAACTGGGCCTCAGACACTTAACACAAAAACTAGCCATGTAACCTTGGGCAAGTCACTTAACCCCAATTGCCCTCCAAAAAAAATAAAAAAGAAATGCACTGATTCTCTGAGCTGAGGAAAAAAAAAGAATAACATCCAGGGGGAACTTCATGAGGACTCCATGAAGGAAGAAAAGGACTTCTAGGGCCAGGAATGGGGAGTCACCCATTTGGCACAAGTGTTCTTTGTCTACACTTTGCTTCACGCCATTATTTAAGCCCACTGCCTCTAAATTTAAGTCAGCTTTTCTCACAGGGTAATATTTGTGAATGGAAGTGAGTATCCCCAGTTTCTTTAAGGGGGTAGAAGAAGAATGTTTTATACCAATTATTCTTTACCTTTCAGTAAATCCCTTTTTCTAAAAGCAAACGTCGGCAACTGGCTAATTATTACTGGGGAATCATACAGGTCAGTACACAAGAGCTATCTATAGTACTAGAAACCCTAGCCTTAGGCTTACCCTGAAAATCCTTGGGGAGTAGTCAGCCTAGCTCTGGGAACTTCATGTGAGGAAAAACTTTCTAACAATTAGAATAATCTAAAAGTGGAACATATTAATGTTAGAAGTAGTAAGGTTTTTCTCATGGGAAGCCTTCAAGGAAGGGCTGAGTCAGAGGGATCCCTATCTTTTTGGCCATGTGTGGTTTGGACTTAATGTCCCCCTATTCGCACCCTACCCCCTTCCCAGATCTCTTCCACCTTTAAGATTATGTATTATGATGATATGATTTTTTTAAGTCCCTACCAGTTCTATCATGAGGATAACAAAGTCATAGAGGAATAGAATCATATTTTAGTTAGAAGGATACTAAAATGGTCATCTAGTCTAATACCCTGTTTTACTTATCAGGAATCTAAGGCCCAGTGAGGTTAAACGACTTGCTCAGTCATGTACTGAGGTAGTGTGACAGAACCCATATATGAATCCATATCCTCTGACTCCAAATCCAAAGCTCTTTCCCCAGTATCACACTGTCTCTTAGAAGAGAAGTGGGGGAAGAAGGGAAGAAGAGAGGGAGGGGGAGAAAATTTGGAACTCAAAAACTTGTGGAACTGAATGTTATAAACCAAAAATAAATAAATTTAAAAGAAAAAAAGAAGAGATGTGAAAGCACTTTGAAAACTAAAAAGCCATAAAATGTTTCATTTATTTATTTATTGCTTTTTGGAGGACAATTGGGGTTATGTGACTTGCCAAATGTCACATGGCTAGTTTTTGTGTTAAGTGTCTGAGGCTGAATTTGAACTCGGGTCCTCCTTATTCCAGGGCTGGTGCTCTACTCACTGTGCCACCTAGCCGCTCCTGTTTCATTTATTTATTAAAAAAGAATTTTTTTTTAAAGCAATTGGGGTTAAGTAACTTGCTCAAGGTTACTCGACCAGTTATTTTGTGTGGGTGTTAAGTATCTGAGCCCAGAACAGATCCCAGGTCTCCCAACTCTGGGGCCAGTGCTCTTACTCACTGTGCCACCTGGCCGCCCCTTCATTTATTTTAAATGCATTTTATTTATATCATTAAATATTTCCCAATATCATGTAAAAATTTTTAACATTCTTTTGAAAAAAATTTGAGTTCCAAATTCTCTCCTTCCCTCTGCCTCTCCCCCACTACTTGAGAAGGCAAGAAATAAGATATTGTTTTTATCTTATGTGAAGTTGTGCAAAACATATTTCCATATTAGCCATGTTGCAAAAGAATAAACACACTCACAAAACAAGAGAAGTAAAGAAAGTAAGAAAAGTTTGCTTCAAACTACACTCAGAGTTTATCAGCTCTCTTTGGAGATGAATAGCATTTTTCATGATGGGTTGTCTTGGATCATTGTCTTGATCAGAGTAGCTAAGTCTTTCGAAGTTAACTGTTCTTACAATTGAGAAGGGAATTATAATTTTCATATTAACCAATATGATATTCGTAATGAATATACTAATAATTCAGTTTTCTCAAGAGCTGCCTTTTCCAGTTTGTGAGTCAGACTCACAATGCAGCTTGAATTGATCAATCAAACTGACAAGGCTCACAATCACTGGTATCCTTGTGTCTGCAAACCTGAAGTGAAAAGAATCAAAGGTTGTAGAACTTGTTCCAGTCACACAACTTTGGTCCTGTGACCCATCAAGTAACCATCCCCAAAGACTCAAGCAATATTGTTCCCACAGGACTTCAGAATTTTAATTGTTTGTAATCCGATTCCTTCCCAAAGTGAATTATGTATATAATCTCTGTCTTTACTTAAGCAAGGTAGAATTCTGATCAGGGGAATTCCCAGTTTGCAAATCTGTTCCTCATAGTGAAACTAATTAATTAAATGGCTATCTGGTTACTGGAACTTTGTCTCTGGTCTTCTATTTCATCATTCTCAGGTTAGAGACTGGCTCAGTAAAATCCTATTAACACAACATTGCTGTTACTGTATACACTGTTCTCTTGGTCCCTTTACATCAATTCATAGCAGTCTTCCCAGATTTTTCTGAAACCTTCCTGCTCAACATTTATTATAGTACAATAGTATTCCATCAGAATCATATACCACAACTTGTTCAGTCATTCCTCAATTGACGGGTATCCCCCTCCAATTTTCAATTCTTTGCTGTCACAAAAAGATGGGCTATAAATATTTTTCCACAAATAAGGCCTTTTCCCTTTTCTTTAATCTCTTTTCCATACAAATCTAGTATTGCTGGGTCAAAGGGTTTAAAACAGTTCTATAATTTTTTGGGCATAGCTACAGATTGTTCTCCAGAAGAGTTGGACTAGTTCACAACTCTACCTCTCCAGCATTTGTCATTTCCCCTTTTTGTCATATTAGCCAATCTAAAAGTTGTGAGCTGGTGCCTCAGTTGTTTTAATTTGAATTTTTCTATTCAATAGTGGTTTAGAGCATTTTTCCATGTGAACATTGATAGCTTTGATTTCTTCTGAAAACTTTCTGTTCATATCCTTTGACCATTTATCAGTTGTAAAATAAAATGTTGACGAATTAGTGTTATTCTATATGTTAAAATTTTCATTCCCCAAGCAGTAATTCTAAGCCCATGATGTCTAGGTCCTGTCCCCATTAAAATAGGGTATTAGAATCAATGTTAACACGTGGGGGAAGGATCGCCAGTAGTAAATATAGGAACTTCACTCGCTCGTCCCCTTCATTTTAAATACTTGAAACTACTCATACTCCTTCATTCCAATAAAAAATATGGCCATACAGTAGTGGCTCCGCATGGGTAGCTATTTAACTAAGTGCCGCCCCGTTCCGTCCTGCCTCCCGCTTTCCCCCTCCCCATTCCGTTTTCTGACTGCCAGTAGTTGTGGACCCGGAAACACCTTCTCTAGGGCCGAGTGCGCTTGCGTGATCCTCTGGGCATCAAGATGGCGATGGAGATTCGGCTTCCCGTGGCCCGCCAGCGGCTACCTGAGAGTTTGGACCGGGACACGCAGAAGCACTTGGTGGTGCCCGGGGACACGATCACCACGGATACCGGCTTCATGCGGTGCGTGGCGGGGGCTCCGGGCGGGCGTGAAAGAAACTTGCCTTAACTTGGCTCTCAGGCTTCCGTTCTTCCTGTCCTAAGACCCGCGTGTTCCCGCCAGCCACGAGTCTCTGTCCCCGCGCGTTCCTGCGCTTCCTACATGTTCCTGTGTCTCTGTTCCCTTGTGATCCTACGTGTCCCAATGTCCTGTGTTTCTGCTCCTGTCTGTCCCTTCGTGGCTCTGTTCCTGTGTGTCACTGTGTGCCCCTACATGTTCCTGTGTCTCTGTCCCCGCGTGTCCCCCCATATCCTTCTGTCTCCTCTTTCGTGTCTTTTCCCCGAGTGTCCTTGCATGTGCTCGTGTCTTTTCAAACCTCTTCCTTCATGGCCTTGCGTTTCTGTTCCCTGTGACCCTGCATGTCTTCCTGTCCCTCTTCTCAAGAGTCCATTCATCCACCACTCAGTCTACAAGCATTTATTAAGCACCTGCGTTCCAGGAACGGTGCTCGACTATAAGGATACAAAGAAAGGTCAACAGACCCTGCCCTCCAGCAGCCCTGTCTGCTTAGTCCTGATGGGGAGAGCAGAGCGGTTACCATGGGACTTGAGTAATAACTTTTGTATTACAGGGGCCATGGTACCTACATGGGAGATGAGAAGCTTATAGCATCGGTGGCTGGCTCTGTGGAGAGAGTGAACAAGCTGATCTGTGTGAAAGCTTTGAAAACAAGGTGTGTCTACTCTTTCCTTCAGTGGGGGGTGTCACACTGGATCACAGGAGCTGTGGCTTAGAAGGGACGCCCATTCATGTAGGTTTGTAGTAAGCTACTAGGTTGGAGTACTTCTCTAAAGTTGGAGGAAATGTGGAAATGAGAGAGAGACTAAATCCTTTTTTTTAAAATAGTTAAGTGCAAGTGATACTAGCAGAAACTTCTAGGGAAGGGAAATTGTTAAAGAAGTGGGGATAGACCAAAACTTTTCTTTGGTTCTTGATGTTATTCTTGATATTCTTTAATTTCAAATGATCACTTCTCTTTTATAGCTATAATTTCCTAATTAGATTATGTAGAGATTCCACATTTGTGTTAGTTCTAAAGCAGGAGTAAATTTCTGAAAAATTAAGTCACACTAATTTATAGAGCATCTACTGTGTTCAAGGTATCCTTGATGATATGGGAAAGTAATATACAGTACAAATATTGTAAAATACAGTAAAATATGTGCTTTCAGCCTAGTTGGGCTTAAATGTATAAAAAGCTAAGTGACACAAGTTAAATGAAACAATACAAGAGAAGTCACAAAGAAGTACAGTTAATTACTGGTCAAAGTAATAACCAACTTTGATGAATGCATTGAACAGTCATGACTTCAGAAAACTGATGAGAAAGTGTTCCATACCCCACTTGTCAAGAAAGTGATGGGCTAAAACTACAGGGTGAGACCACATTTTCAAATATGGCCAGTGTATTGAATTGCTTTGCTTGACTATACTAAGGTGTTACAATGGAGGCTTTCTATTGGTGTTGAAAGTTAGTGGGTAGTGATAGAGGTACAGAAAAAAAGAAAAGATCATTGATAGAACATTTTTTAAAAGTGCACAGAAAAAAGTTCCAAATAGGACTCATAAAGTAGTTTTTTTTACCAGCATCTTAAATTTAATATATGCTTTAAGAAACCCAAACTTACAGAAATTTACGCTTTCATATACAATCCTTGTTTTCCTCATTTCTATGCTGAAATCTTCATGTTTGTTCATGATTATTAAATTCATAGGAAAGAAAATTGAAAAAAGTCAATTTTCTAATGATTGACTTTTGCGGTCTTTTTCAGGTATAATGGTGAAGTAGGAGACATTGTGGTGGGGAGAATCACAGAGGTAAAGTGTGAATCAGGCACTTTGTTTTTACGAAAAATTCTGAATTTCACAAGCAAAAAGAACATTTCTACATATATAAAGTAGAACAGAAAATGATTATGTGTGAAACCATAAATTTCTTATGTATTTGAAAAAAGTATATGAGTCATCATGTTACTTTTAAAGCTGTTTTACTTGTAGAAATAAGTGTAGTCAGTACATTTGCCAAGCCCTAAAATGTATATATGATTCTGCATCTTGGGCCCATCACCCTTCTGTCAGGAGGTAGGTAGCATGCTTCATTACTAATGAACTTCTCTAAGACTTGTGAGTGGTCATTGAATTGGCGAAAATTTTAAAGACTTTTGAGTTTAATTTATTTTTTAAGCTCCATTCTCTCATCCTCAGTTCATACAAGTCTTTCCATCTTTCTCTGAAACTGTCCCTTTCATCATTTCTTACAGTACAATCACAACTGCTTTCCTGTATTGTAGACTGTTTGATGATTCCCCAATTGATTGATTGTTCTTTTTGTTTCCAGTTTTTTGCTGCAACAAAGAAAACTGATATAATTATTTTCGTGGATTTATCCCTTCTTTCTTTGATCTCTTTGTTGTATAGGTTTAGGAGAGTCCTTGCTTAGTCAAAAGGTCCATACATGCAGCTTAGTGAGTTGGGGCATAGATCCAAGTTGCCTTTCAGATTGGCTGGACCAGTTCATAGAGATCGTATATTTTGCAAAAACAGTCAAACCTGTGACATAATTTTTGGTAGAGGGCTGTCCTGTATTTTTTAATGCATGATTTAGTTAAATTGTAATTTATGTTGTTTTTGCTGCAGAGATTCAGGCTGTAATATTTGGGGTCACTGACTGTTCAGAGTCTGGGTTCTTGCAATTTGAGTTAGTAACCCTAGACTTTCTTACTTTATAGGTTCAGCAGAAGCGGTGGAAAGTGGAGACCAACTCCAGGCTAGATTCAGTCTTGCTCCTCTCATCCATGAACCTTCCAGGAGGAGAGCTGGTGAGTGTTTGCAGATAAATTCCATTTTTGTGCCCTCCAACCATAGCTGCCAAAACTTGGCATTTCTACACAGACAGTGGACACCACTGGCATGTTCCCTTATTGCTTAAAGAAAATGTAGAGGAAATTTACTGGTGGGATTAAAACATTCTTTTAAGTGGTGAAAGGAAGGGCTAAATTTTTCCAACATAGGCAGTGTTTATTTTTACTTTAATGTAACAGCAAGGACATCCTTGAGATGGAAGCCTAATGAAATATTATCTGGAAGGTCCATATGCAACAGGAACTTAGACCCCTGGTTCTGATTATTTCCTTGTTCCAAGTCTATGCTGCTTTATACAGCATGTTTTTGGAAAGCTATATGTAAATTAAATTTTAGCATTTAGACTCATGATATACGTTTACTATGAGAAGCTTTTTTTGTATTTTTGTGAGGTAGTCAGGTTTAAGTAACTTGCCCAGGGGTCACACAGCTAGTAAGTGTCAAGTGTCTGAGGCCAAATTTGAACTCAGGTCCTCCTTACTCCAGGGCTGGTGCTCTATCCATCATGCCACCTAGCTGCCTCTGAGAAGCTTTCTGCAAAGGAATTGTATACCAGGCCTTTTTTAAAAGTTGTTTAAAATTCCTTCTAATTATTCTGTCTTTATATAGTTGGATTTTCATGTCTGGTTTATGTAAGGTGGTGTACACCTGTATTTTTATACAGAAGATGAGAATCTCTTTAGCCCTCATGTTTTCCCTTAGGATTGAATAGTTCCTTTGGATGTTATTGGCAATCTTAGGGCAGAGTAGAAGAAATTAGATGTTTAATTAGAAAGTAGATGATTACAAAATCTCTGTTTCAGGAGAGCTCAGAAATCATCAGGTTCATCCTGTCTGAACAGACACCCTTTCTACCTCATCCGTGACAAAGGGTCACCTGTCCTGTGCTTGAAGACCTCTGTGAGTGGGAGCTGAGGGCTTCCTGATGCAGCCTGTGCCATTGTCAGAAAGCTCCTGTCATAGGAAGCATGTCCTTATGCTGAGCCCCCAGCCCCCTTCTCTGCAGCCTTATAGTGATGATGATGATGGTGACAAGCCCCGGGCTCAGATAATGGCAGCCTGGGAGATGGCGGTGTAAGTCCTGCTGTCCTTATTTCATGGGCATTCTGGAGAGGTTAACACCAGAAATGGGATTCAGGCCCCTCTCTCCTGTCTGTGACTGCTGCTTTTTGCCTTTGTGACATGGTGACTTGAGCCTGGTGCTTTTGGTTCTCCCCTCGGAGGCTAAATAGGACAGATCTAAATTTTTCATGTGATAGTCTAGACAGCATTTGTAATAAGTGCCTTGTATGTCACAGTGCTGGTGACAGCCCTTTGAGGGCTGCTGATATGTCTCCTCCCTCAAAGTATCTTTTCAGGGGGCAGCAGTGAATAGAACACCAGCCTTGGAGTCAGGAGGACCTGAGTTCAAATCTGGCCTCAGACATTTGACGCTTAACTAGCTGTGTGCCCTTGGGCAAGTCACTTAACCTCAGTTGCCTTGCTTCATTACACAAAAAAACAAAATCTCTTTTCATTCAGCTATTTGCCAGTCATTCAGTCCTCAGATAGTGTGATCTCCAGCCTCTTCCCAGTCTCCCCCTGCCAACTTTGTGTCCTTAAAAGTGTGGAGCCCCAAACTTAAGACAACAATAATTCAGCCATGACACAATCAGGAGAGAATATGATGGAAATATTACGTCCTGCCTTTTGGACACTAGACTGCTCACTGTTAGTTTAGTACAAAATTATATTAACTTTTTTAACCGCTCTGTCTTACTGTTGACTCATTGAGAATATAGTCTCCTTAAAACTTTCCAACTATTGTCTTTGTAGAGTTCTCCCACCCTATACTTAAGATTTTTTTGTGTGGGATTTTATATTTATCCCTATTAAATTTCTGTCTTGAGAGTGGCCAGTGAATTGACCTCAGAATCCTGTATTCAAGTCTAACCCCATTCAACCTGGCTGTGTGACCTGCTCTAAGCTCTTCACCTCTTAAGTGCCCTAGTCCTAAGACCAGAAGTTGCAGAACAAATGCTGATATTTGTGGTTTGGAGGAAAGTTTCCTCCCTGGGAGTCTTCTGTACCAACAAGACCAAACATTTGGTTCTAAGCCAAATGAAAATAAAATAAAACAAACATCAACTTATTAGATCTACCCTTCTGTCCTAGCCTGGCTAGATCCTTTTGTGTCACCTGAAAATTGGACGTGAAGGGGAGAGGGGGAGGAGAGAGAGAGAATGAGAGAAGCTGCTGCCTTTGATTGGCAGAGGTATCACAGTTCTGCTGTGCTTAAGAAATGAGGTGGGCCCTTATGAATAATATAATACAGACCTCTTATTTTTTATACATGGGTAGACTGGGGCACAGAGTGGCAAAGCAAAGGGGTTAGACTAGGATTCCTAAGATCCTTCTGGTTCTAAGGTTCTCTAATTCCCAAAGATCTTTTGGGGGATCGTAGGATCCAAGAATTAGGGCCAGAAGGGACCTCACTGGTCAGCCTCACTGGCCACCTCATTTTACAGATGAGGAACTGAGAGACTTGCCCGGGGTCACCCAGATAACCAGTGTCTGGCACAAGATTCAGATTTTAATCTTTCTGACTCTTGTCCAGAACTGTTGCTGCTGTGATCCTGAGCTGCCCAGGACGGTTCAGGCATTTTGGCATCTTGGTAGTAGATGTTACTTAGCTATTAAAGCTTAAAACTGCCCTAAGACTTTTGGGACACCCTGTATAGCTCCAGTAAATATTTTCAGAAGGAGAAAGGAGAAAAAAGATCTGGAGAAATTTATTTCTTTGAGTTGAAGTAAGTAACATTTTTGTTTCCTTGTGTACTTCAGAGGAGAAGATCTGCAGAAGATGAACTTGCAATGAGGGACTTCTTACGGGAAGGGGACCTTATCAGTGTATCCTTAGATTCTGTAGTTTGTCATCTTTCTGCTTCTGCACAAAGTGGCAAAAATATAGTTAAAATTGTATTTAATGATGTGATAAGCCTGAGAATTTTCATAAGTACATGTAAACTTAAAGCCAAGGTCATGGATACCGATGAAGAATTTCTTCACTTTTGCCATGAGCTCTGTTGCTGCTCTTTTTAGATACCACCTAGTCTGACTCAGCTGTTTTCTTTGTGACTGGGCTTTAGGTTAGACAGGAAAATTCACTTTAATGATAAGGTGGCCTTTTATCCCAGGGAATTAAAACGGGTGTTTTTCAGACCAAGTTGTCAGTCATGGCTGATGGAGAGTGGGTAGGTCAGAGTGAAATGTTCCTGATTAGACCAGTCCTAAGGTTTGCAGGGAGAGAATGATGAAAATGGAAGACAAATTGAGGTGATGGGAACCATGTTTGTATGTATGTGAGGGGAGAGAATGAGGGTGATGAGAAGATATTTTAAAATGGGAATAGAGAGGTATAAGCTTCAGACTACTGTTACTTCCTTCATCACTAGGCTAGGCTGAGGTCCAGGCAGTATTTTCTGATGGTGCTGTGTCTCTACATACCAGGAGTCTAAAATATGGAAAAGTAAGTAGTATTTTAAAGCATTCTTACTGCCATTTTCTTTCTCTTTGTGACTGGGCCTGCTAGTCTATTTCTAAAATCGTGGTACAGAAGCAGAGATCTCTAGAGGATTCAGATTATTATAAGGCTACATTATTAAAACTAACTTTTTTTTTTTTTTGCTTTTTGGAGGACAGTGGGCAGGGCGATTGGGGTTAAGTGAATTGCCCAAGGTTACACGGCTAGTAAGTGTTAAGTGTCTGAGGTCTGATTTGAACTCGGGTTCTCCTGACTCCAGGGCCGGTGCTCTGTTCACTGTACCACGTAGCCGTCCCAACTTTTTTTTTTAACAACACATTTTCTTTTTTTAAAAAATCCTATGACTTGTTAGGCCTCTTGGGTTTATTTATTTTTAATTTTATGAAGTAGAACAAAGAAATCTTTCCTTGGGAAAGTAGCTATATCTTCCAGCATTCCAAGGCCTTCAAATATAAAATGCAACTCTATTTTACAATGTGTGTTGTCGTCCCTATTTTTAAAGATAATGCTACCAAACTCGTTGTTGTGGGAGTTGGGTTTGTGCCAGTTCCCCTCCCTTGGGCAGGGAATGACCAGGGAATTAGACAAAGCCAACTAGTGATGTAAGGCTTGACCTTGGCCTCATTGCACCTGGGACTTAATTGCACTAAACTGACCCAGACTGTTTAGTTTAGTGATTTTGATTAAAAGAGGTTTTGAATAGTCAGCTGATAGTAAACATGTACAATGTTTATATAATACATGAATGTGGTGTAGAAATTGAATTTTGGACCTTTATATAGATTCTCCTGTGTAAAAATTCAGCTTCTGATATCATATATACCCACAAATTTATAAATAAGTATTTACACACATCTTTATAGCAATTGCTTTTAAGCAGGTTGAACTGGAATGGGGGGGAGGTGGGCTTTCTGATTATACCCAGTCTATAATCAACTTCAGCTCTGTGTGAGATTTTTATTTTAACTTTCAGAGTTAATTTGTGGTACCATAATTAATGGTATATTTGATTCTCCCAGGCCACCTTTACTGATTTATTGTAACTGATATCTTAGCTTGGACAGGGAGTTCTCGTCCAGGTTTCTCCTTCTCTGGTAAGACGACAGAAAACCCATTTCCATGACTTGCCTTGTGGTGCCTCTGTGATTTTGGGCAATAATGGCTTCATCTGGATCTATCCTACCCCTGAGCAGAGAGAAGAAGAAGCAGGGGGCTTCATTGCCAATCTGGAGGTGAGAAGTGAGATTATTACTAGTGTTGGAGAGTGAATGAGTGATAATGGAAAGAATTCTGAAAGTGTTTTTATGGCATATTTCTAACCTGCTTATTGATGGATATGTTCTGAGTTACCTTGAGTTGTGCATTCCACAACATTCTGTTTTTTTTCTTTTGCTTTTTTGGAGGGGGAAGGTAGGGCATTTGGGGTTAAGTGACTTTCCCAAGGTCACACAGCTAGTAAGTGTTAAGTGTCTGAGGCCAGATTTGAACTCAGGTCCTCCTGATTCCAGGGCTGGTGCTCTATTCACTCACTATGCCACTTAGCTGCCCCCACAACATTCTTTATTCAGAAAAGATTTATGTTTTTGACCAGTTGATTGTTAGCAGAAATAATGGGCAATTCTAGGGTGATATCCCAAAATTTACTTCTCGGTGAATGAGATAAGCCCATCCTTAGTCATTTCTTTTGGAATATACTCTTTCATGTAATTAACGTAGACTTTATTCATTCAGCCAGCATTTATCAAGCACTTACTATGTACAGGGTCCTGTGGTGAACCTAAATGATCACTGATAATAGCTTTTGCATGCACTATCTCATTTGATCCTTAGAACCCTTGTGATGTGGGTAATGAAAGTATTCTCACTTTATCGATAAGGAAACATTCAGGGAGATTAAATGAGTTAAGCCAGGGGTGGGGAACCTGTGACCTCAAGGCTACATGTGATCCTCCAGGTCCTCAAGAGTGGCCCTTTGACTGAATCCAAACTTCACAGAACAAATGCCCTTAATAAAAGGATTTGTTCAGTAAAATCTGGACTCAGTCAAAAGGTCGCAGGGCGGCTAGGTGGCACAGTGAGTAAGAGCGCTGGCCCTGGAGTCAGGAGGACCCAGGATTGGTTCCAGCCTCAGATACTTAACACACACACACACACACACACACACACACACACACTCACACACACACTGTAACCTTGGGCAAATTACTTAACCCCAATTGCTTAAAAAAAAAAAAGGTTGCACCCAAGGACCTAGAAGGCCACATGAGGCCTGGAGGCCTCAGGTTCCTTACCCCTGAGCTAAGCCAAGGCTCCTGCTTTTATGGATCTTACAGTCTAGTTGGTGAGATAAGACATTTACATAAATACCCTGTGAGGTAGCATTTGACTCGTTCTTTGATACATACAAATTGCTGTGTCACTGTAGAGGAGGGACTAGAGTTTTTGGATGGGTACAGTCTGACTTCATGAGGAAGGTGTCTGAGTTGGGTCTTGAATGGTGGGTCAGAATTAAAGCTGATGGGCGTGCAAGGTCAGGAGGTAGCATGGGAAAAATGGAACAATCAGCTCTGCCCTTTTTTCCTAATGTATGGTTTGAGTTTCAGTTGGTATTGTTTTCACTTGTTTGGGTGGTTTTTATTATTTAATTTTTAAAATTTTTTTAAGCCAAATTGGGGTTTAGTAACTTGCCCAAGGTTACGTGGCCAGTTTTTTTGTGTGGGTTTTAAATATCTGGGGCCGGAACCCAATTCTGGGTCTCCCAATGCCAGGGCCAGTGCTCTACTCACTGTGCCACCTGACCGCCCCTTTTGGTTGGTTTTTTCCCCTTACCTTTGTGTGGTTGACTCTGAGTGCATTGTCCTTTTTTTCCCCCAACTCCTTTTCCTCTTATCTCTAGCCAGTACCCCTTTCTGATCGGGAGGTGATATCTCGGCTCCGAAACTGCATTGTTTCCCTGGTGGCTCAGAAGATGGTGTTGTTTGACACTAGTCTTCTGTACTGCTATGAAGCATCTCTTTCCCATCAGGTATTCGGTTGGGTTGTTTTCCATGTTTCACTATCTGCTCTAAACAGTTTTGTGGCAGAGATGAGATAAGGTCTCTCTCTCCTTAGTCACATCAGAGGCAGTCTTCCTAAATGTACTTTTGTAGATTAGTGTGAATCCATATTGTGAATATCTGAGTCAAATACAGCTGCCTCCTTATTAAATGTTTTATAATTTCATTTTTATTTACAAATGAGCAAATCTTTGAGATTTCTTCAGCATCTGGCAACTTCAGGATCAGGTGGGATGGACATTCCAAGTTGCATTGGTTTATTAACTCCAGGGAGCAGCTAGGCATCACAGTAATAGAGGAAACTGAGTTTAGATCTAACCTCAGATGCTTACTAACTGCGTGACCCTGGGCAAGTCATTAAACTCTGTTTGCTCCAGTTTTCTCATCTGTAAAATGAGCTGAAGAGTGAAATAGCAAACCACTTCAGTATCTTTGCCAAGAAAACCCCAAATCTGGCCTTAGACACTTGACACAATCACTAGCTGTGTGACCTTGTCACTTAACCCCAATTGCCCTCCAAAAAGCAAAAAAAATCCAACCCAAATGGGATCCTGAAGTGTTGGGCATGACTGAAAAATGATTCAACAATAGACTAGCTCCAGGTTCTTCAGGTCTGGTTTCTTAATTCCTCCTAAAACAGTATCTTTATGCTGCTCAACAGAGAGAATCCTTCTGATTTATTAAGCTCATGATGTAGTTTCAGCAGGTACTGTCTCTCCCTCATCCGTTGTATCCAGTCAAATGCCAAATCTTTTTATGTCTACCTTTACCACATGTCCTATATGTCTGCTTCTTTCTAGTCATAGAGCCCCCTTCCTAGTTCAGTCACTCATCACCCCTTACCTGGATTATTGTAACAGCCTCCTAATTGAGATGCTGTCTTGAGTCTCTCTTGCCCAAACCATCCTCCTGCTACACAGCTGCTAATGTGACTTTGCTAATGGGCCAATCTGACTGTGTATCACTCACATGTGAAGTTATAGTTGTTCCTATTTATTTCTAGAATAATATATAGACTCCCATGTTTGGTTTTCAAATGCCTTCACCACCTGGCCCCAGCGTATCTGTCCAACTTTATTCTGTATTACTTTGTTTCACGTACTCCACAGTCAGAACTGTCCTTCTCTCTGTTTCTTACATATGAGACTCCATCACCCACTATATCTTTGTACTGGCTGTCCCACATGCTTGGAATGTAGTCCCTTATCATATTTAACTCTTAGAATCCTGTATTTCCTTTAAAACTGCTCAATATACACATCTTCTGCATGAAACCTTTTGTGATTCCCTTGGGCTTGCTTCCTCCCAAAATTTGCCTAGTATTTATTTCGTAAATACTTACATATGTACATGTCTTTCATTCATTTTTGTCTTTGTATCTTCATTGTCAAGCACATTGTTTAGTGCATAGTAGGCATTTAATAAATGTTTGTTATTTGATTATAATTTATAGCCTATTCTCTTTTCTGGGCCAGTTTCTTTTATTTCTTCCTTTTGTATTAGCCTGTTTTCTTTGTGTTGTGTGTGGCTTATAAAGCTTGGTTGGTTGTGTGCTTGATGTTGATTTCCTATCTGTATGAACAACTTTATCTTTTGTCTTTTAGATCAAGGACATTTTAAAACCAGAGATAATGGAAGAAATTGTAATGGAAACTCGACAGAGGCTTTTGGAACAGGAGGGATAAGGAAAGGAATCTGGAAATGAAAAATGCTGTATATTTTTGACTGTTGCATTTCTTGGGGAGAGCCTACTCATGTGACTGGTTCTTAGTTGGAACATGACAGTTTTTTACATAGAAGTTTTGACCAATATATGCAAAGGAGCTGCTATGATAGACACCCAGCATTAAGCTAAATGAAGAGCCAAGAAAAGAATCATTTGATCAGCACTGATAAGCCTTCTTCTGTCTTTTACCTGTAACTGTTCTTTCTTCTTTCCCTTTATATAGAAAATGAGGGTGATAACATAAGTGGAAAACTGTGCCTTTGGGCTCTTTGGTTGGAGCTTGAGTCCAAGCACAGTTTCAGCTCATTTAAAAATATGTGATGTTCTCAGCCAGAATGTGCTTCCCTGCCTGGGATAGTAAAGAGAAGCCTTTGTCTTCCTCCCACCATCATTCAAACAGAACAATGTAAATAAACCCAGTGACCCCTGAAATTGGGCCTATAAAAGACACAGCAACTCTGACCCCAACTGTTACTTTTCAGGATTGGGTTGTTTTGTTTTATTTTGTTTTGTTTTCAGAAAAACATATCACATTCCAGTTGTATTTTAATCAGTTTTTTAAATTAAGTCTAAATTGTGGCAGCTCACTCAGTTGGAATTTTGCATGCCATTTCCTGGGCTACTTTACAATAGATTTAACTTTGGTGAGCACTGATTGCCTTATATCCCTGAGAATGGCCTCTAGAGTCATCCTTACCAAGAGTGGAACCCTCTTCACCAAGACCTCTTATTTCTGCCTGGGAAGATATTTTTGAATACTGATAAGGAAGGGTACTTTGTCATCATTGACTCGAAAGTCACCTTGGACTGATATTAGAGAGGATGAATTAATTGAGTTTGTGTGCTTTGAGGGACAAAATGAGATGGAGACAATGATTTTGGCACAGCCTTTCCTGGGACATGGGCATTCTTGTGCAGTGTTTTTATGTGGTTTGAGTTAGGTTGTTGAAAGACAGTTATTTGGAAAAAAATTCTGAATATTGTTATATATGTGCACATATTTGGTATACTGGTGGAATTCCTAGAATTTGATTTATGCTTTTTTGTCCTCTCTGTTGGGAGCTGATTTGAGTGAATTTGAAAGAAAAATGCAATAATCAAAGTAGTCATTTACTTGGGTTTTGGGTTATATTTTCCCACACTGAATTCCACAAGGCTTGACTATACATTGGATAATTTTTCCTATAATGACCCATTGGTTTTCCTTATATAGTTTCCCATGATCTCAAACATGTTACTCCTGTCCCCAATTTTTGTCACCCATTCTATTTTGAGTGAGTTTGCAGAGTGAAACGATTTGTTTAGCTCAGTTTCAACTTGTATTTAATAGTTCTCTGTTTTTAAAGAATAATTTTCTAGCTCATAATACTTTGAGAAAAATGAAAGGGTGTCAGTGGAAGCTTGCCTGTGGTCTAAGGTAAATGATTGAGGGGTTTGGTTTGGGACCAGATTGTAAGCCCCTTGAGGGCAGGGACCATCTTATGTTGCTGTGCACACACCAGTGTTCAATAAATATTTGTTGAAAAAAAATTCTTTTGTTCAAATCTGAGATTTTACTAGTAGAGAAAGCTTCTGATATGGAAACACTTCACAAAACAAATTCCTTTAACAGATGCAGATTTGCAATATAACTTAAGTTTTAAGAGAGTTGCTTGTTATTGAAAAATTGATTTATTTGTCCATAGTCACACAACCAATATGTGTCAGAGGCAATACTTGAATCCAGTTCTTTCTGACATGCCAAATAAAACATCGACTGTTATGTAGAAAATAGTACCTGTTATATTTTTTTTATTGACAATATTTGTTTTTAGATTATATTCAGTACCAAATATATCCCTTTCTCCTGCCCTACCCAGTGAACCCATACCATAGAGAACAAAAAGGAAATAAAAAAAAAAAGCAGTTTAGCAAAACTAACTGATCATTGCATGCAGTGTTCCATATTCATGACTTTCATTTCTTCAAAGAAGCTAGCAAGGTACATTTAACCAGCTCTTTTTATTATAATAATTGTTATTATAATTATGGACCATATGTTTTATCCTTTCGTTCTTTCCATTTACATTGTGGTAGTCATGTATATTATTTCCTTGTTTCTGCTTTCTTTATTGGTTTCCTTCCATGTACCTCTGGATTCTTCATAATCCTTGTTCCTTACAATGCAGGAATACTCCATTACATTTATGTACCCCAGTGGTTCTTGAGTGTTTTCTGTTCAAAACAGTATTCTTTGCTTGTGGGATTTTGTAGCCCACTGAACATTTAAGTTGGTAACATGATGGGAAATTTGAATATGCAGTTTCCCTTCAGTAAAAGCAGCCGTTTTTGTTGAGTTCTTTGTAGAGGTCTGAATGTGTTTTTAGTAGGTAAGGCAAGTTTTATTTTGTGAATACTATATTTACTATACTGTGCTGTGTAACTCGAACACACACACATCAGTAATAACATGATACTCAAAATTTCATGACCCACTTAGTGAAATGAGGCATTCCCTTTATTTTGGCATTCCTAAATCAATGGGTACCATTTTGTTTCTTTGCTACAACGAAAGCACAGCTATGAATATTTTGATGTATATGGGACCTTTCTGTCTGATCTCTTTGGGGTATGTACACTTTCCAGAATAGTTGGACCAGTTCACAGCTCCACTAGCAGTATATTACCATGCCTGTCTTTCCAGAGATGGTCTAGTCTGATTATTCCCATTTTTATCCTTTATCAATTAGTGAGGATTGTTTGGATTTACATTTTTCTTATTATTAGTGGTTTGGAGCAGTCTTTTGTGTGATTTTCATTGAAATTCTTGAGAGTCATATTTCCATTGCTCACAGATTCATTTGAAGGATGGCAGTTGGTTAATTTGTTATTGAATCACTGTATTGTAATTATTTTGTAATTTAGTATTGCCTGTGGCCACAAGAGGGTGACATTGTTCAGTGAATCAAATACTAAATGCTTTACTGGAAAAATTCTGCAGTTTTCTTGTATATATATATATTTTTTTAGGATTTCTTTTTCTTAGAAATTAACAATTTTTTATTTTGAATTTGACAAATATCAACAATTATGAATATTTCTATATGCAAAAAGGAATAAAGAGATTTGTATATCTAATTTGTATATTATATACAGCTTTTTAAAAAAGTATATATTAGTTTAACACTAGTACCAATACTTACCCTGCTGGTTTATGCTCCTGAACTTTCTTCTGTGTATCTTCTTTAAAATACTTTTTTTTTGCTTTTTTTTTTCTTTGGAGGGCAATTGGGGTTAAGTGACTTGCCCAAAGTAAGTGTGTTAAGTGTCTGAGGCTGGATTTGAACTCAAATCCTCCTGACTCCAGGGACAGTGTTCTATTCACTGTGCCACCTACCCACCCCTTTAAAATACATTTTTATTGATGTCTTGTTTTTAAAAAGACCAAACTTTTCCTTGTGCATCTCCTACTTTTCCTCCCAGAGAGCCACTCCATGTAACAAATATTTTTTAAAGACAAAAAGAGGAAACAAATCGGTAAAACTGATCAATTGCAAAAGTCTGAACATATTTTCAACATACCACACTTGCAGACCTACTAACTTTGTAAAGGGGTGAGGTGGGAGGTAACTTTGAATCTCTTATTTGGCACCTGTGCTTATTCTTTGTAATTTTGTGACATTCACCTTTTTTTGGTGGTTGTTTCCTTTAAATTATTGAAGTCGTGTATATTGTTTTCTTAGCTCCGTTTACTTTATACTGTACCAGTTCAAATAGATTTTTCCATGCATCCCTGTATTCATCATATTCTTAGTTTTCTTGCTTATCTCCCTTTAAGCTTTGAATGTTTATTTTTGCTTTGCCTTATTGGTAGGGATTGCAAATACTGCTCTTTTAAATTCTGCTGATGTACTTTCAGCCCCTCATTTTTATTCAATGTATGTCTTCATTTTTTAAAGATGTATTTCTTGTAAGTAACAGATTTTGAGGGTTTGTTTTCTAATCCAATCTGTCATTTTTCTATTTTATTGGATTGTTTGATTTAACCACACTTAAAGTTATGAGAGGTTTATATTTTCCACCATTTGTCTCTAATGTTCCCCCCATCCCCTCAGTTAGGATTTTTCCTTCTTTCTCTGTAAAAACAATACTTTGTCTTTTTAGTTATTTTAGTTTAATCTACTTGAAGGTAATCCTATTTCTTGTCAGCTTTTCCCTCATCCTTAAGGCCCTCTGCCCTCCCATTTGTCCCCCCTTTCCCTAGGAAATCTCTCGGATTTTTGCTTTATTAATTTCTTTTTCTTCCTTTTATCAATTTTTCTAATTCTTCCACCTTTTTTTCCTTTAAAACGAGTAACCAAGTAAAATAACCCTTCCTTCTCCTCTCCTTCAAATTGCTTGTTTTTAAATGTCAATTTCTCTACCTTTTTCTAAAAAAAAGATTTCTTTCCTTTGTTCTCTTCATTATTTCTTTCCCATTTCTATTTATTCTAGATTTTTATTGATTCATGGCCTTTATACTGATTTAATCCAACTTTAGTTTCTGTATTCCTCATCTAAACTGTTTCTTTGTTATTGCCTTGTAGATCTTAACTCCTGGCCCTTCTCTTCTGATGTGCCTCATTCTTAGAAATGCCAGTTCCTGAAGGTGATAAAAGTATTGCCTTGTGATAGTAATTTTCATGTCCCCAACTGTGCAGCTTATAACTACCCTTTGCCCTCCACAATCATTTTTTTCCATTCACCATGAAATCTTTCAGGGTCCTTGCCCTCCCACTCTTCTGGGTGCCAGTTGCCCCCAGAGTTCTGATTCGTTCTTTCCTGAGGTCGGATGAATGGTCTTTCTAAGCACCAAATTTCTGCAAATTATACCTATTGTAAGATTTCTGTCTCCTATTATGGAAAATCTCCCCTTTGTATTCTGCAGTGGGACCTCTCTCCCACCACTGAAACAACATTGCCTCTTTACACTCTCCACCCCTTCCCCCTAGTTTCAATCCCTCTCTGCCTCTTTACACGTACTCATGTAGACCCTCTTTTTTCTGAAAGGCTACATAAGTCACTTTCTCTCCATTGTTTACAATTGCCTTGATCAGAGTACAATATTCCTTTCACCTTCTCCTTTCCCCCTTTTAAGTGACATTAAGAACATTGATTAACCTGTAGATGGCAGTATCGAGATTTAGCCCATGGTGCTTCAGGCCAGTTCTTCACCATCACGTACTATTTGACTTTCCATTTTCACCTTTGTTTCATTGTGTAGTTTTAGACATCTCTTAATGGTCTCTTTTTTGTTATATGTTGTTGTTAACTCTATTGGCGCCTTTATTTTAGTCTTCCTACTCCCCCGGGGTGACATTTCTTTACGTCTGCCTTCCTTGGTTGCTATATGTGTTTACCTTTCTTGTATTTTGTTGTGTGAATTTTTGAAAAGCAAATAATCTGCTCAGGTCTGGGTGGTTTTTTTTTTTTTTGGTAGGAGTGCTTCAAATACTTCTAATAGTCTTATAATTCTTTTTTGTGAGGAGTTTTAACAAGTGGATAGGTTGCCTTATTTACCTGCAATTTATAGAAATGGAAGAGAATGAGCCAGGTGGTTGTATTGAGGAGGCTGCATAAGCTGGAAAGGCTTGTAGTTGAGAGAAATTCCAAGAGCAGCTTTGTTAAATGGTTTAAAGAAAGTTTACAAACAACAAACAAACAAAACCCCCCTCTTCAAACAACTACATCTCCAGAAAACCAGGAGCTGACATGAATTCACTAAAGAAATTTTATTGCTTGCCTGGGTCCTGGACCCCCTTAAAACTAGAAAAAGGAAACACATGATTACTAAGTCCAAGATAAGGAAAAGAATGGGGAAATGAAAACAGATCAGTGTTAGCAGATCTAGTAGAGATTGAGGGGAAGTCTAGGGATAAAATGCAACTTATATGTACACACTGCACTTGAGGTCACAAGACCCAGGTTTATACCTCACTTTTGATGCTTGCTAACTGATCCTTGGCAAATGACCAAATCTTTCTGAGCCTTAGTTTCTGGGGTTTTGAGGAAAATGTTCTATAAACCTTAACAGCTCATTTTGTTAGTATAAAAAGTCCTTTCACATTATCTCATTTGTTTCTCACAACTAGATCTCTCCTTTTTATAAAGGAGGAAACTGAGAGGATGTGACTTCTTAATGGTCACATGGCTAGTCTGAGGAGGAGCCAGAACTAAAGCTGCTGCCCAAGTTGTCACAAAATGGAAAAGAGAGAGTATCACAAGAATGAAGAAATCTTCCAAGGCTGCCCCAGCACTACAACTAAGCGAGTGTTGAGCTCAGACTGCACATGTAGGGTGATGGATCTGGAAGAGACAAAAACCCACAGCTAGTTTTGAAATGGAATTTGAGTTTGAACTGTTGCAGATTATAAGGAATGAGGTCAGTCTGGTTGTGCATATTGGAATGAGAGCTGGCCTGACTACAACATTTTTCGCTAAAATAGAGATTGAAGAAGGCTTGCAAAGCAAATGCTGAACTTGAGAGAGGAAGTGATTAAAGCATGAAGATAAACAGAGGAGAAGCAAGGTCAGCCTAAAGACGGATTTCTGTGGTTGTTAGGATAAGATGGAGACTCCGCCAGAAAGGAAGATGTGGGAGCTTGAGTTATGACTCAAGGGCTTCTCCCCTTTATGCTGAAGCCTATGTTTGGGTTAATGAGAAATATGGATATTTTAAAAAGAGTGAGCAAAGCTGGTATGTTAAACTTTATAATTTTCAGTGGAAAAGATCCAATTATACAGCATCACATTGTCTTAGGTTGTTCTGTAAGCTGTGTATCCAAAGAGTTCCTTAGTTCCTCTTGAAGGTAATAATACATATAAAACAACGAAATATCTTCTAAATGCTAACATTTTGGTTCACATCGGTAAACTTCCTACTCACATTTAAGTGATAGAGAAGAATATTATGCTAAGCAACTCACTGCCACAACAATCTTGGGGGTCCAAGCTACAGAGGGTTGAGTTGTTAAGAGATTCTCTACATAGCCCTTAGGTGTTATTCAAGACTATTCCTGGCTAAGACCTAGAGACTCACTGTGAAAAAGTGACTGAATTTGAGCTGGATAACTTAGGTTTAAATCCCAGGTCTGTCACTTCCTATCTTTGTAGATGTTTTGCAAGTCACTTTTTTCTGGACTGCAGTTTCTTCATCTTTAAGGGGGCTGAATGAAGTAACAGTTGAAGCCCATTGTCCCATTAGATCTATGACCCTACAATTTGTAATGCTAGACTATGGCAGTCATAATAGAATAATATACCTAATGTTTTTTTTTTAATATTTTGGTCTTTATTAATTTATTTACTTTTAGTTTACAAGATTCAGTTCCACACTTCCTTGAGTTTCAAATTTTATCTCCCTCCCTCCCCTACCTTCCCTCCACCATGGCAGCATATAATCAAGTATAGGGTCTGCAAATACTTTCACATTAGACATTAGGTTATAAAGAAGGATTGTATCAGATGGAATGAACAATGGGAAAGAGGAAACAAAACCAAACAAGAAAAAGAAAAAGAGCAGGTAGTTTGCTTCAATCTGGATTCAAACTCAGTTCTTTTTAGTTCTTTCTCTGGATGTAGACATCTTTCTCCATCATGAGTCTTTTGGAGTTGACTTATAACGCTGCATTGCTGAGAAGAGTCCAGTCTATCAAAGCTGGTCATCACACATACGTTGTGTCTGTAATTGTGTACAAATTTCTCCTGGTTCTACTCTTCTCACTCAGCATCAGTTTGTATAAGCCTCTCCAGGTAAATATAAAGTCCGTCTGCTCCTCATTTATTATAGCACAATAGTATTCCATTACATGCATGTACCACAACTTGTTCAGCCATTCCCCAATTGATGGGCACCCCCTTAATTTCCAATTCTTTGCCATCACAAAAAGAGCTGCTATAAATATTTTTGTACACATAGGTCTTCCTCCCACTTCTATGATCTCTTTGGGATACAACCCTAGAAGTGGTATTGCTGGGTCAAAGGGTATGAAATTATTTATAGCCCTTTGGGCATAATTCCAGATTGCTCTCCAGAATGATTGGATCAGTTCACAACTCCACCAGCAATGCATTAGTGTTCCAATTTGTCCACATCCTCGCCAGCATTTGTCATTTTCCTGTTTTGTCATCTTAGCCAATCTGACTAGTGAGATGTGGTACCTCAGAGTTGTTTTGATTTGCATTTCTCTAATCAATAGTGATTTAGAGCATTTTTTTCATATGCTTATAGATATTTTTAATTTCTTCCTCTGAAAACTGCCTGTTCATATCCTTTGACCATTTATTAATTGGGAAATGACTTGTATTCTTATAGATTTGACTCAATTCTCTGTATTTTAGAAATGAGGCCTTTATCAGAGACATTCGTTGTAAATATTCTTTCCCAATTTTCCACTTCCCTCTTAATCTTGGTTACATTGGCTTTGTTTGTATTTTATCCCCAAAACTGGGGTCTTTGGGTTTATCAAACAGCAGATTACTATAGTCATTGATTGCTGAGACTCGTGTACCCAATCTGTTCCATTGATCCACTACTGTATTCCTCAGCCAGTACCAAGTAGTTTTCATGACTGCTGCTTTATAATACAGATTAAAATCTGGTATAGCTAGTCCCCCTTCCCTAGCATTTCTTTTCATTAATTTCCTTGATATTCTGGACCTTTTGTTTTTCCAAATGAATTTTGTTACTATTTTTTTCAGCTCTATAAAGTAGTTTTTTGGTAAATTGACTGGTATGGCACGAAATATCTAATTTAATTTAGGTAAAATTGTCACTTTTATTATATTAGCTTGACCCAGCCACGAGCAATTGTTTTTCCAATTAGTTAGATCTGACTTTATTTGTGTGAAAAGTGTTTTGTAGTTATGTTCATATAGGTCCTGGGTTTGTTTTGGCAGCTAGATTCCCAGATATTTTATAAGGTCTACAATAACTTTAAATGAGATTTCTCTTTCTATCTCTTGCTGTTGAATTTCATTAGAAATATACAGGAATGCTGAGGATTTTTGTGGGTTTATTTTATATCCTGCAACTTTGCCAAATTTATTTATTGTCTCAAGTAGTTTTTTACTTGATTCTCTAGGATTCTTTAAGTATATCATCATATCATCTGCAAAGAGTGATAGCTTGGTCTCTTCTTTGCCTAATTTGATTCCTTTGATTTCTTTTTCTTCTCTAACTGCTACTGCTAGCATTACTAGTACCAGATTGAATAAGAGGGGTGATAGTGGACACCCTTGTTTCACTATGATCTTATTGGAAATGCTTCTAGCTTATCCTCATTACATATAATACTTGCTGATGGCTTTAAATAGATACTCCTTATTATACCTAATGTTTTCTTTTAGAACTTCATAATTGATATCAATCACTGACTTTACATAGACTTTAAGGTTAATAATAACCGAGATAAATAGAACCTTTTTAGTTAAGAATTCCCCACAAGATTATAAAAAACATTCTTAACCTCCCCTTTAAGGAAAAGGAAAACCAAGGCTGACTGAAGTGAGGTGACTTAGCCAAGGTTACACTGTCACAGTGCTGGAATTTTTATTGAGGTCTTCTGACTACAAGTCCACTTGCTACTTAAGGAAACAAGATGACTGGCTGAACCCAAGGGTCAAGGGCAGTGAGTTATTTGATGTGGTAAGTACAACTGTGCAGATTTGGTGAGAAGTGTTAAGTACAGTTATCCCTTACCCATCACAGAGGTTAGGGATGCTATGCCCCCACAATCTAGAAAATACTAATAAAATTTGTTGGTCCTCCCTTCATACTGATGGGGTGCTTGGGATCTATATTTGTAACATCAGTTTGTAATACCAATTTGCAACATCAGTAATAATGGGGTGCTTGGGATCTATATTTGTAACATCAATTTGTAAAACCAATTTGTAACATCAGTCTGTAAAACCAATCTGTAAAATCACACTCCTCCCCCCCCCCCCTCCCCCCCCAGCTTCAGAGCATTAACTTTGCCCAGCAACAACTCATGAATTGTTTATCTCAGCTTGGAACAATAACAAACTACACCTATGAATCCTTCACAAAAGTATCTATAAACATTCCAGCTTAGGTAACTATTATCTCCCCCTTGTATAGTGTCCCGCTGCCTCCATGAATCCTTCAATACCCTATCTCTAGGTTAACTCCTTAATCCACATACTGAGTCTCCATTAGCCTTGGTTCCCAGACATCAAATCTTGTCAAACATGACACTGACAGGTGGCAGACTGGGTACTTCTCCATCAGCCCTAGACCGCTGGGTGACTTAATGACTTTCAAGCCTAAAACCACACCTCCAGGTAGCCCCTCCCTTGGGCTATTTCCCAATTATGGGCAATACTCCTACACAGTTACATTAAAAATGCACTTTCCTTTAAACACTGGCCCCACCTTAACTCCTCCCTAATCCCACCCTCTTCTCACCTGGTCAGCATAATTGACATCTAATGAATAGCCTTAACTCTTTAAAAGCTATGCCTGTATCTTCTTTAAGCCTGTAGGTCCCCTAAGGACCCTTGCCCTCTGTAAAGCATACAATAAACTTTTACAACTCTGACTCCAAGTTGGCTTGGGCTGAATTCTTTCCAGACTGAATCGCAGGCTTTCTGGTCTTAGATTAAGATCAGAGTTCCTGCTGAACCTATTGTCATTTCTCATCAATACCACAGAAGAAGTCTGAATTTTTTCTTTTTCTTTTATAGAGTGTTCATAGTACCTTATTGTAAAATTTAGGTTGATATTACATAATATTATACATATATTTTATGCATTCTGAATTTCTAAACTTTTTCTATGTCTGTCTTCTGGTCTTGTGTCATCTGCAGCTTTGGTAAAAGTCCCCCCAAATTCCCATTTGATTTTTATGCTGACCTATATCGAAACATGTGGAGGGTATCATTATACCTGGGAAAAAAATTTGAGTGCTTTGCAGTTGTATTCTATGTTATCCCAGAATCTATTCTGAACTAAAAGTCTGTCTTTTTCTTTCATAGTCACTGACCATTCTTTTTTTTTTTTTTTTAAGCAATTGGGGTTAAGTAATTTGCTCAAGGTTACACGGCCAGTTATTTCTGGATGTGGTGCTGAGTATCTGAGCCTGGATTTGATCCAGGTCATCCTGACACTGGAACCAGTGCTCTTACTCGCTGAGCCACCTGGCCGCCCCTAAGCAATTGGGGTTAAGTAACTTGCTCAAGGTTACACGACCAGGTGTTTCTGGGTGGGTGCTAAGTGTCTGAGCCCGGGATTTGATCTCCAGGTCTTCTCAACACTGGAGCAGGTGCTCTTACTCGCTGTGCTACCTGGCCACCCCGTCACTGACCATTCTTAAGCTACATGCTATGCTTTTGTTAAAAATTAAGATGTGTGTGGAGGGGTGGGGGTGGAGTCAAGATGGCAGAGTAGAAGCAGGACCTCCCCTCTGCTCTGGCTTCCACCTTCCCCAATCCATGTAAAAAGGGGACTCTAAAAAACTTTGGAGCTGCAGAACCCACAAAATGACACAGAGAAGCTAACCTCCTGCTGAGGACAGCCTGGCAGGAATTGGCCAGCGCAGCATTCTGGGAGCCCAGCAGAGCCCCACACAAGGCTTTAGCCCCAGGGCGGGCCTGACCAGCCGCTGGCTGGAGGGACCCCAGATCAGCAGCAGCTGTGGCCGTTTCCAGAATTATCAACACATAGACTCGAAGGACAAAGTGACAGGTCAGTGCAGTCTGGACTTTGGGACCAGTAAGTGGAAGTCCGTGGCTTTTGCCCCCAGGACGAGAAGCCACTGAGACAATGGCACAGCCAGCCAGCGCCACATGGCAGCTTCAGCTCCTGGCCTGCAGAGTGTAGGGGAACTAAGCACCAGTCTGAGGGGTAATCGCTCTTGCTTTAACCTGCTTGGATCTGGATTGTGGTCTAGGGTGGAGGTCCTGGGGTATGTGTCCAGCTTGCCAGAGCCTGTGGAGACCTCAGAGAGGGCACCATCTAATACCTCTGGCAGCTGAGAAAACCCCAGCCTTTGGGACGAAAACTCCCCTGTCTGGTGGCAGAGTCCTACTGTGGCAAAAAGCCCAGGGGTCAAGTGACTGAGGGGAGACTTGACCAGGCAAAGGAAACAAAGCAAACAGAAGATTCCAACATTAGACTCCTATTTTGGGGACAAAAAGGATCAAAGCATGGAACAGGAGGAAGATAGTGAAGTCAGAACTCCTGCACCAAAAGCTCCAAAGGAAAATATGAGCTGGTTACAGGCCATAGAGGACCTTAAGAAGCAGATAAGAGAATTGGAGGAAAAATTGGGAAGAGAAATGAGAATGATGCAAGAAAATTATGAAATGAGAGTCAACAGTCTGACTGAGGAAAATACCACCTTAAATAATAGACTAACTCAAATGGCAAAAAAGGCTCAAAAAGGCAATGAGGAGAAGAATGTCTTAAAAAAGCTGAATTTGCCAGATGGAAAAAGAATCTCAAAAGCTCACTGAGGAGAATCATTGCTTCAGAATTAGACTGGAGCAAATGGAAGCTAATGACTTTATGAGAAATCAAGATGCTGTTAAACAGATCCAAACAAATGAAAGACTAGAAGCCAATGTGAAATATCTCATGGGAAAAACCACTGACCTGGAAAATAGATGCAGGAGAGATAATTTAAAAATTATTGGACTACCTGAAAGCCATGATCAAAGAAAGAACCTAGAAATCATCCTCCAAGAAATTCTCAAGGAAAACTGCCCTGATGTTTTAGAACGAGAGGGCAAAATAGAGGTTGAAAGAATCCACCAATCACCTCCTGAAAAAGATCCCAAAAAGAAAACAACTAGGAATATTATAGCCAGGTTCCGGAATTCCCAGATTAAGTAGAGAATATTACAAGCAGTCAGGAAGAAACAATTTGAATATTGTAGAAACACTATTGTGGTTATCCTGATTGGATAACACAGGATCTGGCAGCTTCTACACTGAGGGATCAAAGGGCTTGGAATATGATATTCCAGAGGGCAAAGGAGCCGGGATTAAAACCAAGAATCACCTACCCAGCAAAACTGAGTATCATGTTTCAGGGGAAAATATAGTCATTCAGTGGAATAGAGGACTTTCAAGCATTCTTGCTGAAAAAACCAGAGTTGAATAGAAAATCTGACATTCAGATACAAGAAGCAAGAGAAGCATGAGAAGGTAAACAGGGAAAAAGAATCATAAGGAACTTATCAAAGTTGAACTATTAACATTCCTACATGGAAAAACAATAATTGTAACTGATGAAACTTTTCTTAGTAGTTGAAGGGAATAGAAATATATTTTGTCTATATATGAGGGTATATGGGCATATGAATACATATGTGAATGTGTGTATATATGTTTACAGGTATACATAAGTAGAGGGCACAGGACCAATTTAACAGGAAGGGATGATACTTAAAAGGTGAAATTAAGAGGTGAGAGAGGAATATAATGAGAGGAGATGGGGAGAGACAGAATGGGGTAAACTACCTCATATAGAAGAGGCAAAGGAAAATGGTTGCAATGGAGGGGAAGAGTAGGGGGGCAGGAATGGGTCAACCTTGTTTCTGTTGAGTTTGGCTTGAGGAGGAAATGAAATACACACTGGGTGGGGCATCTCACCCTCCAGGAGAGTGGGGGGGGGTGAGAGGGGAGATGATGGGAGGGCAGACTCAGGGGGAGGGAGGTTGGAGGGGCCCACTTTTGAAAGGGGACGGGATTAGAGTAGAGAGTGTAGCTGGTGGGAGGGAGGGAAATGTAGTTGGTCTTTTACAATATATCTACTATGTAATTGTTTTGCATTGGTCACACATGTACAACCTGTACTGAGCTGCTTGTCTTCCCAGTGGGGGTGGGTGATGGGGTGGGGGGGAGGAAGGGAATGTATCTGGAATTCAAGGTTTTAAAATCAAATACTTAAATATGTGTATACTATTATTAATGCTGTTTTGCATGTAATTGGGAAGTGGGATGTGCAGGCACTGGGGCATAGAGACCCACTGGAAAGGTCGAAAGGGGTATTGGAGAAAATAAGGGAGAGATCAGATTGGAGGAGGGGATATCCTGTGGGACTGCTGTTTTGGGGCAGTGGGTGGGGGAAAGTCGGGGAGAAGGTTTGTAGCTGGAGAGCTGTCAGAGGTGGATGATGTGGATCAGAGGTTAATAGAGCATTTAAAGTAATAAAAAAAATTTAGCTGTCCCTTGATTAACCCTTAAAGGTTTTAGACCAAACCTTCTGTACTAGCAAAACTAGAAACCCAATTAATTACCCTAATTACTTGGATACTTTGCAGATTGACCTGTAAAATGTAATTTGAAGGGAAGTTAAATAAGTGGTTGTAATGGGAATGTAAATTTTTAAGATATTCCCTGCCCCTGGGCTAATGTGCACCTGGAGCATGTGGTGGGAGGCTTGTTTCTCAGGAGATACTTTTTGATTGGGCTGTGGGTCAAGAAGGTTGTTACATTCTCTGAGCCAGGAGAAGGCTATATAAACCCTGATTTGAGGCTTTGTTTTGGGGGTTCACTTCGAGAAGTGTTGTGTGGTTTGATCAGATAAGACTCTGGGGAAGCCGTTGTTGAGAGCCCCCCCGGCTTTGAAAGACCCAGATGTTGATTGTAACTGTGATTTGGTATGGATGTAATGGTTGGACAGTTTGGAAACCTGTCTACTTGATCTGTTTCTCTGTCTTGATAATTCTGTCTGTATACTCTGAAGTTTGGGGTGCTGACCTTTTTCTCCTGAACTAGGTAAACGATATATGTTTGATTGAAGTAAGCTTGTTAACCCATTTTGAGTTGCTTTCCTTTAAAAAAGCAGATATAAGAACCTGTGTTGGCAGCCACCCTGGGGATGCTGGGGTGCTTGCTGCTACAGTGGTGTAGTAGATTTGAAGTCAGAAGACCTGACTCCAAATCCCAGATGTCCTATTTATTATCTGTGTGACTTTGCACAAGTCTCCTAACTTTTAGGCCTCGGTTTTCTCATCTCTATGAAGGGCGTGGATTAGATAACAAAGTGCCCTTCAAGCTTTAAATCCTGTGATGTGTCTATGGTTAGAGTTGAAGGTTATTCTGCTCATTCCCCATGCCCCATGTAAACACCTTAAGAAACATCACACAATTTTAGAACTGGAAGGAGTTTTGCAATATGGAAAAGAGCTCAAGAGATCATTTAGATTGATCCAGTCATTTTATAAATGGGGAAACAGGCCTGTGAAAGAAATGACATTAAATAATCATTTATCAAGTGCCTACTATGTGCCTAGATTTACATTCTACTAATGGAAAAGTTTTTATATAGATAGATACATATTACATGTATACAAAATAATTACAAAAGTTTTTTTGTTGTTGTTTTTGATAGGAGAGTAAGGCCTGGGGAGGTCAGGAAAAGTCCTGTACGAAGTAGCACTTAAACTCAGCCTTTCTGATGGAGCCTAGTAGGAATTCCAAGACTCAGGAAACAACTTGTGCAAAGGCCCAGAAAGACCATCCCTCCTATGGACATATTCAAAGGGTTTTAGGTTGTTGAGATGGGGGCCAAGCCCTTTGAACAGACCCAAGTAAAAGATGAGCCCTTCATCCTAAATTGCCTCCTACCTCTTTAAACCTTCCAATATGCACAAGATCATAAAGTAGGTAGGTGACCTTGTCTCAATATCTTCTGTAGCTTCTGGCATGACCTATTACATACGTGCTCTAGTCGTTGTATAAACCACCTGACATCTGTGGATAAGAAAAAAAAGCAAAATTCCAATACATGCCTGTGTGATTTTTATTTGGTCAACAAACAAATATATTAGATTTCCCAGTTATATTTTTCCTTCCATAGCCCAAATGCTTTTGCTCTTGAATAGAATGCAAGAAAGGCTGGAAAGGAACAGACGTAACTTTTTTTTTTGCTCTTTGGAAGGCAATTGGGGTTATATGATTTGCCCAAGGTCACTAGTTTTTGCTTTAAGTGTCTGAGGTCGAATTTGAACTTAGGTCCTCCTGATTCCAGGGCCGGTGCTCTATTCACAGAGCCACCTAGCTGCCCCCAGACATAACTATTATGGCTAGAGAGAAGGGGTGGCATACAGGTCGATAGGTATCTCAGGGAAGAAACCCTATTCCAGCTCTGAAAAAGTCCCCTCCGTAGTTTATGTTTCGCTCTACATCCGCCTGCCAGGGCACTGTCCCTGGGAGGCTCATGCCTGCTCTTCTAGGGCCTGAGATCCAGTAGAATCCCTGGAGGGAGGGACTGAAGAACCGGTTGGAAGAAGAGTGCACAAAGTCTCAGAGTGGCCTAGCGGATGGGAGTGAGTCACGTAAAAACTACAGCTCCCAGCGGGCTTCAGGACGATGCCCAAAGCGATTGGCTAACAACTTCAGTACTAACAGGCTCACCAGCCAATGGAGAAGAAAGCTTCGTCCAGCCCTGATTTCTCTGAGACCAATAAAAATAGGCGGGCGTTTCCTTCTTGCTTGGAGGAAAAAAAAAAAACCGACCCCCCAAAACCGGGGAAGTTTTTAAGTGTTCCCGTCTAAGTTCGTCGAGACGTCAGGATTGGGACTGGAAAATACGGCTGACTCACATAAAGGAAAACATCTAGTAAAAAAACCCCAAAAGACACCTCTCCTCTGACGTACGCTCCTCCCTGCTCTAATCTCCTCCTCCTGCTTCCGTTACGTCCTGTACGTGTTAGCGGTGGGCGGGGCCAGGAGGGGCGGGGCTTGGGACCCCGGGGCGGGGCTCAGCCTCGTTGTGGAGCGAGTTGTAATCCATCATGGCGGCCGAGGGGTTTGGTGTCTTTGCCTGAGCAGCAGCGCCCGAGCCGGTGGCCGTGTACCCGCAGCTAAGGCTCCCCCCGGCCCCCGGCCTCCGCCCCCGCCGCTGCAGCCCCTCGCGCCAGCTGGGAGGGGGAGAGGCAGAAAGAGAGAGGCAGAGTGAGGCAGGCAGAAGGGGAGGCAGGTTGGCAGGGAGGGAGAGGGCGGACGCTGGGGAGCTCCGGGAGATATGACTTACTGACCATTGGCTGGGGTGGGAGACCCGAGGGAGGAAGGACCGCCGGGCCGGGGGCGGCGGGTGTCACCAGGCCGAGTTTCTTCCTTCTCCACGCCAAGGACCGGGCAGCTCCTCCCCTCCCCCCCTCCCCACGGGCATCTCGGCGACTCCCTCCCGACCCCGGCTTTTGGGGTATCGGGGGAGGCAGGACTCTCCAGTAGGGTCTTACCCCCACTCCGGTACCTGGAGCTCCACCGCCGATCCCTTCCCCATGGGAGACGGTCGTGAGCGAGAGAACCAACCTCTTTCCTTCCCCTGCTGACCCCTCTGCTCCCCCAGACTCTCCTGTTCCACTCCTTTTTTTCAAAGGTTCCCCAACTCTGCCACTCACTTCTCCCCGTCCTCCTCCCCACCTTTTATCCCTTCCCCAAAAGGCTGCCAAGTTTTCCCTCCTGTCCCGGGTTTAGCTTCTCCCGGGTGCCACCCATTCAAACACTCTTCCTTATCCATTTGCTTTCCCTTCCTCTCTCCCTCCCCCCACCCCCAACCTCGCCAACCTTTAATGCCCTGAGCCTTTTTCTATGTCACCCAAGGCCTTATTAGGCTCTAGACAGCCCCAAACTTTAATGCAAAGGAAAAGCCTGGGTTGGTTCCACAGGCCCTTTAAAAAGGCTGACTTGAAATTGCTAGCAATGCATTCCTTGAGTGACTGACTGCTAGAGTAAATCTGAATCTGTTTGTGAAGTCTGGGTGACCCTGCTCAGTTTTCCGGAGAGAAGTAGCAGCCAGATTGGCAGGAAATTTGTCAAAGATGAAGTAACCAAGATAGGGTTTGGCGACTTCCACAGGAAAAGTTTCAGAGCCGGTGTCCAGATCCTTCTGTCAAAGACCATTCCTGATTTTTTTCTGATAAGCATAGACCCAGAAACAGCTACACTTTTGTCTTTGTTTGGAAATCTAAAATGACATTGGCATGCCTGACCCTTTTAGACTTAAGTAATACTCCATGCAAATACTTGACTCTCAAGAGGGATGCAAAAATTACAGTGGGAGAAGTGCATTCCTTGTGAATATTTTTTTAAATGGCTTCACTTTTGGAAAGAAACTAATTTCTGTTCAACAAATAAAAGACATCCAAATCAGTGGATATTTTGATAACATTATAGTTGTATTGATCAAACTGATAAATTAAAATTGGAGCTCCTCTTTACCTGAGTGAACTACGAAGCCTTTTTTATACTTGGTTTTGGGAGAATTCTCTTGTGATTGACTTCAGCAAGTGATTTTTTCTGGAATGTGAATGTGAAACCCAAATTATACTATTGTCATTCTGAGCTATTGGACCATTCTGGAAGATCTGAAACCCTCTTCTTCTGGAAAGGGTTGTCTATTATTCCTTTATGGGGCAGCAGCCTGGAAAAGTCCTTGGGGACCAGAGAAGGCCAAGTTTGCCTGCCCTGCACTTTATCAAAGGAGCAGGGAAGAAGGAATCATCAAGGCATGGGGGTCCCCACTGCAATGTTTTTGTGGAACATGGTAAGTGCTTATTAGTATTGCTCAAATTAATGTTTATCATGGAGGCTTTGCTAGGATGCTAGAATTAGAGTACAACAGATTTTTCTGATTCAGACTTCACATTTGAAAATTTAGAAAACTAGTATATATTCCTCTTAATAGGTTTTTAGACTCATTTTGTGTGAGAAAAAGTTTATGACTTGATGTTATACAAAATCTCATAGTTTATTTATTTCCTACTCCTTTTTAGATAACTTTCTGTGTCACGTTGGGCGAATCATTTCCCCAAAATATGGGCCACAGTTTCTTTCTTTTTTTTTTTTTGAGGGCAGTTAGGGTTAAGTGACTTGCCCAAAGTCACATGGCTAGTAATTGTGTCAAGTGTCTGAGGCTGGATTTAAATTCAGGTCCTCCTGACTCCAGCGCTGGTTCTCTATTCACTTCGCCACCTACCCACCCCCTGTCTCAGTTTCTTTTTGTAAAATGAGAGGATTTGACTAAATGATAAATCTATGATTCAATGATAATATATACCTTGCACAAATGTCATTTGCATAGTGTAGGTGCTTATTAAATGCTGGTTGAATGAACAGACAAATTCTTTTATCTAACATGAGTGCCAATAACTTTCTCTTAATAATGTTTTTCTGATTTTCAGTGTGTTTGAAATGACATTTATGAAAAGTTATCATTGGAATTTTTAATGTATTGTTATTTTGTTGTCCAACTGTGGGCTTAAAGCTTGCTTCTAATAAGCCTTTTTGGTGAAGTTAAAGCAAATAACCAACTTAGACTGATACCTCTCCACAGGGAACAGTTATTTAACTTACGAACTCAGGGTTCTGTTCATAGTTCTGTTATGAAGAATAGTATTTGTGAGGTCTTGTGACCTATTATTAAATTGACCCTAGTCATCAAATTCTTAAAGTATTCAAGTCACATACTTGTAAAATTCAAGAAAGGGTCCAAGTTACTAAATCAGAATAATATCTTCAATGTATTGAGAACTTTTTAAACCGATAACTGTACATGACAATTGAAATGTAAACATGACCCAGGTTAATGAAGTTGTTAGCATTTCTCTAAGTGGGCACTTAGTCCAAGGACCTTTTTAGTCAGGACGTATTCAAGGTGAAGAAAAAGAGATGAAAATTAACTAATCTTATGAGTACTTAAAATTTTTTTTTTGTCTTTTTTTGGGGTGGGGGGAAGGCAGAGCAATTGGGGTTAAGTGACTTGCCTAAGGTTGCACAGCTAGTAAGTGTTAAGTGTCTGAGGCTGTATTTGAACTCAGGTCCTCCCAACTTCAGGACCGGTGCTCTGTTCACTGAGTACTTGAAATTTTTTTAGCAGCATGGTATGGTGCAATGAGTGCTGAATTTGGAGTCTGAGGACCTTGGTTCAAATCCCAGCTTTGTACTTGACTATGTGGTTTTGTTAAAGTCATTTAAACTCTTTGGGCCTCAGATTTCTCATCTGTAATATTAGGGGGTTTGACTAAAAGACTTCAAATCTTCAATCTGTGACCTAATTAGAAACTTAAATTTTAATTCTTCTTAAGTTTATTGAAAAAGCCTCGAAATAAAATTAAATTTTAGTCCAATTGACAGGCAAATTTGGTAATATTTAAAATAATTGCTCGTTATGATTTCTCCTCTCTTTCACCCTCTGCACTGCCTCCCTCCTTTTAAAAGTTCATTTTTAAATACATTGGTAACAAGTGATTTAATTTGAATTTTTTTTTCAATTTACAAAAATCCTTCTCTCTGTCTCCCCTCACCAAGTTGAGAAAGAAAGAAAAGTAATTAGGAAAAACAACTTGATTATATATATTTTAAACATCTATAGTTAAACTAAACAGATTTCTACATTGACTGTGTCTCCCGTTCTACACTCTGAATCCATCATCTCTTTATTAGGAGGTGGAGAGCATGTTTCATTGTGAGTCCTCTGGAAGTCATAGTCAGTCATTCTGTTGGTTAGGCATCCCTAAGTCTTTCAAAGTTCTTTGTCTTTACAATATTGTCATCACTTTTAAATTGTTGTTTTTGTTCTTCCTACTCCTCTGCTTCAGTTCTTGCAAGTCTTCCCAGGTTTCTATGAAATTATCTCCTCCATTATTTCTTAGAACACAATAGTATCCCATTTTGATTGTGGCCTCAGTATAGTCCCTGTCACTGAGTTACAGCAGAGTATGGATCGATTCTCTGCTGCTAGTTTTGGCCTAATAGTTCACACCAAGAAAACAGGCTCTCTACCAGCCAGCACCACACCATCTATCCATGGAATCATCTGTTATAGCAAATGGAGAAGTTTTGAATGCTGTGAATAAGTTCACCTTACCTTGGCAGTATTCTTTCCAGGGATGTACACACAGATGCTGAGGTTGACACACTCATTGCCAAAGCTAGCTCTGTATTGGAAGATTCCAAAGGAAAGTGTTGGGGAGAAGAGTTATTAAGCTGCCCACCAAACTGAAGGTCTACAGAGCTGTTGTGCTGACCTCGATGTTGTATGCCTGTGAAACTTGGTCAGTCTAATGGCACCGTGCCAGGGAACTGAATTGCTTCTGTTTGAATTGTCTTAGGAAGATTTTGAAGATCACCTGACAAGATAAGGTACCGGATACTGAGATCCTTTCTTAAGCTGAGCTGCTAAGCATTTGAAATTCTGCTGCAGAGTTCGCTGACCAAGTTGTTTGAATGTCAAACATATATTTGCCTAAAAGACTTTTATGGAGAGCCCTCACAAGTCAAGTATTCATATGAAAGACAGAAGAAGTGATGCAAGGACACTTTCAAAGTCTCTGAAGAACTTGAGATGCCGTCATAGAACTGCACAGCATAGTGTGCTCACATCAACGAAGTTGATGTGTTCTTTGAAACAGAATTGTAGTAGTTTGAAAGAAGTGTGATATGTGCAAATTTAGAGGCATCTCCACTCCAAATATTCATGTGGACTATTTGTGCCCTACCCGTGGTAGAGCCTTTCAAGCTCATATTGGTTTGATCAGTCACAGTTGGGCACATTGTACCTTGACTTCAACATAGTGATGTCATTTTGGTCCTCTTTGAGAATGAAGGACAAAAACCAGCCAATCATTTCATCCCATTTACATGCCATAATTTGTTTAACCATTGCCCATTTGGTGGGCACCCCTTCAGTATCTAATTTTTTCCTACCCTTAAGAAGTGCTGCTCCAAATATTTTTGTATATCCTCAGAATTTTAGAATTTTTCTGTCCCATAATTTACCCTCTCCATTATTCTCTCCTTTCCCTCCTCTTTCTCTTTTGAATGAAATATATTTTGGCTCCCAACTATGTGTGTCAGTCAGTTAATAAGTAAGCATTTATGGGGCGGCCAGGTAGCACAGTGAGTAAGAGCACCGGCCCCAGAATCGGGATGACCTGGGATCGAATCTGGGCTCAGATACTTACCACCACACCCAGAAATAACTGGCCGTGTAACGTTGAGCAAGTTACTTAAACCCAATTGCTTTAAAAAAAAAAGTAAGCATTTATTAAGTGTCTACTCTGTATAAATTCATAAATGTAACACGGCACTGTGCTAATTATTGAGGACACAAAGTATACTTTTCTTTTCTAACAGTTCAGGTAAGTGTGAAAATCTAATACCTGCTCTTCCCCCAATCCTTCCTCCTTGTTTGTATAGATGTCTGCTTTGTGTACCCTTTTACTTGTGTGATGATTATGTGAGATTATTTCCCCTATCCTTCCTCTACCCTTTACATCACTAGTATATTTTTCTTCCTTTCCTTTTCCATTCTTTAGGGCAGTTGGGGTCAAGTGATTTGCCCAAGGTCACACAGCTAGTTTTTTGTGTTAAGTGTCTCTGAGGTCACATTTGAACTCAGCTCCTCTTGACTCCAGTTCTCTATTCACTGCGCCACCTAGCTGCCCCTCCATTCTTTTTAAAATATCATCAAAACATAGCTGAACAACTCCCAGTTCTTTTATCTAATTAGACTCCCTCTTTGATACCTGATGATAGGACTGTGTATTCTCCCTTCCTCCCCACCCCTTAGAAAGAAAACACTTTATTCCAGGAAGCAGCTAGGTAGTGCAGTGTATAGGGCCTAGCTAGATTCATGAAGCTATCAGTTCAAATCCAATTTGAGACATTTGCTAGCTGTGTGACCCTGGTCAAATCACCTAACCTTAGTTTCCTTAGCTGTAAAACTTTTTGATTCCCTACCTGGCAGGGTTATTGTGAGAATCAAATAAGATAATATTTGTGAAATACTTAGTGTAGTACCTGGCACCTAGTAAGTGCTTAAAAAAATCCTTCCCTCCTTTCTTTCCTTCCCTCCTTCATGGCTCAGTCATGTTTACCTTTTTATGTTTCTTTTGATGCTATGCAGCTTTGGTCTCTTTATCAGGAATGCTAGGAAGCCCTCTAATTCATTAGTGTTTTTTCCCCCTCTAACATTATATTCGTTTTTTGCAGGGGAAGTTATTTTGAGTTTAAGCCTGTGTACTCTTCAGTATAGTACTTGAATTATTTCTTTCTAGCTGCTTGCAGTACTTTTTCTTTGGCCTGGAAGGTTTGGGTTTCATTTGGCTATACTGTTCCTGGAGTTTTTTGTGGGGGGACTTTGAGGAGGTAACCAGTAGATTCTTTTTGTTTCCATTTTGCCATTTGGTCCCAAGAAATGTGAGCAGTTTTCTTCTGTAACTTCTTGGAGTATGATGTTTAGGCTCTTTTTCTTGGTCACTATGACTTTCAGGTAGTCCAGTGATTCTTAAATTATCTCTGCTCAATTTGTTTTCCAGGTCACTTTTTGATATGAGATGCCTTACATTTTATTTTCCTTTTAATTTGGTTGAATATTTCTTGTCTCATGGTATTATTGTCTTCTATTTGGTACATTCTAATTTTCAGGAAGTGTGTTGCTTGGGTAATGTTTTCTACCTCTTGTGCCCAGTTATTAATTCTCTTTCCAATTCTTCCCTCCATAACTCTCATTTCTTTTTCATTTTTTTTATTAGTGTTCTCATTTCATTTATAAAAAAAGTTTTTTTTAACCCGCTTTATCTCTTTCAGTAATCCTAGTGCAAATTTGGACTGGAAAAATGTCTCATAATTTTTTCCTGTTAGATTTCCTGATCAGGAAACATTTCTTGTTTTATAAAATTGAGGTTTTTTAGGGGCAGGTTTAAAAAATATAATTCAAATTTTGTATAAAAAAATTCATACATGTCATTATCTTTAAGCTCTGATGTTTCTTCTGGATTTGGGGGAATGATTGGTATAGTGGAAAGAGTGCTGGATTTGGAATTGGAAGATATGGTTTTAAATTCCAGCTTTACTCCTTCCTACTTGTGACCGTGGACAAGTCTTGTTAACTTCACCTGGGCCTCCATGTCCTTGTCTGTAAAATGAGTGTGTTGGACTAGATAGCCTCCGAGATCTCTTTCACCTATAAAACTATGAGCCTGTGATACTATGACTTTTTGTTAGTCAGTCAACAAGAACTTATTAAGCACTTGCTGTGTGCCAGGCTCTGGGCTTGGTACTGAAAATGCTAAGTACAAAGAATATTATCATAACTCTTAAGGAACTTATGTTGGAATGGGAGAATCAACAAGTACATATGTAAGCATATGCAGAACAGATGTAAAAAAAAGGATAAATCAGGTAGCTTGGTAAGGAGGATACTAGTAGTTGGGGGAACAGGATGTTCTTTAGAATAGCCTGAGCTAAGTCTTAAAAGAGGAAAGATTCTTTGAGGTAAGAGTGATGAGGGAGTACATTCTAGGCATAAGCAATAGAGGGAAGGGGGAAAGGGAACACAGAAGAGGAGAGAACGAAAGGAAGAGAGAGGATCAAGAGAGGCCATTTTGGTTGAGCAGAGTGAAGAAGGGGAAATAATCTATAGTGAGGTAGGAAATACAGGTTGAGGCTGGGTTAAAGTCTTTAAAAACTGTTCTAAGGTAATCTAATAGTTTATATTTTATTCTAGAGGCAATAGGGAGCAAGTGGAGTTTATTGAGATTGGGAGGGTGACAGGAGGAAAATCTGGTAGCTATGTGGAGGATGGACTGGAGTGGTGAGGGACTTAAGGTATAGGAGGCCACTTGGGAGAGTTTTGCATATGTGATGCAAGATGTGATGGGAACCTGAGCAAAGGTGGTTTGTGTAATTAGACAGAAGAGGTTGTATATAAGAAAGGCTGTGGAGGTAGAAACAGTTTGATTTGGCAACTGATGGGTTGTGAGAGTGATAGCTGAAGGTGACACCAAGGTTATTGGACTAAGCTGACTGGAAAGATAATGGTGTTCTTGAGAGAAATAGGAATGTTCAGAAGAAGATGGGTTTTGGAAGAAAATGAGTTCCTTTTTGGATATGTTGGATATGAGATGTCTCTAGGACATCCTGTTTGGATAAACATACAGTAGACAGTTGGTAATATGGGACTGAAGCTCAGAGGAGGTATTGTGGCTAGGTACATAAATATAGAAATTGTCTGCAGAAAGGTGGTCAGGTCATCAAGGGAGAGTATAGAGAGAGAAGGGAAGATGACCCAAATCAGAGCCTTTGGGGAGTGTGGTATGGATCATGAACTAATCAAAGAGACTGAGGAGTGGTCAGAAAGGTAAGGGGAGGAGAGGGAATAGAAACAGAAAAGGAAGAAGAGGAAAGAATATTTAGGAGGAGAAGGTGATCAACAGTGTCATGTGTAGGAGAGGTCAGGAAGAATGAGCACTGAGGAAAGGCTGTCAGATTTGGCCACTGAAGGCTCATTGGTAATTTTGGAGAGCTGTTTCAGTTGAGATCAGAAGCCAGATTACAAGTCAAGCCAAGTCACCAAGCAGTAAGTACCTACTATATACCAGACACTGTGCTAAGTACTAGGGATAAAGATTGTGTGGTTGTTGTTGTGTTTTTCCTTTCTCGAAGAGGACCATGACCTCAGGTTGATGATGACATGACTTGTAGTTGACTTTGATTTGAGTGAGGGAGGCTGTGCAGTCACCAGCCTTACTTTCTCCTCCAGAGCCATCTAGGTCCAATGGCCAGATATCAGTCATGAAGACTCAAGATGACCCAGGATGCAATGGGAGACCTTGACACTTTTAAGCCGTCTTTTCAGGTTCTCACTTTTAGTGAGACAATGTCCATTCAGTGAATAGACCTCTTTAAGGAGTGAATCTAAGGATGGCCCCTTTAATAAAAAGATATCAAACTGGAAGGGCAAGACCCTCAGGGTTGCTGGCCAAAAGAGAAACAGTTACTATTTACATTCACTCTGAACTAGGAGGGCCCAAAAATAACCATTAAGTGGTGCTTGGGTAGGGATCTGTTGTTATCCAATCCGAGATACCTAGTGAATTGAGTTTAAGGCTTGGTGTTTGAGAAAGAAACCAAGCCTGTAAAACCTAAGTTAACTAGGTTGTTCTTGGCCCTCAAAATTTGCCTTCTTTTGGGCAGGACACCCTCAGGTAAGGCGGGGGGGAGGGGGGGGGCGGCCGCAGGGAAGAAAGTAAAAAGCCAGTACCTGACATCTGGTAATTTAACAGTTTAATGGGTTAGACCCTGTGACTGGTTAACTTTAGAAAGGAGGCACAAGCAGCCAAGGGTTGAGGGGTTGAGAGGAGAGGAAGTGGAGGCAATGAATAGAGGCAGCTTTTGTGGCTGAAAATGTTATTTCCCCAATCCTAATGGAATTGGCAGTGTAATACATCTCTAATCAAAACATGTATCTTTTATTTCAACAAGGAAAATCAATGACCATATTTCTGGCTTAACTGAAAATGATTTTTATTCTGGATATCTTACAGACATCTCAGTCTGCACATGTCCAGAATAGAACTCATTATCTTTCCCCAAAACCTACTCTTTTTTTTTTTTTTAAAGCAATTGGGGTTAAGTAACTTGCTCAGGGTTACACAGCCAGTTTTTTTTGTGTGGGTGTTAAGTATCTGAGGCCGGAACCGATCCTCCAGACTCCGAGGGGCGCTCTTACTCACTGCCACCTGGCTGTCCCTAAAACCTACTCTTCTTCCAAGACTCGCCCACTTCCGTCCAGGCCATCATCACTCTTCTTGTCACCCATTTCGCATCATTGGTATCATTAACTTTTCACTCCTAATATTTAGGAGTGAATCATATTATTATTATATATTAATATAATATAATTACATATTAATAATATTATCAATTGCCAGATCTTTTTCTGTTTCCACAGTATCTTTTGCATCTACCACATTCTCCTTTTAAAATTAAAAAAAAAATTGTCAGGCATTTATTTTTTTCTCCCTTCTATCTCTCTCCCCCCCCAAAAAAACCCCCAAGACAAAAAACAAATACCACCTTGCAATAGTCTTCTGCCTCCTACTCCCTACAAAAAATTAGTTTGTTTTTACAATTTATATTGATATAGTATACATTTTTTGATTCAGCTCACTTTGCATTAGTTCATACAAATCTTCCCAGGTTTCTCTGAAACCATCTCATTTTTAATCCCTTACTCTATAATAGTTTTCCATTACATTCATGTTCCATAATTTGTTCAACCATTCTCCAGTTGATGGACATATCCTTCGTTTCTAGTTTTTGCTGCTACAAAAAGAGCTGCTATAGATATTTTTGTACATAGAATCCTTTTCCTTTATCTTTGATCTCTTTGGGTATAAACCTAGTAATGGTATGACTGGATCAAAGAGTTTAGTAACTTTTTGGACTAGTTCCAAATTGCTTTCCAGAATGGCTGTACGAATTCCCAGCTCTACTAGTACTGTATCAGTTTGCCCTTTTTCTTACAGCCCTTTTAGCATTTGTAATTTTCCTTTTTTTTTTTCAGCTTTCCAAATCTTATATTTGTGTGAGTTGCTTTAACTTTCATTTCTCTAATTTTTAGTGAGATTTATAGCAATGATCTCAAAGTCAAGTAGAAACTAAACTGTACATAAGAATCTTTGTGGGTAGAATTTTGACTTAGAAAACCACATATTAACATTATCTGTGTTCTGTTGAATTTTATTTTGTTAAGTATTTTTCAGTTACATTTCAGTTTGGTTTTAGCTGTACTCAGAGGCTAAACCAAGCACGGGGAAACTGCAGCCTTAAGAATTTGTTCTGTAAAATTTGAATTCAGTCAGAAGGCCACACTTTAGGATTTAGATGGTCACATGTGGCCGTAGGGCTTCAGGTTCCATGCCCCTGGGCTAGACCATGTTTGACCCCCCTGATTTAGAGCATTTTTCCGTATGACTTTTTTGTTTGTTTGTTTTTAGGGCAGTTGGGGTTGAGTGACTTGCCCAAGGTCACACAGCTAGTTTTTGTGTTAAGTGTCTGAGGCTGGATTTGAACTCAGATCCTCCTGACTTCAGGGCCTGTGCTCTATTCACTGCGCCACCTAGCTGCCCCTTTGCATGACTTTTGATACTTTAGATTTCTTCCTCTGAAAACTGCCTGTTCATACTCTTTGACGGTCAATTGTCAGGTGGTACTGATTCTTACAAAAGTGAATCAGGACCATATATATGCATTTTGGAAACAAGACCTTTATCAGATAAACTTGCAACTAAGATTTTTTTCCCAGTTAACTTTCCCTTCCAATCTTCGCTATATTGGATTTGTTTGTGCAAAAACTTTAATTGTATGTAATCAAAATTGTCTTTTGTCTTCTCATATTCTTTTCACCCTCACCTTACTCTCTCCCACATTTTCGGTGATCCAGTGACACTGGTTTCTTTGTTGTTCCTCACACAATGTACGCTTATCTCCTGACTGCATTTTCAATGGCTGCTCTTCATGCCTGGAGCTCTCTCCACATTATGGCTTCCCTACTTTCATTCAAGTCCTACCTTCTTCAAGAAACCTTTCCCTCTCCTTAATGTTAGTGCCTTCCCTGAGATCATCTCAGTTTATCCTGAATGTATCTTATTCATTTGCTTGTTGTCTCCCCTGTCAGACCGTGAGCTCCCTGAGAGCAGAGACTGTTTTTTTGCCTTTTTTGGTATTTCTAGAACTTAGCACATAGTAGACATTTAAAATGCATCTTGATTGTTCCATTCTCTTTACTCATAGAATCATATTGTGTGTGTGTGTGTGTGTGAATTCCTAGTTGAGTTTCTTATCACTTTCCTGTACCGTTGCAATAACCTAATTAGTCTCCTTGCCTTAAGTCTCTTCCTTTAGATTTCATTGTCTACATAGCTGCCAAAGTGAGTATTCCCTCACCTCTGCCACTTAGAATTCCTCATTTCCTTCAAAGTTCAGCTTAAGTGCCATCTTCTGTATGAAGGCTTTTCTGACCTCTACAGCTTCTATGACCTTCCTCCTAAATTCTGTTGTATCTCTTTTGTATATGTTTATATATAAGCTTCTTGTGGGCAAAGACGTCCATTTTTGCCTTTATAACCTCAGTGTTTAGCGTAATGCCAACTTGGCACGTAGTTATTTATATTAACTTATTAATAAAGGTTTATTTTGCTTAACAAATGTGCTTGATGATTGATAGGATATTGACAGCTGATAGTTTAAAAAAATCTTAGACCTTAGAAATACAACTTTAGTTAAAGGAAATGTCCTAGAAACTTGGTAGACAAGAAATCATTGTCCTTTTTTTTTTCATTATTAAGTGGTAACACTTTTGTATAGGGAATTAATTATGTATTATTATTATTATTAATAGCTGTATTAGTATGAAAATAATTTGACCTTGGGGACTCCCTGAAAGGGTCTTGGGACCCCCCAGAGACCTATGGAGTATTCTTTGAGAACTGCTGTTATAGAGGGAAAGGAGAAGGATGATGGAGAAGAATTTATCATAAAGAAATTTTGACTTGGATTAAGCATTCCATCTGTGGAAAATGAATGAAATTTGAGAAGACATACAATTAGTTCTTCAGTAGGTAATACTTTTTAATAAAAGGAAGAATTCCAGTAACACCTTTATTTTCCTCTACTGTTCATTGCTCTTCAGACTGATCATTCTCTTTCCTCCCCTATGATGATTAGATAATATACTTAATATTTAGATAATAATTAGATAATAATACTTGCTTTTGATTTCTTCATGTTGTTAATTTTGCCAGGAATATTCTTTTCCCACATTTTCTGAGTCCAAACCCTACTTATCTTTTAAGGATCAAGTTTTACTTCTTCCACAACCCTTCCCTGATTATTCTATCCCTATCTGGAGTACCTTTGTCTTTGAGTCTTTTAGGTACTTATCTGTGTACCCAGATTTAGCACTCAATTATATCCTGACTTGTGTTCACTGTTTCTGGAGTGCAGGTGCTACTGCTAGAGCATGCTTTATACTACTTTATCTTCTCTGGGACTGAGTAAAGTATTAAATACATAGTAAGTCTCCAGTGAGTACTTGGTATTCATTAGATCTTTTTTTGTTACACGGCCAGTTATTTCTGAGTGTGGTGCTGAGTGTCTGAGCCCGGGATTCAATCTCCAGGTCGTCCCAACACTGGAGCTGGTGCTCTTACTCGCTGAGCCACCTGGCCGCCCCCCATTAGATCTTTCTTATAATAATTTTCTGTGCCTTTTGTCTCTATTAAGTGTGCCCTTTTTCTTTTTCTCTAGTCTCATGAATTTCTTTTCTCTTTCTAATTGGGCACCAGTTTGTAATGTATGAAAAGCAGAAGAGAAGGAAACTGATCAAATCTTCTAAATTGTGTATTTGCTGCCTTGTGCTATTTTGGATGCCAAAATAAAGACTTGACAGAAGAAATAAAACACTGTACTGCTCTCAGAATAAAATGATCACATGTAGGTGGCTGGTAGCACACTGTGACAGTGCTTTGAGGCTGCCTAGGTCAGTGGGATGAGAACTTGCCTAGATATTTACTGAGCATAATACTGTTTGCTGGGCTGGATACAGAGAAGTATAAATTCTATTCCTTTTTCCCCAAGGGGCTTATCTTCTGGTTAGGAAGACAGTGTATTATAGACAGTAAAGGTAACGTCTAATACAGGACAGTATATGGTGTGTGGAAAAATGAAAAGAACATTAAATTTGGGAGGCAGCATGGTACCATAGAAAGAGTGCTAGAATTGGAGGTAGAGATCTGGTTTCAAAGTCTTTCTCTACCAATTAATACCTGTGTGACTTTAGGCGTGCCATTTGATCTCTCTAGGTCTTGCTTTCCTCCTGGGATCAGAGTACCTCTAAGGTCCTTTCCTACTTTAAATCTATGATTCTGTGTTCCTGTGATTTGGAGTTAGATGGACCAGTGTTTGGATCCAAGCCTAACTAACTACCTCCTGTCTGGTGTTGGGGGAAAAAATTGAGAAGTACCGTAACATAAGGGATAGAGTGTGGGAATTGACCTCAGGTTTTCCTGACAGTTTTCTGCCTTTGACACTTGCTAGTTGTGTGATTATGGGCAAGTTACTTAACTGATTTAGTCTCAGTTCCCTTATTCTTGAGGCAGCTAGTGGTATAGTGGATAGGACACTGGGCCGGATTCAGGAACACCTGAGTTCAAATCCTACCTCAGACACTTACTAGTTCTGTGACCCTGAGTAAGTCACTTAACCTTTGTTTGCCTCAGTTTCCTCAACTCTAAAATGGGGATAATATAGCATCTACCTTGCAAAGTTGTGAAGACCAGTGAAATAATATTTGCAACAGTGCCAGCACATAGGTGCTATATAAATGCTTATTTGTTTCCATTCTTCCTTATCTCTAAAATGAGGATTATACCTAGTGTTATAAGACTCAGATGAAATAATCTATGTAAAATGCTTTGCAAACTATAAAGTACCATGTAAATGTCCATTATTATTATTATCTGAGAAAGTCACTTGCCTCTTGGGGCCTCAGTTTCTCATCTGTAAAATGAAGGGATTGGACTACATTAGCTCTAAGGTCTCTTCTAACTCCCAGTTTTATGATTTTAAAAGTGGTATAGACAATCAAGGGCATGAAAAGCTCAGAGGGGAGGGAAGGGGCTGCCATGGGTCGAGGAAAGTGTCATGGAGGAAGAGGGCCAGAATGGTCTGTAGGATTTATGAAGTGGAGAGGCAAGTCAAGGTTATGTCCCAGTTGTGTGTGGGGAATGATTTTATCAAAGACCTGTGGACAGGAATGAATAAGACTTGTCAGGTAACAGTGAGCAGAGCAGTTTGTTTTATGATCTACTGATGGTCCTTTGAAGTTATTGCTAGTGTTACATTGCTTGAGTTTAAGGTATTCAATATCTTGTTAATAGGGACATGTGATTTTATTGATATGAAAAACTCCTGGACAAGTAAAGTCCTACCATTGGAGATTAGTACCTTCTCTTCATCTTAAAGAGTTGTCTGGAGCAGAGGTGTCAAGTCGAGGCATTCAAAACTCCTGAGTGAGGTTGAATCAGATTAAAATATAACTGGGAAATGTTTAACAAAATACATAGAAATATAATATAATGTTGTTTAGTTGTTTTCCATATTGTCTGACTCTTCGTGACCCCATTTGGACTTTTCTTGGCAGAGATCCTGGAGTGGTTTGCCATTTCCTTCCCTAGCTCATTTTACAGATGAGGAAATTGAGGCAAACAGGGTTAAATGACTTGCTACAGCAAGTAAGTGTCTGAGATAGAAAAGTTAAATTGATTTGCTCAGGGTCACACAGCTACTATGTCTGAATTAGGACTTGAACCCAGGTCTTCCTGGTTTTTTAAGGCTGGATCTCTAGCCAGCAAGCCCTATTGTCTCTTACTTTTTTAGCGAGCACACTATTTTTAATGTCATACACAATTTAGAAAATTGAAAAATTTATCCTATGAATTTATCCTGTTAATATGATACCATGTCTTAGAAATAAATCTGTGATGGTTAGTCTGCTTTTTTTTCCCTTGTAATGTTTTATTAGTTCTTTTTCTTACACTACAATGATTTTCCAGTTCTGCTCCCCCACTTTAGAACTCTCACTTATAACAAACAAAACCAGGCAAAATCAGCTGAGAGAGCAACCACATAGAACAGTGTCTTAAAGTGTAGTCTACTCCTTTTCTACTGAGAGGAGGAAGTAGTCCTTTGGAACCAAGTTTGGTTATTGCATTTTATCTGAATTCTAATTTCTTTTTGAAATTTACATTCTTGTATTGGTACATATTGTCTTCCTGGTTCTTCCTTTTTTTTTTCTCCTCATAATTTCCTATGCATTTTGTCCTCTACTTATTTGGATTCGTCCTTATTGCATTATTTTATTTAATATCCTAATATTCCATTACATTCATATACTACAGTTTGCCTAGTAATTCCCTAATCAATGGACCACCTCTTAGTTACCCTTTTTTGACCACTATAAGTGCTGCTTTGAATATTTTGATATATATGAGACATTTCTTTCTGTCATTGACTTTCCCTGGTGTGGATGCCCAGTATATTGCTGGGCCAAAGGGTACGGACAGTTTAGTTGCTTATCTGTCATAATTGCAAATTGTTTGGTAGAACAGTTGAACCAATTCACAGCTTTACTAGCAGTGTTATTGTGCCTGTCTTCTCACAGACCCTGCCATGTAGATTCTGTCTTTTATCATCTTTGCTAATATGATGAGTTTGAAATGAAACTTCAGAGTTGTTTTAATTTGTGTTTCTCTTAATAATATTAAATATTTTTCAGTGTGGTTGTTCTTGCTTTGTTTTTCTTTTGAAAACTGTTCATATCATTTGACCACTTTTCTAGTTAGAAATAGCTCTTAGCCTTATTTGCATTTATTTCTTATTATTTTTGGATATTAATTGTTTATCAGACATTTCATACAAAGATTATTTTCCCCCATTTGGTAGCTTCTTTTATTCTAGCTGCCTTGTTTTGTTACTTTAAAAATTGTATATTCAATTCACCAAGAACTTATTAAATAGTTACGTGCAAATCATTGTGCTAGGCTTGGGAACACAAGGACAGAAGGAAATATATAGTCTCCGTCCTCAAAGAGTTCACATTCTACAGTCTTGGTACATCATATATGCAAATAAATATAAGATAAAATTCAAACTATCTCTTTTGCTTTTTGTGCCCCTTGTTTGGTAGTGAATTCTATTGACTCAGCCTATAGTTGTGAAAGGTTCATTTTTTTGTTCTCTAATTTTTTTTAATATATCAAATATTTTACATTTAGGTAATTTTGTATTTAGGTTACTTATGCACTTTGTTGTGTAAAATGGTATAAGATTTGGTTGAAATTTATTTTTTGCTAAACCATTTTCAAATTTTTCCTGTAGATCTTACAAAACGGGGATCCCTTGCCCCAGTAGTTTCATTTTTTGGGACCATTGAACACTGAGCTATTGTGTCCATTTCCTTCTAGATCTTGTTTGTCTGGTCTGTTCCACTGATCTACATTTCTATTTTTTAATCAGTAGCAAGTAGTTTTGATGATTACAGTTTCATAATAGTTTGAATGCTGGGCTAATTCTAGGCCCCCTTCATTGCTATTTTTCTTTCATCTTCTATGAAATTCTTGATCTTTTGTGGTCCAAATGAATTTTGAATGTCATGAAGTAACTCTTTAGTAAAATAATATATATAGTACATATTTTTGTAAATTAATTTTGCAATTTTTTTTGTTATATTTGTCTGGCCTAGCAGTGACTATCTCGCCAATTACTTTGTCTTCCTTTATTTTTATAAAAAAATTACATTTATAAAAGTCCTTGTTTCTTGATAGGTAATTTCCAGGAATGTTATTCAATTTGTAGTTATTTTGGATGGACTTTCTTTTATTTCATTCTGGTTTTTGTTAGTGTTTAGAAATGCCTATGTTTTTGTACCTGTTTAGAGTCAGAAGTGACTGAAAAATGATTAGACAAGCAAAAAACCCCCAAAACGTTACTGAAAATATTAATCATCTTGATTAATTTTTTCATTGATACTTTGAATTTTTCTAAGTAAATCATCAAATAATTTGCAAATAAGGATAATTTTATCTCCCTCAATGTTTATTCCTTTTAGTTATTGTCTCTATGCCAGTGACTTCCAATGTGTTTCCAACCTGTTTCTCTCCCCTGAGCTTCCATCCTTCACCACAAATTGCTAATTAGGCATTTCAAACTGTATGTTGAAGAGATATCTCAACCTCAGCATGTTCCAAATCCTCTAACCTCACCCTTCCTCCAAACTTGTGTTTTCTATGGAAGATACCACCATTCTTCTATTCTCTCAGGTTTGTAGCCTCAGCATTATCCCAGACTCTTGCTCTCCTTATGTCCTAACAGTTGCCTAATCTTGTTACTTTTTCCTTCCCAATATATATGTCTTATTGTTGCAGCAGCCTCCTTAATGGTTTCTTTGCCCTGGTCTCTTCCTATTCCATTTTGTTCTACAGAACAGCTCCTTAATTGCAGATCTGACCATACCAGATCTACTCCACTGACTCTAATGGCTTCCTTTTGCCCTTAGAATAAAACTCAAAGTTCTCTTTTTAGTTTTAAAGCCCTTCACAGTCTGTCCCAACCTATCTTCCTACCCTCATTTTACATTACTCTTATTTTGCACTCTGTCATCCAGCCAACCTGGCCTTCTCTCTGTTCCTGACACATGACATCCTACCTTCCATTTCTAAGCTTTTGCATTGGTTAGCTCTTGTCTCTGGAATAGATTCTCTCCTCACCTTTCTGTTGTAGAATCCTATTCTTCCTTCAAGATTCTACTCAACATCACCCTTTCATAAAACCTTTCCTGGTTCCTTCAAGTGTAAGTGATCTCCCTTTTAAACCATCTCATTTATTACATAATATAATATGTTAAAATATGCTAAATTTCTAGTATTATACAAATTTGTGTTTGTTTTCTTAATATTTATTCTGTATATACTTACATGTTCTTGTTGTCTTTTCCATTAGAATGTAAGCCCCTTAGGAGCAAGGATTGTTTCATTCTCTGTATTTCTATCTCTAGCAAGGTGTCTAGAAAGTGTTCAGTTGTTTTTTAGTCATGTCTGACTCTTCATGACCTCATTTAAGGTTTTCTTGATAAAGGTACTAGAATGATTTGCCATTTTCTTTTCCAGCTGATTTTACAGATGAGGAAACTGAGGCAAACAGGGTTAAGTGATTTGGCCAGGGTCGCACAGCTAGTATCTGAACCAGATTTGAACTCAGGAAGAGGAGTCTTCCTGACTCCAGGCCTGGCACTCTTGCCACTGTGCCACATAGCTGCCCCAGTCTGGCAAGTAGTAAGTGTTTTTTAAATACTTGTTGATTAATTAGTTTTTCTTATTGCTCTAGGTAGCATTTCTAGTATTATGTCAAATAATAATAGAAAGCAAAGCAGCTTTCCCTTGAGTCCATTCTTGTTGGGAAATCTTTCGTTGTTTCTCTTTTGCAAATAATGTTAGCTCTTAGTTTTAGTTATGTTTATATTGATTTTATATTTGTTTACATGTTATATAATATTCTATTACATTAATTTGCTACAAATTAATTAAGAATTTTGCTATTTTTAAACTGTTTATTAAACAATTTGCTATTTAAACTTTATTTTATTTTATTTATTTATTTTTAAAGCAATCAGGGTTAAGTAACTTGCTCAAGGTTACACGGCCAGTTATTTCTGGGTGTGGTGCAGAATGTCTGAGCCCGGATTCAATCTCCAGGTCATTCCGACACTGGAGCCGCTGTTCTTACTCGCTGAGCCACCTGGCCACCCCTAAGCAATTGGGGTTAAGTAACTTGGGCCAGGTGTTTCTGGGTGGGTGCTAAGTGTCTGAGCCTAGGATTCGATCTCCAAGTCAGTCCGACACTGGAACCGGTGCTCTTACTCGCTGTGCTACCTGGCCACCCCTATTTAAATTTTATTGCAGTTACTTAAAATACAGTTGTGAAAATCTTTGTATAGTTTTCAAAAATATTTTCAGGGCATATATCCTAAATGGAATTGTTGGTTCAAAGAGTATAATTGTTTTTGCAATTTTTGCTGCACAGTGGCAAAACACTGTCTAGAAAGCCCTGCAAGTTTGCAGTTTCACCAACAATGAATGGGTATACTTGTTTCTGTACAACCCTAACAGCAGTTAGGTTTTTTTGGTTTTACTTATTTTTTTCCAACTTGAGTGAAAATTTGGTACCTCAGTTATTTTAATTTGTGCAGCTTTGCTCATTAGCAAGGTTGAACATTTAAAAAAATAATTATTAATAGTTTGTTTTCTCCTTTGAAAATTGGCTGTTTATATCCTTTGACCACATCCATTGAAGACTGGGTAGATATAAACTTTTGATTGTATTAAAGAATGGCCCTATATAGTTACTTAGCTTAAAATTATACCAACCCCAATATATTTAACAGTTGCTAAAGTGATTATCCCTACTGTTGGATTGGTTGAAATACTGGGTGAATAATATAAGATTTTAGCTCTGAAGGGGGCCTATTGATAAGATTTCCTTTATATTCATTGCAGATTATTGTTGGCCATTTTGTTAATTTTATAAAAAGGATGGAAATATTTATGCTTTGTAGAATTGTTTTTAAAAACATGAATGAGTGCTGTATAGTGTTTTGTTGAAAATTTTTTTTCTTCCTCTTCTTGATACAAAGGGCAGCTAGATGGTGTAGTGAATAGAGTACTGGGCTGGGAGTCAGGAAGACTCATCTTCCTGAGTTCAAACCTGACCTCAGAAATGAACTAGCTATATGACCCTGGGCAAGTCATTTAACTCTGTTTGCCTTAGTTTCCTCATCTGTAAAATGAGCTGGAGAAGGAAATGGCAAACCACTCCAGTATAGCTGCCGAGAAAGCCCCAAATAGGGTCATGAAGACACAGCTGAACAGTTGATATAAATGTGTAGTTTTTGTTATTTACATGATTAAGTATGCTTATTGTTCTCCTGATATTGAACCTTCCATGCTTACCTAGTATAATCCCGCTTGGTCATAGAGATAAGAACTGGACCTGTGATTTCATTGGTATAGGAAAAAGCAGTCCTCAAATTTTTTGGTGTCAGGACCAATGCCTTTATACTCTTAAAAAGTTATTGAGGACCGCCCTCCCCAAAGAACTTTTGTTTATATGGATTATATCTGTCACTATATATTGTATTAGAAATTATAGCATCTTAGTGTTATGAAAAGTTTTGACCTTTGGGGGTCCCCCTCAGGGATTGCAAGACTACAGTTTGAGAACCACTCATATAGTGAAATGCTAAATGAAGAAACCTACTTTACCAATGTAGATCAGTGTCTACCTCTTCCTCCCCACCCCCCTCCCCGCCCCCCAAGTCTTAGATGCAGTGAGTGGCTAATGACTCATCCAGAATTACAGAGCAAGAATTGAACCCACGTCCTTGGGCCATGAGGCACTCTACCTATCTAACCAGTGATGTCAAACTCAAGTATCTGAAGGTGGCATATTGACTCAGAATGTTTTTATCTGTGTTCTGTTGTGTTTTTATTTTGTTAAATATTTCCCAGTTACATTTTAATGTGGTTTGAGGCACTAAGGAAAGTGTGGAAGGATATTTGACACTTCTTTATGCCATATTTCTTCTCTTGGTCAAAATGAATAAGTCTTTTTTGGATATGATGTTTCTTTGCTAGCATTTTGTTTGTGTTTATATCATTATTTATAAGTGATACTTATTTTGATAGCCTTCTTTCTCTGCTTTTCCTGTTATTCCTTTGGGTATTATAATCATCTCCATCTCACAAAAGGAGTTTGGTAGAGTGTACCAGGCTGCATAAGGATAAGCTACTGTCCTAGATTAGAAATGGAGGTCAAAGTTTCTGGAGTGATCTGTAATTGTGTTTGACCTGTGAACAGCCACTATACTTGTAAACCTGGATGATACAGGGAGACCCAACGCCTCCAAAAATCTCTTTCTTGTTTTTCTATTTCAGTTATTTTGTGTTATAGATATGTCCATTTTCTTTAAATTCTCAGTCTATCTTATTCCTGTCTGCAGGACTTGTTTCATTAAGAGTGGTGGAGTATTCTATTGAGACTGGCCTGGTGTGGGTCCAGCTGGCCATCCTCTTTTTTCTAAAGAAAGCTAAGCAGCATGTCAGTAGACTGGGCTTGGACGGTTGAGGGGGAAGAAGAGATTCCCTCTTTAGGACTTTTTTCCCCCCTTCTCCACATTGTCCTCCCTTTCAGGCTGGGCAGAACAGCCAAAACAAAGAAGAGGACTGCCAGGTTTCAATTCAGTATTTATTAATTATTTATATTAATTTCTTACAATTTTCTTTATTTCCTTACAATTCCTTACACATTTAAAGGCAGAAAAGCTCTGAACTTGAAACCAAGCATAACCATTGTTTGAATTCTGCCTCTGACAGTCATTAGGTATGTGACTTAGGGCAGACTCACTTAACCTAAGAACTTTTTCTTACCTATAAAATGGGGATAATAATACCTGTAGTTTTTTTTTAACAGGGTTATTTTGAAAGTCAAATGAATTAATGTGAATAAAGTACTTTGTAAACCTTATAAAGTTGTATATGTCAGCTATTAACATTACTATTCTTTGGGTGTTGCTCAAGTAGGCAAAGCAACATCAGATTGTTCGTTTACTCTGTAATTGAGTATCATCGCATATATTTTTATTCAGTTTGCTAAACTTTATTATATAGTAAAATTGTCTTCATATTAATTGGAAATTAAATTTTGTATCAGAAATCTTATTTTTTTCAGGGGATAAACAAAGCTATACAATCTCATTTTGAAATAAATGATTAACTGGGCAAATGCCTCCTTTATTTTTATGTATCTTATCTCAGGCTTGCCTTTGAGAGTCTCTTAACCTAACAGTGAAAATTAATCATTAAGAAATATAGCTGGCAGTTAATTGTTTTTCCTGAACATGGAATTGTAAATAGAATTATTACATTGTAGAATTTTATCAAATGCTTTCCAGAAATTTTTCTCCCTTTTTTAAACAGTTGAGCTGTGTTGAAAATATGTATTGTCACTTTTGTATAAAAGAGACTAAACTGCCTGAGACTCATGATGTACTTACAAAAAACCCTTTGAGATCCTTAGGTGAAAAATTTAAGTGAAAGATACTATATTAATTTAGGATCTGATAATTATCTGTCTAGTTTAATATTTTCTACCCTTTCATATTAGTTTATTAATCTAGCTTTATTTAGTGTGTATCATTACTTAATTGCTAAGTTAACATGAGGTATGATAGTTAATGTCCAGATTCACATTTTGTATACCTTAGAAGCATTTCTTGGTATCTTTTATTTTTTTCTGTGTTATATAGCTGAGGGAAAGTACCTGTTCATTTATGATGCATCAAATATGTGCACATTGTTCTCCTTTAGAATAAATTGTTGTGTAAAATTAGAATGGAGCAAATGATATGTAATTCAGTAGAATAAGGTGTGGGCTTGAAAATTAGGAGACCTGGGTGTTACAGTGCTGGTTCTGCCACTAACTAGGCCATCTGATTTAAGGGGATGTATTTATCCTCTCTGGGCTTCAGTTTCTTTATCAGTAAAATGATAGGCTGTTGTGATAGATAATCAGTCCCAGAGTTCTTACAACATTCCAGGATGCTGGGATTTTCTTTTAATTGATAAACAGTTTTATTCTTAGTATAGTGCCAGCTGTTAGTGCATTATAATGCTCCATTTTACAAAATAGTATTCTAGAAGTTTTAGAAATGAAACAGTTCTTTACAAATGAACAAATTAAGGCTTAGAGGAAATGATTTAAACAAGGTCACATAGATTGTGGCAGAGCCAGGCCTAGAACCAGTTTCTTGGTCCTCAGGCTAGTTCTTTGGGATTCTTTATTAAAAAAAAAAAAGCAAAGCCCAACAACTATCTGAAAATGCATAATATGAAAACAATCTTCTTCGTGGATCCCTTCCAGACCTAAAATCCCATGCTATAATATTTCACCCAAAGCAATAGTAGGGATAGCCCAATTGTAGGAGCTCTGGAATGTGTCATGGGAGTGGAGTTTCAAGTTCAGTAACTGTATAGCTATTTATCTAAATGTATACAAATCAGGGTTTTAGAAGAAGGTTTCTGAAAGAAGAAGATGAAATTTCAGGCTACTGTATCAAGTTGTAATTCAAATCTCTGTGTGAACTTTTAGCAGCTGAATGACTTTAGAATAAATTACAGTATTCTTTACATGTTAGTTAACTGCAAGAAGACAAAACTGTAATCGGCTTTTTCTACTGGCACAAAAGTGGAATATAGCACATTGATACAGTTAGTGTAGTTTATTATTGTTAGTCATAAAGTCTTTGAGAATGAGGATTGTTTTATTCTTTGTATCTCCAGTTCATAGTGCAGTTCCTGGCACCTAGTAGGTGCTTAATAAATGTTGTTGATTGATTGAAAGTGAATATAGTTGATTTTTATTTAGTATCAAGACTGATAGAGAATATCTGGGGTTCTTGACCAGTTGTCAGTCTCATAACCAGCTGGAGAAAATGTAGATTCTCTTTGTAAAGACAGCCTGATCGGATTTCAGAGTTGCTCGTGTGTGTGTGTGAATATATATGTATATATAGTCATAAAGTCAAAATATATTCTAATAGGCAACTAATAATTTAAAAAAATGTTTATTCCTGAAATAAGACTAAATTCCAGTATCTCTACTGTCTTCCCATCTTTCTTGGCCCTCGATAAGAACATTGATTTGAAAAAGAGAGAAAGTTTTGAATTCTTTCCACTTTTTTTCAAAAAGTTGGAGAGGAAAGAGCACTGGATTTCTATTCAGAAGACCTGGATGTAAGTTCTTCTTTAACCTCTTACTTCCACCAATCACTTAACCTTTCAGCCTGAGTTTTCTTATTTGTAAAGTGATGGTGATGCTTGTGCTACTTACCTCACAGGGTTGCTTTAAAGATCAAAGGAGATAATGTATATAAAATGCTTGGGAAGCTGAATTAAAAAAATAATTTTCTTGCAATTGTTAAATAGTATTGAAATCCTAAAGTTGGTGCCTTACCTGAATGAAAACATTGATGGGCCCCCATTGGAGTAAACTCATATTTTGGAACTCCACTAATTCCTTGTAATGGGAATGCAAATTTGGAAGATCTTCCCTGCCCCTAGGCTGGGGTTCACCTGGAGCCTGGGGTGGGAGGCTTGTTTTTCAGTTGATACTTTTTGATTGGCCAGTGGGTCCAAAAGGTTGTTACATTCTCTGAGTCAGGAGAAGGCTATATAAGCCCTGATGTGTAGCTTTGTTTTGGGACTCACTTTGAGAAGTGTTCTGTGATTTGATCTGAATTCTGGGAAGCCGTTGTTGAGAGTCCCCCGGCTTTGAAAAACCCAGAATGTGGAAACCCAGATGTTGACTGGGTATGGATGTAATGGTTGGACAGTTTGGAAAGCTGTCTACTTGATGTTTCTGTCTTGATAATTATGCCTGTATACTTTGAGGTTCAGGGTGCTGACCTTTTCTCCTGAACAAGGTATATGTCTGACTGATTAAAGTAAGCTTGTTAACCCATTTTGAGTTGCTTTCCTTTAACAAAGCAGATCCAAGAACCTGTGGTAGCTGCAAACCCTGAGGACGCTTGGGGTGCTTGCTGCTACA
>NW_027187344.1:7861403-7881218 GCF_028583685.1 Petaurus breviceps papuanus | reverse complement strand
TGTGGTAGCTGCAAACCCTGAGGACGCTTGGGGTGCTTGCTGCTACATTCCTTTATCTTAAAATCTTCTGAAGACTATTAATGACTTAGTATGATTTTTAATTTACTTCCTTGACACTGAGGGCAAATAATGGAGTAGGGCAGATTCTTATTAATGGATTTTAGGTGGAGCTTTATTTCCTTACTATTTTGATTTTTTTGCTATGATTTTCAGAGTAACAAAACATTGTCATATTGCCAAAACTCTTCTTTCTTTGACCTACTTCGAATTTTATCTTCTGCCTTTTTGTCATATCAGATGAATTAACCGCTTATAAGATTCTTAATATTAGCCACTGGTTCAAATATTTGTGGCATCTGACTGCTAATATGATTAACAAGTAGTGTTGTACTTCCTAGTCTTAACTCTAGGTTTACATTCTTTTCCATTTTCTTTCTAAAAACTGCTAGCTTCTAATCCATTCCCTCTGGAATATGGCTTGAATGTTTCTGTTTCTTATTGCTCCTTGTAACTTATTCCTCAATCTTTCCTTTCCTTATAGTATTTTCTGATCCTGAAAACCTATAGTCAAACTACAACAAAATGTCCCTGGATCACACTTTGGGAGACACTGAGCTAGGCAATGTTACACTAGGGAAATTTTCTTTAGCCTACCCATCTGTTATCCAGAGTTACAAAAGGCAAATTGATCATTAAACTTATGGCAGAACTGCTGGTGGTAAAACCTGCTTCTAATACATAGCAAGTGAAGGAAAAGAATTAGATAAACTGGTATTGACATTATTAGGAATCATTTTAGAAAGACTTCAGTTAAAGAGCTCTTAGGGACTGATTTTTAAAGGTGCAAGATGAGTGGTAGCAAAAGTAATGGAAAAAATCAGAAAATTAAAAAACAGAAATTCTTAAGTTAGAATAATAGAATAAGTCAGTGCTTTAAGAAGACCGGTTCTTTTGGTTCAGGAGGCAATTGCTTGTGTTGGTATGATAATCTTTTATGTTATTATAAACTATAAGTAAATGAAATCCAAATGACAAAAAAACCTTGATCTTTAAACTCTTAGTTGGAAATTCTCTTTGACATTTTGTTTTTAAGAGAGAAAAATAAAGGAAATAAACATCAAGAATTTATTTTAAAATTTAATTCAGTATTTTGAGGATCTGTGATATGATCAGTGAGAATTTTCTATCAATGCAGATTGCCACCCCCCCTTGACACTTTAATAGATGATTCATTGAAATCCTTCTCCAAAGCTTTATTGTGGTATGCAGGTTCTCTGTTCTTGATGTATGCAGTATACAAAGCTCTGACAGGTCCTACAGAACTAGAAAATAGGAGCTGATGATGGACTGTATCTGTTGTCTATGAGTCAGTTTAGCTTTGTTTGGAGAGGCTCTTTAGCAGAAGGTTGGCCACCAGGTGATAAGTTGTTTTGGCTATAGCAAGTCAAGTTAAAAATAGAAGCATAAAACTTGTAGAGCAGAGGTATCATACTCATGTCTATGCTGCAACCAGATTGAAAATATAAATATAATTGGGAAATGTTTAAAAAAATGCAGTACAACACTGATAATGTTAATTTGTAATTATCTATGTCAGTATGTGGCTTAGGGACACCTCTGTTGTGTAAAGTATTGCCTAGTATCAGCATAGGTTCAATTAATATCCTATATTTTATACATCTGTGATATGTAATGATCATCAGTATTAATTGTGATAGCCCTGAGACACTGAGATCAGTTGTATTCAATACATTCTACTTAATAAGCCTTTATACTTATTATAGAACTTTATGCCATTTTAAAACAATTTCCATGTTCAGTATCTCAATTCTTATTTACTTCTCAACTCAATTCTGTGAGATAACATAGTAGTAGTAGTAGTAGTAGTGATAATGATAATAATACAGCTAATATCCTGAATCTTTGACATAAATTGTAAGCTTAAGACTGTTATTAGTACTGATAGTTTATTACATATATAATAATGATAAATTTATAGGGAGGTAATAATTTTATTATTTTAATAATATAAATAAAATTTTATTTGGCACTAGGTTGCAATGAATACAAAGAGGAAAAAAATTGTTTCTTCTTCCTCTCAAGGAGCATACAATCAAATAGAGGGAATATGACATCTATATAAATGATTTAAGCATCACTTAAATATAAAATAAAATCATTTAAAAAATAAAATAAATAAAAAAATAGAAAATAAAAAAGCATTACATACAATATAATTTTAATAAAATATTTCTGTTTGCTCTGGATGACAGCCAGTGTATTACCAAGGAGGTGGGAGATAACAGTGGTGTGTTCTAGATAGAACTAGGAGCAATGAGTGGATATTTCCAATAGACAGATTTAGGCTTCTTGTGTGGAAAAACTTCTTTAAAATTAGAGCTACCTAGAACTAGAAGGTAATGAAAGAAACCTGCCTCAAGAGCTAATGAAGGATTCCCCTTCATTGGGAGTTTTTTTTTAATTTGCTTTTTGGAGGGCAATTGGGGTTAAGTAACTTGCCCAACGTCACACGGCCAGGTTTTTTTTTTTTTTTTTTTGGTGTGTGTGTGTGTGCATGTTAAGTGTCTGATGCCGGATCCAAACTCAGGTCCTTCTGACTCCGGGACCGGCACTCTACTCACTGGGCCACCTAGCCGCCCCTCATTGGGAGTTTTTAAGCAGACAGTATCTAGAGCTAGAAGGAACCTTTGAGGTTATCTAGTCCAACTTTCATTCTACAGCTGAGGAAACAAGATACTGTATTGCACATTCTAGCTTGGGTATGGGCTTAAATGAGCATTGAGATTCCTTCCAATTCTGACGTTCTGTGGATTGTCAGGAGCTATTGCTAGGATCCAGGTGTTCAGGGAACATTGTTGATTGGTTGTTATTTATAAGCTAGAGAAGCATAGTAGGATTCCAGTATACTGGAAAGAGTGTGGACTCTAGTTAGAAGACCTGGGTTCAAATTCTGGCTCTGTCCCTTAATAGTTATATTACCTCCACTGTATCTAACTCTTTGAACCTCAGTTTCATAATATTTAAAATGAGGATAGTAATAATAATTGCATTTCTTAACCTCACAAAATGTGAGGAAAGTGTTTTGTAAATAGTCTAGTGCTACATTAATGTGAGCTACTATGTTGCTATATATATATTGCTACTATATTACACACTTCTGTACTCCTTTCTCTTTCTTCTCCACCATATCTAGTTGGTATGAAATCTGAGTGAAGCCTATAATTATGTTATTAGCACCTGTTATAGGAAGGTAGTTAAAAAGAGAATGAAAATGAAAATATAGAAGTTAATATAGTAGCAATAATCAATCATTAAGCATTTCTTAAATGTGTACTGGGTGCCAAGTGCTGTGTGATTCTTTAAGGGTACAAAAACAAAAGTGAAATAGTTCCTGCTCTCAAGGAGCTTATATTCTTTGGCTATAACATGTACATAAATAAGTATATACAAAATAAATACAAGGCAGGTTTTTGAGGGGATGGAACAACTAGTAACTGGGGAAATCAGGAAGATGGTGCTTGAAAAGAGTTTTGAAGGAAACAAATGATTCTGAGAGGCAGAAGTGAGGTAGGAGTGCATTCCAGGCATGGGTGACAGCCAGTGTATTACCAAGGAGGTGGGAGATTTAGTGGTGTGTGTGAGGAGGCCAGTTTGACTGTAAGACTATAGAATGCCAGAAGGGGAATAATGTATAATAAGATTGGAAAGGGAGGTTGATATGAATAATAAAAATATTTGAATTAAAAGAAATAAAAAACTTTCACAGTAAATATTTTATATAGTATTTTGTGCTATTACTTATTAGAATATATGTATATATTTCTTTTCAAAAGAATCTCACTTTAGGAATGCTGTTTATATTCAGATGAAAATATAACAAATTCTTAATAAATTGTGAACTAAATGAAGGCTATTAAATCTTTTCACTTTCTCTTTTGAATACTACCACCAGCATCACTAAGAACTAGCCTAGGATGGAGTGGCTGACTACCAGTAGGTTCAGTTCAACAAGTGTTTAGGTTGGCCAGTGGGTGATAAATTATGTGGCTATGGCAATAGCTAGCATGTTGTTGTTCAGTCATTTCAGTCATTTTCAACTCTTTGTGACCCCATTGGGAGTTTTCTTGGCAAAGATACTGGAGTAGTTTGTCATTTTCTTCTCCAACTCTTTTTAGAGTTGAGGAAACTGAGGCAAACAAGGTGAAGTGACTTATCCAGGTTCACACAGTAAGTGTCTGAGGCCAGGTTTGAATTTAGGAAGATGAGTCTTCCTGACTTCATGCTGGGTGCTCTGTCCACAGTGCCACCTGTCTGCCAGCACACTTAATAGTTATTAGCCATGTTGACCTCTGTGAGTAATAATGGATATTTGTTTTTTTTACATTTTTTGAAGACCCTTCTAAATTGCTTTTACTTGTTAGTACTTTTCTCTACTGCTTAACTCTGAAATTACTTTGTATTTACATATTTCTGCAGAAGTAGATAAGCTTCTTGAAGCCCTTTTTGTGTTTGTATAAAGATCACCCAGTGCCTTAAACGTAAGTAGGTGATAATAATAATATTAACAATAATAGCAGCTAGCATTATATAGTTTTAAGGCTTGCAAAGTGTGTGTATATATATATATATGTATATATGTCATTTAATTTTATCCTCACAACAACCCTGTGGAGTAGGTGCTATTATTATAATTTATTATTATTATCATTCCTATTTTACAGGTGAGGAAACTGAGGCTGAGCAGTGTTTAATAAATACCCATTTCATTGAATTGCCATGGTTTAGAGAAATTACTCAATTCAAACATGAAACTTAATAAAAATATTCAAACATAAAAGGGATTTATAGATTTTGTTACATCTTACTACTGATTAGAATCCAATTACTGCCTAGTAGTAAAAAAGAAAGTTCACACAGAGGACAGTTATAACTTTTATATTGACTCACAAGTTCACACAACATCTGAACATTTAGAAATTCTATTGCTTTTGCATATATAGTTGTCAGCAAAAAAAAATGAAGTGCCTAAGATTCTAAGCACGTTTGTGGGGATTTCTAAAGAGCAACTTTGAGATGGTGGCTGAAATGAGGTGGTGTGTGAATATGAATTTTCTGCCAGATGCATAAGGGGGTACAATTGTAAACACTGGTAATAATCTCAGAGTGTTTTCATTTTTTACTTGTTCAAAACCATTTCGTTGTCTAATGGTTAAAGTTTTAAGACAATATGTTTTTTCAGGAAAATGTGGAGATTGTGATATGTTAGCCTTTTCACAGTGTGGCAGTGGAATTTTAAAATGTAGAGAAACTTACTGCCTGTTAGTTTTTGTTGGTTGTAAGCAGCTTGCATAGGTTCAGTTTAAATGGCTGTAGAGTAGAATTTGTTTGATTATGTAGAGTTTAATAAGCAGCTATTATTCTTCAAGCTAACCATCTTAATCTTTCAGCTGATTCTCACGTGGAAAAATCTTGATGACCTTCATATACTTAGGAGGGTAATAAGAATGGTGAAGGACATCAAGATTTTTATTAATATGCTTCCTGTTAGGTTGTGTCCAGGACAGAACACAGTATTCCAGTTGGAGTCTGACAGGACAGAGCACAAGTGGGACTGTGGCCTTCTCAGTCTGGGACATTGTACCTCTAAGTGCAGCCTAAGGTTGCAGATGCTTTTTTTTTTTATTGTCATAAGTACTCCAAAAGAGGTCAATAACGAGTTTGCATCCATTAACAAATACACCCTTGACAGATCTTTTTCAGATTGGTAGTTGCTATCCAACCAAGTTTTGTCTATCTTGTGATTGCAGCCCAGATTTTTTTTTTAACCAAAATTTAAAACTTTACATTCACCCCAATTAAATTTCATCTTCATACCTTTGGTTCAGCCTTCTAGCTTTTCTGGATCTTTTTGGGAACCAAAACAGGAGATAGGAGACCTGGACTGCTACAGACCTAGAGCCCAGACCTGGACTTTGACCCTCAGAGAGTGATGCTTAAATCATTTATATAAATGCCATATTCCCTCTATTTGATTGTATGCTCCTTGAGAGGAAGAAGAAACAATTTTTTTCCTCTTTGTATTCATTGCAACCTAATGCCAAGCACACAGTAGGTACTTAATGTTGCATTTTTGTTTTTGTTAAGTATTCCATTTCCAGCCTTCAGCAGGACCATGACAGACCTTGAGGTCTTACATCCTTCTTTCCATCAGGGCAGAGTCCTCTTAAACCAAAGGACAACAACTTTTTAGCATTGTATATTGATAGATCTATAATTTTCCATTATACTCATAGAAGTTTTCATGTAAATGAACCAAAAAGTGTGAGATGTTTCTCAGTTCACTTTAGACTTTCAGTAATTCTCTAGTTTGTTGAAAAGGTCATGTAGGGGGTGGCTAGGTGGTACAGTGAGTAAAGCGCCGACCCCGGAGTCAGGAGGACCTGAGTTCCTGAGTTCGGTTCTGGCCTCAGACATTTAACACCCACACACTAGCCATGTAACCTTGGGCAAGTTAATTAACCCCAATTGCCCTCCAAAAGGCAAAAAAAGAAAAGAAAAGGTCATGTAGTCATTTTTTTGAGTAATTTTTTTAAAGTTCGGATTAAGTGACTTGCTCAGATCACATAGCTACGTCTGAGGTCAAATTTGAACTAAGGTTCTCCTGACTCCAGGGCCACTGTGCTTTTATAGTCATTTTTGGTAGTTGCTCCTTTGTAGTCATTTAAAAAAAAATTGTATCCCTAGGAATAGTATGAGTACTATAGACAAGTATGTTTCTAGATAGAAAGAAAGCAAAGAAGAATTTGATCCTAATTTTTTTTTTTAAAAAGAGAATCTTGTATTTTAAAGGTATAGTAGTAAATAGATAACCTCTGGGATTACTATCCCTGAATTCACTCATGTTCTAGAACATGTAAGGTGTTCTTAGATATTGATGGCAGTACCTTTTTTCCTATATATGTACCTCTGGAACTTGTAATGCCACACTGATTATTATGGTTACCTCCTTGTCCTCACCCCACAATATAGACTGAGACTTCAAAAAATATTCAGTTTGAAGTCTAAACCAGACTTCACTAAATATAAAAGACTCATCTATTTTTCCTCAAGACATTGATTTTTTTTTTAAACACATAATCCTGGCTTAATGGTTAAATAATTACTTAAATTCTGATTATGGCAGAGAGGTTGAATTTTGTTGTCTTGTTTGACCAGAAAAATATTCTTAGTAGGAATCTGTATCAAAAAAGTAAGAAGGAGGGTGGCCAGGTAGCACAGCGAGTAAGAGCACCGGCTCCAGTGTTGAGATGACCTGGAGATCGAATCCCGGGCTCAGACACTTAGCACCCACCCAGAAACACCTAGCTGTGTAACCTTGAGCAAGTTACTTAACCCCAGTTGCTTATGGGTGGCCAGGTGGCTCAGTGAGTAAGAGCATCGGCTCCAGTGTCGGGATTACCTGGATCAAATCTGGGCTCAGATACTCAGCACCACACCCAGAAATAACTGGCTGTGTAACCTTGAGCAAGTTACTTAACCCCAATTGCTTAAAAAAAAAAAAGTAAGAAGGAGAAAGTAAGGTAGTAAAAGGTATTTGTGTAGGATTTTGTCTTTTTTTCTAGAGCTTTTCTCAGTTTTCTTGTTGTGTGGGTGGCTATGCACTGGCCTGTGTGATAGGGTTCCCAGTTATTTTGATTCTTAGTGTTCCATAGATAAAAAACAATAGCAAGGTCTTTGTTGACTTCTCTACACAGGATCCCCACCCCTCCTCCAGTTCTGACCATGCTTTTTAGCCTGTGATAGGAAATGGAAACTGCTGGAAGAAAAAAAAAAATCCCAACAGTACATCTTTCACATTTAGGTCTCTCATCCTCAAGTCTCTTTCCCCTGATTTTAGATTGAGTACTGCTTAATAATGTTGTTATGACTCTTCTTTAAATTATAAATTCATGACTTAAAAGAACTCTCTCTTATATGTACTACATTTATCTCCTCTGCCACTGCCCTTTTATCTCCTCCTCACACCTGAACTATCCTTCTGAACTTCCTGACGTCTGACAATGTTCCCTCCCCCTCGCCGTGTTCCCTGTCACCTTCAGAATTAAATATAAAATCATCTGTTTGGCATTCAAAGTATTTTGTAATTTGCCCCCCTCTTACCTTTCCAGTCTTTTAACCCATTATTCCCCTTGATTAATTTTGCTGTTCAGTGATACAGGCCTTGTTCCCTGAACAAGACACTACATGTCTTGACTCTAGGCATTTTCACTAGCTCTCCTTCATGCCTGGAATGCTCTCTCTCCTCATTACCTACTAGCTTCTTAGCTAAAGTCTCATCTTCTGCAAGAAGCCTTTCCTGATTCCCTTTAATGCTAGTGCCTCCCTTCTGTTGATTATCTCCAACTTAGGCTGTATACGTCTTGTTTGTACATAGTTGTTTGAATATTGTCTCCCCCCATTAGATTGTGAGCTCCTAGATAGCAGATGGTTTTTTTTTCCCTTTATTTGTATTCCCCAGGGTCTAGAACAGTGCCTAGTACACGGTAGGTGAATAATAAATGCTTACTGACTGCAACTGACTTTCTCACTTCTCTGGAAACTTAAAAAATGCTTGATTAGTTCAGAAGTAATTGAAATTCATATGCCTGCCAGGAAGCAGGAAATTTGTGTTCTTAGCACCTCTGAGTTTTGCCCATGGTAGATGTTTGATAACTACTTGTTAAATTGAATTGATATAATAGTGTATAAAATATAAGTCAATATAAATTGATAAAATAGTGTATATCCCAATAAATTAAGACTTAGAGGACTAAACAGTATTTAATGTGATCTAGAGACACTTAAGATAGGACAGTACCTATTTAACCTATTACATAAAACTTTCTTTAAGATACCACCTACCATTATTTTTCATAAAAAATATTTTATAGATCTAGTCTATAGACTGTATAATTGTAAAGATTTGTCCTTTGTTAATTCCTTTATTCAGTGTCTGACTTCTTTCTTCTCTAGTATTGTCAGACTTCAAATTTCCTTGCTGTGGGAACACTCAACACCTATTTAAAAGGAAACCTGAATTGTATCTTATAATCATAGTGAGTTGCATAAGGCTCAGAGAGGCTACCTGGTTTACCCATGGGTATATGGTTAGTGTCAGAGGCTAGAATTGAGCCAACTTTTTCCTGATTCAGAGTTCAGCATTTATTGATTATGCCATGCCACTTCTCTAATAGTAGTAGTTATAGCACTAATAGATCATATTTACATAGTAATTGAAGTTTATGGAATGCTTGACAAAAATCCTCATTTAATTCTGTATTATTCCTGATTAAGTAATCTCAGGAAATGATAAGGGTAAAAAGGAAAACCAAAAAAGTATTGTAGCAGTAATTCTGTTGTAACTTGCACTTTCCTGAGGCTACACAGTCCATGCAAATCTATAGTTTGGAATAATTACTGAGAAGATGGAGTGAGAGGTAACTTTACATCTTCCACCATCTCAAATAAAATGAATCCCAGAATGCAGCAAAGGCAGGAAGAAGATTCTAGATGATAAGATTGTAACTTGGTATCTGTGGACATTTTTAAAAATATGTTTTGATAATTGTATTTTATTATAATTGATTTCCTTTGTAATTCTTTGTGTTTTATTTTATGCATTCAAAAACATTATTCTGAGGAGTCCATAGGCTTTACCAGATTGCCAAAGGAATCTGTGACAAGTTTAAAAACTCCTGATTTAGATCTTGAAGTGTTGTTTTTTTTTTTTTTTAAGCAATTGGGGTTAAGTAACTTGCTCAAGGTTACCCGGCCAGTTATTTCTGGGTGGTGCTGAGTGTCTGAGCCCGGGATTCGGTCTCCAGGTCGTCCCAACACTGGAACCGGTGTTCTTTCTCGCTGAGCCACCTGGCTTCCCCGAAGCAATTGGGGTTAAGTAACTTGCTCAAGGTTACACGGCCAGGTGTTTCTGGGTGGGTGCTAAGTGTCTGAGCCCGGGATTCCATCTCCAGGTCTTCTCAACACTGGAGCCGGTGCTCTTACTTGCTGTGCTACCTGGCCGCCCCTTGAAGTGTATTTTCAAGGCTATTTAGCCCTATGCCTTCCTTATAGATAAAGAGACATTACAGATAAAGCTCTGGAAGCTTAAATGACTTTCCCAAGGTCATACAGGTGATAAATATAAGAGGCAGGCTTTGAACTCTAGTGTTCTGACCTCAGAGTGCTATTTCCCCAAGAAGAAAGGAACTGTTTTCATTTTTGCCATTCTGTCTCTGGCATGTAGTAGAGTACTTAGCATGTAGTTGGTACTTTATTGATGCTTTCTGAATTGATTTGACCTAAAAGGTGGATTGATAGATTCCCTGAGCTGGGGAAGGTAAAGGTAAAACAGATAAGAGGGAGAAGATAACAATGAAAGTGACTCAAGAAACTTGGGATTGGGCAGGGAAATGGGTTCAGGCCTCTAACTCCTTTTGTGCTCAATCCCTTACCTGGTACCATCTGACCTTCCATCTATGTGGGAACCTTCCATTTCCTGTTGTGTGCATGTTCCCTGAGGCCAAAAGAAGAGCAAAGATTGTATGGGGTATAATGTCTACCTCCTACCGGATCTCTAGCCTTCAGAGAAAACAAGAGAGGGCAGGAGAAATGAGGTTCTTCCATCTGACTCACTAGAAAATTCAGTTCATTAGATATTTTTAAAATAATTTAAAAAAAATTTTATTTTTAGTTTTCAATATTTAGTTCAAGTTTTTGAGTTTTAAATATTCTTCCCCTCCCTCCCAATCCCCTTCTTTGAGAAGGCATGCAATCTGATATAGACTCTACATATATATTTGTATTAAACATAATTTCACATTAGTCATGTTGTAAAGAAGAATTATAAACAGTGGAATGAACAATGAGAAAGAAGAAACAAAACCAGACAAAAAAGAGAGAGAGAAAATAGTATGTATTGATCTGCATTCAGACTCCATATTTTTTTCTCTGGATGTGGATGGCATTTTCCATCATGAGTCTTTTGAAGTTGTTTTAGGTCCTTGCATTGCTGAGAAGAGCTAAGTCTATCAAAATTAGTCATTGCACAATGTGGCTGTTACTGTGTACAGTGTTCTCCTAGTTCTGCTCCCCTCACTCAGCATCAGTTCATATAAGTCTTTCCAGCTTTTTCTAAAGTCTTCCTGCTCATTATTTCTTATAGCACAATAGTATTCCGTTACATTCATATACCACAACTTGTTCAGCCATTCCCCAAATGATGGGCATCCCCTCAGTTTCCAATTCTTTGCCACCACAAAAAGAGCTGCTATAAATATTTTTGTATATGTGGCCATTAGACATTTTTTAAGTGCCTGTTATATGCTAGGTAATATGCAGGTGCTGGATGTACAAAGACAAAATGAAAAATAGACCTTGACTCAAAGAACTTGTATTTTATCTGTGGTATGATATAACATACATGATAATTTAAGAAGGAAGAGAGCACTAATTACTAAGGGTGAATGGTCAGTAAATAATTATTAAGCATCTACTGTGTGTCGAACACAAGTGCTCGGGGATACAAAGAAAGACAAAGACAATTCCTGTTCTCAAGGATAACAATCTAATTTGTGAAGATAATGGGAGCCTGGGGGGAAGCAGCTGAAAGGGTAGGGGAGAGTACTGTGCTGGGGTATAATGGGAGTAGAAAATGATGAAATAACTGCCTTGGTGCCCTTTTTATTTTTTTATTTTTTGCCTTTTTTTTTTTTGGAGGGGAGAAGGCAGGGCAGTTGGGGTTAAGACTTGCCAAGGGTCACACGTAAGTGTAAGGTAGTGAGTGTTAAGTGTCTGAGGTCGGATTTGAACTCAGGTCCTTCAGACTCCAGGGCCGGTGGAGCTGCACCTCTATTCACTGCACCACCTAGAGGCCCCCTTGGTGCCCTTTTTAGATGGAGAATTGGAAGGAACTCTTCAAATGCCCATTATTCCACCCTCTCTAAACAGAAGGAGGGAGGAGCACCAGGGGCAGGAGTGTACTCAAGAGGTGTTAGTTTCAAGGTTGAGAAAGTATCAGAGTATCAGGAAGGAATTCCTATAAGACTTGGTATGTGGGTTGAACCTTGAAGGAAGCTTAGGGATTCTGAGAGGGGGTGGTGAAAATGTATTCTAGTCATGAGGGTCTGTATAAATAAAGTATGTGACTTTGGCAATGTGTAAGTAAGTCAATTTGGCCGTGGCGTTGAGTGCATGAAGAGAAGTAATGTGCAAGAAGGTTAAAAGGGCTGACTAGTGCCAGATTTCAAAAAGCTTTAAATGGCAAGCTGAAGAATTGATATTTTGTAGGACCATAACCATGAATGTCAATGGAATGAACTTATTAATAAAATGGAAGAGGACTAACAGAATAGATTAGAAAGCAGAATTCAGTAAGATATTATTTACAAGATACTCACTTGAAACTTAAAGACTTGCACAGTTAAAATAAGGGGCTAGAGTAAAATTTGTTATTCTTCACCTGAATTTAAAGAAGCCCAGGTAATAGTAATCATGATTTCAGACAAAGCAGTAAAAATAGATTTGATTAAAAGAGATAAACAGGGAAATTGCATTTTACTGAAAGGTACCGTAGACAGTTGCATTAACATCAGTACATACAGGGTGTTCTAAAAAGTCTTAGTACAGTTTTAAAGTTTAATAGATTAAGTATAACTTAAAACACTCAATGACATACAGAGTTAATAAGAAGCAGGACCTGGGCCGTGATGTAGGTCAGATTTGTTTTTTAGGAAGATTATTTTTGCAGCATTATAAAGGATAATTAGAGAGGAGAGAGACTGAACTTGGGAATTCAAGTAGGAGACTGTTGCAATAATCTAGGCAAGAGGTTATGGAGGCCTGAAAGGAGAGAAGGGAAGATATGGGATAGGTGTAAAGGCAAAATTAATAAGACTTAGCAATTGTGATGAGGTGGAGGGAGGTTTGAGAGATAGGGAATAGGTGAAGATTACTCTGAGGTTATGAACTTTGGTAAACAGAGGATCGTGTTGCCCTCAACCAAAAGAGAAGAATAAATTTATGAAGAAAAATAATGATTTGTTTTGGATATGTTGAACTTTAGGTGCTGAAACATCCAGTTGGAGATGTCTAATGGACAGTTGGTGATGTGGAACAGGAGCTCAGGACTAGGAGTTAGTCCTTAGTACTATGCCTAGGTCATAGTAGCTGATTAATAAATGCTTGTTGAGTTGAATTGAGAATTAACCATAAAGATGGTCATTGAAAATAATAATGGAAAAATGATCACAAAAGATGCTTTTTATAACAAAAATTATATGAAATTATAAGAATGTCATTACTTTTGATTAGGTTGGAAAATTTTTTGAAATCCTTCTAGTCCTTGTTATTTCCCCTTCTCTAGAGGACTTAGACTTATAGATTGTTAGGAATGTAAGGGGTCCTTAGAGATATTCTAGTCTAGGTATGGGGAACCTATAGCCTTAAGGCCACATGTGGCCTTCCAGGTCCTCAAAGTGATTTTTTTTTTCTGTGATGTTTGGATTCAGTCAAAGGGCCACACTTGAGGACCTAGAGAGCCATGTGTGGCCTTGAGCCTACAGATTCCCCACCCCTGTGTCCAACCTTATTTTATCAATGAAGTATTTGAAGCCCAGAGAAATCAAGTTTCTTGCTAGTGGGAAGTCTGGAATTTGAAACCAAGTCTCCTGATTCCTGTTTTGGTGCTTTTTCTACTACTTCATGCTAATTTACCAGAATAGTTCCTTTATAATTGTCTTCCCAATTCTATCCCATCTTTTTCAACAGCTTACTCCCTTTATCATCCCTACCTTCTCACTTACCTTCATTCTCTCCCTATCAACTGGCTTCTTTCCTTCTTCCTACAGTAATGTCTAAAACTGAACTCCTTATATTTACCTCCAAACTATTCCCACTTCCCAACTTCCCTGTTAGGGTGGAGAGTACCCCCATCTTCCCAGTCACCTAGACTCTTAACCTAGGTGTCATCTTTAGTTTCTCTCACTCCTGTGGTGGAATTAAATTTTAAGCTGACCCTTACCAGTCTTGGTGGTTCCATTGAGGATGGGGGTCAGTAAGTAAAAAAAGGAGTCTGGAAAGAAAGAAAAAAGATTTTTTTTTTTTTGGTTAACCAGGTAGACACACGTAGCATCCACCATGAGTATAAGATAAAAGCATTCTTTTATATACCTTTTTAAGGCAGCATTCTGTAGTGTTAGCAAGAATAATTTAAACCAATCAAGGTAAAGGTCAACTTTTACATCAGCTGGGTATCAGGAAGGTATGGATGCAATTTATCTCAGGAACATGTTTTCAGAACAGGATGTCCTGCCCCCTTAAGGGAATGGGATTTGGTGCATTTTTCAACTCATGGAATATAAAATAACAAAAATTATTTTGATAATTGTGATTTACAATTTTGCATTTTTCTACACTCCCCATAGCCAATCAGTTGCCAAGACCTGCCATTTCTGCCTTCATAATATCTCTTGTATACACCTCCTGCTGTCCTCTAATACTGTCCTGATGTAGGCAAAACATCACCTTATTCACCTTATTGGACTACTGCGGTAACTTTCTGGTTGTTCTTCCTGCCACAACTGACTCCAGTTTAGTTTCTCCTCAGCTCTCAGATTGATCTTCCTAAAGCACAACTCTTACCATGATACCCCCTCCATTCTGTCAACTCTAGTGGCTCCCAGTTGCCTCTAGGATAAAATAAAAAAATTCTCTGATTGGCTTTCAGAGTCTTTCATATTATGACCCATTCCTCCCTTTCCAGTCTTCTTATACCTTATTCACCCTCATGTATGTACTCTGTAATCCATTGACCATTGGTCTCCTTGCTGTTCTTTGCCCTAAACACTACATTTCCTGACTGCATATTCACTGGCTATCCCCTGTTCTCCAAATGCTCTACCTCCTAATCTCTGCCTCATAGCTTCTCTGGCTTACTTCAAGATTCATCTAAAGTCCCACCTTCTACAAGAAGCCTTTCCTGATTCCCTTTAATGCTAATGACTTTCTTGTGAGATTATTTCCAATTTATCTTGTTTCTTATTTAGGTGTTTGTATGTTGCCTTTCCAGTTAGACTGTGAGTTCTTTGACAGTAGCACTGTCTTTTGCCTTTCTTTGTATTTCCCAGGGCTCAACACAGTGCTTGGCACATTTTTTGTCAATGGGCCAACAAGAATTATTCAATACTTACTTTGTCAGGCCCTGTATTAAGTGCTGGAGATTCAAATACAAGCAAAAAGAAAGATGGATCTAGCTCTCAAGGAGCTCCTTCTGATGGGAAGACAACACATTAAAAAAAAAAAGCTGAAAAGGGAAGAGGGGAGATACTGATGGAAAAATCCAGAGGAATTCCTTAAATAAAGGTTCTGGGAGGAACAGGTCAGAGGAGGTGAGAGTTCTAAGGCTGATGTGATCTTCCAGGATGAAGAGACTTCAACTTGGAAAAGTCTGTAGGAAAACAGCCTGATGGGAAAGAAAAAGCTTAATAGTAGGCACTTAAATGTTTGTTGACTGACTAATGATATGATTCAGTCTTCAGAAGAGGCTGTTTTTTTAATACGAGATTATATATATATATATTTATATGTATATTTAAATCTCATATATTTTATATGAGATTATAAAAATCTGAGATCATGCTTTTCTGCCAAATTATTGAAAAAAAAATTTTTTTTTACTTTTTCCTTAAAACATGAAGAGGGTATGTCATTTTGTTATTCTAAACCTTTAGTGATTTAATGTTGTTGTTTATCACATTTAGGAATATCTAATATATGATATCCTAAGCAGTAGCCATTTATTTTATCTTTAGGCAGCAACCCATGGCAATACATTTTGTTAATCTTCCCTATTCCCCTTTTATTAAGTTCTATATGCTCAGGCTTTTGTTGAGTTAAGGAGAATTAATTGAGTGTTGGTGACCATTAGCAATGGATAAATAATCTCTGTTTAGAAAAGTGAAGCAGAGTAAAATAAGTAGAGTAAAAAAAAATAGAGATACAGAATTATGTAATAATTAATTTTTACCTATCTTAAAATGACTTTCTTGGTTTTAATAAAAGTAAAAAATACTTAGTTAAAAATTTCTGGAGTTTGATGTTCCAATCCCCATCTTTTAACCATGAAGTGATATTTTGATCAGAGTATTGAAGTTGGAGTCAAAACTGAGAAGATATGCATTTTAAAGTTCTGGTTCTGACACTTATTAGCTGTTTTAGAGCCTCAGTTTCTTCATCTTTAAAATAAAGAGGTTTAATTAGATGACCTCTGAGTCATTTTCTAGCTTTATATGCCAGAAGATAGTCATATTCAGACAAGAATATTGTACCATCTTTTCTACATTGACTCCTTTTCCATTCATCCTACTTTGTAAAGACCACAGGAAAATTTTAATTTTTGATCACATAAGTCCATGTGATTGCTTTCCAGGGAAGGCCAGCAATAGGTTAATCATTAATGTCATCCCAAATTCATTTTTAACTACATGCATATTATTAAAATTTCCTTGACTAGCTTAGTAGTTACTTAATAAATTATATGAAACTGCTAATAAGTCCTAATTTTTTGGAAATACAAGAACTCAGTATTAATGTAGCATTCTGTGGTATTTTCTCATCCACTTTGAAATATATTGACATTAAAAATTTAACATTTTAAATTGGTTTATCAGTGTTTTTTAGTGTTCACTTTTTAGTAACCCTCCTCTTCCTTTCCTCATTTTTTTTTGGGTGGAAAAGCACTGTAAACAGTAGGCATTTAATAATTTTATTGATTCTTTTCTTCCTCAGTAGATTTGGGGTTAAGATAAAAATAGTATTTTTGCAAAAATACAAATTCAGATAGTATAATGACCTCTATAAGACAGGACTATATACTTTTTATGCTATTCATGCCTGAGTTTGCAGAAACAAATGAGCAGTCATTTATTTCAGAAAGTAGTTGATTTTTTTTGGGGGGGAGGGCAGTTGGGGTTACATGACTTGCCCAAGTTCACACGGCTAGTGTGTGTGTGTGTGTGTGTGTGTGTGTGTGTGTGTGTGTGAAGTGTCTGAGGCCATATTTGAACTCAGGTCCTCCTGACTCCAGGGCCGGTGCTCTATTCACTGCTCTCTGTGCCACCTAGCCACCCGAAAGGAGTTGATTTTGAAATAATACACTGTATTCCTAAATATTTGCTTAGTTAAAGGAATGTACCTCATGTAATATTAGTCATATATCATAATATCAATTAATCTATTGAGAACTTAAAAGTAGTGCTCATTTTAGTGTTCATATTTTGATTAAACAAATATTTATTTGACATATTAATGTTCATCCAGAAGATGACCAGAATGGTAAAATATCTGGAAACTGCATTAAAAGAGGAACAGTTGAAGAGTGTAGAAGTGAAGAGTAATGTCTGACTCTGGGGAAATAAGGCTAAGGGGGTCACACTACCTTCAAATATTTGAGTAACTGTCTTGTCGAATATGAAGTAGTCTGATCTTGTGGTGCTCTAAAAGACCAGACCTAAGATCACATGGATAAACGTCATGAGGAGACAGACTTTGGCTCAATTCAGCAAACATTTATTAAGGGAAAAGGCACTGTGATATATGCTGGGAGTACAAAGGATAAAAACAAAACAAAACCAGGCACCGTCTCTGCCCTCAATGCACTTTCATTTTACTTTGTGTAAGAATTTGATGATGGTGAGAACTTGCCAATAGTGGATTTTTTCTCTCTACTTGTTTGAATGAATGAATGAATGAATGAGTGAAAAAGCATTTGTTAAGTTTTTATTATATGGCAAAGCAGTATGCTAAAATACTGGGGCTACAAATAGAAAAAGCAAGGCAGTTTCTGCTTTCAAGAAGCTCACATTCTAACTGGGAAACAGTTGACATATTTGACTACAAGGTTTGTGGAAAATTCAGGTAGTCTGGAAAGTACAGTAACAGGACATATAGAGATACTTGGAAGGATCTGTAGGTTGCAGTTGCAAGGCAGATGATAAGGTCTGTTGTCCTTAGGGTGCCATAGCAGGAAAGATGCTGAGGTCTGCCATTTTATTGGAAGGAAGTTGGTGACTTCTATTTCTTCCAAGCAGTTTGAGTGGCCAGCTCTGCTTGTCCCACAGCCCAGGACTGGAGGATCTCAGGTGAGTGAATTTGTTAAGTACTCAGAGACCCCCCCGCCTCCCCAAAAAAAGCAAGACAGTTCTAGCTTGAATCAGCTCATGGGGAGATAGCCTTCAACTGCAGAGTGGATGGGAAGAGATCATCTCCCCTGCAGCTAAATTTTTCTTTATTTGTCCAATTTGTCCAGCGCTGGGGTAGATGGCAAGACCATGAGGTTCTTTCATTACAAGTTTGTGATGAAATGAATATAGAGGACTACAGAAGATAAAACAGATAATTTTGGTTGCATAAAACTAAAGTTTTTGCCCAAACAAATCTAATAAAGATAAAATTAGAAGGGAAACAAATGGGAAAAATCTTTATAACAAATTTCTCTAATAAATGTCTAATTTCCAAGATCTACAGGGAGCTGATTCAAATTTATAAGAAAAAGAGTCATTCTTCAATTGATAAATGACCTAAGGATATGAACAGATAAATTCTCAAGGGAATAAACTCTTCTAAATTACTACACCAAATAACTGCTAATTAGAAAAATGTAAATTAAAGCAATTCTGAAATTCTACTTCACACTCACCAGGGTAACAAAGATGAGAAAAAAGGAGAGTGATGAATATTGGAAGAACTGTGTGAAAACAGTACATATTGATGAATTGCTGATGAACCTGTTAATTGCTACAACATTACGGAAAGCAATTTGGAATTAGGCACAAAAAAATTAGTAATTAGTATGTGCCTTTTGGTCCAGCTATACCACTGATAAGCCTAAACCCAATAGAGATCAATGAAAGGGAAAAGGTTCTTTATGTATAAAAATATTTATAGCAGCCCCCTTTTTTTTGGTGGTGGCAAAAAAATGAAAATTAATGGGATGTCCATCAATTGAGGAATGACTGAATAAGTTGTAGTATATGAATGTGTTGGAATACTGTTGTTCTCTAAGGAATGAGTAAATAGATGATTTTAAAAAGACATGGAGAAACTTAACATGAATTGATGCAGAGTGAAGTAAGCAGAATCAGAAGAACAATTTATATCAGAACACCATAAAATTATTAAAATGAACAGTTTTGAGGACTCTTATAAACTGATGAAGGATAAAATAAGCAAAACCAGAAGAACAATTTATACAATAAACCACACTATAAAAATTATACAATAAATACAGTTTATTTATTTATACAATAAACCACCCTATAAAAATAAACTTTGATAGCCATAAGAACTATGATAAATACAGTGACCATGATTCTAGAAGACTGATGATGAAACATGCTATGCATTATGGAGAAGTGATAGATTTAGGGTATAGAATGAACATATATGTGTTTTTATATACAACTATTAAAGGAATTTGTTTTGCTTGGCTATACATATTTGTTATAAGGGGCAGTTAAAAAAGATTCAAGAGACATAGTTTTTGGACAATTTAATAATTTTATTAATAAGTCCATCACATTATTAATGAAAAGATGGTCATTTGGCCATTTTTCTTAGATCAAAAACCATTATGGCAGTGGTCTCAGAGTTTGTATATTCTTTTTGGAAGAGGAGTGGCAATCGACTCTGATTGGTTAACACTGAGAGGTGAGCTGTATTAAAATGAAGGGTTGAAAGTGACATCATGCAACCCTTGGACCA
>NW_027187344.1:7823645-7861303 GCF_028583685.1 Petaurus breviceps papuanus | reverse complement strand
AGCCTTGTGCTGTCTAGACAAAAGAATCTGTTTCCACTGAAGCTAGATTGAATGCAGTTCACCTGAGATTAGAGATACCTTGTAGTGTTGGGTTGGATTGGGTCAGATCTGATAGAGAAGATCTACTTAGAGACTAAGGTATTGAAAATAGAAAAGAAAGAGGGAAGTCAGTCTCCCCAATTCATTAATTAGTAGTAATCATTTCTCTCACCTTTCTTTTTAAAAAATAGAATGGAGGGTGGAAGGAAGAGAAAATAGATTTTTATTAATAAAAAAAGATGTGGGAGAGCACTACAATTATGAAATGTCACTTGGACTTTCAGATGCACTGTCATCTCCAGTTGTCTTGATCTATATCTTGCCACTGAATCCAGATGACTCCAAAGGAGAAAATAAGGCTGGTGACTTTGCAAAACCCTCACTCACTTAAATTCAATTCACTTGCATGTCATGACCTCACCTCCCTGATAACAACATTAATTTTATTTAGCAGTTATATTTTATTATAAGAAATCTTTTGGGAAATAGGAGTAATCTGTAAATATTTGTAATGTAAAAATAAAATACATTAATAAAACTTAATTTAAAAAGGTTACTAGGATAGGGAATGGCTGTGCACCTGAGAGTAGGAAAGAGGAAGGAGGCCTGAAAAGGAAGGTGTGTGGAGAAAGGTGAGAAACCATAGATGAACTGTAGTGGGGAAGGATTTTCAAAGTCTAATCCAGGGGTGGGGAACCTGGGGCCTCAAGGCTGCATGTGGTCTTCTAGGTCCTTAGGTGTAGCCTTTTGACAGAGTCCAAGTTCAATAGAACATATCCTTTTATAAAGGGGATTTGTTCTGTGGAGTTTGGATTCAGCCAAAGGGCTGCACTTCGGGATCTAGAAGGCCCATGTGTGGCCTCAAGGCCGCAGGTTCCCCACATCTGGTCTGACCCATGCCATACCTCGGGACTAGGGAACTCATCCAATACTAAAGCTATTCAGGTAGAAGCTTGATGACCATCAATCAGAGAGTTTTTGAGATAGTAAGGTGAAGAGGTTGAACCAGATGATCTCAAAGAGTACTTTTGGTTCTAACATTCTATGATCCTAGATTGCTTATATTTTAATTTCAGTTTTTCTGATTCTGTAGTATGATTATTGTATACATAGCATGGTGCTAAATCTTTGGCAAATGGATACAAAACAGATAAGACATAAGTAAAGGAAAACTAACATAATGTGACAGCCCTAATTAAATGGTTCTTTGCAGCCAGGTGGCGCAGTGGTTAAGTGCACCGGCTCCAGAGTCGGGATGACCTGGGATCGAATCTGAGCTCAGATACTTAGCACCACACCCAAAAATAACTGGCCGTGTAACCTTGAGCAAGTTACTTAGCTCCAATTGCTTTAAAAAAAAATGGTTCTGTGAATGGTATGGACAAGACAGTGCTTGTTGGCGAACTAACCTGGTTGATTTGAAGAGACTTATTACCAAAATATTTGACACTAAGTGATAATTTTTTTTTGAACAGAGCACCTTAGGAAACTATTTTCTAAAAGGTTGAGGAAAGGTTATCTTCACAGTTGCCTCAGCACAATGCTTGGTACATCTTAAGTTCTTTTTTTTTCCCCCCTTCAATTTCATTTTATTAAATTTGTTTATCTACTTTTAGTTTACAACATTCAGTTTCATAATCCCTTGAGTTCCAAATTTTATCCTCCTCCCCTCACCCCCCTGCCCTGCAGCATGCAATCTGATATAGGCTCTACAAATACCTTCACATTAAACATTAGTCAGGTTGTAAAGAAGAATTATAACCAGTGAAATGAACAACGAGAAAGAAGGAACAAAACAAAACTAAACAAAAGAGAGAGCAAGTAGTTTGCTTCAATCTGCATTCAAAGTCAGTAGTTCTTTTCTCTGAATGTGGATGCCATTTCCATCATGAGTCTTTTGGAGTTGTCTTATAACCTTGCATTGCTGAGAGGGGCCCAGTCTATCAAAGTTAGTCATCACATATATGATTGTCTATAATTGTGTACAAAGTTCTCCTGGTTCTGCTCTTCTTTCTTAGCATGAATTTATATAAGTCTCTCCAGGTTATTATGAAATACGTTTGCTCCTCATTTCTTATAGCACAATAGTATTCCATTGCATTCATATACCACAACTTGTTTAGCCATTCCCCAACTGATGGGCATCCCCTTGATTTCCAATTCTTTGCCACCACAAAAAGAGCTGCTATAAATATTTTTGTGCAAACAGGTCTTTCTCCCACTTGTATGATTTCTTTAGGATATGGTCTTAGAAGTGCTGGGTCAAAGGGTATGCACTTTTTTATAGCCCTTTAGACATAGTTCCAAATTGCTCTCCAGAATGGTTGTATCAGTTCACAACTCCACCAACAATGCATTAGTGTTCCAATTTTTCCACATCCTCTCTAGCAAAGTAAGGTATGGGGGAGGGGTGGTCTGGCAACTTCAGGATTCCACTTCCCAGCCCCTGGGCTGAAACTCAGGCAGGCTCAGCTACTGGTGGCCTGCAGTGCCAGTGTCTGCCAGTTCCCTTGGTTGTGTGAAGGCACACCTGGGGTTATGGTGTTAGTGCTTTCTGGCTCCACCTCCCTGGGGTTCAGGATCTCCTGCTGATCATCAGACATGGGTCTTGTTGGGATAGCCCTCGACCCTGCACCTTAGCCATGGCACAACTACACCCATGCCCTTCCTCTAGGATTCCCGAGCCTGCCTAGGGTTGGGCTATTTCAGGATTTTACTGTCAGGCAATATTCTCTGGGTTTTCAGGGTCTAGGGGGAGAGTGGAGTGCCTAGCCTAGGGTTTACTCTACCATCTTTGCTCCTGGGAGCTCAGATAGTAGATTTTTAAACATCTAGACTGTGGGTTGATAGCCCCAGAATTAGCTGCTGCTGTCTCCTCGGGCCTTGCACTTTCTCTTACCTGCCTCCGACAGATCCCCCGTCCTGTGGTGAAAGGTCTGGGAATTGTCCCTGCAGTGGCTGTTAATGGTTGGGTCTCAGGTCTGTGTTGGTGCAATCCGCGCTCCGTGCTTTGCCTGCCCAGTCCCACGTGTACGCCTTCCTGGACTGAAAATCTGCCATACTCTGTTTCCCACTGGATTCTGCCACTCTAAAATCCATTCAGATTCACTTTTTAGAGGTTATTGAAGGAATTCAGGGAGGAGTTCAGTTGAGTTCCTGCTTTCACTCCACCATCTTGACTGACCCCATCTTAAGTTCTTATTAAATGACTGACTGCAGCTCTAGTGATGAAATCACAGTTAATTTGGAGTATAGAAGTATGAATACTACAAACAGTAAGGACTTTAGGAGTTGAAAGGGAGAAATCAAAATGGGCTCCAGTAGTTTGGGGACTGACTTATGGACCTACACACATGCACACAAGCATGTGTGTGTATGTATTTTCGACAGTCTGAATAACTGATTAAAGATTCTTGGATATGGAATTTTCATTTAAGGTATAAGCAAAACACAGTTATCCTCCTGTTAAGATAGAAGGTGGTTTGTGTCAAAAGACAATGGAATGTTGTTAGAATATTAGAAGTATCTCTGTATACTCACCTAACACTTGCTTTAAAATGAAAACATCACATTTATTACAGCTCTCACATTGACTTCAAATCTGTTTCTAATCAAAGTAAATATTCCAGCCAAAATAATTTGAATGTTTGTAGCCTCCTGGGTGAACTCTCCCTTATTTCTTTTTCATACTGTAAGACATGCCCCTTTTTGTGACTTCTATGTACACAGTGCATTTTCTTAATTAGGTTTTTATGGTGAGTTGGCCATAAACACTTTTAATTTGTAAACCATTCCTATTAATGAACTCATTTTCATCTTGAAAAACTTTTCTTTCACTGTTTTCCTTAGTGGACCTTGTATGTGACCCTGTGAAGCTCAGGGTTGTTTTGTATGTATAACTTTGGATGCTGGAAGAATAACAAAATGAATGTTGGTGCCAAGAGTTCTCAAATTTAATCGTAAGTTCTCTATCCCCTATAGTTCTAATTTGGGAGTTGGTTATCAGTTAGACTTTAACTAGTTTTGTAAGTGAAGATGAAGAATAAGGAAAAAGGCAACAGCCAGGTCTCATATCTTGAAAGAATTTCACTGTATAGAAACAATGTATTTTTTTAAGAATTAAGAAAAAAATCACATTAAAAAAACAAATTGATTACTATATAATTTATATAAATAATATAATTTGTATATAAAGATCTAAATTGTCTTGTGTTATTGCTGGGCATTGGGGGGAAGATCACTTCATCTGATAAGAGGGAGAGGGGTAAAAACCTAATGAGAAATGGGTTTATAATGAGAATAGAAACAGATATATTATGTGCATAATGTCACATATGCAGTGACCTATTTCTGTCATAAACTTCTACTAGGAAGTAATTGAGTTTCAAGTTATATATTTTATCTTTGCTTTTTCTGCATTATTTTTCTTAAAGGGATTTCGCATTTCTTTTTTCTTTTTTTTCTATTTCTTTTCTTAAAACTATTGCTTTTTAAAAATTTATTTGGATCTCTGCATCTTCATTGATAGATGTGAGCCAGTTATTTGGTTAGATGAAGGATGTTGGTTGTAGGTTGTAGGTTAAAGTATCCCTAAAAGAGTATTTTGTATCTTCTCCTACCACAAAGAATTTCCTTATCTTATTTGTTCTCATATTTTATTTCAACCATGTATTCAGTTTTTAATACTGTTAACTGATAGGGCTCATTTCATTCATTAGTTAGATTTAGAATATATTATATCACCAAATGCAAACTGACTCTGTGTCTTTTTATGCTGTTTTTTGACTGCTGAAAAATGGCAGCTTTTTGTTATTCTAAGCTATAGATACTACTTTTTTTTTTTTTGGCACACCGATGTTTTTCTGCCTTAGTGATTATTTTTACAGTTTAAGGCAATTTGATAGGTTTTGCCAAAAGAGTGGGAAGGTTGGGGAAGTACAGGAGTTGAGAGGATGGTTCTCCTTTTGCTATATCACTTACTCTTTATCTTTGAAATTCTAAAGGTAAATTTTGTGTATGAGGTACTAGTGTATTGATTATTAGCCCCAAATTTGATGTTGCTATCACATACATTAACAGTAAAGTAAGGTAGTCATTGTTCAAACATCTCCTGTCACTTGGTTTTGGCCAAAATACACTGCAAGTTTGTTCCTTTTTAAGAAAATAAAAATATAATATCATCCCTTCATTTCTCAGGAATGTTTGGATTAGTCACTTTATTCATTCAGCATAAATTTATAAAGAGCCCACTCTGTGCCAGGCATTAGGGATTCAAAGACAAAAGTGAAAGAGTTTCTGCTATCAAGAAGTTTATATTCTATTAGTTTATATTCTATTGCAGAGGTTCCCAAGCTTCCTTGGTTCACAGCACCCTTAGTGGCTCAGAAATTTTTTCATGGCATCTCTACACTAAAAGAAATAGTTAACAGTTCTGATTATTAAGTAGTTCGGTTCAAATATTTATTAATTTAGTTTTTATGTTCTAACAATTTAGTAATTGTTTGAAAAAATACAACTTATTAAAATTGAAAAAATAAAGAAAATCATTTTTAACCACATGTTTTGGTTATTGGGCTATGTGGGCCTGAACTCTTCAAACCTTGGACACTTCTAGCCTTGTTTCCTTCTTTTTTTTTTTTTTTTGATGGGCCACTTGCTTTTTTTTTTAATCATAGTACTGAGCTTTAACACTCAACAGTGAGATATTCCTCTAGAAAGTTTGAGAAGTTGTGTGACTGAAACTACAAATAACAAAAATATATTTCAAATATTCAACTAGATCTAATATTAAAACTGAACTATTTGAGCTAGTGGAATATTGATGTGTTTCCCTTGAAAATTTTAAGCTGTCTCACTTGAGGCTACTGTGAATTTGCTGCAGCACTGTGGTGCCCAGTTTGGGAACTTTGGTTCTTTTGGGCAAAACAACATGTACACAGAAAAATAAATTTATGGAGAGAGGATGCTGGCATCTAGAGAGGATCAGAATAGATTTCCTGTTGGAGGTGACACTTGAACTGACCTTTGAAGCTGAAGGTGAGGAAGGGAGTGCTTTGTGGGCTAGGGTACATATTATGCAAAAGTACCTCACTAGGCTTCAATTTCTTCATCAATAAAATGAGTGTATTGAAGCAGATGATCCTAAAGGCTTTTCAGCTTTCATTCAGGGATTGAAATACATATACATTTGTGATTGATATACATAGAGATTTGGAGTCCTTTGAGTATGTTGGGCTGCTATGGATATTTTTGTGTCTACCTTTCTGTGATCTTGATTAAGAAGAGAAGGGGAACACTTAGAAGGGGGAGGATTGTAGAAATATTATGAGGGGGAATGTGATCAGACTACTTTATATACCTTTTTAAAAAACCTCATCTTGTTTTTCTTTTTAAAAATGCTTTTGTTTGACTTTTTTAGAAATTAGATTCTTTGTTATTATATGACTTAAGACAAAAAAGACAAGGGAAGGATTTACTAAGGAGTAATTAGTATCAGTGATTTAAGCTTCAGACTAGGGAGGAATTTTTTTTTCTGGTATAAACAACAATAATAATTAGCAATGTTATTGAAATACAGGATTCATTGCCCCAAGGCAGCTATATATGTAGGCTAATAATTCAAAAAGAGAAAGAGTGTTCTCAGAGTATAGGATAAACAGATTAAAAATATAAAGAAATACTTTGGGGAAAAAACAGAACTCACTTCGGAAAGCAATAATAAAGGCATTTACAACAATAATGATAGCTAGCATTTATATAATGTTTAAGATTTGCGAAGTACTTTACATCTTTACCTCATTTGATCCTCACAGCACCCATATAGAATAGGTGCTATTAATTATCCTCATTTTACAGAAGATGAAACTGAGGCTGAGAGAGTGGTTAAGTGACTTGCCCAAGGCCATGAGGTCTGAGGCATTTGAACTCAGGTCTTCTTGACCCTGGGGCCAACACTCTACCCACTTGCATAACTCAGCTGCCTACTATCTCCTGAAATAGTGTCATAAGAACAGTAGCTATAAGACATTGCCCCTATAAACCTGAGGTGCACCTTCCACAAACAGACATAGAGTCAGTAGGAAGAATGGATAGCCTCAATGTCATTTTTCTTCTTATGTTATCCTCATACTCCCAAGCCTAGGTGCAGCTGTATATCCTTTGGACTTTCTGGGCCTGCTTCCCTCTGCATTTCAACCTGATTCTATAGCTACATGTTCCGAGTTTACTCTCTTGGGGGAGTTGTTCCAGTGCAAGATCCTTTTTCTGATGGGGTTTGAGGAAAAAGAAATCTCTCTTCACTAACCCCCTCTGGAAAAGGCTAAAGGGGAAAACTGACTCAAAGGCTGTTACTTCTTCATAGCCAGTTTTCTTCTTGACTCCCAGTTTTGCCTTTCTTAACTGACTGAGCTCGTACAACCTTGACTTTTTCTGAACTTGCTAACTTGCAATTTAAAGACCACCAGGGCATGGCAGGTTTTTAAAAAAACAAACTAATAGGAGGGGACCTCTAATTCCATCAAATTGTGATTGAAAATTCTTCCTAAAGAAGCAAAAAAGTGTAAACATTCCTTTATATTTAATTTAGCAGTTATGAAATACTTGAAGTTTTATATTCCATTCGATCATTTTGCGTGAGAGACACTTAAGGCTTCACATCTTATACCAGCTATGAATTTAGCCAATGAAAGTGTAAAAGAGAGTGAAACTTTTTATCACTGCATTGTCTCTGTTAACTTGGAGAGCTAGTTGATCAGGGGCCCCTTGACGAACCCCAAGATATATATTAGCCTCTACAGGGATATGTAGAGATATGCAGAGTCACGTGGCTAGAATTATACAAAAGAAGCTCTCTATATAGAATTTATGAATCAAATACAAATAAACACCAAAATATCTTGGAGAATTAAGCAAATAAATTGTATTGAAATTGGAGCATCATTATAGATAGAACCATTGCTCACAATTTCACAGACATAACATTGACTATAAAAATTTAAGAACAATTTTGGAATTATACAATACTAGACACTCATGGTATGTGGATACCACATGAAATGAAAATCTTTCAAAAGAAAGAGATTTAGCAGAAAAAAGTTTAAACCATGCAGGAACCAGACCAAAGTATATGTCATCCTGTCTGTTACTAGAGTTCTTCTGAAGAAATTTTCAGTGAGTCTGCAGAAAAATTTACATCCCAATATTTGTGTAATCTTTTTTTAAAAATAAAAATAAAATTTGGTATCTTTTGTTTTTATTTTGCCAATATTTTTTCAATATCTCTTTGCCTCCCAGAGAGCCATCCAATGTAACAAAGAATATTTTTAAAGGAAAAAATCAGCAAAAATTTATCAAAATATTGAAAAAACCTGAAAATATTTAATGTTCAATACTTGTACTTCCCATTTCTGCAAAGAAATGGTTTAGAATTATCTCCTCATATCTCTTCTCTGGGGCCATACTTGTTTTTTGTAGTTTTGTGACATTAACTTTTGATTGTTTCATTTTTCCTCCTATTTACATTATTGTCATTGTATATGTTATTTTTTGGCTCTGTTTACTTTGTATCAGTTCATGTAAATATTTCCATGCTTCTCTGTATTTATATTTATATTCTCTATATATTCTCTCTATATAAATATATTTATATTCTCTCTATATTTATATATGTAAATATATATATATATATATATATTTATATTCTCAGGTTTCTTACAACAGTAATATTCTATTTCATCTATGTATTTATTTGGCCATTCCCCAGTTGAGAGGCATTTATAATAAAGAGCATTTACAGTTCTTTATTATTATAAAATGGCTGCTACAGATATTTTGCTGTTTCTAGGAGCTTTCTTCTTATCAGGGGCATTTTCTCTTTCCATGTTTGTAATTTTTGTCATTTTGCTGGGTGTAAGGTAAAATTTCAGGGTTCTTTTCATTTTCCTTTATCTTATCTTTTACTAGGAGTATCCTTCCCTATTCTTAATAGTTTGCAATTATTCTTTTGGGAATTATATCAAATAATAACAGGGAGAGTGGATGTTCTTGTTTTATTTCTCTGTGTTTTGGGAAAGGTTTTAGTACAGCCCAATTGCATATGATAACTTACTTTTGGTTTTAGATAGATAATTTTTGATATTAAAAAAGTCTCCCTATTTTTATACTTTGTAGGGCTTTTAGAAATGGATGTTGTGCTTCTGTGGTTTGGGATGTTTCCCAGGCAAATAATGTACTCGTATCTGTTTGTATTAACTCACATTTTCTCCAACAATGTACCATAGAAGATGGGATTTTAATTGAGACTTGAAGGAAGCCAGGAGGCAGAGGTGATGAGGGAGAACATTCTAGACATGGAGAACAGCCAGAGACTTCTTTGTGGAACCACAAAGAGGCCAGTGTCACTACTGCATCAAAGAGTATGAGTTAGGAAGTAAGGTATAAAAATACTGGAAAGATAGGGGGGTGAGGTTATGAAGGGCATCGAATGCTAAACAAAGGAGTTTATATTTTGTCCTGGAGGTGAGGCTTTGGAATTTATTGAATAGAGAGGGTGATATGGTTGAACCAGCACTTTAGGGAAATCACTTTGATGGTTAGATGGAGGATAGAGTAGAGAAAGGAGAGACCAGTCTACCCGCAGGCTGTTGCAATAGTCCAAGTGTGAGGACCTGCCTGTGCTACGGTGATGGCAGTGTCAGAGGAGAGAAGGGGGCATCTTAGATGTTGCACAGGTGAAATTGATAGGTCTAAGTAATAGATTGGCTATGCTGGGGCTAGGAGGGTAAGAGTGTTGAGTACTTAAGGATAACATCTAAGTTGGAGTCTGAGGGACTAGGAGGATGCTGTCTTCTTTTTTTGGTAATAAGGAAGGTAGGGGCAAGGGAAGTTTTAGGGGAAAAGATAAAGAGTTTAGTTTCTGACATACTGAGTTTAAGATGTCCCTTAGACATCTAGTTTGAGATGTTTAAAAAGCTTTTGGAGATAAGTGATTGGAGGTCAGGAGAGGTTAGGGCAGGATAATTTGAGAATCATCCCCATAGAGGATTGTCATTAAATCCATGAGAACTGATGAGATCACCAAGTGAGGTAGAGAGGGAGAAAAGAAGAGGGTTCAGGACAAAACTCTGTGGGACTCCTATGGTTGTCATAGACAACATAGAGCATGACCTGGATGAGGATCCAACAAAGAAGGGTCTGATAGGTAGGAGGAGAACCAGGAGAGAGTGCTGTTCCTAAACCTAGAGAGAAGAGAGTGTGAAGGAGAAGAGGATTATCAACCATGCTCCAGAGGAATGAGAATTGGCAAAAGGCCATTGAATTTGGCAATTAAAAGATCATTGGTAACTTTAGAGAGAGCCCTTTCAGTGGAATGATGAAGTAGGAAGCCAGATTGTAAGGGGTTAAGAAGTGAGTGAGAGGGGCAGCTAGTTGGTACAGTGAATAGAGCACCGGCCCTGGAAGCAGGAGAATCTGAGTTCAACTCCTGCCTCAGACACTTAACACTAGTTGTGTGACCTTGGGCAAATCACTTAACCCCAATTGCCCTGCCCTCCTCTCTCTCAAAAAAAAAAAAATAAACAAAAGAAGTGAGTGAGAGTAGGGAAAGTGGAGGCACCTATTGTAGATGGCTTTTTCAAGGAATTTGGCCACAAAGGGCAGAAGAGATATAGGGTGATAGCAGGGATGTAAGGATCAAGTGAGGGTTTTTTGAGGACAGGGAAGACATCAGCAGGTTTATAGGTAGTGCTGAAGAAACCATTAGACAGGAAGAGATTGAAGATAAATGATGAGAATGACAAAGGGGGCAGTATATTGGAGGAGATGGGATGGAATGGAATCACTAGTGCAGATGGAAAAATGGACCAAAGCCACCTCTTTCTGTGAGACATGCATGATTCAGGAGATAATGGCAGAAGACCTCTGAGTGATAGGAGATGAGGAAGAGGGGAGAAGAGGTAGCTCATGGTGAGTGACCTCAGTTTTCTCAGTAAAATTTGAGGCAAGGCGGCAAGATGGTACAGTGGTTAGAGTGTTGGACTAAGAGTAAGGTAGACCTGAATTCAGATGCAGCCTCAGACACTAGTTGTGTGATCCTAGAAAATATTATCTCCAGTGCTTAGCATAGGGTCTGACATAGTAGGTAATTAATGTTTATTGATTGATTGATTGATTAGCTGCCAGGTTGGGGGGGGGGTGCAGGGAATGAGAGTCATGGGAGGTTTGAGGAAAGAAGAAAAAGGCTTGGGAGAGTTGTTGTGGAAAGTGGGATATTCAATTGGTAAGGGAGTTGTAGAAGGATTACCTGGTACCCTTGAGGGCTCAGCTGAGATAATATAAAGTGAATTCATAGTGTACATAGTACTGAATTTGAGGGAAGCTAGGTGACACAGTGGACAGAGTACCAAACCTGGAGTCAGGAAGACTCATCTTCCTGAGTTCGTCTGGCCTCAGACACTGGCTTTGTAGGCAGGTCACTTAACCTTTTTTGCCTCAGTTTCCTCATCTAAAATGAGCTGGAGAAGGAAATGACCAACCACTCTGTGACCCTAAATGAGGTCATTAAGAGTTGAACGTGACTGAACAACAACAAAAATCTGAACAGTTTTGTGATTTCCCCACTTATTCAGCAGTCTGGGTGTGTAGGAATGAAGGTGGTAGGTGTGATCCAAGGCTGAGGCTTGATAGTGCTGATATGTTAAGGGAGCCAAGGACTTGGGAGAGGAGGACAGTGTGGAGCTGAACTGGTTCACCCAGGGGTTAAAATAGGGAAAAGAGGAGAGAGTGGCTAGTGTAGGGAAGATGGCCTGGAGAGAACTGAGGGGTTGAGGGATTGAAAGTTGTGGTGTGGAAGAAGACTAGAGTTTGGTAAGGGGAGGCCCCTCAGAGGGAGATATAGAAAGCTAATAGATCATGGTCAGATATGGGGATTGGTGGGTGACAGCACAATGAGGGTATGGTTATCTGTGGGTGTGGCTGAGGTAGGGTAGGAGGAGTGAGTCATGGGAAATGAATAGATTGAGGAACTGAGAAGTCACCGAGGACAGGGTCAGGAGTAGGAGAGAGGAAGAAAATTATGAGCCAGGTACTGAACTCATTGAGAAAAGAAGGAAAATAACTTGGAGGTCTGTAGACAATAGCTACCAGTATTTTGATTGGGTAGTATGGCATATGAATGGCATGGAGAGTGAGGAGAAGATGTTATTGAATGATGATGGTAGGGGGGGAGCTTGGAAGTGGCAGTGGGGAGCAAGGAATATTCTAATTATTTTGCCTCCACCAGGAGGAGAATGAGTGAAAGTGCAGCCAATACTGGAAAGGATATCCAGGAAGGCTGTGTCATTAAGAAGGATCCAAGTTTTAGTGATTACTAGAAGGTGAAAGAAGTGGAAGAGGAAAAAATTTAGGATGAAGGGAAGTTTGTTGAGTATGGAATAGATATTCCTGGATGGAAGGAGTGGTTTAATTGGGACTTTGGGATCAGAAGGTTGAATGAAATGAGAATGAGGAATTGAGAGATGGGAGCAGGGGGATGAGCAGTGGGGTTTGACTGATGATCACTGGCATGTGTAAGGTATGACCAAGTGTGAGAATGTTCATTATTGAATGGAAGGCACCACTCCTCTTACCAGAGGAGGCTTGCAGTCAGTCAGGAGACAAGTGTAGCTCAAAATAACCCTTTGAGAATTTGTGATTCTATTTTCTTTTGGGAATCTATAGGATCCTCTGCTTCATTGGGTGTTGATTCATTATCTTTTGTCTTAAAATATTTATTTAGAGATATTTGGATTGTTTAGATTTTTTTGAAGACCAGCTTCCCTTCTGTTTTAACATCTCTGTTAATCTCTCAGTTTTCTGTCTTTTAAACTTTTTTCTACTCCTGAGATCTTTGCTTAATTCAGTCTTTTCCCCTCATATTTCCTTTATTTCCTTCCTTCCTTCCTTTTCTTGCTCCCCCTCCCCCATTGCTCACTTTCTGTCTCTGTTCCCTTTGATGACAACTTTCCCAGGAATATACCTCAAAGTTGCCTCAGCATGCTCTCACATTGGAGAATTTACTTTTTGCCGACTTCAGTTCTTGTACTAAGGAACTTCTGGGGAGACAGAACTCACCCTAGATGGATGCCAGTCCCTTTTCCTTCAGGCCTGGCTTAGCCCACCCTCATCCCTCATTCCCTCCACATTAGCACCCTGCTTCATTTCAAATCTTCCTTAATTTTCTAATTCCTGCTCCAGCTCAGTGCATAAATGCTACTGTCCCAGACAGAGTAGGATTTTGCTTGTCTATACTTCTAACCCAGGGGATGAGATGGGGAAGAATTTAGTTGTGTTCCTTGTTGCCACAGAATAATGAGGTGAGGGCTGCAATTATGCTGGCAGAGACTGCAGCAGCAGCAAGTGAATTGCTGAGTGAATCCCAGATCACATATCCATGGGTCCTGTAGTCCTTCCTTACCAGAGTTTGGGGGAGGGGAGGGGCTGATGGGCAAGGATATTAAATAAGTATTTTAGGAATTAGCCTTCTCTGTTATTAACTCATCAGGTTATTCAGACTTCTTGGCATATTGGGCTGTGGAGTCAGCTGCAATTACTTTATCTCTTGTATGTAATTCTTATTTTGGGAAGTTTTAAGAGTTTGTAAGGATTATAGAAAATGTCTTCATTTTCCTGGTCACTTGACTTAAGTCTACTAATTAAATTATAGAAAACAGTCATCTTATCCACTTGTCCAGTATTCTATAAAAGATCGACTATGTAGACAGTGTAATACCTTGTCCTTAGACCGTTTCTATTAAAAAAAATGAGAACTATGAGAGAAAGGTGAAGATAATAATGTCATATTCTAATAATTACATAGAGGTGAAAAGTTTGCAAAGCATTTTGCACAAATGATAATTACTTGCCTTGTGTGAATTCCTGTGCATTTACCCTTCAGGGATGGGGAGGCGAGGTGGTGTACCATAGGCCCATGCAATATCACAACTATATCCACCCACACCTCACTCATTCCCTTACTTTGTATTATTGCAGAGAATGGTAGGTTGTAATATGATTATATGACTGTTTTAGGGATACAGTATATTTTAGGGATATAGATATTTGGCCATCAGATAGTGTTCTAGTTAACCACAAGTAATCTACTTCCTTTTCTATTACTCCTTCCTCCCCCATGTTTTCTTATAGTTGGGTATGGATATGGGCTGGAATATGCTCTCCAAATGACCAAAAATAGGAAATATCTTTCATTTCTGCTCTTTAAGATTCCATCTGTGGTTTGGCTCTTTCCTCCTTATTCATGACTTCCCATTCATAAGATTTGACAATTTGCTCTTATTGGCCATATGATTTATTGGAAAAATCAGTTCCAGTAACTCTAAAAAGACTTTCAGATAGCAAGCTGCAGGATAGTGGAAACTTGGTTTTATGCCCCTTTCTCCTTAATTATCTTCCTAACCTGAAAAAAGTAAAAATTGGGGATGTAAAGGAAAGATTTGGGAAGTTTTTTTTTTTTTTAAAGCAATCAGGGTTAAGTAACTTGCTCAAGGTTACACGGCCAGTTATTTCTGGGCGTGGTGCTGAGTATCTTAGCCCGGATTTGATCCAGGTCATCCCGACACTGGAGCCGGTGCTCTTACTCGCTGAGCCACCTGGCCGCCCCTAGTTTTTTTTTTTTTTTTAAAGAATTTCAAAGATTTCTTTAGCAGTTGTTCCTAGAGTAGAGAGAAAGAAGAAGTGCTGGAGTCAACTTTGCTTAGTCTCACCATGGCTGACCTGATGTATCACTGAGCTGTCTCTGACTCTACTCTGCCCCTTCCTCCCTTTTCCAGGTCTTTGGCGGATCCCCGTGGTGAAGCAATCTCAGCTTGCCTTCCTCTTGTAGTCCTTAGTTTTCAAGAGATCACAGTAGGAAAAACCCCCAAGTATAAATAGATGTTTTACCCTAAAACATGTAAAATTGTCAAAGGGGGAGAGCCAGACTCCCACTTCCTGCTAGGGCTAAAGCAATCTTGGGTCAATATTAGAATGGGAGATTGGGAGAGGCACTCTGTATAAACCCTGCTATTCATGTATTAATCGTATTTGAACTTCACTACAGCCCTGTGCAGTAGATATAACTCCATTTTACAACATGGAAACAGCCTCAGAGGGTTTGTGACTTCAAATCTAAGTCTGCCTTCTTCCAACTCTAGTATTCTATCCATTGTCAACCTACTATAGGGAACCAAAAAACCCCTAACACTTCCTTAGAGTATATTTTCATAATTTCTAAAATTTACATTCTTTGAAAAGTAAAGTCATATTATGTTGAATTTATCTTAATACCCTTTGGGACTTTTTCCAAATCTTACTTGCATTGACATATCAGGTCCACAGATTTTTGGGGTAACTGTGAGCAGTTGTGGCTTCTGGTATTATTGCTCATAGCCCCCATCTGGTATGCTCCTCTAAGTTTGATTAACCAGTTGATATCAAGTAGCTTCTAGGTGGGCATATTTACTGAGAAGGTATAGCAAGGAGATAAGTTACAAAAACCTCTCCAAACCTGGGGTGCCTTCTCCTCTCTGTGCACACAAGGAGAGGAGGCTCAAACTTGATATACAGAGGTACAGTGTAGAAAACACATGTGACCAGTGGTTACCCCCTGACCCTGGGCATCTTTTTCTCTCTTTGCAGTCTCTACCAAGTTTACTTCTGGGTCTAGTGGAGCTGATGGATCTTGTTCACTTGGGCTAGAGCCTTATGGGACTCAGTCCATTGCTGGGTTGAGTTAAGAAGTTCATTCCTCAGGGTTACCTCCGTATCAGATTCAATTACTACTTCTGCTTCCTCCTATAGTCTCTGTTACTGATTCTGGTCACCAAGGGTGACCTCTGATGGTTCTTCCAATCTTTTGAACCTTATGAGGGCATAATTTAGACCCTATTCTGTATCCACATACTCATTCACATAAGATTAGGAAGGAATAAATACAAAGGAGTCAAGCACCATGCATTTAGGAGTCACTGACAGTAGGGTGTGGAGATAAGAGATGCTGCCCTAACTTCCATGTGGTGGCTCATAGCAGTTCTTGCTTTGCTAGTTGCCAGGAAGAAAAAGTACCTAAGTGCTGAGACAGGAGTGTATCTTTTGAAAGAGAATTCAGTTCTCACTGTCTTCAGTCTATTAGTCTGGGAAGCTGTGGAGAAAACTCCTTGCCACAGTCAGTCATGGCTGGCAGAAGGTATCCCAGCCCTTAGTGTGTTAGGTTTGCAGCGGTTAGAGAATATTGTGCATGCTTTAAAGACCAGACCCTTGTTGGCCAGTCTCTTGTTACACTTATATTTTGCCTAATATGGCAAAATATAGAGACCTATTTTTACTCTACAGTTAGATTGAGAACCATGTGATTTTGTAAAGTCAAAATGAATGATAGCTGTCTCTTTTGGCCGACTTGCTGTAGTATTGGACTTTGTATACTATTGTGAACTATAGCATTATTTTCAATTGGTCTCCCTTTTCTCCTGGGTATTAACATAACCCACCTTGCACTTTTACAAATTTGATCATAGAAGGAGCAGATAGATTGTTGATTTTTTTTGTCTCTCCTGTACCCGTCTAAGGCTGACGAATGGTGCAGTCAGCTTTCAGAGTTGATGTAACCAAGGAAATATTTTGATAACGTCCAAGTAGCTGTATAACTTTTCTCTTAGGAAGACCTAGAAATGTTTAGGAGCTAAATGGTTGATGTAAATTCTATCTTGAGAGCTAATATTTTGCTCCTCTATGTACAAAAACATAGAAATACCATAATTTGAAAGGAACTTTTCACATTCCTTCTTCCTTGCTCCCTCTTCAAATTCACAAAACCTTTCAAATTTTTTTTGGCCTAGTCTTTCCTGTGAGTAGTCACTGCTCTCTACTCAATTGTTTCCTCTTGCCTGACATTCTCTACCTTTTCGAGAATTAAAGTGATACAATGGAAAGGTACTATCACTGGAGTCAGAAAAAACAGATTTCCAACCCTAGTCCTTGCTACCTGGAGAAAAAACCCTCACTTGATCTTTCCATATCCGCATACTATCATCTTTTTTCTTTTTTGCCCTTTGTAACTAAGCTCCTCAAAAAAGTTGCCTACATAAGGTACCTCCACTTTCTCTCCTTTCACTTCTAAACACCCCTCACAATCTAGCTTCCAGCTTTATCATTCCATTGAAATTGCTATCTCCAAAGTTCATAAGGGTCTCTTATTTACCAATCAAGTGGCCCTTTTTCAATCCTTGTCCTACTTGATAACTCTGTAGTGTTTGACATGATCACTCTATCCTCTTTGATGTCTTCTCTCTAGGTTTTTGGAATACCACTCTACCCTGATTGTTCTCCTACCTGACTGCTCTTGTCCGTCTCCTTTGCTTCATTATCTTTTAGATCATACCTTCCAGCTGGGGTTAGCTCCTGGGCCCTCTTCTTCTAGACTGTTAAACTTGGTGATCTCATCAGTTCCCATGTTTAATGACCATCTCTGTGCTGGTGATTCTTAGATCTGCCTCTCCTGCCTTAACTTTTCTGCTGATTCTTTTCTCTAGTCTCTCTGACTTTCAGACATCTCTTGCAGGATTTCCAATAGATATCTTTAACTCAGTATGTCTAAAATTGAACCAATCATCTTGTCCCCCTTAATCCTAACTTCTCTTTTACCAAAAAAAAAAAAAAAAGGCAGTACTATTTTTCTAGTCCCTCTAGCTTGCAGACTAGTAGTTGTCTTGAACTCTTCACTCTCTTGGCCTCCAACCCCCACCCCATATCCAGTCTGTTGCTGAGGTCTTTGTAACATCTCTTGAATATTCTCCCTCCTCTCCTCTGCCACTGTTTATACTGTATAGTACAGGCCCTTATCACCTCAATACCTGTACTATTTCAATAGCCTTCTAGTGGGTCTGCCTGCCTCAAGGCTCTTCCCACTCTAATCCATTTTTATTCAGCTACCAAAGTGATCTTGCTAAATCAAAGGACCATTCATATAATCCCCCCTACCCAGTGAACTCCAGTGGCTTTCTATAGCTTGCTCTATATTTGACATATATGTATGTCCTTTCTTTTACATAAAAGTGTATATGTGTATATATAAACACATTATCTATAGCAGTTCTTTTTGTGGTAGCAAAGAGCTGGAAGCAAAATAGAGGTTCATTGAGGAATGGCTAAAGGAATTATATTCCATGATTGTAATGGAATATTATTGTCCTGTAATAAATGAGGAGCATGGTGAATATAGAGAAGCATAAAAAGACGAACTTGATAAAAATAAAGCAAGCAAAACAAGGAAAACGACATATGGAGTGATTGTACTAATGTGAGGGAAAGAACAGTCACCAAATCATTGAAATGGAATGTTGTGATATTATAAAGAACAAGCCTAGCTCAAAAATAGAGATATGAGAAAATACTTTGCCCCTTTCCTTTGAATAAGACTAGGCCCAGAGTTATGAAACATTTGTGTATTTGAGGTGGTGTTCGTTTTTGCTGAATTTTTTTTCTTCTTTTTCTTAAAAATAAAATTATTATAAGATATGGCCCTCTGGAAGGATAGAGGGAAATTTGTTGATGTAAAAACAAAAACTATCATAAATATCTGTTTAGATTAATCAACAAACATTTGTTAAGTATCTGCAATGGACCAGGCAGTATTAGAAATATTAGTGGCATTTTCCTGACTCTTGTAACTTTGTCATAAAAGGAAACATTTAGTTTGGATTAGTTCTGAGTTTGAACCTTAGCTCTGCTCTATGTTAACTCTTTGACCTACGGTAATTCACTTTTCCTCTTTGGCCCCTATTTTTCCTTTTAGTGAAGTAAGGAAGTTGTACTAGATGTTGAAGGTCTCGTCTAACTTTAAATTCTATGATCCTTTGTATTGGTCATCCTATTTAATTTCTTCCCTATAAAAAGTTTTCAGTCTCTTTTGCTTTAATTTTCCTTTGTTGGAGTTAGTATGTGATAATTGTAGTAGAATTCAGGGAGGGGAGAATAAGACTCTCTTTAAAAAAAATCAGCATCAGGTGCTTTGCCACATGAAAGTAACCTAATGGCATTCAAAACCTCTTCTTCAACTGGAACTTCGGGTAGGGAGGGGTTGACTTCAACCTGAGGTAAACAGTCAGTGGCATTGATTGATGATGGTCTATTGAGAACACTATGAAAGTTTTCAGTCCATCTCTCCATCATGTCCTTAACACTAATCAATGTGGCCCCATCAGCACTGAGTAGTTGAGATGCACCATATGTCTTTGGCCCAAAAATAACCTTTAGGGTATCATAAAAGCGCTTTGGATTGTTACTGTCAGCATAAAACTGAATTTCATCTGTCTTACTGTTTCAAGAATCCTGCATCTCTCTAGGCTTTGTTTGTATCCTGCTGGTAAAAACTCTGTGGAGTTCTCATTTTTCATTTAGCAGCTTCTGAATTTCCCCATCATTCTCATCAAACCATTCTTGATGTTTGTGACTGCTCTGACCCAGATGAGCAAATGTAGTGCTATACACCAAATCTCTGAAGCTGCCCCCCTCCTTTTCTGCTCCACTGTTGCCTACTGTGTTGTTGGCTCGACTTCCCTCAAAGTTAGCAACAAACTGTTCCTTCTCAAAGAAGAGCTCTGATTTGTTGACATTAATTCTTCTGATAGTCATTTTGCCTTGGGGATACCCCTTTTGTTGAAGGCGAATATTTCAAATATTTTGCTTGGAGAGGATAAGTCTATGATCAGTCCAGCACTCTGTACCACACATTGCCTTTGTCAGTCTCATATCCCGTTTGTCTCTTCTCTTTATAATCACCTTGTCTATTAAATGCCAATGTTTGCTGCACGGGTGCATCCATGAAGTTTTATTGCATTTAGGTTAATGGAAGCTAGTTTTGCTTTTTAGCATAATGTTTTCAGCTGTGTTGTCAAATGCCTTCAATTAGGACAAACATGGCATCAAGGTTACCTACCATATTGCTGGTAAATTCTTCAAGTTGAAAAGGTTACAAGCCAAGACCATAGTGGAAGGAGTGTTGCTTTATGATTTTCAGTTTGCAGATGATTATGCACTCACAATGCAGCCTCTGAAACTGAGATGCAACAAAGTACGGATCAGTTCTCTGCTGATTGTGCTAATTTTGGCCCAACAATTAACACCAAGAAAACGGAGGTGCCCACAGCATCAACCACCACCACACCATCCGTACATGGAACCATAGGTTAGAGAAGTTTTGAATGCTGTGAATAAATTTACTGACTTTGGTAGTGTACTTTCCAGGGAGGTACACATTGATAATGAGGTTGATGCATACATTGCCAGAGCTAGCTCAGTGTTTGGGAAGCTTTGAAGGGGAGTGTGGGAGAGAAGAGGTATTAAACTGACTACCAGACTGAAGGTCTACAGAACTGAGGTGCTCCCCTTATTGTTGTATGCCTGTGAAAATTGGACAGTATACCAGTGCCATGCCAGGAAACTGAATCGCTTCCATTTGAATTGTCTTAGGTGAAGATCACCTGGCAGGATAAAAAACTAGAAACTGAGGTCCTTACTCGAACTAAAGTGCCAAACATTCAAACTTTACTTTAGAGAGAGTGCAACTCTGATTGGCTGTTATGTTGTTGAATGCAAAACGTACACTTGCTATAAAAAGACTTTTATAGAGAACTCACACAGAGCAGGCATTCACATGGTGGTCAGAAGTGATATAAGGACACTCTCAAGGGCTCTCTCAAGAACTTTGGAATTGATTGTGTGACATGGGAGACACTGGCACAGGACGGCTCAACATGGTGTGCCCACATCAGAGCAGGTGCTGTGCTCTATGAGTTAAACAGAATTGAGACAGCTCAAAGGAAACGCAGGATGTGCAGATTTGGAGAATCCACCCCAAATGTTCACATGGACTATTTGTGCCTGACCTGTTGGTTAGAGCTTTCTGAGCTTGTATTGGTCTGAACAGCCACAATTGGATACACTCTAACTTGACTCTAGCATAGTGATGTCCAGGATGACAACCAGCAAACCAAATAATATACTTTATAGCCAACTTTTTGGATCCTATCAGTGGGATAGAGGGATTTTTATCTCTTCTAACTTCCCAAGAGGTCAGTCTCATCAGATCCTACTACTGGAGGAAGACATTTATAATTAACTTATTTATGTTTCTTTGAACTTTCCTTTGTTTCCAGAGCTCTTACTTTGGGTGCAGTATAGTTTAATTTAACTTTGTAATTACAGCATTGTCATTAGCTTGTGGTTGTAATAAATAAATTTTTAGAATTTATATTAATTTTTAGGTTATCAATGAATTTAGTATGCTTGGAAAATTTGTATACATTCATACATTCTACTATGTTCCTTTTGCTTGTTATGATTAAGGTCAAGTATATAGTTTTTATTTTGCCAACATTAGGTTTGAATAGTTTGTAACTTGAGAAGATAACAGTAAAATTAGTTTATGCTTATTTGCTAATTTTCCTGATTAACTTGCATGAAAAATGCAGAACTTTTTTTGTGACAAGAGAGCCCAATTTGATGCTTTTTGTTGCTTTTAAAGTTAACTTTCTCTTCCTGATTTGAAAAAGGTTTCTAGGCAGAGAATTTCATTGAGTGTAACTTTCTCATTTTATATTTTTCAGCAGTCTACTTGTATTCTGAGCAAGGAAAGATATATTTCTTTGATCCTCACTTGAGTCCTTTAGCTAGTGCTTTACTGAGTCTTATGACTTGTTTTCAGAAATGACAGTGTGTATTGAGTCATAGTATGTTACAGATCTCAAATTCAACCTTCTCTTTTTACAGAAGAGGAAATTCAGACCCAGAAAAGGGATTTGGTCATACAGAGAGTTGCAGAGCTGTGATTTGTTGTTGTTGTTGTTATAATTGTTTGCTTTCCTTCTCTAAGAGGACCAGGCCATTAGGGAGGTGATGCCATGACATACAAGTGAATTGGATTTAAGTGAGGGAGGGAGGGCTGTGCAAAGTCACCAGTCTTACTTTCTCTTCTGGAGCCATTTGGGTCCAGATATAGATCAGGATGCCTAGAGATGGCCCTGGATGCAGTAGGAGACCTTGGCCATTTTAAGCAAAGCTCTCAGTTTGACAGAAGGAATGCCCATTCAGTGGTTAAGGCTAGGTAAGAAATGAGGCAGAGAATGGCCTTTTTTACCTAGTCCAAAAATAAGAAAAAAGACAATCTGGGAGGGGAAGACCCTTAGGATTTCTGGCCCAAACAGAAACAATTGCTAATTACATTCACTCTGAGCCAGTCAGGGCCCAAACAGTGACCAAGTGGGACTTGGCCTAGAATTTAAACCCATGCTATAACTCTTAACTCCAGTGCTCTTTCTTCTACACCATGATGCCCTCAGAACAAATAGAACCTATTTTTCCATCACCAAAGAGGAAACCTTGTAGTTTGTATGCTACTGTACTGTCAGAGCAGTTGTCCTGCACTTGGTGAAGCACTTTTAGTAAAACAACCTCTTATATGGAACAATTTAGTGGAGGAGGAGACTAGATTATTTTTCTGAATTATAATGTAGTTTAAAAGATGCAGTTTTATTTTATTTGGGTATTAAGAGAGACAAAGCCGAACCAAAGACTGACTAGCAGTGGTCTGGTAGGGACCTGCTTTAATGACAAGATCAGAATAATTTTTAGTTACATAACAGTGCTATTGCTAAAGTGCTGAATGCAAGATTCTGTTAAATTTCTTGTATCTTTTCTTCCTCTCAATCTTGTTTATATTCTCAATTTGCTCAATAAATCCTTTCCCCCACCCTGGCTAATTCAAAGGTAAATATTAATCCAGACATTTTTGCATTATTATAAATTTTGAATTTTTGAAATTCCAAATAATTGAGTATATGCTGTTTTATCAGAAAGACATTGATGATATTGTTTTTTAATAATCAATTCTTGTTGACAATTAGGGTTTTGCTCTTGCTGACTGAATACCATCCAAGTACATGAGCTTGTTTTATAGATGGTATAATGTCCTTTAAGATCCTCATGGTTTCCTTCTTTTATGCTTTAGGAAGTTTATTTTAGGTGAAAAGTTATGAGTTCAGACACAGTTGCTCCAAATCCCCAGTCAGGAGAATCCCTAGCGTTTAGCTGCACAGTTTAATTCACTGGAAACATTCGGTTAACAAAAGAGAATGTTATATTTTAGTGTTGGTAGATAGAAACCTACCAGGAGGTGAAGTTACAGAAAGAGAACACCTTTTCTCAGGTCTTCATTCATCCTGGGTCTTCTGAGATGAAATGAGATAATCTGTGGAATTGATGATCCTCAAGATCCTTAAACTGTTACAGCTTAGTCCTGTATTTCTTCCTCTAGGGTGTATTGGAATGCCATTCTTTTTCTAATCTTTTTAATGAATGCTAGTTTGGTAATTTATAGACAATCCCAAGGGACATGGTTAAGTTTCTTCAACCTATTCAAATACCATTCTTGTGTGGTATCACTACAGTTCTAAGGAATTTCCCACCTTAGTCTAAGGACTTTGTGAGATTGATTATTTTTATTGAGGTAGTTGTGTAGTTTTAGGAGGGATCCCAAAACTGTTGAGGTACAGGGCAGAGTCATCAGGAAAGAATTCTCAGACTCAAGCAGTCTGCCAGTCAAGTGGCAAAAGTTTATTGTAATGCTATATAGTGAGCAAGGGTTCTTAGGCAACCTAAAAGGGTGCGGTTGAAGTTCATGTAGGAAAAATTACAGTGAAGTATGTGCCAAATATGTTAATTAGATGTTTCAGGGTGGGATTAGGGAGTGGTTAGGGAGTGGTCAATTCTTAAAGGAACACAAACTTTTTGTATCTACTGTGCAGATGTTTTATCAGAAAGTTGGGGGGAGGGCGACACTGAGCGGTGTGGTTTTTAGGCCCGCAATGTCACAAAGTCAACTAACAGTCAGGTCTGCCCTATCTGTTACCTGTAAGTCATCTGGAAAGAATTCGTGGACTCTAGCAGTCTTCCAGTCAAGTGGCAAAAAGTTTATTGTAATGCTAATAAATCAGCGAAGCTTATTAGGGAACTTCAGCTTAATGGGGGTGATGCCCAGCTTATATAGGAAAAGTTCAGTGAGTGGTGTGCCAAGTATGCTAATTAAGTGGTGACATACAGTTTCTGTACCTGGGGTGCAGATGTCATTCACTATTGGAAATGGTAGGATGGGTTTCAAAGGGGTATGTTTTTTGTCTACTCTTTCTGTAACAAGATAACCTCAGAAGTTGACATCTATAGCTTGACCTCTGGATTGTATACAGTAACTGTGGGAATCAATAAATGATCATTCTGCTGGTACAAAATAGTCCTGTTCATACAAGGGAAATTCTACAGAGGTCAGCTTGTTCTTGTAACAGGGAGAGCTAATTTGCCTCACTGGGGCCCACTCATGGGTTATGCCAGAGATAGGGTCTTTGGACTGGGGAAAGATATGGTCCTAAGGCTAGGTTCCAAGCACAAGCACCCCATCATTAGGATTGAATAAATCAGTCACTCTGCCCTTATTGTATGGAATGAACAATCAGATTTGTTGATCAGTCTATCAGCAAGCATTTATTGCCTATAATATTCCAGGAACAGGACTTGTTGCCGAGGATACAAAGACAAGTCCTTGTCCTTAAAGAGTTTCCATTCTATTAGGGTTATAACACATAAAAGTTAAGTATGAACACAATGCATACAGAATGAATATAGTGAAAAAAAAATGGAGGGGGGTAAGGCACTTAGCTATATGGATTAGAAAGTCCATATCAATCTCACTTAAGCAGGGTTTTGAAGGAAACAAAGGATTCTAACAAGGTAAAATAGAAATGCAAATGTGCAGAAATTGTCATGTGTGAGAAACAGCAATTAGGCCAGAATTTCTGGATGTCAAATATGAGAAGAAGAGTAATAGTAAAATATTTAGAAAGGTAAATTGGAGCCAGGTTATGAAATGCTTAAATGTTAAACAGGGGAGTTTTTACTAGATCCTAGAGGGAGTCATTGCAGTTTATTGAGGAGTGGTACAATTAGTTCAGTGTATAGAAGAGGAATAGAAAGGAGAGATACTTTAAGCAGTTAGGAGGCTATTATAGTCCAGGCAGTAGATGGTGAGGACCTAGACTGGGGTGACAGTTGTATGTGTAGAGAGGAGAAAAATGTGAGATTGTGGAGGTAAAAATAAAATTTGGCAACTGACAAGTTATGTTGAGTAAAGAAAAGTGAGAAGTCAGAAATAATGCCAAGGTTGTAAACTTGTATGCCTTGAAGGATCATGGTTTCCTTGACAGAATCAGGGAAATTTGAAGTGTGGTCTAGTTTTGGATGCCAATGGGACTTCCAGTGGAAAAATCCAGTAGGGAGGTTAAGATGTGATTGGTTTCAGTACCAAGACCTGGGCTATCTGTATAGATTTGTAAGTATTTGCATAGAGATGATAAAGAAACCCACGTGAATTCTTTATTTCATCAAATGAGAGTGTAGAGAGATAATAGAAGAAAATGTAGGACAGAGCCTTAGGGTACAACCACTGTTATGGGGAATAATGTGGATTATGAACTTGTAAAGGAGATTGAAAAGGAATGGTCAGACAGGTAGGAGGAGAAGCAAGAAAGAATAGAATTGTGAAAACCCAGAGAATAGAGAATATCTAGGAAGAAGAGGGGATTCTTTTAGAATCAGTTTTAGATGCTTCAGAGAGGTCAGGAGGGATGAGGATTGAGAAAAGGTTGTTAGACTTATCAGTTTAAGAAATCAATGGTAACTTTGGGGCAAGAGCAGTTTCATTTGGAAGAGTGATTATTCAGAGCCTGTATTTGATTAAGTTTTTTAAAAATAAATTTTTATTGATGTCTTCTATTTCTTATATCATAAGTTATGTCCAGCATCCCTTCCCCTATGCTTCCCAGAGAGCCATCCAATATGACACATAGTATTTTTTAGAGAGGAAAAAAAATTCAGCACAACTGATCAGTACTTTGAGAAAATCTGAAAACCTGTGCAATGTGTAATACCTGTGGACCTCTTACTATCCCGAAGGAGGGGCTTGGGGATGGCCTTTCATGGCTCTTCATTTGAGTCCCTCTTGATCTTTGTAATTTCGTTACATTCACTTTTAATTTTTTGATGTGTAGTTTTTTACGTTGTTGCAGGTGTATATTGTTTTCTTGACTTGCTTCACTCTACATCAGTTCATATAGATCTTTCCATTCTTCTGTTCATCACATTGTATGGAATTCACACACATAATTTCTTATGACATAGTAAATATTCTATTACTTTCACAGTTTGTTTAGCCATACACAGTTGATGGGCAGCTTCTTATTCCACTTTTTTTGCTATCAGAAAAAAAATGCTGCTATAAATATTTTGGGAACATGGGGATTTTCTTCTTTATCTGTGGCTTCCTTGGGGTACAAGCCTGGTAATGGAATGTGTGGGTCAAAAGGTATGGGCATTTTAGTCATTTGCTTTCATTTGTAAAATGGTTGTACCATTTTACAGCTCTGCCAGTAGTGTTTTAGTGTGCCTATCATTCTACAACCAACCTCTCCCACATTGAACATTGCCATTTTTTGTTTTGATCAGGATTATTTTGATGTGCAATTCTCTTAGTAGTTTGGAGTGTTTTTTCATGTGTTGTGAATACTTTGCAATTCTTTTGAGAACTGTTTGTTCATATCCTTTTGTCATTGTTTTACTGCCTGTTTTTCTTTCTTTTTTAATGTATAGTTTTTTAATGTATAGTTTAGAGGGTAGCAGGATTTATTTGGGGGAGATGTAAAAACAGAAGATGTAAAAAAATATTTTTTAAAGTGATCTTGCAGTAGTTCCTTGGCACACAACAGGGGAGGCAATTTAAGGTATTCTGGGGAAGTGGGTTTGAGATGTTAAAAGTAACAATAGATAATTCATAGGTTTATAGCAAATTATGTTTATATTGTAATGAATGATCATGATCACCAAATAACTGCTTATAAAAAATGTGAAAAGTTTTTACTTATAGTCTTTTTTAAAAAAATCAAATCTAAGGAGCAGAATTATATTTTGGCATGTCTTCATAATTAAGTAGGTTAATAGTTGACCAAGAACCCTACAGTTAAAAGGAGATGAACAATTTTCAAAATAAGAAGTATAATCCATCAGCAACTATATTTTTAAATGCTTCAGATCACTAATAATAATTACATTGTTTTAAAACAAAACAATTTTGAGATTTTACCTCAAACCAGTTCAGTTGGCAAAGATGGTCAAAGATGGAAATAATGTTAGCAGGGAGGTGGGAAGAAAGGTTCACTGATACAGTGCTGGAGCTGTAAAATGATCCAGCTGATCTGGAAAAAAATTAGAATTATATGAGAAAGATTCATTAAATTGCTCACACCTTTAGACCTAGAAATCCTATTAATGAAAATATATAAATGTTCAGGCTAGAAAGGTCCCATATTACAAAAATATTCATAGAAGCACTTTTTGTAATAGTGAAAAAAACACAAAACACTAAAACTTGAAATAAAGTGACTGCCTATTGATTGGGGAAGTTAAATTCCCCTTCTCTTCTTTAACTTGTTTGTTTTTAAATTTCAATTTCTGCACCTTTTTTTCTAAAAAGAATTTCTTTCCCTTGTTCTATTTAGTATTTCTTTTCCATTTCTATTTTAGACTTTTTTCTTTGATTCATATCCTTTATACTGATTTAATTCTTTCTTAAGTCTCTTAGCTTTTATGGAATGAAAGTTTCTAAGGTATCCATTTTAAGTTTCCTCTTCTAAACTGTTTCTTTTTTATTTTTCAAATGTTTTATTAACTTCTAATTTACATCATTCATTTCCGCCAGATTTTGAGTTACAAATTTTCTCCCCGTTTTTCCCCTACCCATTGCCCCAAAATAGCAGTCCCACAGGATATCCCCTCCTCCAATCTGCTTTCTCCCATATTTTCTCCCATACCCCTTTCGACTTTTCCATTGGATCTCTATGCCTCAGTGCCTGTATATCTTGTTTCCCAATTACATGTAAAAAAGAATTAATAATAGTATATATAAGAATATTTGATTTTAAAACTTTGCATTCCAGATTCGTTCCCTTCCTCCCTTGTCACCCACCCTTACTGGGAAGATAAGCAGTTCAGTATAGGTTGTACATTTGTGGTTAATGCAAAACAATAACATAGTAGATATATTGTAAAAGATTGACTATATTTCCCTCCCTCCTATCCCACCTCCCACTTGTTCTATTCTCTACTCTGATCCCGTCCCTTTTCAAAGGTGGGTGCTTACAACTTCCCTCTTCCCCAGCCGGCCCTCACTTTCATTATCTCCTCTCTCATCCCCTTCCCCTGCTACTCTCCAGGAGGGTGAGATACCCTATTTAGTGTGTATTTCATTTCCCCCTCAAGCCAAATTCAGTGGGAATAAGGTTGACCCATTCTCTTTTGCCATCCTATTCTTCCCCTCCATTGTAACCATTTTCCTTTGACTCTTCTGTATGAGATAGTTTACCCCATTCTGTCTCTCCCCATCTCCTCTCATTATATTCCTCTCTCACCTCTTAATTTTACCTTTTAAGTATCATCCCTTCCTATTAAATTGTTCCTGTGCCCTCTACCTATGTATACCTGTAAACATATATATACACATTCACATATGTACTCATATATAGACATAATATATATTTCTATTCCCTTCAACTACTGAGAAAAGTTTCATAAATTACAATTATTGTTTTTCCATGTAGGAATGTTAATAGTTCAACTTTTATAAGTTCCTTATGACTCCTTTTGCCTGTTTCCCTTCTCATGCTTCTCTTGCTTCTTGTAGATATCTCAATGTCAGATTTTCTATTCAACTCTGGTTTTTTCAGCAAGAATGCTTGCAAGTCCTCTATTCCACTGAATGACCATATTTGCCCCTGAAACATGATACTCAGTTTTGCTGGGTAGGTGACTCTTGGTTTTAATCCCAGCTCCTTTGACCTCCAGAATATCATATTCTAAGCCCTTCGATCCCTCAGTGTAGAAGCTGCCAGATCCTGGGTTATCCTGATTGTGTTTCCACAATATTCAAATTGTTTCTTCCTGGCTGCTTGTAATATTCTCTCCTTAATCTGGGAATTCCAGAACCTGGCTATAATATTCCTAGGAGTTTTCTTTTTGGGATCTTTTTCAGGGGGTGATTGGTGAATTCTTTCAACCTCTATTGTGCCCTCTGGTTCTAAACTTTCAGTGCAGTTTTCTTTGAGAACTTCCTGGAGGATGATTTCTAGGTCCTTATTTTGATCATGGCTTTCAGGTAGTCCAATAATTTTAAAATTAGCTCTCCTGGATCTATTTTCCAGGTCAGTGGTTTTTCCCATGAGATATTTCACATTGCCTTCTATTCTTTCATTTGTTTGGATCTGTTTAACAGCATATTGATTTCTCATAAAGTCATTAGCTTCCATTTGCCCCAGTCTAATTCTGAAGCAATGATTCTCCTCATTGAGCTTTCGAGATTCTTTTTCTATCTGGCAAATTTGGCTTTTTAAGGCATTCTTCTCCTCATTGCCTTTTTGAGCCTCTTTTGCCATTTGAGTTAGTCCGTTTTTTAAGGTGTGATTTTCCTCAGGCTGTTGATTCGTTTTGTAATTTTCTTTCATTGTTCTTATTTTTCTTCCCAATGTTTCCTCTACTTTTCTTATCTGCTTCTTAAGGTCCTCCATGGCCTGTAACCAGCTCATATTTTCATTTGGAGCTTTTGGTGCAGGAGTTCTGACTTCACTGTCTTCCTCCTGTTCCATGCTCTGCTCCTTTTTGTCCCCAAAATAGGAGTCTAATGTTGGAATCTTCTGTTTGCTTTGTTTCCTTTGCCTGGTCAAGTCTCCCCTCAGTCACTTGACCCCTGGGCTTTTTGCCATAGTAGGACTCTGCCACCAGACAGGGGAATTTTCGTCTCAAAAGCTGGGGTTTTCTCAGCTGCTGGAGGTATTAGATGGGTGCCCTCTCTGAGGTCTCCACAGGCTCTGGCAAGCTGGACACACACCCCAGGACCTCCACCCTAGGCTGCAATTGGGATCCAAGCAGGTTAAAGCAAGAGCGATTACCCCTCAGACTGGTGCTTGGTCCCCCTACACTCTGTAGGCCAGGAGCTAGCTGGCTGGCTGTGGTGGGCGTCTCAGCGGCTTCTTACCCCGGGGTTAAAAGCTGATGCCCTCCCACTTACTGGGTCCCAAAGTCCAGACTGCACTGACCTCTTACTTTGTCCTTCGTATCTGTGTTGATAATTCTGGAAATGGCCACAGCTGCTGCTGATCTGGAGTCCCTCCTGCTGGTGGGTAGTCAGGCCCGCCCTGGGGCCAAAGCCTCAGTGTGGGGCTGGGCTTGGCTCCCAGAGCACTGGGCTGGCTGATTCCTGCCGGCCTGCCAGGCTGTCCTCAGTGGGAGGTTAGCTTCTCTGTGTCATTTTGTGGGTTCTGCAGCCCCAAAGTTTGTTTAGAGTACCCTTTTTACATGGATTGGGGAAGGTGGAAGCCGGAGCAGTGGGGAGGTCCTGCTTCTGCTCTGCCATCTTGACTCCACCTCCCTTCTAAACTGTTTCTATGTCATTTCCTCTTGGCTGCTGGATCCTATTATCTATTGCGCCTCAATCTTAATAGTTCCAATTCCTACTGATAATAGGATAGAAATATTGCCCCATGGTACCGTGTTTCCCCGATAATAAGACACTGTCTTATTATTTTTTTTTGGACAGAAAAACACCAGAGAGCTTATTTTCAGGGGAAGGCTTATTTTAATGAACATTGACAGCAATTTTAATAAAAATGTGAATAAAAAAATGTACCTTTTTTCAATAAGCAAATCACTGGGGAAGAACAGGATGACGCGCTCACTGCTGCAGCTCTGATTGGATGCAGCTCGGAGCACGGCATGCGTTTCACGGGGGGAGACGGTGCATACAGAGGGTGTAGCGCAGGGGATCACCTTCACTACAGTAGCAATCTCAATAGGGCTTATTTTCGGGGGAGGGCTTATTTTAGAGGAATCTTACACAGTAAAGGGAGGGCTTATTTTCGGGATAGGTCTTATTATCGGGGAAACACGGTAGGAAATTTCATATGTCCCCGATTGTGCAGTTTATAGTATCTCCTTGCCCTTCATTTGCTATGAGATCATCTCTCTGGTTCCATGTCCTTCCACTCTTCTGGGTGCCATTTGCCCTTGGGGGCTCCGATTTGTCTTCTCCTGGGGCAAGATGAGTGCTTTCTTCAAGCTCTAAGTTCCTGTACATAATATCCATTTTGTTAGGCCCCCATCTTTTATTATAGAATATCTCTTTTATACCTTGGTAATATTCTTCAGTGAGCCCCCCTCTCACCACTTTTATTTCTTCTGGTTTTAATCCCTTTCTGCCTCCTCATTTTGCTGTAGGCCTTTTTCTTCCTGAGAGGCTACTGGAAGTCACATCACATGTTTCCCTCTGTCTGCATCTTCCCCATTTCCACTTTATGCACGTTCCCATTCTGTATTTTAGAACCACAAAAAATATTGCTTCATCTGTAGGTAAGGTGTTTTAACATTTAGTCCATTATGTTTTAGATCTATTCTTTTACCATCATTTCTTCTGTTCAACTTCTGCTTAACCCTTGTGTACTTTTAGCAAAACAAAATTTCTTGATAATTCCTTGATTGTTGTTTTTGTAGGTTTTTTTGATAATCTTATAGATGTCTCCTATCAAAATTTTTTTCCCTTATTTTTCCTGAAGTAAATTTTAATTTATTTTGTTACCTTTGTTTCCCTTGATTGTTATATTTACTTGCCTTTCTTTTGTTTCTGTTTTCTGGGGTGTTTGCAAAGTAAATAGTCTGCTCTGGTCTTGTTTTCTTCCTAGGAATTCTTTAAATGCCTCTTTTTAAAAATTGCACATCAGTTTTTTTCCTTAATGGTTAGGTTTGCAGGGTATGTCACCTTGCACTTTAAACTCCTTGGAACACATTTTATTCCTCTGTATAATTTTTGATGGGTACAGAATAGTATTGTGCTATTTGAATTTCCTTTCCTTTATATTTGAAAGTCTTTGTCCTGGCTACTCTTTCCCTTCTCCCCTCTTTATTTTCCTTTTCACTCGCTTCTTGACTCCCTCTCCTCTGATTTCCCTGGGAGCTGATCTCAAATTGTCTCAGCTTTCTTCCTTAATGGGCAATTTACAATTCACCTGTCCAGGTCTCTGCCCCAAGTGACTTTTGAGTGGTCAGAACTTGCCCCATCTGGTTGCTGTGTGCTCTTTTCCTCAGGCTTCGTGGAGTGTTGCCTCCTTGTCCCTTCCCCCTTCCCCCCCAAAAAAAAACCACACACACACACACAGTATCCTGTCCCTTACTCTCTGTTCCTTAGTTTTTTGACCTAGCACCAGCCATTCAGAGCTTTGCAATGCTGGTGCTACAGGTTGTGGCAGGCTTTTGCTTCTGAAGGATTGTAGTCATGTTCTGGTGTCAGGGCCAGGGGCTATTTCCAACAATCTGGTGCTAGGTTCCAGAAAAGAGCGAACATGGTGTGGGGATAGGTTTTGTTGTGAGCCAGTGTCATGTCCTTGGATATGCTAGTGCAGGTTTACTGCCAATAGTGTGGGAAGTGGAAGAGGAGTGCTGAGTGAGCTCAGGGTCAGTGAGTGTCAGTTCATGTTCTTTTTTTTTCTTTTTCCAACTTTCTGCTGGATTGTGAGTGTCCTAGATAGTGAAGACAACTAAAGTTACTTTATCTTTGGAGCATAATTTCTGTTTTGGAGAGGTTTGGAGGTCATGGATCAGAGAAAATATCTAGTCCTCCATCTTGTTGCTCCCATGATCCAGAGATTATTTGACCAGTTGCCCACTCCCTCCCTGCCCCGCCCCCCCCTCATGCTTCTTCCTTGTTGTATAGATTTCTGCTTGCACACTTCATTTATATGAGATAATTTCTTCATGTTCTGCCTGCGTATGTGCCCCATGCACCACCACCCCTTCCAACTTCTTCCCTTCCCTTTCTAGTCTTCTTTGAATATTATCAAAAAATAAGAGATTCATTCCTAGGCTCTCTGTCCAATTAATATCCCTGGTAAAGATGATAGAAGTCTTTAGGGATATGTGTGTGTATGTATATATGCATATATATGCAAATACACACATACGTATCTCCCCATGTAAGAATGGAAAGAGATTATCTTTGTTTAGTCCCTAATGACTGATTGCTCATGTTTACCTTCCTATGTTCCTCTTGATGCCTGCTTGTATATTTCAGATTTTCTTCTCAACTCTGATCTTTTCAACAGGAATACTTAGAAGTCTTCTATTTCATTAAATATCCATTTTCCTCTTGTAGGGTTATTCTGAGTTTTCCTGGGCAAATTATTCTTGGATATAAGTCTAGATTTTTTGACTTCTAGAGTATCATATTCCAAGGAATACCACATTCCTGCTCCTTTATAGTGGTGGTCACTAAATCTTGTGTGATCCTGACTGTGGCTTCTTAGTATTTGCATTTTTTCTTTCTGGTTGCTTGAAGTATTTTTGTCTTTGACCAGGACTTGGGTATAATATTTTTGCAAATTTTAATTTTTAGGCTTTTCTTTCAAGAGGTGAGTGGTGGATTCTTTTGATTTGTACCTTCCCTTATGGTTTTAAGATATCTGGGCAGTTTTCATTAAAGATATGATGTCTAGGGTTTTTCTTCTGATTCTTCATGGTTTTGAGGTAATCTAATGATTTTTAAGTTATCTGACCTTGATCTATTTTCCAGGTCAGTTGTTTTTGCCATGAGATATTTTAATTTTCTTCCTTTTTTCCCTTTAGTCTCTTAACTTTGTTTCAGTATTTCTTGATTTCTCATGAAGTCACTAGCTTCTATTTGATCTGTTCTGATTTTCAGGTGGTTATTAACTTGCATGAGTTTTTTGGTACCTGTTGTTCCAACCTATTAATTATCTTATCATATCTTTCTTCCCTTTTCCTCTCATCCCATTTCCCATTTTTCTTCCCTTCCTCTTTTTTTCTTCCCATTTTTTTTCTTCTGTAGGTCTTGTATGGTTTTTAAAATCTTTTTTTTTTAAACTCTTTTTTAAACTCTTGCATTAGCTCTTCAGGAATTCTGGTTGGATTTATGCCCAAGCTACATTTTTCATTGAGACTTTGCTTGTACATATTTTCCAAGTCATTCTCTTCTTCTGGGTTGTCTTGTGTTTCCTCTGTCACCATAGTAGCTCTTTATGGTTAGTTTCTTTTTTGTTTGTTTGTTTGCTTATACTTCCAGCCTGCTTTTGACTTTGACCTTTGTATTATGACTGGATTCTCTGTATTTCTCTGTGTAGTATATGGACTGAACCTTTGTCTTCTTGAGTCTTTCTACTTCTTTCTTGTAGAATTGAATATTCTGTTATTTCAGGATCTAGAGGACTGCTCAGGTTGGTGATCCACAAGATTTCAGTGCTCCCAGAGTGATGTGATTTGGGGTGGTATGCCACTGCCCTCCTGATCTGAGCTCTAAGAATTTCTGACTCAGATTTGATCTGAACAAAACCTCTGTTAGCTTGTTCTCAATTGGAAGTTTTACTAAGTTACTGTTTGACTCAGCTACTATGAACTAACTCACTGGGAATTTCTGTTGGTTAAGAGTGAATGAAAACTGCAGACACTCCTTTGGTTTGAGATTCTTGCCCTGGCTATTCCACTGGAAGTTTTAGCCTGGGTTAGATGCTTTAACTGAGTCCTTGCTCTGCTTCTGAGATCAAAGACACACAGTTGCCTTTTGCTTTTGAACTTGTTTTTGCTCAGAACAATGCTAGAATCTCAGCCATTTTTCTTTACCACTCCTGGGAACACATCCATTCCTTAGTCTGCCCTGGGTTTTTGACTTGGGACTTTCTACTTTGGTGCCCAGTCCTGGTCCTCTTTATGTCCCTTGGTGTTGAAATGCTCTGTGCATGATGTGCTTCTGGTGTGCTTCTGGACAGAAACTTTCTCTAGTGTCCTCATACTTCTCTGTCTCCCTAGACTGACCTGGGAAGGAAAAATTACCCATGATGATTTTTTTCCCCTTGGATTTCCTGATAAAAATTCTACAAGTTTTCTAAATATATGTAGAGGTGATATGACTGGGGAGTTAAACTGTACTTCTTCCTGCTATTCTACCATCTTGACTCTTCCTCTTAAAATTGTTACATTTAACCTCTATGTTTCCTGGAGTTGGCAGTTTTTTCTCCCTTTCTTTCTGGAGGTGATCTGTGAATTCTTTTAATTGGCATTTTGTTTTCACTGCTCAGAAGTTTTGGGCAGTTTTCTTGTATATATTTATTTCTTGGATTATGGCATTCAACTTTCTTGCTTAATATGTTCTTCTGGGAGACCGATAATTCTTAGATCATCTTTCTGTATCCTGTCTTTGATATCAGTATGTTTTGTTTGTATAGCAATTGTGTTTTCTTTTTAATATTATTGATTTTTCTTCTCTTCTTCTAGCTCGTTCTTTATTTTTGTGTATTTGCCCTCCCAATGTTCTTCTTTTGTATCCTTGATGAAGATTGACATAGATTATGGTTTTTCTATTCTGCCAATTATTATTGCAGTATAAACCATAAGTTATGCTTTCACAGTTCTTATCTCTCTCTTGAAATGTTTGGGAACATCTTGCTGTAGTTCCATAGTTTCTTGGGAATCATAGGGTTTTTTCCCTTATTAGATGTTGATGTGTTTTCATTTTCTTGCAATATTTGTTTGTAGATGTCTGGACTCAGATGATCTGGAGGCCATATTTTCTTCTGTTATTAATATCTTCCCTATTGTTTTATCAGCTTGTGCTCAAGGTCTTTAACTAAATTTCCTTCCTCATAAAATCTTTGGTAATTTCATTCTTTTCTCCCTTATATTCCAATATTGCTCATTTTCTGACTCCTTCCCTTTGATGTCCAATTTCCTGGGACAGAGCTCTCGCAGCCTCTTCCCACACTAGGCAATTGATGTTTCACTGGTTTCATAGTCTTCTGGGTGGAGTGACTTCTGGGTGGAGACAGGACTGGCCTGCATGCCAGTCACCTTTGCTTCAGACCTGGTGAAACCTCAAATAAACTTCATCCTTTTCCAATTCCCCCTTTTCTTTAATTCTCTGCATAAATACTGCTGCAGTACCAAATGCTGTCATACTGCTGTTCTAGCCAGAGTAAGCTTCTGATTTTTGGTTTTCCACACAGGGATGTAGGGATAGAGTTGAATTATTATAATCCCTGCCTAGGTCAGCTGGTGTGTAAGAAGGTGCTGATTGAATGAATGAGTTTGAAAGTAGGAATTAGCTTTATCTGCTGTTAGTTTATAGTATTGTTACCTTATCAGACTTCTTGGGTATTAGACAAGTGGTGTCAAACTCAAATAGAAATGGAAGTTACTAAACCTTAATAAGGACCCCACTGTATTTTTATTTATTTTGTTAAATATATTGTAATTTTTAAAAATTTGGTTTGGCCACACTTAGTAATTTTGTGGGCTGCATGTTGAAATTGCTTTATCTCTTATGCATAATTCCTATTTTAGAGGTGTTAGCAATGTTATAAGGACTGAGAAGAAGTGTCTAATCCTCCAGTCTCACTTATCAGAATATTCGAATTATCAGAATATTCACATTAACTCTGCTGATTTTGTTTCTAGTGGAGCAGTAGAAAAGCTGTTTGCCCATAGAATTACATAAAAAGAGTCACAAGCGTTGGATGTCATTGACATTGTAAGGGTTTTTTTTTTTCTTGCAGGGAAAAAAATAGGTACAGCAAATAATTGGATTAATTCATCTACTTGTATTTGGCAGAATGAAAATCATGTGGGTGCAGGTCATCGCCTACTCCAAGTTTCCCAGGGTTTGGGAAAAACCTCACTCCAGGAGTTTCAGAATGTGAAGGAATTGGAACGTGTGGCATGTGTTGGTGCTCACTAAGGAATGTGACCCCTCTTGCATTCCTTAGACACATACCAGATGGCCATGGCCTTCCTCTTTTCCCCCAGTTTGCTCTCATATTCAGGCTTCAGAACCATAGCAACCTGCATGGCCATAACATGGAAAATGATTGTTACTGTGATAGAACAGATACTTTACTTGTCCCCAAATAGGGTGTAATTGATGAATTTCTGAGTAGGACCTGAGGAGAAAAAACATTTAAATAAGTAGCTAAACCCACAAAGACTAATGACTAGTTTTGACTGATTATTGTAAGGTTTTGAGGACATTAGGGAGACAGCATGGTCTGGTAGAAAGAGAATTGATTCTGAAGTCAGGCGACCTAGGTTCCAATCCTGCTTCTGATATGTATTTCTTGTATTGCCTTGGAAAAGTCACAACCTCCTTGGATCTCAGTTTTCTCATCTACAAAATGAAGGTATTAGACTAGAGGGCCTCTGAAGTCCCTTTCTATGCTAGATTTATTATTCTGAGAAAAATCTCTGTAGAGGTTCAGTCAGAATTTGCTCCTTAGAAATATAATTCTAAAAATGGTAATGCTGTACTTATAATATAGATAGTTTTACTGGCCTACTATTGGTAGGGCATGTGCTTTGAGTGGGTTTTCTATTAGGGATGATGGATTTTTATCAATCCATTCACACTCCTTCCTTCCTTCCTTCCTTCCTTCCTTCCTTCCTTCCTTCCTTCC
>NW_027187344.1:7796525-7823635 GCF_028583685.1 Petaurus breviceps papuanus | reverse complement strand
CCTTCCTTCCTTCCTTCCTTCCTTCCTTCCTTCCTTCCTTCCTTCCTATTTGTTTTCTTCCCTCTTTCCCTTTCTCCATCCTTTCTTCTTTCCTTCCCTGCTTCCCTCTTTCTTTTCTTTCTTTTTTGAATTTTTAATTAACATTTGCAAGATGACTTTTTGGATTAAGATTATAAACTGTGACCAAAGAAAGCTAAAAGGTCTGTACAAGGCTTTAACTGATAGACCAGTGATACTCAGTTCTGTGAACCTGGAACTAACTACCTGTGTGATCATCGTTGAACAGAAGATGTACTTGACACTTGTACTGTGGAGTCTAGCATAATAGAGTACTCTAATACAGAACATAAAAGCTTAAAAGAGACATTTATCTGAAGAATAGTGATGTGAGTGTCCCTACCACAATCTTGCAGCACTGTGCCCTAACTGGCTAGCCACCAAATAAAATGAAGTAGAAACAAAAATAGAACAATTTAAAAAGAAATTCAGAAACACTTACTTTTTTGGGAAAAATGTAAGGAAGTTTTTCAAATTAAAGACGCTGAAGTTCATGTACTGAAAGTGATGTTCTTACATTTCAGCAAGTGTTTGACTTGAAACTGGGACCAAGGATCCCAAGTTTTTATCATATCACTATTTCATTCTGTAGTAAAGATAATTTGGGGAATCTGCTTAAAAATCATAGGGCCAAAATGGATCTCAAAGCACCCATTGTGTCTATTTTCCCACCTTCACCCAGGACTGTTTAATAACATACAAGTGGTTGTCTCTATTACTCTGTAAATATTTCCAAGGAAAGAAATTCTCTAGCGTTCCTGGAACAGCTCAGGATACTATTATGTGGTAAGTGAAATGCCTTATAGAATCATAGTACTCTGTTTTTCTGTTTCTTCCATATTGGAAGATTGGGCAGGGAAGAACATGCTCATTAGGATCTAAATTGTGTTATTACATAAAATATTGCACATTTGACGAAGCACATAATATTCATGACAAGATTTGTTATGTATTGACATTTACCGCATACTTGAGGAGAGGCGGAAGGATAGTTTAGTGAATGGAGCAAAAAACCTTAGAACTATTATGATGCCAGGACTAAGCCATTGATTCCCTCAGTTGGTCACCTTTGGGTGTGTTTGCTCCATTCTACAAGAAAAGTATATAATGGGTAGCAGATTATGGTGCTTTATGCTATTTTTGTCTGACATTAAAAATAAGTCTTCTTCTAAAAATTAAACTTACTTGACTTCTGAAAATGATAGCAAACTTTTATTGGGAAAACCAAATTATTGATCCATCATTTTTGCAAATTGATAGGCCTCAATGTTGGCAGGTACTATTTAGTTTATCTTTCACAAAGGAGAGGTGTCCTTGCCTCCTCCCTATCCCAAAATGTTTTGAATGTTGAAGTAATATATAGTGCTTAAAAATTCTCACAGAAAGCCTTATGTAAAAACAGTGAATTTGAAGACAGAAACAGAATAGTGTACTGAAAAGAGCATGATATAGGAGGCAAGAGACCTAGTTTCTCAGGTCTCCTTTACATCTTGTGATTTAATGATTAAATCATTTAGCCTCTTTGCCTCACTTGTCTTATCTGTAAAATAATAATAATAAGTTATTTACACTTAAACATTTGCAAATGTTTTACAATATAAAAAACATTTATTAAGTACTTTTAATGTTCAGAGTGCTGTGCTAGATGCCAAGGAAGATACAAAGTTTAGCTAACTATGGTAGCTGCTTTCAAGGAACTCTTAGTCTAGAAGGGGGATAAGATAACATGAATAGCTATAATACCCAATGTTAAGTAAGCTTATTAAATAATTATGAAGCAAAATAATATGTGAAATTGAAGAGTAACTTTCCTTTAAAGCAATCCCAAATAATTTTTTACTTTAATTAAACACAGGGGCCTAGAATAGTTGATCTCTTGCAGTTCCCCCATCCCTAAAAACTATAATCTTCAAGTTCATAGGGTGCAGTAGAAAGAGCACTGAAATTGGAGACATAAGAACTGGCTTCTAATCTTGGCTTTGTCATTTATTAGTTGTGTAATGGTGAGAAAATGATATCACATAATAGAATTTATAACTGAAAGGGACTTATCAGACAGTATTTAAATGGATCTTACCAGTATTGGTATTTCTTCTAAAAATGTAGATCACAACCCATCTGTGACTGCCCATCCTGTGTTTCTTGTCTTTGCACTCCATGAGTCACTACTAGGGCTTTTCTTCACTTTTTCCTGACATCACGAGGATTAAATACTAGAAGAGCACAGAGACTATCCATTGGCTATCTTTCTGTTATCCCTCATTCTTTCCATGTGACCATCCTATCATTTTTTGCTTTTATACATTTTGACATCTTTTAGTTCAGTTTTCCTCTGTAATACTTGCTTTTCATAGAATTTCTCCATTTTTTTATCCTTTGCAGCATTTGTTGATGCATTAAACTGCAGTGGTCTTTTTGCAAACATTTATAAGCTCTGTAACATGAAAAGATTAAATGTCAGTCCTTTAGCATTTTTTTAGGGTTTTTTTCTTCTTTTTGGAGAGGGGAATGCAGGGCAATTGGGGTGAAGTGACTTGCCCAACGTCACACGACTAGTAAGTGTGAAGTGTCTGGGGCCAGATTTGAACTCAGGCCCTCCTGACTCCAGGGCTGATGCTCTATTCACTGTGCCACCTAGCTGCCCCAGTCCTTTAGCATTTTATTAAACTCTTACTATGTTCCAGGTTTTGCACTAAGCACTGGATTAAAAAAAAAAAAGCAAAACAAAACCAAAGTGAAAAAGTAGCCCCTGCTATCAGGAAATTCACAGTCTGAGGGGAAGACAACATGCAAACGACTGTATATACACTAGATATGTATAGGATAAATCTCAGAGAGAAGACATCAAGATCAAGGAGGACTGGGAAAGGCTTCTTGTAGAAAATGAGACTTTAGTAGAGACCTTAATAAAGCCAAAGAAGTAATATAGTATTATTACTTAGTATAATATAGCCAAAGCTATGGTTTTCCAACTAACAATGTATGACTATGAGAACTGGATTATAAGGAAAACTGAGCAGCACAGAATCAACATTTTCAAACTGTGGCACTGGAAAAGACTTTTGAGAGTCCCTTGGCAGCAAGGAGATCAAATCAGTCAATACTTAAAGAAATTAATTCAGGCTATTCACTGGAAGGTCAGATACTGAAGTTGAAGCTTAAATACTTTGGTGACAATGAGAAGACAGGACTCATTGGAAAAAACCCTGATGTTGGAAAAGATTGAAGGCAAAAGTAGAAGGGGAAGGCAGAGGATGGGAGGGATAATGTCATGAGAGCAACAAACATACACTTGGACAGACTTTGGGAGATAGTAGAAGATAGAAAGTCCTGGTGTGCTGTGGTCCATGGGTCACGACTGAACAACAAATGGGAAGTAAGCAGTAGAGTTACAGGCATGGTAGACAGCTGGTGTAAATGCCTTGAGTTGGGAGATTGAGTATCTAGCATGAGGAATAGCAAAGAGACTGTTTTTAACTAGATTGCTGAGTACCTAGAGGGTGGAGTAAGGTGTAAGAAGACTAGAAAGTTAGGAAGGAGACATATTATGAAAGTATTAAAAAGCCAAACAGAGGATTTTACATTTGATCCTGGAGGTAATAGGAGCCACAGGAGTTTAGTATGTGTGTCTCTGTTTGTGTGAGGTGTGGGGAGGAGTGGGGAGATGGAGAGACATGGTCAGATCTGTGCTTCAGGATGATTACTTTGGTAGGTCATTGGAGGGCAGAGTGGAGTGGGGAGAAACGAGAGGCAGGAAGACCAGCCAAAAAGTTATTGTTATAGCCCGGGTATGACATGAGCACCTGTGCCAGTGTGGTAGCAATATGATTGGAGAGAAGGAGGCATTTGTGAGATATGAGGCAAAGGCAGAAGCAAGAGGACTTACTTATTGATTGGATGTGGAGGGTGAGAGAGAGTGAGGGGGTCAAGGATGATGCCCAGGTTTGGAGACTGGGCAACTATGAAGATAGTGGTACCCTTGACAGTCATAGAGTTAGGAAGAGGACAGGGTTTGGGGGGAAAAATGAGTTCAGTTTTGAACAGGCTGAGTTTAAGATGTCTGTATAACATTTAGTTCCTGAAATGATTTACTTGTCTTTGGATGCAGGATAGGACCAACTCTGCAACGTCCTTGTTTACCTCTTCACTGACAACCTGTGAATGATCTTTTAATTTAATTATAGCTTCCTTCTTGTTATGTTAAAAACGAGGATGTCAAGATTGATAACAGTTTAGCTCCTCCAGTAGTGTAATCTACTCATTGGTGTTTGGACAAGAACCTTGTGTACAGAGTGCCAACAGTTAAGTTAAATTTTATAGACAGACAAAAAAAACCAAACTTCTGATCCTGAGCGTTCATTGCTCCCTTTTCTTCACTTTACCACCATCAATGCAGAAACATAGGGTGTAGGTTGCTTGTAAGTATTGAGAAGGGGACAAATGTTTTTTTCATAATCAAAGAATTTATCACAAGTGTCCAGTCTGCTGATGATAATCTCTTGTTTTCAGCTAGCCTGTTCCTCAGAAAGCAGACTCAGTTCTGTTGGGGGAATCATAATAGAAGCTTTTCCAGCATGGTAAAACCTTCCAAAGCTTAGGCTGAGCTGGCATTGCCCTTAAAAATGCAGGGGCCTCTTCATCTCAGGATGAGATCAGGAGTAGTGCTTGTGGACAATAAACATTTATTAAGTGCCATCTATGTGCATTGTACTGAGATAGTTACTGGGAATACAAAGAAAAAGCAACACGTTTCTTGTCTTCAAGGATCCTATGTGTTAAAAAATGGTGACATGAGACCCAAGAAATGAATTGACTTTGTCCAGGGTCACAGACAAGTTAGGAGCAGAGAACATGTTCTCTATAAGTAACTGCTGGGAACTGGAGATGGTGGGGGTGATAGTGAGTCTTCTTCACTTACCTTAAAACACTAAAGATTAGATGCTAGTAGAGCACAAGTGCTGAGTGGCCTTCCTTTGGGCTATGATGTGCTAATTCTTGGAGGGTGTCCTATCCCCTCTCAGAGTCTCACAGTTTCCTTGTAAGTAAAAAAGAGATAATTGCACTACCTACTTACGAGGGTTCTTTTGAGACTCAAATGAGAGAATTTATGGTTACTTAAGAAGGGAGGGAGAAGGGAACAGGCATTTATTAAATGCTTACAGTGTGCCAGGCACTATACTATGAGATAGCTGTTACTTCTATCCCCATTTAGCAGTTGAGAAACTGACACAGACAGATTTAAGTTACTTGATCAGAATCACCCATCTAGCAAGTATCTGGGTTCAAATTTGAATCAGTTTCTTCCTCCAGGTCTAGCTCCCTATCCACTGTTCCCCCTAGCTGCCTCTAGCTGTGAAGCATGCTATACAGCTTAATTAGTGGAATAAAATGCTCCACATTGGTTGTTTGTACTGATTGTAAATAGTGTTGAGGTAAATAATTTTTTAAAGAAATGTTCTTTGTTGAGAACCACCTGGATTATTTGCATTTTCCTCTGTTTTGCAAAGCATACGTTGTTTTCATTTATCTGTTTGCTAGTTTATTACTTTTTAGAGGAATTCCTTTGAAAAAAATTTCTTCTAACTATCATTTGTTTATAAAGAGACTTAGAAGTATTAGTCTTTAGGTGGTGGTGTGATATAGTGGAAATAGGTATGTACCTGGACTCAGGAGAGGTACGTCTGAAACCTGTCCCCAGTACTTATTAGCTCTGGAACCCTCGGAAGGTCTCTGTGAACCTTAGTTTCCTCTTCTGTAAAAGGAGGATAGTAATACCTGGCTTACAGAGTTGTGGGAAAAGCATGGAAAGTATACAATTTTAAGGTTTATATTTAAAGTTGTAATTTTACCACCAGGTGGCGCTTGCTAAAAAAATGAAAGTGAAAATCACAGGCCAGCAGTGAACGAACCTTACATAATCCCTGATTGAATTATGGCAGCTGCGTTCTGTGTTTGAGTATTGTGGGAAAAGTAAGAAAACAGGTTGTCATAAATTTATAGGCTCAAGACCTTGCAAAAATAACACTATAGAGAAATTACTTCTTAGTGATTATGAAAAGTTCTGTGAAAACTGAACTGGTGGTTGAATTTTGAAAAAGTTTATTCTAAATATTTTTCCTTACAGAAGCAAGATATCCCTGATGATAGCTATGTGGTTAACATACCTTAAAATCAGAATTTGATACCTGAGGTATGTTGCCTGTGAATTACTATAAGATGTTTTTAAATGTTCATTTGAATTTCATTTATGAAGAAGCACTGAGATTGGAACTGCAATTTCAATTAGTGTGCAGGGGAGCTCCATATGGAAAGTCCCTCCATAGATGCAAATAGACAACCATACTATAAGATTAACTTAAAGTCTTAGAGAATTGCCTGGGCACTGGAAAATTAAATGATTTACCCATGTTCAATAGGTCAGTCAGGATAAATATTTCTGACCCTGAGGTCAGTCCATTATCTACTACTGCACCTTGTCTCTTCTCATTAGATATAAAATTCTAGTTTTGAACAGGCATTGTAGTTTGAAATAATTTCTATTAAAAAAAACCCCAAACCTGAGATTTATTTTATTGAATCAATCCTTTGGTCCCTAATTCATAATTTTCCCTCCAAAATTGCTGCTCCAAGCACCTCCTAATTTTGCTATTCACATTAATAACAGCATCATGTTATCAGTCACCAAGGCCTCAAACCTTGAGGGCTTTTCCATTTCTTCACATATGAGTCAATTAATAAGGATTTATTAAACATTTTTATTCTAGGACCTGTACTAGATGCTAGGATAAAAGATAAAAGATAAAACAGTTTGTGCCCACAAATTCATATTCTCTTGGGCAAAATGTGTGTGTATCTAAGTAACTATAAAATATAGAGAATAAATACAAGGTAATGTCCACGCACTTTATAAGGACTTTCAGCTCATGAGATTGGGAAAGATTTTATGTAAGAAGTGGTGCTTGAACTGAGCTTTGAAAGAGACTAAGGAGTCTAAGAGGAAAAAGGCATGGATAAGTCCTATAGGTTCTAGCCTCAGTTTTTTCAGCGACTTGCATCAGAAATAGAGACCTGCATCTTACTTATCTTTATCTTTCACCTTTGTTCATTTCAGAATCTCTTTATAGTAAGCACCTAGTAAAATGTTGAATAAATGTGTTGAATGATTGGCTATTCAGAGATGTGAGAGATCACTTCTGATTGTGCAGAGGGCACCTAAAAAGGAAGACTTCATGGAGGAAGTGAAATTTGATCTAGGCCTTGAAGGATGGGTTAAATTGCAGTTTCAATATGCCTTCCCTTGATTTCTTTAGGAGAGAAGGGGATGTTGGAGCATAGAGATGGAAAAGGGTAAAGTAAATTAACGGGAGGCCAAAAAACTAGGGAAGTTCAAGTTAGCACTGAGTTTGTTTAGGGAAGAAGTAGAAACTCTGTTGGAAAGGTAGGTTAAGAGCCACATTGTGGGAAACTGAATACTATATTAAGGATTTTTAGGTTTTATCAAGTAGGCAGTGGTTAGTTAAATGTTTTTGGGCCGGGAGAATACCTGCTCACAGCAGTATTTTATGCAACTATGCAAAATGCTTTTGCAGATGACAAGGTAGGAAGCGGGTAGCCTGCAGGAAGGAGGAAATTGTTGCTGTTGTCCAGATGTGAGATAAGGACTTGGACTGCTTTGTAGTGGAAATAGAAAGGATAGAGCTTGGGAAGAAAGAATGAACATCTTCATACTTATCCGAATGTTTTGGAACTATATATATTTTTGGCTTTTACCACTATTGGAATTTTTCTTAAATGAAGGTGTCTACTTCATAAGGGTCTGGGATGACATCAGAATGGAAGAATGCTGATTCAAGATATATAAATGGGAAAATCTTGCCTCATGCTTTTCCTGGGCATGTTCCTTGCACTTCCTCTCAAACTTTTGTAATTTGCTACAATGGTGAGAAGAAAAATCAGTGCTGTGAAATGAATAGATAGCTGTTTGGTGGTGATGGCAATGGAAATTAGAGATGAACCATGGTCTCTTCCTTTGTGTATTTGTAGAGTGGAAGTCATGACATGTCTTCAGTGGGCACAGAGGTCATGAAATGAAAAAGCTTCCAAGTCACTAATCTGGAGGTTTGTTTTCTTTTTCTTATAGAAAGTAATGTCCAGGTTCCTCAAAATACGGTGGGTGCTAGACTCTGAATTCTAATTGCGATTTGCCTAAAAGTTCAGGGAAATCTCTTTTGCAGAATATTTCTCCAGCCCTGACCATTTTTGCCAGCTAGCAAACACTGTGTTTCTCCACAACTACATTTGACTCTCTTTTGTTCTTCAACAAGAGAACAAGGATACATACCAACAGCCATCATTCTTTCCAAATGCAAAAAGCTGATGCAAAGGCAAGTTTTTAATGTTTCTTTTTGATAGGCTGCCTGGTGTTCTTTTGGCTGCTGATATGGGTTGATTTATATAACACCCTCCTGCTTATATACCTAATGTAGATACTTAAAGTATGTTGAGTTCCATAGAATATTTGAATTGGAAGGATCTTTTAAATCATCTGATAGAATATAAATTTCTTGCTCAGAGTTACACATTGGTGGCAAAGCTGGACTTGAATCAGATCTTCTGACTCCCAAGTCCATTTTTACACTTTCTTTCAACCTTTTATTTCCTTTCTCTTTAGTTAAATTCCAGAAGTTTGTGCCTAGATGCCAGTAGCTGAAGTTCTTACATTATAAATCTCTGAAAAGTATCATGTTGAGATGCATACCCTAATTCAGACTTTCCCCTTAGCTCTTTGCTGTTTCTTAAGTGTACCAGAGGAAAGGATTCACAGAAATTAAGTTCCATCCATTATAATCCCTTCATCATAATTACTCCCAACTTGAAGTAGCATTGTGTTCTCTTGGTATTGAATTTGTTGTCTCTTGTCACATAGTGAGTGTGAGTAATAGCTAACAGATTAAATTTGCTCTGATAATTGCTATCTTTGAAATGTCAGGAGAGTGTGAGAAAGTCCCATGGCACAGATCCAGATCCAGTGGAGTGTTGTAGTTTTTAAATACCAAAGTTCTGGTTAATTTAATTCCCTTAGGAGTGGAGTAGGGTAAGCAGCAGTCATTTTTGTTTCAACCTTTGTAGTGAAAAATTTTCTTAAGTGTATTATTTCACCTTTTTTTGTTTTATTAAAAGTATAATTTAATCTTTTCTTTTAAATAGTTGAATAGCATGCTCAATCTTGGAGTAGGAGGACTTGGGTTTGAAACTCTCTGATCTCAAACTCAAAATCTTTCAGAAATGAATGATGTAAACTAGAAGTTAATAAAACATTTGAAAAGAAAAAAAAAAGAAACTCTCTGACCTCAGTTTCCTATCTGTAAATTTCAGACTTCAATTAGATGATCCCTTAGATTCCTTCATACTCCGAATTTATGATCCTATGATTATTAGGTTGTGGAAGAGGAAAAATGTCTAGTTAATTGAATAATCACTTTTGAAATATTGTCAAATATCAGGAGAGAACCTGCATCCTTAAAATCTGATATCAGAATAGGTTTCTAATTATTTTGTCCATAAAGCAGTCCTCATTGTCAAGACATAGTGACGGCATTTGGCCTGAGCAGCTGCCAGGTGAACGAAAGCTGATCTGGAGTCACTGAGTGGAAATAACATTGCTGGAGATGTGTGTATGCAATTTATTAAGATGATTCAAATGGTAGCTATGGTAACAGAGATAAACAGAGAAAAAGATACTGGAAAAGCAGCAGTCCATTTTAATAACACAGTCATTATTCACAACGGCAAAGTTGTTTACTATAAAATTCCATCTTTCTTTGCTTCTTTTCTCTTAGCCCTCTGCTATGTGTATATTGGAGTTGGTTGGTTTATGGGATATGCTCTATGATTTCACCTCTTAGATAAAGTCTGTGAAGTTTTGGGATGTTTTTAAGACCTTAGTCCCCAATTTAGGGCATGAAAGGACTTCATGTGATTTGGCATAGTTTCTCCCCAGTGCTCAGAAGAGACTCAGAGCACTGCTAGTATTGGAGAGTATGGCAGTTATGTATTGGAGAAGGATTTTTTTTAGCTGGTCTTTTAGCTGAAATGATTTAAGAAAGCCAAACTATGATTTATTTGTTCATTCAGCCACCATTTAAGTACCTATTGCGTGCTAGACATTGTGTTAAACATCGGAGAGACAAGGACAAAAACCCAACAGTCTTTTTCTTCATGAAAGAAATTTGCCTTCTTGGGGATGGTGATGAGGAGGGCATGAATATAGATAAGTAAACACAAAATATATATAAAGTAAATGCAAGTTAATTTCTGAGAGGTTGGGATAGTGTAGGTCTTGTGTAGGCAGTGACACACTAGCTGAACCTTGGAGGAAGTTAAGGATTCTACAAGGCAGAGGCCAGGGGAGAATTCATTTTGGAGATGGAAGACATTCTGTACAAAGGCATGGAGAAGAGAGATGGGATGTCATATACTAGGAACTGTAAGTAGACCAGCTTGGTTGGAACCTAGAATGAATGAAGGAGAATAAATGTGTAATAGCTTAGCAAGGTTAACTATAGCCAGGTTGTGCAGGGTTTTAAATGACAGATGAGTTTGTATTTTATCCCAGAGGCAACTAGGGGCCACTGGAGCTTCTCTAGCAGGAGGAAAGACATTATCACCTTTGTGTTTTAGACATACACATTTGGTGGCTTTTGGAAGATGTATTGGAGAAGGGAGAGGCTAGATGTAGATAGTTTTTTAGGAGGGAAATGAGAAGAACCTGAACCACTAGGCCCTATGAGTGGAGGAAAAGGAAAAGAAAGTGAGAGATATTGTGGATGTAGAACTGATAAGACTTGGCATCTAATTTTATGAGGATGAAGGAGAGGGAAGAGTTTAAAATGATCTCTGATTGCCAACCTGGATAAATAGAAAGATGGTGGTAACTGCAACATAAATAGGATAATTAGGAAGAGGAGAACGTGAGTTTTGGGGGAAAGATGAATCTTAGCTGCCTACGGGACAGCTAGTTGGAAATGTTCAATAGGTATTTGGTGATGGAGAAGGATTGGCCTGACAGGTAAGGAGAACTAGGAGTGAGCAGTGTCACAAAAACCTGGGAAGGAGGTGGGCATCTAGGAATATTCAGTATGTCACATGCAGTAGAGAGTTAAAAAGGACGAGAACTGAGAAAAGACCTTTGGATTTGACAGTTATGAAATACTTCTAGGTAACTTTGGAGAGAACAGTTCAAGTTGAGTTCAATTCATTGAGCCTTTATTGACTACCATGTGTAAGGCACTATACTAAGCATTGTACTACTGAGACAAAAGTCTTTGCCCTTAGAGAGCTCATATTGTGCTAGGGGATATGGCATGTGAACAGATGATATAATATAATATCATACAATAATATAATAATACAAGATAATTTGAAGAGGGAGAGAGCAGTAACAACTAGGAGCATCAGAAAAGGCTTCCTAGAGGAAGTAGGAGCTGAGGTCTGAAGCCAGATTCAAGAGATTGAGGATTGAGAGAACCTGAAGTGCAGGCAATGAGTTTGACAGTTTTTTTTCCCCTAGTAGTAAAAGGTAGAAGAGGCAGTGGTGTTGAGAGGATGTTAGGGTTAAGTGAAGGGTTTTTTCCAATAGAGAAGACTTGCCATGTTTGTAAACAACATGGAAGGAGTCATTACCTATGGAGAGACTGGAAGTTAGAGCAGTGGGAGAGGGGAAGATATTGTGAGATGTATGCTAGAGGAGATTGGAGAAAGGGTACATGGCTTTGGTAAGAAGAAGGGCCACCTCTTCATCAGAGACTGGTGTAAAGGAGGAAATGAGGGAATGATATCGAGGAATGGTGAGACGTAGAATAGAATAGAAAATCAAGCTCAAGGTGAATAGCCTTCCTTTATTTAATTTGTAAAGTTTAATGCCGTGTCCTCTCCTGAGAAGGGAGGGAGTAATTATACCTGTTGTACATATTTACAAATGTTTAATCAGTTTGAGTGTTAATAAATTTGATGGTGATGAAGTACTAAGCAAATTTGATAAATTTTTTTTAAAAAGTTATTTGTTGCTATGTTGAATATATCTTTGAATTTTAAAATATCTGTACCTTGGACACTTTAAAGATATCTGTCTTGCAAAAACTTTATAGGAATTGATGGAAAATGTATTGGGCTCAATCAAGAGGGACAAACTGCAAAGCATGATATTTAGCTTAATTATCCATAGATGTTATTGTACTAATTTTCTAATGCTGTCCTTTTACAATTTCTTTTTTAAAAAAAGAATATTGTGAAGTTGATCTTCCCCTAATTTCTGCTTGTCGTTAAAAATGCACTTTAGAGTCAGTTTTGCCACTAGTTTATTATTCCTTCTTAGTAAGAAAGCTCAGGCATCTTTTTGGATAAGTGGCATAGTCTGTTATATGAACGTATCACGTAGGGAAAGGAAACAAGATTGTAAGGCACTCAAGAGTCGGTCTCATTTCTGTGACTCTTTATCTTTGTTGTGGTATTAGAATTCTAGTCTTTTGAAAAGCTTTTTCAACTTGAGATCATAAATTTAGGGCAGGTGAAATAGTCCCATCCCCTCATTTAACAGTTGAGGAAACAAGCTGAGAGAAGTCAGATGTCTTCAAGATTCCATAGGTAGTAAGCAGAAGAGAGATGGGACTTGAACTTGGGTCCTTTGACCAGCCTCTTTCCTCTGCATCCTGTTAGTTTTTAGGTTCCATGTGTACTTAATGAAATTTAATTGATAGCATATGAAAATTCTGATGTGATATCTGAAATATATTAACATATACTACTTTGACTATTACATATGAATATATACAAAGTACATATATTTGTATGTACATGTATATATAAAACTATCTCAGTGAATTGTGAAGCTCAAATAAAATAATATATGCAAATACTTTGCAAATGTGAAAGTGCCATATTAGTATGGGGTACTATGTTATGTTATGTTATGTTATGTGCATGGAATAGCTGCATATTTCTGTTGACTGTGTTTTCCAGTTCTACTGGTGATTGGCATGAGGTTTACTTTTTGATAGAAAGTTTCTGATCAGTACTGATTTATAAAGTTTACTAAGAAAGAGTATGCACTCCTGGAAAAAATAATGTACTACATCCAACTCTCAATTATTTCTGGTAATGGGGTGGAAGAAAAGCATGGTAATTGAAATTTACTTACCCACTCCCCTTAAATACTGCCTGTGTTCATATTTTTGAGCTACCAGAGAATGAAGTAGTGCTCCAGATGTGTGGAATATTCATCACAGGTGAAACTTGAACTAAATTCCTTTTTCTTTCCTTGCCATATGACTGAGTTTGAGAAAGATTAGACCTTGAACATTGAAGTAGGCGCTGAAATAGGTGGATGTGAGGTCACCAGAGGAGGATGGAACAAGTTAGTCAAGGCATTGGAAAACTTGGGAGAATAGCTTTCAAATTAATTTAACCCCCCAAAGACCCTAAAAGGTCCTGATAAATTTGAAGAAGAGAAAAACATTCTTTGCCACCTGCCCTGACAGTAAGGCTATCTGCTAATGTGGGCTTGGTTTACCCAGGTTTCTCAGGAGCTAACTTTTGCCTGGAAGTGTTCATGGCTTGTTTTGAAGCTGTGCAGAAGAGCACACTTGCGTCATTCTGAAAATGCAGTGAGTCAACCCAGTCCCAAGGGAGCAGTAACAGCCTCAAACAGAAACTTGGAATGGAAAATAGCATGAATTTAAAGACGTAGTACTTTCAGTGTAGGATTTTATTTAATAGTATATATCGTGATTAATTCAGAGAAAGCAGAACCTTTATTCACAAACCTAAAGAATACATATGGAACGATTCTTTTGCCTTTCCTATTTGATATTCAGTACATATTTATTAAACTTCTTCTCTCGTCCAGGCACTGTGCTAAGCTCTAGGGATACAAAAAAACAAAACAAAAACCAAAAAACAACTCCCAAAACAAGACAGTCTCTTCCCTTAAGATGCTTATCACCTAACGGGAGAAGATGTTGTTATTTGGCCTTCATTCTGGAAGAGGACTGTGGCATCAGGAAGATGATGCCGTGACTTGTAAGTGAATTGGGTTTAAGTGAGGCAGGGTTTGCAAAGTCGCCCTTACTCTCTCCTTAGGAGCCATCTAGGTCCAGTGGCAAGATAAATATCAGAACAACTGGAGAAAAATGAGAGAAGATAATACACAAAAGGAAGCTGAAAAAGGGGGGGGGGATACTCAGTGCAGGGATAAGAGGAAAAATTACAAAGAAAACCTTTGTAGAGCCATATGGCAAATGTAGAGATAGTTGGCCTTGGCATTCTACTTCCTAGGAAGTTTTGGAGTTCATGGCTTCATCCTCCATGGAGTAGTGATCCTGCATTACTGGAGGTAATAATGAGGTTTGAGTGCCAAGGCTGATTGGATTTTATAGAATGGTAAGATTTCCCAAAGATGAAGTTTTTGGGGGTATGATGGAAGAATCCAAAGAAGGTCATTGTAGCTTTCCTGTTTGACATAGGATGGTAAACAGCAGAGTATAGAAATGATACTTTTAAAGCTAATTATTATCCCTTTATTGTTCCATCCAATAATTGGACTTTGCAGATAATTTCTCCTTAGTACCATTAGTGTAGATTCTGGTATTGTTTTATTATACTAAAGTTTGATGTAATCAAGAAAACATTTTAGGTTTTTAGTAGAATCCTATTTGGAAAAGATTCTTCTCTTTTATTTTTGGTTGTTGACCACTTTAATGCCCATTCTTGGCTTTAATTCTAAATTGTGTCAGTAGAATTGCATGTCAGTCTTTGCTTTATTACTTTATATTATTTTATAAATCTCATGTCTAAGTTTGTCTTTCATGTCAGATGCTGCTGCTGACAGTTACTAGTAATTCTTTCTTTCCTTCTTTCTTCTTTCTTTTTCCTTCCTTCCTTCCTTCCTTCCTTCCTTCCTTCCTTCCTTCCTTCCTTCCTTCCTTCCTTCCTTCCTTCCTTCCTTCCTTCCTTCCTTCCTTCCTTCCTTCCTTCCTTCCTTTGCTTTTTGGAGGGGGGAATGTAGGGCAGTTGGGGTTAAGTGACTTGCCCAAGGTCACACAGCTAGTTTTGTGTTAAGTGTCTTGAGGCCAGATTTTAACTCGGGTCCTCCTGACTCCAGGGCTGCTGCTCTATTCACTGCACCACGTAGCTGCCCCAACTAGTAATTCTTTATATTATATATGTTGATATGCCACTTGGTGTTATTCTAGAATTAGGGAGGAAGGTATTGTTAGTGGAATTTAGTGACTCAGTTTCCAAATTTATATTGCAATATTTGTACTAGCCTCTTAGCTGTTGGACTTCTTGCCAAGAAATTATATGAAAGTTGAAGAGGGTACTGTATGGCCCCACAGCCTTTCTAGATAGAAAGAAGAACCTGCTGATATAATGGTTTTGAGAAACTTCAGACTGAGAGTTTGAGGAATCTTCCCTAAATTTACTCATTCATTCATTCACTCAGTCATCCATCCATTCAATAAATAAGCATTAAGAACCTATTAGATACTAAGGCCTGTACTAGTCTCTGGGGTTAAAAAGACAAAAATGAAATAGTTCTTGCTGACTAAGACAGATTGTGGGTATTAGATACAGACTTTCTTACAAATATTTGGATTGACTAAATGATTTATAGAGTTTTATAGAGATTTGTAGAATTCCCATATAATTCAAGGCTTCTGTGAAGTTTAAAACGTCCACAAAATCTTAATGTATCAAGTCTTAAGACTGTTACATATTTATTGATTATGAATCATAGATGGCTAGAACTGGAAAAGACCTTAGAGATCATTTCATCCAGGTGCTCTTTAGAAAAAATTAGTTAAATTTGTTTCAAATGATAAAAATTTGCTTTTTCTTTCTCTTACTTTGCTCCTCCATATTGGGGAAAAAAGGAAAAATACCTCTCCCCTCTTCACTTTACAATTATGTATAGTCAAGCAAAATAAATACCCACATTGACCCCATCCAAAAAATTGTCTCACTTTGCATTTGAGTCCACTACTGTCTGTCAAGAGGTGGGTAGTATTTCATCATTGCTCTTCTATAACTGTAGTTTGTAATTGTGTTGATCAGAGTTCCTAAGTCTTTCAAAGTTATTTGTTGTTACAGCATTGTTGTTATTTTTAAAATTGTTTTGCTCCCTTCACTCTGCATCAGTTTATACAAGTCTTTAAAGATTTCTCTTGAAACGAATACCATCATCATTTCTTATAGCAAATAATGTTCCATCACACTGATGCTATAACTTTTCAGCCATTCCTTGATTAATGGATAACCCCTTAATTTTCTGTTTCTTAGCCTCCACCTCCCTACCCTCCTAAAATACTTTTGTGCATATGGATCTTTTTTCTCTTTTATCACCTTGGGGCGTAGAAGAATATATGCCCAGTTTAATAACTTTTTGGAACGTAGTTTCAGGTTATTTTCTAGAATGGCTGAGGTCCAGGAGTTCTTAACTCTTTTTTTTTTTTTTTTATGGACTACTGTGGCAGTCTGGTGAAGCCTATCACCCTATCTCACAATAATATTTGAAAATAAAGATGTTTGTTTTTGTTTTTTTTTTTTCAATCTAAGTTCAAAGAATCCCTGAAATCTATCTGAAGATCCCTTGGAGGGAGGTCTGTAGGCTACTGGTTAAGAACTCCATCTCTAGTCAATCGGTCAGTCAATCAATAGTCATTTATTAAATTCCTACTATATGTACTGGGGATACAAAAAAAGGCAAAAGACAGTTCCTGCCCTTAAGGAACTTACAATTTAGTTTAACCTATTCTTTTCACAGATGAGAAAATTGAGACCTAGAAAAGGAAAGTCACTTGCTAAAAAGTCTATATTTGGGCATTTGATCCACTCGACATATCAGTGGAACTTGTAGATAGAAATATTACAGCTGACTCATGAGAGTAAGGATGTAAATTTATTTGTTACCATTTTGTTAAATTTAAGTACATTGTAAATTTTTTGTTTAAAATATCCTTGCACAAACTGCACTCTTTTTTTTCAAATGCTTTATTAACTTCTGATTTACATCATTTACTTACACCATATTTTGAGTTACAAATTTTCTCCCCGTTTTTCCCCTACCCACTGCCCCAAAATAGCAGGATATCTCCTCCTCCAATCTGTTCTCTCCCATATTTTCTCCCATACCCCTTTCGACTTTTCCAGTAGGGCGTGGTGGATCTCTATGCCCCAGTGCCTGTATTACTTATTTTCCAATAATATGTAAAATATTATTAATAATAAAAATAATAATGATATATATTTAAACATTTGATTTTAAAACTTTGAATTCCAGATTCATTCCCTTCCTCCCTTGTCACCCACCCTTACTGGGAAGATAAGCAGTTCAGTATAGGTTGTATATGTGTAGCTAATGCAAAACATTAATATAGTAGATATATTGTGAAAGACTGACTATATTTCCCTCCCTCCTATCCCACCTCCCACTTTTTCTATTCTCTACTTTGATCCCGTCCTTTTTCAAAAGTAGGTGCTTCCAAATTCCCTCCCCCCCAGGCTGCCCTCCCTTCTATCATCCCCCCTCTCATTCCCTTCCCCGCTACTCTCCTGTAGGGTGAGATACCCTATTTAGTGTATATTTCATTTGCTCCCCAAGCCAAATTCAATTAGAATAAGGTTGACCCACTCCCTTTTGCCTTCCTATTCTTCCCCTCCATTGTAACCATTTTCCCTTGCCTCTTCTATATGAGATAGTTTACCCCACTCTGTCTCTCTCCATCTCCTCTCATTATATTCCTCTCTTACCTCTTAATTTCACCTTTCAAGTATCATCCCTTCCTATTAAATTGGTCCTGTAAACATATATACACACATTCACATGTATTCATATGCCCATATACCCTCATATATAGACATATGTCTATTTCTATTCCCTTCAACTATTTTCATACTGAGAAAAGTTTCTTCAGTTACAATTATTGTTCTTCCATGTAGGAATGTTAATAGTTAAACTTTGATAAGTTCCTTATGATTTCTTTTCCCTGTTTACCTTCTCATGCTTCTCTTGCTTCTTGCATCTGAATGTCAAATTTTCTATTCAACTCTGGTTTTTTCATCAATAATGCTTGAAAGTCCTCTATTCCACTGGATGACCATATTTTCCCCTGAAACATGATACTCAGTTTTGCTGGGTAGGTGATTCTTGTCTTTTTTTGCCTTTTTTTTTTGAGGGCACTTGGGGTTAAGTGACTTGCCCAAGGTCACACAGCTAGCTTTTGTGTTAAGTGTCTGAGGCTGGATTTGAACTCAGGTCCTCCTGACTCCAGGGCCTGTGCTCTATTCACTGTGCCACCTAGCAGCCCTGATGATTCTTGGTTTTAATCCTAGCTCCTTTGACCTCCAGAATATCATATTCCAAGCTTTTTGATCCCTCAATGTAGAAGCTGCCAGATCCTGGGTTATCCTGATTGTGTTTCCACAATATTCAAATTGTTTCTTCCTGGCTGCTTGTAATATTCTCTCCTTCATCTGGGAATTTTGGAACCTGGCTATAATATTCCTAGGAGTTTTCTTTTTGGGATCTTTTTCAGGAGGTGATCGGTGAATTCTTTCAACCTCTGTTGTGCCCTCTGGTTCTAAAACATCAGGGCATTTTTTTTTTTTGAGAACTTCTTGGAGGATGATTTCTAGGTTCTTACTTTGATCGTGGCTTTCAGGTAGTCCAATAATTTTTAAATTATCTCTCCTGGATCTGTTTTCCAGGTCAGTGTTTTTTTTCCCGTGAGATATTTCACATTGCCTTCTATTCTTTCATTTGTTTGGATCTGTTTAACAGCATATTGATTTCTCATAAAGTCATTAGCTTCCATTTGCCCCAGTCTAATTCTGAAGCAATGATTCTCCTCAGTGAGCTTTTGAGATTCTTTTTCCATCTGGCAAATTTGGCTTTTTAAGGCATTCTTCTCCTCATTGCCTTTTTGAGCCTCTTTTGCCATTTGAGTTAGTCTGTTTTTTAAGGTGTGATTTTCCTCAGTCAGGCTGTTGACTCTCATTTCATAATTTTCTTTCATTGTTCTCATTTCTCTTCCTAAGTTTTCCTCCACTTCTCTCATCTGCTTCTTAAGGTCCTCTATGGCCTGTAACCAGCTTGTATTTTCCTTTGAACCTTTTGGTGCAGAAGTTCTGACTTCACTGTCTTCCTCCTGTTCCATGCTTTGCTCCTTTTTATTCCCAAAATAGGAGTCTAATGTTGGAATCTTCTGTTTGCTTTGTTTCCTTTGCCTGGTCAAGTTGCTCCTCAGTCACTTGACCCCTGGACTTTTTGCCGCAGTAGGACTCTGCCACTCATCCCAAACGCTGGGGTTTTCTCAGCTGCCGGAGGTATTAGATGGGTGCCCTCTCTGAAGCCTCCACATGCTCTGGCAAGCTGGACACACACCCCAGGACCTCCACCCTAGGCTGCAATCGGGATCCAAGCAGGTTAAAGCAAGAGCGATTACCCTCAGACTGGTCGCTTGGTCCCCCTGCTCTCTGCAGGCCAGGAGCTAGCTGGCTGGCTGTGGTGGGCATCTCAGCAGCTTCTTACCCCGGGGGCAAAAGCCAATGCACTCCCACTTACTGGGTCCTAAAGTCCAGACTGCACTGACCTCTTACTTTGTCCTTTGTATCTGTGTGTTGATAATTCTGGAAATGGCCACAGCTGCTGCTGATCTGGAGTCCCTCCTGCTGGTGGGTAGTCAGGCCCGCCCTGGGGCTAAAGCCTTAGTGTGGGGCTGGGCTCAGCTCCCAGAGCACTGGGCTGGCTGATTCCTGCCGGCCTGCCAGGCTGTCCTCAGCGGGAGGTTAGCTTCTCTGTGTCATTTTGTGGGTTCTGCAGCCCCAAAGTTTGTTTATAGTCCCCTTTTTACATGGATTGGGGAAGGTAGAAGCCAGAGCTGCTCAGAGGTCCTGCTTCTACTCCACCATCTTGACTCCTACAAACTGCATTCTTTATTAACAGTCTCATAGACATGTCCTTTTTTTTGGGGGGGGGCTGGCTAGTCAGGGTTAAGTGACTTGCCAAGGGTCACATAGCTAGTAAGTATCAAGTGTCTGATGGTCTGATGTTGGATTTGAATTCAGGTCCCCCTGATTTCAGAGCCTATGCTCTATTCACTGAGCCACCTAGATGCCCAGACATGTTCTTTTAATAAGGTGAACCAGGAGATCATATAAAATTGTACCCTCTTGCCATTATTCTGCAGACTAAAAACACATGTCATATAGGTCACAGTAATGAGAAATCATTAGTCTCCTTTGTGTTGATTGGGTGCCTCTTCTTTCTTAGCAGATGAAGTTGCTTCTCTCTCCCTTGGGGAAATTAAAGCTATCTATCTATTACCATCTTCTTTTCTGTTGCTCTGGTTTCAGAGGAAGAGGTGACCTATATTGCCATCTTCTTCTGTTTTCTTTTGGAACTTGTTCTAGTAATAATTACACTCTCCTCCTACCCCTTCTCTCCAATTTCTTCATGTCTCTTGGCCGATTCCCTACTGCGAACAAACACACACAAGTATCCCCTGTATCCTTTTTTTTTTTTTTTTAAAGCAATTGGGGTTAAGAAACTTGCTCAAGGTTACACGACCAGTTATTTCTGGGTGTGGTGCTAAGTATCTGAGCCCAGATTCAATCCCATGTCATCCCGACTCTGGGGCCGGTGCTCTTACTTGCTGAGCCACCTGGCCGCTCCTATCCCCTGTATCCTTAAAACAGCTTCACTTGATCTTACTATCTCCTCAATCTATCATACTTTTTTTTTTCTTCTTCCATAATTGGTTAGTTTCCTGATTTGGGAGTGGTCAGAGGGTTTGCCTAGTCAAGGATCAATATCCAAACGCACGTCTTGGACAAGCCATATCCCCTCTTTAGGCCTCAATTTCCCCAGCTATTAAGAAGGTGACCATGTAATAGGGAAGCATGGTTAGGGCCTGCCTGAAATAGTACATTTAATAAGGCACTTGCTATTCAGGACAGTATGACTTCTTATTTATTAAATAATGAATCCTTTCCCCAGTTTTTATTTTCTACAGAGTTATCTAGTACTGATTTGATATATGTCTCTATATTTTGCCTAATGCCAGATATTTTTAATGATAATTGCTTTGTAATAAGTTTTAAAACTTTTTAGCGCGGGACAAGTTCCACTGATTTTGTTTCATAAACTCTTTTGTCAGTTTGTTTTTTAATATAAAAATTTTTTAAAATTTTAGCCAGTTAAATGAAGAAACCTTCTTGATATTTTAATTACTACAATAAATGTGTAAGCTAATTTAAGAAATATGTATTGTTATCTTTATTGTGTTAGTTTGACCTATCTATGAACATGAAATGGCCCTTTAAATAATGTTTAGGATTTCTTTATTTCACTCATAGTTTCATAGTTGGCCTTATACAGGGTATGTGTCTGCTTAGGTTATTTTCCAAATATCTGATAACTTTTCTTCTTATTGTAAATAGGGTGTCTTTTTATATTATGTTTTCTTAATCTTTATTGTTAGCAAGTTAAGAATAAGAATGGCTTTTGCAGGTTAATCTTGTATCCTGTCACCTTATTGAGCTCATTGTGTAATTTTATTTTTGCAACAGTTGGATTTTCTAACTACACTGTGACCATCATGAATGATATCTTGACCTCTTCATTTCCAATATCAATTCTCCCAGTGTTTTCCCTATTTTTGTAATTGCTAGAATGTGTATCAAATAAAAGTAGAAAACTGGACAGCTTTACCTTTGTTTTTTTAATGGGAATAGTTTTATGTTAATTATCCACTGTCTCCCATCCCCCGAGTTCAAGTTCTGCTTCAGACTTTTAGGACTGGCTGTGTGATCTGGAGCAAGTCATTTAACCTTTGTTTGCCTCAGTTTCCTCATCTGTAGAATTGGGACAATAATAGAACCTTACCTCCTACGGTCGCTGTGAAAATTAAACGAGATAATATTGTAAAATGCTGTAGCACAGTGCCTGGCACATAGTAAATGCTGTATAAATGTTAGCTATTATTATTGTCATTATTAAGTGTGGATGCTCCCTAAAGCTCTGGTTCTTGTCCCTTTTGCCTTTTTTTAAAATGAGGTTTCTAATTATTATCTATATGAAAATCTTTCTAATATCTTTAATTCTTTCCTGATCTTGAATTGCCAGTAATTCTGCATCTTGAACCTCTCCACATGGAATTTTCTGTTGGTGTTTCAAACTCAGCATGACCAAAATAAAACTAATATTTTTCCTTCTTAACTCACCTCTCCCTCAAACTTTATTTCTGGTGATAGCAACACTGATGTTTTAGGCACTCATGTTCTTTTTCTTTACCCCCATATCAAATCATTTGTCAAAACTTGTTGATTCTACCTTTACAACATCTGCTGCATATGTCCCTTGCTTCCCATCCATTGACTATTCCTGTATTTTGGCCCTCTTCATTTTTCACCAGTTTGATTGTAATAGCAACCTTATTGGTGTCTCAGTTTTCCGTTTTCTCCTTAATCCATGTCATCCCTACAGCAGTCAAAATTCCTAAAGTACAGGTCTGATGACGTCATTCCTTACTCAAAAGTCTTCAGTGACTTACTTCTAGGACAAAATGCAAATTCCTTAGGCTAGCATTAAATACCCCCCACAATCTCACTTTAACCTACCTATCCAGCCTTATTTCCCATTATTCCCCTTCATACACTATACATTGTAGCCCTACCGCACTACTCACTGTTCCCAGAATTTGGCTTTCCATTCTCTGCTTGTCCTCATATCTCCTGCCATGAGCAGAAATGTACAGCTTCTTCCTCAATTGTGTACCTTAGAAACCTCATTTTCCTTTAAGACTTGACCTTGCTGTTACCTCCTCCAGGTCGCCTGCTTCAGTGAACCTTCCACTTGTTAGTGTTCTTTGTCCTCTTTACTTTATAAGTCTTTGAGGTCAGGGACTATTTTTCTTTTGGTCTTTGTATCTCCCTTTCAGTGCCTAGAACTGTGCTTTTCTATAATAGATACGTAATAAATAATTTTTCTAGTTGAATTGAATGTTTGGCCTCTCAGTGGATTGTAAACTCCTCTAGGGGTAAGGACTTTAGTTTTTGTCTTTGTATTCCCTATTGCCCTGCAGGGGACTTTGTTGATAGTAGACATTTATATAATTGTTGAAGAGCCTAAAGTTCTCTCTTTAATCATGAGTGATACTGGGTGAAATGAAAAGAAAATACTTAAAAAAAAATGAGAATTCATTAAAAATGAAAGTGTTAGAAGTTCAAAAAATGGGATTTATGTGCTAATTTTATAAATTAAAAAAAATAACCATACTAACTTGGACCAATTTGTACAGAAGGGAAGGAAATGTCTTATTAGAATAACTACTTTTACAAACGCAAAATCCCTCTCCCTCAGTTCCCTTCCTCCAACTATATGGATTAATTATGTAGTTTTTAGATTCCACATGGACCTATGAAATTTGCTAAAATAAACTTTTAAATACCAGATATAGTTAGGAAAGCTGTTTCTCAAGGACTAGGACCCCCCCCCCCCCCATTTGATATAGAGGATTGTTTTCCTTCAACTGTTCATTCTGAGTCTTCAGAGCAGCTCTCAATATCTTTGGCAAACATACAGTTGGGGTGGGAGTGGGAGAATTAGGTGTAGAAAACAACCACATTTTCTACTTTGCATTTGTGAACAAATGGATAAGATATTATATAAGAAATTCAATTTTATTACATTTATATATCTCCTGTAACACAAAGTAATGGCTAACAAAGTTTCACCAACTTAGAGGAACTGTTTTAATGATTACCTAAGAATCATTTAGCTTATTAAGTTTTGATATTTCCTTGGATTCTGTGGAAGACTTTGAAATGGAGAAATTTCCATCACCTCCAAACCTTGGTTACATTATTAATTTGCTTAGCAAACTACCTTTTCATAGTGTATTCTTCAACCTGTGTCCAAATTATCATGGATGCAGGCTTAGTGTAATTCTCATTAATTTATTTTTGTTGTTATGTGCCACTTTCTGTCTAGATTTTTATTTTGTTCTCATGCTAGATCTTGGAATTTTTCTTCTGATAAATCTTTCAAAGCCCTTTTAAAGAACTTATAATTTTAGTTCAAATTTAGGATTGACATCTGCTTTCCTCTGAATTTTTGTTAGCCTTAAGCCTAAGCCATCTATAGATGACATTGATTTAGTGGCAAGTTGCCATCTTTTTAGTAGAAGTTTCTTAAATTGGGACTGTAACTTCCTTTTGGCTGTTTCTTACCTATGATCTCATGTCCATAAAATTATCAGAACATGCTCTTGCCAAGAGATTTTGATCTGTGAAGCAGCTGATTTTTTTATTCATTGAGTTCATGCAGAATCTTTTAAAAATGGCCAAGTTTGAGATCCCTTAGCTTATAAAAAATATGAATGTTTCCTGGCCAGGCTTGCCCTTTGAAAGTAAAATTTCATGAAAACGTTAATTATTTTCTCATTCATAATTTACCCTTAATTGATTTCCAAAATAAAATGATTAATAACTTTGTCCTCCCTCTCCTTTCATTTTCATAGCTAATACTATTTTGATTATACAGTCCTATTGCCTATTCTAGTGATCTAGTATTCAGATATTCAGAAATATTTCATCAGGTAATTGACCATTGTTGATTTTATCACATACTCTGAAAAGATTTACTAGATATTGAAGTCAGTAGAAAGTGATGCTTAAAGAAAAAAAACACCTCAACTCACTAATTTCATAAAATGTAATGCTCACATAAATGATGTTAACTTAGGTCCTTTGTAGCCATTGAAAGAGACAGCTTGTCATAGTGAAAAAGAGTCAGAAAATTTGGGTTCAGAGCCCAGCTTTATTATTTATTATTTGTGACTGAGAAAATTTCCTCATCTATAACATGAGGTAGTTTTGCTAAATCAGGAAGTCTTAACCTTTTCTGTCTTAAGGATCTCTGGTAAAGCCTACAGATCCCTTCTCAGAATAACGTTTTTAAATGCATAAAATGGAATACATAGAATTGAAAAGCAAACTAATTATATTGAAATGGATATTTTAAAATGCATTTTTGAGTCCATAGAGTCCTGGTTAAGAATCTGTGCACTAGATAAAGAGATGTCAAAATAGATTGCTTATGACATTCCTGGGAGTGCTAGGTGGCATAGTGGATAGACTGCTGCACCTGGAGTCAGGAAGACTCTTCTTATTCAAATTTGTCCTCAGACACTTACTAGCTGTGTGGCTCTGGGCAAGTCACTTAACCCTGTTTGCCTCAATTTCTTCATCTGTAAAATGAGTTGGAGATGGAAATGGCAAACCACTCCGGTATCTTTGTCAAGACAGCCTCAAATGGGGTCACAGAATCTGACACAACTGAAAATGACTGAGCAACAAAAATGACATTCCCAAGTACAGCCAGAAACAGATTAAATTGTAATTGGGAAATGTTTAGCAAAAATGAATTAAAATACAATAAAATATAAATAACATTACATTTTAAATGTCAAGATGTGACCTGTAGGGATCTTCATATCTGGATTAGTGGCCTCCTGCTTTTATTTGAATTTGGTTTGTTGTTCAGTCAGTTCAATGGTGTCTGGCTCTTCCTGACCCTATTTGGGGTTTTCTTGGCAAAGGTACTAGAGTGGTTTGCCATTTCCTTCTCCAGCCCATTTTACAGATGAGAAAACTGAGGTAGATGGAGTTAAGTGACTTGCCCAGGGTCATGCAGCTAGTAAAATGTCTGAGACTGGCTTTGAACTCAGGTCTTCCTGACTCCAGGCCTGGTACTCTATACACTGCCTCACCTAGCTTCCCCCATTTAAGTTTGTTACCTCTTTACTACTAATTGATGGATCTAAGAGCTCTATAATTTAAAAATTCTGTGATTCTGTAATATTTTTAAATCATAGAGTTACTATAGGGGTCTCACAGGTATGGAATTTCCCTCCAGTAATATGGATAGACAGTCTTAAAGTTGCCTGGTTACTGAGAAGTTAAGTGACTTGTCCCTGATCACACAGAGCTAGTATGCCAGGCAGGACTTGAATTGATTTATTCCTGATTCCAAAGCTGGTCCTCTATACACTTCCCTGCCAGCAGAATGTAAGGGTTTTTTTGAGAGAGAACATAAGTAAAATGCTTTGTAAGCTTTAAGGTACTATATAAAATTAGTTACTGTTATTATTGAGTGCAGATACTATTTTGATTTTTGTCATCTTGCCATGGGTAAGCATGGGTCCATGCAGTGTGAATCATAATAGGTACATAATAATTGCTAATTGAATTGATTGATCCTATAATATCCAAATTAAATATGACAAATGAGAACCTTAAAAAAATTTTTTTATGTTTTTCCAAATCAAATGTTTTATTAACTTCTGGTTTACATCATTCATTTCCACCAGATTATTTTTTAAAGCAATTTGGGTTAAGTAACTTGCCCAAGGTTACACGGCCAGTTATTTTGTTTGGGTGTTAAGTATCTGAGGCCAGAACCGATACCGGGTCCTCCTGACTCTGGGGCTGGTGCTCTTACTCACTGTGCCACCTAGCCTCCCCATTTCTGCCAGATTTTGAGTTACAAGTTTTGTCCCTGTTTTTCCCCTATCCACCACCCCAAAATAGTGATCCCACTGGATATCCCCTCCTCCTATCTGCTCTCTCCCATATCTTCTCCCATACCCCCTTCTACTTTATAGTAGGGCATGGTGGATCTCTATGCCCCAGTGCCTGTATATCTTATTTCTCAGTTACATGTAAAATAATATTAATAATAGTGTATATATATATATATATATATATATTTTAAACAGTTGATTTTAAAACTTTGAATTCCAGATTCATTCCCTTCCTCCCTTGTCACCCACCCTTACTGGGAAGATAAGCAATTCAGTATAGGTTGTACATGTGTAGCCATGCAAAACATTTCTATAGTGGGTATATTGTAAAAGACTGACTATATTTCCCTCCCTCCTATCCCACCTGCCACTTGTTCTATTCTCTACTTTGATCCTGTCCCTTTTCAAAAGTGG
>NW_027187344.1:7639542-7796425 GCF_028583685.1 Petaurus breviceps papuanus | reverse complement strand
AGCTTGCCCTCCCTTCCTTCATCCGCCCTCTCATCCCCTTCCTCGCTACTCTCCTGTAGGGTGAAATACCCTATTTAGTTTGTATGTCATTCCCTCCCTAAGCCAAATTCATTGAGAATAAGGTTGACCCATTCCCTTTTGCCTTCCTGTTCTTCCTTTCCATTGTAACCATTTTCCCTTGACTCTTCTGTATGAGATAGTTTACCCCATTTTGTCTCTCCCCATCTCCTCTCATTATATTCCTCTCTCACCTCTTAATTTCACCTTTTAAGTATCATCCCTTCCTATTAAATTGGTCCTGTTCCCTCTATCTATGTAGAAGAGAACCTTTAAATTTGAGTTGCTTTTTTCTCTTCTCTTTTCTCTCCCTTTCTCCCCCATTGTTTTTTTCTTTTTTCTCTTTCCCCCTTCTTTTCTTGCCCTTTCTCAATTCCATCCTCCTGGCCTCCCTCCTTTTCTTCTTTTTTTTTTTTTAAACTAAGTTATGAAGCATTCAGTTTTTCAGAGCTCCCCTTGAGTATATTTTTAATTAGTAGAGTTTCCTATGCCAGCAGCTCTTATGAAAGTGTCATCCACATGATGTGGATCAACTGACCCTCTGGCAGGATATGTTGATTGTCCCCTCAGTGGGGACTACCCCTCCCACTATTCTGGCCAGAAAACTAGCAAATATCTGATTAACTTCCCTCCTTCCCCTGCTTGTCTCCCTAGGAACTTTGGTAGATTGCTTGATAGATGGGATGTGAAAAGCATAAACAAGCTGGCAATCTTCATAACAATATAACTTTCTTGAGTAGTTTTATATGAGCAGCCACTTGCTGAACAATTAGATTTTTGTACCTCAGGAAAAGGTTGCGTGTCATCCTATATCCCAATAGCCATTCTTCCACAGAATTTATGCTTCATACTACATCGAAGGAGTAATCACCCTGATATTATGAAGTGGGTGGTTTTTAGTATTCTGCTTCAAATGGCATTGGCCCTTAATGCAGCTGGTTTCACTTAATATATTTTGTTTAAACAAACCCTGTTCCTGGAAATGGCTTCAGCATAGTTTGTTTCTTGTAGCTATTCATTTGTTGTTGTTGTTGTTGTTTTTAATGATACTGCAAAGTGTAAGTGTGGGACAGAAACCAAAGTGTTCACTGGGTGGTTAATATTAGTATTTAGGAAAAAATACTGTGTTTCCAGATAATCTTCTGTGGGGTGGCTTTAAAGGAAGAAACTGATACTTTAATTTATAGTACAAAATTAGCCAAGTTCCTTTGTTATTTAGATGTACACCTATTTTCAGAGAACCTTTCTTTTAAATTCAGCTTTGTAAAGAGGAGAAATTAGGGCATGATTATGTTTTACTTTGAAAATATGAAGTATTCTTTACTTTATAGAAAGTTGCAGTAGGTTTTTAAAAAATACATTCTTATTGATATCTTTTGTTTTTACATCACTTAAATTTTCTCCTATATCTCTCCCACAGAGCCATCCCATAAAACAAAGAATATTTTTTAAAGAAAAAGAGAAAGATAAAAATCAGCAAAACCATTCAATACATTGAAAAAAATCTAAAAATAGATCCGGTATTTTAGAATTGTGGACCTTCTACCCCTTGCAAAGGAGTTGTGGGGAGGTGTCTTCACATCTCTCTATTTTGGGACTGTGCTTGTTTTGTGTAATTTTGCAGCATTTACTTTTGACTGTTTTGTGGTGGTTCTTTTCATTTATGTTGTAGTCATTGTATATATTGCTTCCTTGGCTGTATTTTGCTCTGTATCAGTTTGTGTAGCTCTTTCCACGCTTCTCTGTATTCATCATGGTCTTCATGTCTAACAGCATGCTATTTCATTACATTTGTGTACATTCATGTACCACAATTTGTTTAGACATTCTTCACTCAATAGAAACCCATGTAGTTTCCGTTCTTTGATACTTCAAAAAGTGCTGCTATAAGTATTGGTGTATTTGGGGACTTTCTTTATACCAATGACCTCCTTGGGGTATATGCAATAAGAAGAAGATATTATTGTAGTAACTTTAAAATGTGGTTTGATTTATAAGCCAGTTATTTACAAAACTGGTCAAGGAGCTCATAGATTGTGTAAAGTGAGTCACAGGTCTGAGCTTCCCTTCTCACTCCTACCCTTCCCCCCCCCCCCAAAAAAAAATATCAGTTTGCTTTTTAAACGGTAAGACTTAATAGCAGTGAGTTGTTATTACTTCTTCCATGGTATTACCTTTTAGAGATTTTGGTGAATGTTACTATTAGTTTTTTTTTTTTAATTACTTTAAGCTTCTTCAATTCAGATAGAAATATGTTGCTGAAGCAAAAAAACAAACAAACAGATTTTACTTCAATTCTTCACTTCCTATGACCAATCAGATCTGCTTCAATGAATACTTTAAAATCTTTGGTGTTGTGAAATAGAAACAGTTCTAAATTCCAGTGGTGCTTGTTTTCATCCATTTTCCTTTCTTCACCAATCCTTAACTAATACAGCTTCAAGAGTAGTCTTGTGGGAGTAGATAAGCTTTCTGTTCTGAAATTGTGCCTACTACAATAATTTCCTATTTTAACAGATTTTTAAAAAACAACTGTCTCCTTTAATTGATCTCATCCAGTAATCTTTTTTGTACCTATTTTTTGACACTCAAAAACCATCCATTTTCATCTGGGAAAATATGGATAGATAGTAACAGATTTTCTTGTCTTTTTTTTTTTTTTTTGAAGCAATTGGAGTTAAGTAACTTGCTCAAGGTTACTCGGCCAGTTATTTCTGGGTGTGGTGCTAAGTATCTGAGCCCGGATTTGATCCCAGGTCATCCCGACTCTGGGGCTGGTGCTCTTACTCACTGTGCTACCTGGCCGCCCCCTTTCTTGTCCTTTCTTTGAAGGAAGGAGGAGGAAATTGAGTAAATATTTATTTAGAGTTTACTATGTGTCAGGCACTGTGTTAAGTGCTTTACAAGGTTTTATACTTTGGTCTGTCGATGACAAGGTTTGTGTCTAGCCTGTGCCCAAAGATAAAGATATCTGTTTTTTTTTTTCACTGTGAACACATATCTACTTTGCCCCCAGATTTCTTATTATCTAGATGTAAAGGTACATATCTTTTACTCTTAAAGGTTTTTTCCTTTTTTTCTTTTTGGTAATTTTGTGCTTGACAGATATGATCAAACATGAGTATTTCTAGGTACACAGAAAAGAAAAGAGTACATGAAACCATGAATCTCTTTCAGATAAAGCTTATTATTTTAAAACCATGAATCTCTTTCAGATAAAGCTTATTATTTTAAAGGAATATAACAAATTCAACATCTTAGTTTCAAAGCTTCCATACTTGTCTGCGCTTCCTTCAGAATTTTCTTGTTTTCTTCTTTAAAGAAATGTTATGATGACCCTCTTTTTCTTCTTTTTATGTGCTTCCCTCTTATTATACATACTACCTGGGAAAATATTTTCATTACTTCTGTGCCTTTAACGGTAAAGTTTTAATTTGTGGTGATTAATGCATATAGAATTGGTAGTATTAACTGACATTTCTATTGTGCTGTAAGCTTTGCTATATTATTTTTATCTTTTTTTGATCCTCACAATAACCTTGTGAAGGATTTCTTCATTAACTGTACTTCGTGATAATCTCAATTTTTTATAGAAGAAACTAAATCTCAGAGAGGTTAAGAGACTTGATCATGGTCATTTAGTTTATCTCAGGGAAAGCATTTGAATGCTATGCCATTCTACTACCTTCTCTAGATTTACAAATTGGCAGCACTTAATTATTTGGAGCCTGAATAGCTTAAACTATGCTAAGGCTTTTGCAATACCCTGTATTAATGTTTTGTATACATATAGCATAAATCTTTCATATGTATATGAGATATGTGATATCTCATCTATATATATATATATATATACACCTTTATACATGCATTATTAGATATGAGCTAGTATAGTGTAGTGCTGTTTAGTCCTGTTTTGTTAGCTATATGAAACCCAGACAAATCACTTAATCTCTCTGATCCTCAGTTTCATCATCTTTAAAATGGAATAATAGCGCCTGCCTCACAGGGTTATAGTGAGGCTGAATTGAGAGGTAAGACGCAAGTATTATTATGATTTCCAAAACTGAAATGGATGAAAATTAGATGCATAAGCCTGTTTTTATTCACTGCAGATTAAACATTACCCAGCACTTGATACTCTCAGTGGCATTTTATACTTCACATAGCTATCTGTTGCTTAAAGGAGGACTGTTATATGTTATAACATCCTGGAATTTAATAAATGCTTATTGATTGTTATATTTGAGTTACTTCTGTCTATTTCTTATGTTGTGGAAGGAGTGGTTTACTTGTAAGGGGAGAATCACTCCATCACTCCTTACCTAATTTTTGCTGTACTTTTTTTTTTTTTTAACAGTTTGAAGAATTTCATGGAGAGGCAGCATTGGAAAATAGAAACAACATTGGACTGAAAATTAGATCAGGCTTCTAGTCTCACCTCTAACACTGATAATACTGACTAGCTGAGTTAGGCCCTCATACAGGGCTCTCTCTTCTCTCATTCTCTTCCTCTCTGAACCCTCTGATATCATCTCCCAATCTTTGCTCCTTTCCCCCAATCTCTGACAGAGAAGTGACCCCTGCTGTGTTGCAAGACCAGCCTTTCTACATTGTGAGCATGATTCCATCCTCTCTCATCTTCCTCAGCAGATTATATTCCCAGATAGATGTGTGTATGTATATGTATATACATATATGTATGTATATACCCAGTATATACCCACATATATCCCTCCCTCCTCCCTCCCTTAAGTCCTGCATCACCAAATAATTTTCTGTTAGGCATTTCAAATTAGATTTTCTAAACCCATCTGAAACTCAGCATGTCTAAAACTGTACTTATTATTTTTCACCCCAAACCTTACCCATTTCCACTATAATTTTTTCTGTGGAAGGTACCACTATCCTATAAGGTTTGTAACTTGGGCATTATTCACTGTTCTTCACTTTGCCCCTCACCCTGCATATCCAGTCAGTCACAGGATCTTGCCATTTATACTTTATTACATCTCTTACATCTGATCCATTCTCTCCACTCACAGAGTTATGACCTTAGTTCAAAATCTCATCACTCTTGCTTAGATTATTACAACAATCTTGTAATTAGTTTCCTAACCTTGTTTCCCATGGCTGCCAAAGTAATTTTCCGTAGACATGGATATATAGTGTATATATATACTATATGTAGTATAGATAAAACTCCTCTACCCAACCAAATTCAGTGACTTCCTCTTGCCACTAGGATAAAAATATAAACTCCTCTGTTTAGCTTTTAAAACCCTTTACGCCTAGCCCCAACCTATTCCAACTTCGCCATAAATTATTCCTCCTTTCTGTACTCTGATTCAGTCAAACTGGCATTTTCTCTGTCCTCACAAAGGACATTCCATGTCCCATTTCTTTGCTTTTGCATTGCCTGGAATGTACTCACTCCTTACCCCTGACTCAGAGTTCCTCTCTTCTTTTGAGACGATGTGCAAGTGCATTCTTCTGCATGAAGCCTTTCCTGATCTTCTGACTTCTAGTGTCCTTTCTCCCAAACTACCTTATATTTAACTATTTTGTATGTATTTGTATTTATATACTTTATTTGTTGCTACATATATTTTTATATGTACTTATTGTCTCCCCAATTAGAATTTAAATTCCTTGTGAATAAAGATCATTTAATGTTTTGTTCTTGTATCTGTAGGACCTAGCACAGTGCCTGACACATAATAGGTCCTCACTTATTACTTGATTAATTGTGACCTTGGACAAGTAAATTAATTCTTCTGAACCACACTTTTCCCTTCCTCAAAATGAGATTTGACTAGATGATGTCAAAGCTTTGTGTTAGTTTGAGCATTTTCATATTCTTTGATCTTTGCAATTAAAATCTAATTAGTCCTTCTAGAATATGTTAAATGCTTTTGAAATTGCATTGGAAACTCAAAATGTTTTATTTGCTTTAGAATGGGACTGTTTCTATGGTATTATATCCTATCAAAGGGGGTTTAGTTATTGAAATAGGAAAAAAAGAGACCATTATAAGATGACCTTTACCTATGAAGTATGAACCTTAAGGAGTGTGTTATAACCAGCACTTTTCAGACTTTGGTTTAAGCCATGCAAACCATTGCTCATGTATGTGCATTTGTGTGCTTGTCTCCCATATATATGGTGAATATGTGCATTTTATTTTTTTTTTTTAAGCAATCGGGGTTAAGTAACCTGCTCAAGGTTACACAGCCAGGTGTTTCTGGGTGGGTGCTAAGTGTCTGAGCCCGGGATTCCAACTCCAGGTCTTCTCAACACTGGAGCCGGTGCTCTTACTCGCTGTGCTACCTGGCCGCCCCTGAATATGTGCATTTTAATGTACAGTATACTGACTATAGATGTGTGTGTATATTATACATATATACATATATCTTTTTTAACATATAGTATCCTGATAGTATATATGTATAAGAATAATACAAAGTTAAAAACTGTTTTGTGATTTTAAGCATTGATCAATCTAGGGAGTTAATTGGGTCGCCTGTCTGTTCTTCTTATACCCTGGAAAAATACGAGAAAACTCACATTTTCCTTTTAATTTAGTGGCAAAAAGATAGCCATACAATATAGTGTATTTTCCACAGTGTTTTATGGCTTGCTCACCCTGGAAGTTATGAGATATGAGTCAGGATTCAAAAGCAGCAATGTTCTTGATGGAAGCCAGTGTTTATTTTCCATTTTCTTCTTGTGGTTTAACTGAACCCTGCCTGTTAGACTCTTATGTCTTGAACTTGCCTAAGCTATATTGTGAACACTTCAGATGCTTGGCAATGGACAGGAACTTGATAAGAAGAATCCAGCACTTCTATATTTTTGGCTTAGAATGGATAATTTGTAGGCTTGAAAGCTTGTTCTTTCTAGTCAAGTAGTTTTCAGTAAAGATTTGGTTTTTAAGCCCTGACAGTGAAAAGTTGAAAATATTTTACATGAAAATAGGATATATTAGAAACTGAGACCTAGAAAGGCAAATAATTTGCTACAAATTATATTAGGATTATACTCAGGTTTCTGGATCCCCATTCTGTTTTTCTTTAATTCCACTAAACTGTCTCCCACTTTTTTACTTCAATGGGTAAATACATGTTCCTTCTTTCTTCCTAGGTGGAGTTTTGCCTTGTATAGTCTAGATAAAATAAACAGTGGAGACGGCCTAGTAATTCACAAGAGATAGTATTTGTGAAGACTGGCAGTACTTATGCCCCAAAGTCTATGTATAAAGCCTCAGTATGAGCGAATTAGATCTTAACGCAAAGGAAGTCACTTTGATCACATGAGTATTGCTGAAACTTATGAGATGGAACTAGTGACCGGAGTGTAGTAATAGAATGTTTTATTTTATTTCAGAGGAACTTTGATACATTGGTATTCTCATTTATGTGGGTACTACTTTTAGTGAATGTAGATTTCAATTATTCCATACCTGCCCATTCTGTGTAATTCTTCTCTGTATTTTCCTGTGCATCCTCCTAAGAAAGGCTAACCAACCTTGTTTTTTTTCTTTTTTTTGGAGGGCAATTGGGGTTAAGTAACTTGCTCAAGGTCACATGGCTAGTTTGTGTGTGTGTGTGTGTGTGTGTGTGTTACGTGTCTGAGGCCGGATCCGAACTCAGGTCCTCCTGACTCCAGGGACAATGCTCTACTCACTGCACCACCTAGCCGCCCCCTAACCAACCTTCTTAAAGAAAAGAGCCTTTCTTTGAATTGCTTGGTACTGTGCAGGTAGCTCTGGAGCACATATTTCTGCTATGTGACTGGCTCATCTTTTTTTCTGGTCTTATAGCTTCTTGATATAGCTTACTTTACATCATTTCTATGCTGTTCTACATTTGTAATGTTAGTCTGGTTGTGTCTGCCATGTGTCCCTCTCTTGCCCTTTGGGTGATCTTTAATTAAATTTAAATAAATTAAATTCTTAAGATTCTATATGGTAGGGGTGGCCAGGTGGCGCAGTAAGAGTGCTGGCCCTGGCATCAGGAGACCCGGGATTGGTTCTGGCCTCAGATACTTGGCACCCACACAAAATAACTGGCCGTGTAACCTTGAGCAAGTTACTTAACCACAATTGCTTTAAAAAAAAAAAGATTCTACATGGTATTTCAAGAATTGTAGCTGTTGAGCATCACTTGTTAAATATTGTTGTTAAAAAAAATTGGTCCATGTTTCATGGAGTAGGATGGGGTTATTGGAAGTATTGTCCAGTTTTGCAAAGGTATTCCCACCTGGCTTTTCTCCCAGTCAGCCTAGGTTTCTAGGCATTTGCAGTTTCTGCTTAAGATATATGTAGTGATGGACCAGCTCATGGTCTGAAACAGTGGTGTCAAACTGAAAAAGAAACAAATCATACCACATTCTTACTTAGAAAACCACAAGTTAACATGTTGTATTGTAATTTTTATTTACTTTGTGAATCATTTCCCAGTTTCATTTTAATCTGGTTTGGGGGCTGGCCTGGTCCAAGAGTTTGACATTTCTGGTCTGGACATCAAGTATTCTTCAACCCCTTTGTTATTCTTATGGTGATATAGTAAGATTAAATTATTTTGTGTGATTATCAGTCTCATTTAGGAGGCTCTGTAGTGTTCCAAGGCTTGGTGCAATCTTCATAATTCAAAAGGTTCACATTAAATAAAAAGGATAGTAGCATTTCATTTTATATCAAATTAGCATGGTGTAATGCAATGGTGTCAAACTCGAATAGAAACATAGTCCTGCAGGTCACATATTGACTTCAGAACCACAACTTAACCATATCTGTGTTGCATTTTTATTTCATTAAATATTTCCCAGTTACATTTTAATCTGGTTTAGGCTGCATTGGGGAGTTTTTCTGGGCTTCAGGTTTGATACCTTTCACATAGTGGATGGGGTGCTGGATTTGGAGTCAGGAAGACCTTGGCTCAAATTCTACCTCAGACACTTTGTGACTCTGGGCAAGCCACTTAGCCTCTCTGTGCTTTAATTTATTTTTTCTGTAAAAATAAGAAATTAGATTTGATGGCCTCCAAGGTAATTATTTGGGTGAACGCCTATGGAGGGAGAAAACAAGGTATAGTGTGGTGGGAATATACTATATATAGAACAGTGATTCTTAGAGTGTGGTTCCAGGACCTCTGAGACCTTTTTAGGGAGACTGTGAGGCCAAAATAATTTTTATTAAAATACTAAGTAAGACATTTTAATTTCTAATACAACAGGTATAACCCACACAAGCAAAAGTAATTTGAAGAGGAGGTCCTCAATGATTTTTAAGAGTGTACAGGGGTCATGAGACTGAAAGGTTTGAGAACTACTGCTGCTGCAGACTATCTAGTCATAAAGAAAGTGAATAATGGGTTCTGGGTTCCAGGGCTCTTCCTTCTCCCCTCCTTTCTTTTCTCTCCCCCCTCTTTTTTCCTTTCTCTCTCCTCTTTCCTCTCTTCTCTATTTACAAAAGCAGAATGCCTAATAAGTTCTGGACTTGCCTTGATAATAATCTTATTCTTCCAGAAGTGAAGAATGGAGCAGAACTATTTTTTGGAACCTGATTCTGACTAGTAGGGAGGAGTTCAGTGGAACAGTGGTTCAGAACAACAGTGGTTGTTCAGTGGAAATGTTGGCAGCCTTGGGAGGAAGTGACTATGCCATGTTAAATTTCATAGTAAATGAGGGAGGTGAAGCCAGGTCTAGGTATACTCTAGATTTTAGGACCATGTATTTCAAAGAATTCAGAGAAAGGTTAGGTAGGATCCTAAAATTCTATCGGGAACTTGGCTAAAAATCCAATGACACCAAATGGATGCCATTTTGTACCCTCCTCTGTTTTTGGACTTCTTTGGACCTCTCCATCCTTCTTTCACCAGGAAACTCATCACTGAGAAATCTCATTATACTATAAGACTGAATCTGCCTGGTCTTCTCATTTCATCAGTATCCTCTGATTGGAGGGCAGGGCCATGGCTCAGCGCAGGTTTTCTCCCCATTTCTTACCAGCTACAATGCTTTTGGATTTCTTTGGAACTTTCTGTCATGCCCCACATTAAGTACCTTCTTCCTCCTTTCTACCCCCTCTCTCCCAGCATCCTTTTGAGTATTGTCTTTCCCTGTTAGATTGTAAGCTCCTTGAGGGCAATGTTCATCGTTGTTTTTATTTGTATTGTATTTTTTTTGTATTATTTATTTGTATTTGTATTTATTTGCATACCCAGTGTCTGGCACATAGTCAGGACTTAATACATTTTTTGTTGACTGGCAAATTATTCTGATGAGGAGGAAATGGGGAACCTGCCAAAAGAGACTAATGCAGATCTAGTAACTTATTTCTTTTCTGTTTTATTGAAGTGTTTTTATAAAAACACAGTTTTTATAAGCACAGTTATTTTTTGGTATACCTATTATACCTTCATCCCCACCCCCCAAACCATGCTTACCCCTCCTGTTCATCTGTTGTCCCTGTCCTCCTCTATATGTGTTCTGCAAGGGATGCAAGCAATATGCCAGGGGCTTTCCTCTGAATCTTTTGCCATTGTGTGTATAGCAGGGCTCTTCCTCTTGTTCCTGTTCTAGCAAACAGTTAAACAAAACCAGCCAACACAGAGACTGTTTCTGACAGCACGTGCCATATTCTGAACTGTATCTGTTTACTGGGAGTGGACTAGCTCATTAAAAATTGTGCAGAAATTAAAACAAAGGCAGACATGAGGATGAATACAAAATAATAGTATGGTCATATAAGACTGATTCTAGTATGACAAACCAAGACTGACCTAAGTATTATAATGAATGCTAATGACAGTAAAGTCCTTTTAAAGTAGGTTAGAATCAAAAGGAAGATCAGAGAAGGTATAGAAACTCTAGTTGGAGCATAAGGGATGATTTTGGATTCTGGCAAGAAGGTAGAATTCTCATCTCCCATATCCAGTCCGTTGCCAAGACCTGTAAGTTTCGCCTATGCAACATCCTTTGAATATATCCCCTTTTCTTCTAATACTATGACCAGAGCCTCATCACTTCATGCCTAGAATATTATAGTAGTATGCTGGTGGTTCTGCCTGCCTCAAGTCTCCCTACTTTAAGGCATCCTCCGTTCAGGCACCAAAGTGGTTTTCCCAGAGTTCAGGTCAGACTACATTATCTGCCTTCTCAATAAACTCTAGTGGGATCCCTATTGCCTTCAAGATCAAATACAAACTCTTTTGTTTGGCATCCAAAGCCCTTCATAACTTAGCCTCTTCCTACCTTTCCAGTCTTCTTACACCTTACTCTTTGTTGCATACTCTGATCAGTGACACTAACCTCCTTGCTGTTCCATGAACAAGACACTTCATCTCTGCCCCTGGCATTTTCTCTTGCTGTCCCCCATGTCCAGAATGCTCTCCTTCCTCATCTCTGTCTCTTGGCTTCCTTCAAATCTCAACTAAAATTCCATCTTCTTTGGGAAGCCTTTTCAACCTCTTTATTCTAGAGCCTTCTTTCTTTTAATTATTTCTTATTTAACCTGTATGTAGTTTGTTTATGCATTTCAGTTTGCTTGTTTTCTCCCCTGCTAGACTGTGAATTCCCTGGGGACAGGTTCTTCTCTCTTTTGTCTCATTTGGTACCCTTAGCACAGCCCAGTTCCTGTGCTTAATAAATGTTTATTGACTGCCTGACTATTGAAATAATTTGTTTCTGTTTACCTGGGAGAAAGCTCTTCAGAATAGTAAGTATAGAACAAAAATGTTTAACAAAGGAGTAAACACAAGATAAGTGAAAAAAATGCTTTGAAAGCACCTAATCACCCTAAATTATTTCAAGCCATCATTTCCAGACAAATTACATTCCCTGGGTACTGAATTTGTGTATATGATTGTTCAGATTTTTTTGGTGAGCTCTTCAAAAATTGTAGTGAATATGAGACAAGTTGCTACTGAACTGGAGGTGGACAAATGTTCTGGTTTTCAAAGAGGGGAAAAAGAGATTCTTTAAACTAGGGGATGTGTGAGTTTGACTTTCATTCATGGCTGAAATCTGGAACAGCATATTATGGTTTGCAAGCTCTTAGAAAGGGTGATCACTATCAGCATGGATTCTTCAAGAACATGACTTGTTCTCGAGTTTTCCCCCTCATCCTTCACATAGCTGCCAAAATGGTTATCCTAAAGTGCAGGTCTGACTATGAAATTCCCTTACTCAACAAACTCCATTGGCTCCTTAATGCCTCTACAGTCAAATATTAACTCCTCTAGCACCCAAAGTTCTTTACAGCCTAGTCCCTTCCTGTCTTTGCCAGGCTTCTCACACATTACCCTTCTCCATGAACTCATATCTTTTTCCCACCTAACTCCCATTCATGAACTGTTCAGTTCACATGGCCTGATCTAGTTGTTCCTCCTCCCTCACAATATGACTGCTCCTATTTCTTTACCTCTGCACTGACTATCCTCCATGCTTGTAATGCTTTCCCTCTTCACCCCTGCTCTTAGAACCACAGGCTTCCTTTAAGACTTAGTTCAAGTGCCATATCCTTGTAGGAAACTTTTTCTGATTCTCCTCATACTGGTGCCTTCTTTTATAAAGTTACATCATATCAATCTTGTATAAATTTATATATGCACATGTTGTTACCCCTAACTTACCCCTATACTTGGAATTCTCTCCCTTTTCATCTTGGACTCCTGGCTTCCTACAAGTCTCAGCTAAAATCTCAACTTTTATAACAAGTCTTTCCCAGTCCCTCTTAATGCTATTTATTGCTATCCTTCTGTTGATTATTTCTGTTTATCCTAAATATATTTTGTCCATAGTAGTTTGCATGTTGTCTGTTCTGTTAGACTGTGAGCTCCTTTAGAGAAGTGACTTTTTTAACCTTTCTTTGTATGCCTAGTTTTTAGCATAGCACTTGGTACAGAGTGCTTAGTAAATGCATTTTGACTTGATTTGAAGTCAGAGACTGTTTTCCTTTTCTTTTTATTCCCAGCACATAGCACAACCCCTAGCCCATAATAAGGGCTTAATTAGTGCCAAGATTCCCAGCATTTCCCCTGAACAATCAGTTCCTCCCTATTGGTCAAAATCAGGTTCCAAAAAACAGTTCTGCTTCACTCTTCACCTTTTGAAGAATAAGATTATTATCAAGGTGAGTTCAGAATTTATTAGGCACTCTGCTTTTTGTGAAGGGAGAAGAAAGAAGAGGAAGAGAGGAAATAGGAGAGAGGAGGGAAGAGAAGAAAGAGAGGAAAAGACTAGAAGGGGAGGAGCGGGGGACAAGGGAGGGAGACCCTTCTGACTAGATATTGTATAGTAACTGTGGTTCTCAAACTTTTAAGTTTCAGGACCCTTGTACACTCTTAAAAATTATTGAGGACCTCCCCCTCAAAAATATTTTTGTCTATGTGGATTATATCAAGTTCTGTCAATTCTTCCTCCTTCTTTTACATCTGCCCCTTTTCCCTCTACTCCCATGGCCACCAATCTGGTTGGGACCCTCACATTTAAACCCCCAGTTGCTCTCCTCATGAACTCAGCTTCACATTGCTGCCAAATATCATCCCTAATCCCCAGGTCTGACAATGTCCCACTCATGTTTAACTTTAAATGGCTACCCCATTACCTCTAAGATAAAATATAAATTCCTCAGCCTTGTCCTTAGAGCTACTCATAATTTGGTTACAGATTACAGTATTTCATATTATGTTATATGCAAACTAAACTCCTTGTTTTCTGAATTTGACATACCCGGTCCCCCTCACCTCTACTTCCTAACATTTGAATAAGCTGGCTTCCATACCTAGAATACACTCACTTCATTGCAAGCCTTTCAGAATTCTGATCTTTCTTTGAGGACATCTCAGGTGCTATCTCTGCCTTCCTTGAATCACTCTGTTATTGCCTCTTCTGCTTCAGATTTTCCCAAAGTACTTTTTCTGATCTTTCCCTTTTCTCCTTCACTTATTACATTATGTATTATACTTACTGTGTACCTGTTGTAGTCCTCTCTAGACCACATGCCTTCCTGTAGAATTATATTTTCCTTGAATGTAAGTACTGTTATATGTATTTTTTAAAATTTTTAGTGCTTAGTAGAATGTCTGGAATAGAAGCTGGATGGCTGTTTATGAAGGATATTATAGAGAGGATTCAAAATTCAGATTAGAACAGATGTTTTCTTAGTTCTCTTCCAACTTTGTTCAGTGATTCAGGGATTGTTTATCGAGGAAAGAGTTCAGTGAACCAGTGATTGAATCTTGTTGGGACTATTTTTCTGTACCTTTAAATCACTTTGTCTAAGCTTGATGATTTTCACTGCTTCTGTATCTAGTCTGTATTGAAACCTGGACTCTCAGGTCATCAGGCCTAATAATTTTATTTTGTCACCTAGTATTTTCAGCACAGTTTTTGTGAAAAAAACTATTGAAGTATTTGTTCTGGCTGTTCGTCGTGCCTGAAAGGTGCTTTTTCTTACCTTCACCTCTTAGATTTCCATGTTTCTTTTAATACTCAGCTTAAGTTCTATTTTCTACATCTTTTCTGATCCTCCAAGCTGATAGTACTCACCCTCCAAAAGCTATCTTGTATATATTCTTTTCTTTCTTTTTGCATTTTGGAGGGCAATTGGGGTTGTGAGTTGCCCAAGGTCACATGGCTAGTAAGTGTTAAGTGTCTGAGGCTGGATTTGAACTCAGGTCCTCCTGACTCCAGGGCCGGTGCTCTATTCACTGTGCCACCTAGCTGCCCCTGTATATATTCTTTATGGGCTTAGAGATAAATATCTCTTCTCTTCCAATGAGATGAGAGTACCATGTGGTGCTTCTATACCTACACATATACAGTAGACATTTAGCAAATGCTTATTGGTTGATTCTGTTCCTATGTAATTGTTTAGTCACTTGAAAGAGGGGAGAAGAATGCTTTTTTCCTGCTCTTTTTGTTTCCCCAGAATAAAACCTGGCAAGATGTGATCAGCAACTTCTTTGAGTCTTTCTAGAGAATCTTTTAATGACTTTTAGTAGATAATTTGTGATACTAATTTTGTTTTCCATCTGAGGTTGTGAACCTTTAGAGAAATTGTGTGTTAAGACCTGAGTTTTATTCCTAGGTCTGTCACTAAAATAACATTGTGACCTTAGGTAAGGCACTTAACTTTCCAATGCTTCTGTTTCCTCATCTGTAAAATGGCAGAATTGGACCAAATGATCTCTAAAGTCCCTTCCTGATAAAACATTTTATAATACTTGGTTCTAACATAATCCCTTTTCTTACACCCCACATTTTTGTTTTTCTTTCCTTGAAACCTGAAAAATTGGTTTGATCCTTAAATTAGAGAGGTGGCTCTTGATCCAAAGCAAATTTGTTGAGCCCAGTCTTAAGGAATGATTCATGGAGAGTAACTAAATGCAAATGTTCATTTAGGCTACTACTATTTCCTATTGAGCCTAATCATTCAAAATCTTGTAGTGCTCTGGTATCCTGTTTCTTCTGCTGGAAATCCCCCATGCATTGTCATCCATCCGGAAATGCAAAGGCTAGTTACTGGCTCTTGGAACCTGTAGAGCTAAGCTTTCAGGAAGACAAGTGCAGTGTTTCATTTGTACTCTTAATTTATTTGCAAACCAGGAAAGGAGGAGAGTAAAGAAGAAAAATCTTCCATTGACCTGTGTGTTACGATCCCCAAACATAATTAAAATATTGTGGATTGGGGCAGCTAGGTGGCGCAGTGAATAGAGCACCATCCCTGGAGTCAAGAGGACCTGAGTTCAAATACAGCCTCAGACACTTAACACAAAAAAACTAGCCGTGTGACTTTGGGCAAGTCACTCAACCCCAATTACCCTCCAAAAAGCAAAAAAAAAAAATTAATATATTGTGGATTTTAACAGGAACCACTATGGACAGAATGGGGAGAGAATGAAGAGAAGGATGAATAGATGTTCTTTTCATGGTAGGGACCATGAATGTTTCTGCATTTTATATTTCTACAGTGCTTGGCACAGCAGTGATTTTTACAATTGTTGACTTGTTGGTTGATTGAACTAGAACTTTTGAAATTTCCTTGTTTTTGTGATGCTTATTTATTTTAGTTTTCTCTTTTTAAATTAAATTTTAGGTTTTTTCACTCAACAAAAATCTATCTTCTTTCCTTCCCACGTCCTCCAACTCCCATGGGGGAAGGTTGAACTCTTGTAACAAATATGCATAGTCAAGGAAAACCAATTCCCACATTGACCTATGTCCCCCAAAATACATGCCTCATTCTGCACCCTGAGTCTGTCACTTCTTTGTCAGGAAGGACGCAAGTAATGTTTTTTTTTTATTATGAGTCTTCTAGAAGTATGGTTAGTTATTGTGTTGATCAGAGTTCTAAAGTCTTTCAAAATTGTTTTTCTTTACAATATTGTTACTGGATAAATTGTGCTGCTTCTCATTTTACTCTGTGCCAATTTGATGCTTATAATTCATAAATTGTGGTTATTGATAAGCAAATTATTATCCAGGTTATTTTCTTTAAGATTGATGTTAGATCTTAACCCTAAACACCTTAAAATGATAGAAACTTAAAAATTCTAAAAAGTCTTCTGCAGTCATACCTTAAATGTATCTCTCGCTAAAACTCAGACCTGGATTAGGAGGACCAATTGCCTCCTCAGCTACTATTCATTGTCAGAGCTAGATTCAGTCAATCATTTAGCATTTATTAAGCGCTTATTATGTGCAGTCACTGTGCTAAGCACTGAAGAACTCTACCAACTGGGTTACATCAATATATTTATATTATCCAATTTCATTTGGGGCCTTAATGCCATAAAGTAATTCTTTTATTTGTCCCTAATTGATTTCCTGTTTCACTTCTCACAGAAATTTCTCAACACCTTCTCATCTTTTGTGAAGCCTGCTGTATCCCTTTTCTTTTAACTAAGTACCTTATCTCTTACTTTCCTGAAGACATCGAAGCCATATTTGTTGAGTTCCCATTTCTCCCATTTTCTTTATCTTAAACTCCTTGACATTATTTTCCACTCTTTCTTCCCCAGTGTCTCTCACTGTGTTGGCCCTTCTTGTCAAGGCAAACTCTTATACATGTGCACTTGATACCATTGCCTCCAATTCTCCCCAGCAGTTTGATTGTATATTCAATTATCACTCCCTCTCAAATATTCAGTCTTTCCCTACCTACTGGTTCCTTTTTTGTTGCTTTCAAAGGCATGCTTACCCCTCACTCCCATCCATAAAAAAGTCTTCACTAGGCCTTCCCATTTACTCAAGTTCAATATCTTTCCTCCCTTTTTCAGTCACATTTTATGAAAAAGCTATCTATATTTGCTGTCTCTACTCTTATATCATTCTTCTATCTTCTGCTCTCTACCTTCTGATTTCATCACTTAACTGAAAATACTCCTTCCAAAGTTATCTATGATTTCTTAATCAGCAGAACATATAATCTTTTCTCAGTTCCCAACCTTCTCTACCTATCTGCCATATTTAACCTTGGTGACTACTTTCTTCTTTTGGATATGCTAAACTCTCTGGTTATTCATGATGCTACTCTTTCCTAGTTCTCCTGTCACTTGTCTGACTGCTCCTTACTCTCCTTTGCCCCTCTGTCACCCACATTCAACCCCATAATTGTAGGTGTTCTCCAAGGTTCTGTCCTAGGCCCTCTTCTTTCTTCTCCCTGCATACTGTTTCAGCTCCCATGACTTAAAGATCATCTCTATGCAGATGACTTTCATATATACATATAGATGCACATGCGCACATATATGTATATCCAAACACACACACATATCATTGTGTGTATATTCATGCCAAGTCTCTCTCCTGACCTTCAGTCCTGAATCACTAATTGCTTAATGTGTATTTCAAACTGGATGTCTCAGAAACATCTCAAAGTCAAAATGTCCAAAGTCTTCTCCTTACCCCACCCTCAACACTTCCCACTTCCAAACTTAGTCAGTTCTGCTGAAGGAATCTTTCTAGTCTCCCAGGTTAATCTAGGTATCATTCTCTATGATTCAGTTTGTTAACCCAACATATCCAGTTAGTTGCCAAAGCTTCCCATTAAACTCTACAACATCTCTCAAATCTGGCCCCTTCTTTTTATTCACACAGTTAACACCTTAGTTCAGGCCTTCGTCACCTGTCATCTAGATCGTTAAAATAGTATTCTAATTGATCTCCCTGCCTCAGGTCTCTTCCCATTCCAACCTATACTACTTCTAAACATAGATCTTACCATGTGACTCCCCTACCCAGTCAATTCCAGTGGCTTCTCATTGGATCTAGGATAGTATGTAAACTCTTATGTTTAGCTTTTAAAGTTCTTCATAACTTGATCTCAAACTATCTTTCCAGCCTCATTGGACATTACTCTCCCTTCTGGACCTTGCATTGCAAACTGGCCTTCTCTGAGTTTCTTACTTATGACCCTTCCTTCTGACTTCTCTGTTCCCAGGACTTCACTTTCACCTTAGAGAGTCCCTGTCTTCAGGACATCAAGTACCACCTTCTACATAAACTTTTCCTGATTTCCCCAACTGCAAGTACCTTCCTTCTCAAACTTCTTTGGGTATAACTATTTTGTATTTATTGACTTTATAACTCTTACATTTATACTTACATAGATAATTTCTTCCTCTTTAAAATGTAAGTTACTTGCAAGTGGGAATAGTTTTATTCTTGTGTATCTTTGGTGGCTAGCACGTAAGTGTCCACTTATTATATGTTCTGTCTCTCCTTTGATTTGAATCCTACCATTCTGCTTCACTACATTGCAAAGAATACTTGATTTGCACTAAGAGAAATGAAAATTGTAGCAACACTGGTTTCACCTCACATTAAATTGGCAAACATGAAAACAAACAAACCCTAAACCAGCAATGCTGAATGAGCTATGGAAGACAGGAGTTCTTAATATGTTGGTGGTAGAGCTTTGCACTTGTTCACCCATTCCAACATTTTGGAGCTTTTCAAGAACAGGCACTAAACTTTTTTGAACCCTTCAACCCAGCTGTTCCATCTACTACAAGGCACATAAAATGAGATTAAAGAGGGAGGGAAGTGAAGGGAGTAGAGCCCCATGTTACAAATAGCACTTTTTGTGAAAGAAAAAACTAATTTGAATTATTCAGAGAAACTAGGGAAGATTTGTATGAACTTATCTATAACTTCACTATAGAGTGAAGAAAGGAGAATCAAGAGACATGTTTCATGGAAAGAAAATACTAAAAAATAAAAATTCAGGTAATATGAATCAGAAGACTGATGAAGCATGTTTTTTCTGTCAGCAGAAGGTTGATAAGGGTTTTTTTGGGGTATGGAATAGTGTATCCACAGTGTATCAGTTTCACTTAACTGTTTTTGTTACAAAAGTGGGTGAGAGCAGAGATAAATATAGAAATACTGTTTTTTAAAAGGCACTACATTTTTTTTTTAAAAGAATACTTGATTTGGAGTCTGGGGACCTGGATTCAAAACTTGCTTGTTTATGACCTTTAGCAAGACATTTTACTTCTCTGGGCCTCAGTTTCTTTTTCTGTAAAACAAGGGAATTGGGCTAGGTGTCTTATGATCATTAGAATTGGTTAAAAATGAAGTGATACCCAATTGACAAATGGTCAAGGATATGAACAGGCAGTTGTCAGGTGAAGAAATTTATCTGTAGTCATTTGAAAAAAATGCTCTAAATCACTATTGATTAGAGAAATGCAAATTACAACAACTCTGAGGTATCTCACTTAGAGTGGCTAATATGACAAAATAGGAAAATTATAAATGTTGGAGAAGATGTGGGAAAATTGGGATGCTAATGCATTATTGGTGGAGTTGTGAACTGATGAAACCATTATGGAGAGCAATTTGGATCTATACCCAAAGGGCTATAAACCCCTTTTTTTTTCTTTTTGGAATGCAGTTGGGGTTAAGTGACTTGCCCAAAGTCACATGACTAGTAAGCAGGTCAGGTGTCTGAGGTGAGATTTGAGAACTCAGCTCCTCCTGACTCCAGGGCCAGTGCTCTATTCTCTGTGCCACCTAGCTGCCCCTACTCTGTATACCCTTTGATCCAGCAATATCACTACTAGGTCTGTATCATAAAACAGGAAAAGAACCCACATGTACAAAAATATTTATAGCAGCTCTTTTTGTGGTGGCCAGGAATTGGAAGTTGAGGGGATGCCCATTAGTTGGGGAATGGCTGAAAAAGTTGTGGTATATGAATGTAATGGGATACTGTTGTTCCATAAGAAATGATGAGTAGGCAGACTTCAGAAAAACCTGGAAAGACTGACATGAACTGATGCTGAGTGAAGTGAGCAGAACCAGAAGAACATTGTACACAGTAACAACCACATTGTATGATGACCAACTTTGATAGACTTAGCTTTTCTCAGCAATGTGAAGATTTAAGACAACTCCAAATGACTGATGATAGAAAATGCCATCCACATCCAGAGAAAGAGCTATAGAGTCTAAATGCAGATCAAAGCATACTATTTGCACTCTTTCTCTCTATTTTTTTTCTTCTTTCTTATGATTTCCCCCATTGTTTCTAATTCCTTCTTTACAACGTGACTAATTTGAAAATATGTTTAATATGAATGTGTAAGTAGAACCTGTATCAGATTGTACACTGTCTTGGGGGGAGGGAAGGGATGGGGAGAAAATCTGGAACTCAAAATCTTATGGAAGCAGGCATTGAAAACTAAAAATTAGTTAATTAATTAAAAATAAAATAAAATATGGAGTGATGTTTTAGAACATGTTTCATTAAGTTATGTTACAGAGATTGCTGATAGGATATTATCACTCAGGAGAGGAATACCTGCAGAGTACTAGGTAGATCATCTAGATTAGAGGATGAAATATTGGAGTAAATGGAGAAGTATAATTAGGTCCTCTTAGAACTTGGACTTCCTTCTTAATGACAAGAGGAAGACTCAGACTCATATCAGGCTCCCTGGGCTTTGTTGGAACAGGAATTGTACATTTTTGTATTTGTATTACAAAGTTTCTATTTTCTGATATTTCTACTTTTTTAGTCAGCTACTTTTCATAGTGAAAACCATATTTCTTGTCTAATTCTCAGCCTGAATTCTGTTAGATATTTTTATAATTAACACCTAAGTATTGACCTATGCCTTTTAAATGACTTACAGTGATAGGGGCGGCCAGGTGGCTCAGCAAGTAAGAGCACTGGCTCCAGTGTTGGGATGACCTGCGGATCAAATCCGGGCTTAGATACTCAGCACCACACCCAGAAATAACTGGCCGTGTAACCTTGAGCAAATTACTTAACCCCGATTGCTTTAAAAAAAAAAAAAAAAGACTTACAGTGAGATCTTTGAAGGTCAAAATTTGAACGAAAACATTGTTATATAGATGCTCTTGCCCAGACAGGTATGTACTTTTGCAAAAAAATGTTTGTGGCAGTTTCAAGAATTATCCATTGGTCGAAAACAGAGCTTCACTATTTTGAATTAGTTTTTCTTTTTTTGAAATAAGTTTTTCTTTAACACTTACAGTACCTGTTGCCCATTTTAGAAGTTTTGGAGGTGTTTTCAAGCCATAACTTAATTTTTTTTATATGTCTGTACTTTTTGGTGCTCATTTTTTAAAATCTTCATTGTGTCTATATCAATGTTAGATGATGGCCCAGCACCAGAAAATTTCAAGAGCAAGGGAGCTGATTCCAATTTATCTACAAAAGATAATGATGGGTATCTTTCCAATAAAGATTTGCCAAATTCTTTTAATGAGAGTTACCTATAATCTTAACTCAGGAAAAAGAATGAGAGAACCCTGTCAGCATTGGATAGAAGGGGAACTGACAGAAGAGGAGAGGGACAAAAAAAGACACTGAGACAAGAAGTGATTGGTGGTGGTGAAACAAGAAAAGGACAGTAATAGGAGAGGATAACAGGATTTCACAAGTCACTGTTAATTATAACAGTAAGGGAGTGCCTGGATTAATTTAGCATATCACAGATCCTAGCACCTTCAGGAGAAAACATTCTTTGAGAGCAGCATTCTAGGTAAATAGCTTTTTTTGTACGTTGGTGCCATGGCAGTGGATAACTTTTTCATTATTATTGAAGTCCTCACATTGGAAATGAGCAGAGAATTAATTTACTGTGGTCGGAGACAATAAATGTTCATTGTACTAAAACAAGAAGAAACCATCCAGGGAATTTTGAGATCTTCCTGAGTAGCAAATCCAAAATTCAAAGGTTTTTCTGAGGTGATTTTCTCAAAATTTCACACTTCCAGTGAGAGGAGTACCAGACTGGACATCAGCCTGCAACAAATCCAGCTCTCCCTTGTAACAAAACAAAACAGGTAAAATTAAACCATAGAGTGATGTGGCAGACAATACATACTGCATTTCATAACCAGAGGCATTCCACCCCCTTCCCCCATGAAAGGAGAAATGTTTTTGTATGCATTCTCCTAGATTAATATTGGTCATTACAATTAATTGGAGTTCATACTTTTTAGTGTTGTTTTAGACATTGTGTATGTTCTCATTTGGCTTAATTCATGATACATCAGTTCATTTTGTATTGAGCAATAATATTCCATTACATTCATATGCCACACTTTATTCAGCCATTTCTCAATTGGTAGGCTTCCACTTATTTCATTATTTTTGTTGGTGGAACTGCAACAGTACTGTGGATGTTTTGGTGAATATGAGACCTTTATTTCTGTTTTTGTCTCTATATATCCCCTGTATGGGGATATATGCTCAGTGGAAGGGTGTTGATTACCCTGGGTCAAAAGGTATGAATTATTTAGTAGTCCCCTCCCGCCCCCATAATTATAAATTGCTTTTCCAGAACAGACCCCCAGTAGTGCTAGTATCATTCACTATTTTTCTTCATCTTTACCAATTTGATGGTTGTCAGGCGAAGCTTCAGAGTTGTTTTAATGTTCATTTCTCTTATTAGTGATTTGGAGAAATATTTCAAATGATAGTTGATAATTTGCAGTTTATATTTTGAAAAAATTTTGTTCATATCCTTTTACTACTTTGTCTGTTAAAGAATGACTTAAGATAGGCCTATTCTTCTTGATTATTGTGGGAACTCTACAGCTGGTTCAGATATTTGGTTACTGGCTCATATTTGTAAAAGAAAAAATACTTAGTTATGGGTGGAATGGATTAAATGAATTATTGTAGGGACATAGACTTTGGTTCCCTCTCACCAGCCCTCAGGAGATTTTCTGTTTTTTAAGTAAAATTGAAATGAAATTGCTTGCCTAGCATTTACTAAGGAGTTAATTTTAATTCTGTATTAAAATTGTGCTAGATTATTTTTAGGTCATATAGCTCTAAATATTAATTATTACTGCTTTGAGGAATATGATACATACCTTAGGCATTAAATCCTATTTTGTGGCTGCTGTGTTCAGTGTATACAGTGTATACCAGTTGATGATGAAGAATATCAGTTGAGAACAATGCTTTTGCTAAGGCGAGTTTTTTGAACTTGAGTCTCCAAGCATTTATTAAGAGTTTTACTCTATGCCAGGCAGTGAGTGAAACACTGGGGAAACAAAGAAAAGTGAAAAAGGCTCCTTCTCTTAAGTAGCTCACAGTCTAATGGAGAGGACAGCAGGAAGTCAACTGCATACAAGTGAGATATGTACAAGATAAATGGGAGATGATTCTCAGAGAGAAGTCACTCAGACCAAAAAGCAACAGAGGTTTCTTACAGTCCTTAATTGTATGTGTAGATTTCTCTTAAGTCACTCAAGGACCGTTGTTGACCTATTTCCTCCTGATGTTACTGAAGTTCAACCTAACAAAGCAGTTTCTCTTAATGTTAACCATGTCATCCTTAGTGCAGTGTTATGATGCCAGATGTCTTCCTTTAAACTTAAAAACATAGCACCCTGTTGTCATCTGTGCCTTTGCTTCTCTTAGACTTAATGCTACTGTTGAACATGTCAAGGGTGGACAGTCAGGCCTTATATGTGTTTGTTTTAAACCTTGACAACAAAAACAAATTGGAATTGGATATTTTGAAGGCACAGGCTTTTAAAAACTTTAAAATTACTTCTCAAGACCTTTTACAATTCACCAAGATATTCATTTAACTCTGCTGCTGAGGGTATTTGAATAAAACGAGAGTCATGCATAGATACTTTTTCAGTCCATTTCAACTGCCCTGGAGATAACTTGGACAAATGTCGGCTCCTCCATGTCCCTCCTGGTCCCTGCTGGGTCTCTCTCGGTGCTGACGTTCAGAATACTTGTTTTCTTTTCCCTTTCAGCCCTTCCCCTGCACCCCATTCCCCTCCTCCAGTGTAATGTGATCTCTCAGGCCTGGTCTTCTGCTTTGGCAGATTCCTTTAGTCTTGAATGGAAAAAAAATTAACCATTTTCTTACCAGTTCTAAATCTACAGAACTTGAAAAGTCAGATACCATAAATTTATATGCTAGGGTTTTTTTGGGGGGGAGGGGAGGGGTGAATTCTAGTGAGGTATTTGTTTGAAAAATATGCCTTTTCATCATTTTTCCTTTTGAAGCCTTTTACAACTTTGTGTCATTACTTTTATTAAACTTCTTACTCCTCTCCCTGTATTCTGCAGTCTGGTTATACTGATCTTGTAATTTCTTGCACAGGACACTCCATCTCCTTACTCTGTGTCCTTTACCCTTACTGTCCCCCATACCTGGAATGTTTTCTCTTCTTACCTGAACCCCTTGACTTCTTTCAAGGCTCAGATTAAATTGCACCTTCTACAAGAGACCTTTTCTATCAGTTTCCTCTCCTGAATTCCCCAAGTGTGTACCTTGTGATATTAGATTGTCTTTCTGTGTGTATTTTGTATGTTCAGTTTTTCGCATGTTGTTTCCATTCAAATATAAACTCTTTGAGGGCAGGAACCATATTTTTCACTTTTTTTTTGTATTCACAGTGCTTAATATAGTTCCTGTTGCATAGTAAGTGCATAATAAATACTTGTTGACTATTGTTGACTACACAGCTCCCTTAAAATATCAGTTTTGTTGCTACAGTTACATATTTCATTTTCTAGGATTTCCCAAGTACACTGCAGTTTTAAAAAATTCTTTATTTTGTGGACTTTTCAATCTAGGTACTAGATTTTGATTTAAACAGCAGCAACATCAACCAAAAACTTAACTGATTTCTTGAAATTCTTTGGCATTCATTTCAAAATTTGACTGAAGTAAGGGGTCAGGAATATAGATACATATATGAAAAACCATTGCTTTAAATGCAGATATTATAAAGACCATTAAAAATTACTGCTTGTGTATTTTCTAATTTCAAGTCATATTATAGTGATTTTATTTTAGAATATAGAGGTTAGTTGTTTCTTCTCTTACCAACATGAATATCTTGGTTTGGGGCCTACAGTTTTTGACAAATATTAATGATTTCACATAACCTCATGTTCTTGTCATCTAGATCTCAGTAAATTGTCACCCCATTTGTTTTTTCAGTAGTTGAAAAATAATATGGTAAAATCTCACTATAACAAAACTTAATAAAGAGTAAGATTTGCCATAAGACAACTCTGTCTTCTCTTTTGGGGACTTATCCTAAGGCTTTAACTACTCAAATAGCCAAAGGACTTTGTTCTGAAGTAGTGTTATCTAAAAGGCAATGAAACCCCTTGGCCCCAGCTTTCAGTACAAAAGTACCCAGTAAATGGATTGTGCTTCACTTTTCCCATTTGGCTTTGGTTCCTAAACCCTTACCAAAGGACTGAAAGGCCTGTATTCTTCAGTTTTCAGTGCTTTCATTCCTGTGGCTAGTGTTTGTTTCTCGATAACATTTTTTTTCTTGGTCCCCTAAATATTTTTTGGCCTTTGTTTCAGTCTTTTCTGAATATATATTCATTTGGTATCTGTAGCTTTCATTTCTGGCATTTTAATTTGTGATGGATCTCTCTCTTCTAACTTTACTACTTGCTTTTTCCTAGCAGAACCCTCAGCCCTTTAAGGACCTCCATGTAAACTCTAGAGAGTATTCTGCAATGTCCAGAAAAAACTTTAGGAAACATTGATCTGATACCTTTGAGATATTTCACAATTTAGTAGCAGTCCCAGTGATTGCAAGGGAAAGAAATATACTTTAGCTACATAGTAAAAAGATCAACTATAGAGACAAAATTTTAATAAGGATAAATGTAAAACTCTGGTTAAAGTGTTTTGTTTTTTTAAAAATCAGTTCAACAAATACAGACTGGCAGAGGTATACCTGGATGAAACTTTGTACCAAAAAGTTGAGGGGTATTTTCCAGAATGAAAGCTAATTATGAGTCAGTGCTATGATATTGCAATCAGAAAAAGTGAGGGCATGACCCAGCAATAACACCATTAGGCCATCCCAAAGAGATTTAAATATGGAAGCAAAGGATTCATAGGTATAAAAATATAGCAGCCCTGGGGCGGCCAGGTAGCACAGCGAGTAAGAGCACCGGCTCCAGTGTTGGGATGACCTAGGGATCAAATCTGGGCTCAGACACTTAGCACCCACCCAGAAACACCTGGCCGTGTAACCTTGAGCAAGTTACTTAACCCCGATTGCTTTAAAAAAGAATATAGCAGCCCTTATCGATCAATTGGGAAATAACTAAACAATTTGTATTATATAAGTGTAATGGAATACTATTATTCTGTCAGAAAAGATGAAATGATTTCAGAGAACCTGGGAAGACTTGTATGAACTAATCAGACAGAACCAGAACAACAACATTGTACAGCTTTGAAAAACTTAAGAATTCTGATCAATGTGGTGACCAACCATGACTCCAGACAGCTGGTGATGAAGAATGTCGCCCATCCTCTGACAGAGAGGTAATAGACTTAAGGTGCAGAATGCAACATTTTTTGGCTATAGCCAATGTGGGAAATTATTCCCCTTGACTATGCATCTTTGTTTAAAGGGATTGTTTTCTTTTCAAATTGAGTGGAAGTTAGGAGTTAAAGAAAATAAATTTTGTTGAGTGAAAATTTAAAAAAAAATTATCATTTGTGAGGAGTCTGTAAGAAAACTGGAAGTTTAAATGTCATTCCTATTAAGTGTGACAGCTGGAGAGGCACTGTGTGAGGATACAGAGAGCTGAGGACTTCTTTGAAAGAGTAATAATAATGATAATAACAACAACTAACATTTATATATAGCACTTATGTGCTAGGTACTGTGCTAGGCACTTTACAATTATATCATTTGATCCTCACAAAAAACCCTGACATAGATGCTATTATTATCCCCATTTTACAGATTAGGAAACTGAGGCAAACAATAGTTAAGTGACTTGCTCAGGGTCACATAGCTATTGAGTGTGAGGTTGGATTTGAACTCAGATCTTCTGACTCCAGTCGCCGAGCTCTATCCACTGAGCTGCCTAGTTGCCAGTTTAGTTAGCTGTCAAGAAGAGAGTCTAATGAGACGTTTTTTTGGAGGGGCATTTAACTCCTGTGTTGTAAAGAAACATTATGAAGAAAATTTTTGAGAGATTATGACTTTGATTTTGACAGAGTTGAATGATGGGACTGCCTCCCCAGATTTGAAATCGGTAGCTGAAGATAGTTGGAGGGTATTTTAGCTATCATTTTTCTCACTGTGATACACTGTTAAAATATTTAAATATGTCTTTGTATTATTTGTTACACTGTTAATAAATTGTATAACTAGTAAGCGAAGGAAAAGAAAAAAACCAATGCATTCTTAGATTGCATTAAGAGAGACAGTATCCAGGGGATGCCAGGTGGCACAGTGAGCAAGAGCCCTGGCCCCAGAGTCGGGGTGACCTGGGGATCAAATCCGGGCTCAGATACTCAGCACCACACCCAGAAATAACTGTCCGTGTAACCTTGAGCAAGTTACTTAACCCCAGTTGCTTAAAAAAAAAAGAGAGAGACGGTATCCAAAAATGAAAGAAGTGATAATTTTGGTTGTACTTTGTTTTTCACCACATGTTAGGTATCCAGTTTGGGTCCTAGCATTTTACTAGTAAGTAATGGAAATCAGTAATGGAAATAATAATCATTTTATATCATAATGGAAAGTAGTGGGTTTAAATAGAATCCATACTTATTAAGGGCTTCAGGTAAACTAATTTACTCTCTGATGCAGACCTGATTTCATTTTTAGAGGGATCAGACTTTTGGGTGGGATATTAACCTTTTGGTATGTCAGGGAGGGTTGAGGGGTAACCTGGGTAGTGAGGGAGATAGAGACCATGCTGTATGAGTATCAGGTGAAGGAAGTGAGAATATTTGGAGAAGAGAAGATATAGATGTGGGGCATGGAGCTGTCTTGACTGTTTGAAAGGCTGTTCTGTGAATGAGAGATTAAATTTGTTCTTAATCCCAGAGAACAGAACTAGTAGAAATGGGTGGGATTTCCAAAGAGGCATATTTATTCTTGATGAAATGAACTAATAGATATTTCCAAAAGTGCAATGGCTTGCCTTGGAGATAAAGGATTCTCTTTCTTTCTTTTTACAAAGTTTTAATTGAATTTTCTGTTTCCTATCTCACCACAGTTATTTTACATTATTCTCTCCTTCCCTCCCAGGGAGCCATCCTATATGAATAGTATTTTTTAAAAGACACCCCCCCCCCAAAAAAAAAATCAGCACAGCTGATTGCTGCTGCATTGAAAACATGTGAAAACATGGGCAATGGGCAGCATCTGTGGACCTCCACTGCCACAAAGGGGATTGGTTGGGGGTGTCTTCTCATACTTCTCCTTTCCAGTCCTGCTTGATATTTATAATTTTTCTTATATTTACTGTTGATGTTTTGGTGTGTTATTCTTTCCACTAATATTGTTGTAGTTACTGTGCATATTGTTTTCCTTGGCTCTGCTTACTTCACTCTGTATCACTTCATATAGATCTTTCCATACTTCTCTATAGTCATCATATTCATCATTACTTACAGCAAAAATAAATTTTTTAATTTTTTTTTAAGCAATCGGGGTTAAATAACTTGCTCAAGGTTACATGGCCAGTTCTTTCTGGGTGTGGTGCTGTGTGTCTGAGCCTGGGAATCGATCTCCAGGTCATCCCAGCACTGGAGCCGGTGCTCTTAACTCTCTGAGCCACCTGGCTGCCCCTAAGCAATTGGGGTTAAGCAACTTGCTCAAGGTTACACGGCCAGGTGTTTCTGGGTGTGGTGCTGAGTGTCTGAGCCCAGATTCAATCCCAGGTTATCCCGACACTGGAGCTGGTGCTCTTACTCGCTATGCTACCTGGCTGCCCCAAAAATAAATTTTTCATTACATGCATGTACCATAATTTATTTAGCCATTCCACAATTGATACTTTGTTCCCTATTCTTAGCTGTCACAAAAAGTGCTGCTATAAATATTTTGGAATATATGGGGATTTTTTTTTTCTTATTGATGGCTTCCTTGGATATATGCCCAGTAATGGAGTTTCTGGTTCAAAGGGTATGGACATTTTAGTTACTTTATTTGTGTAATTACTTTCCAAGATGATTGTACCATTTCATAGCTCCACTAACAATGCTTTAATATGCCTGTTACTCTATAACACTTCTAATATTGACTGTTGCCTTTTTTCATCATTTTTGCCAATTTGCATGGATTGAGGTAAAACCTCAGGGTTGTTTTGATTTTCATTTTTCTTACTATTAATGATTTGGAATTTTTTTGTGTTGTAAATATTTTGCAATTCTTTTGAGAATTATTTGTTCATATAAAGGATTTTTTTCACTGAAGGTCTTTGAGCAAAGTGAATGACTACTTGTTGGGTATGTTATAGGGGGTGTGCTTGTTAAGATATAGATTATATGATCTTTAAGGTCCCTTCTAACTCTTAAGGTTCTGTGATAATGTGTGTTCAGTATTTTGGCCTATCTGGTCCTCTCTTTTAATATTAAATGTGATTTCTTCCTTGAAATTTGCATTTGAAATTAGTATGCTTGTTCCCTGATTGTTAGTGTTTTGTTATGATGCTTGCCCATGCTAGGAATATAGAACAAAGAGATTATAAAAATAACTAGAATTCTAAGATACCTGGTTTCTTCTCTTTGCATCTTCTCCCCTCTTTCATTCTCTTGCACTGCTCAATAAATGTTGGAGCCAGGAGACAAACACAGTAGGATTATAGATCTAGTTGTTATCTCCTTGAAACTTTTCATTCTGCAAATGAAAAACAAAGGCTTAGAGTGAGAGGTTCAGTGATTTGTCAGGATTTCACAAGGAGTAAGTGGCAGAGTTGGGATATCAGTAAATTTTTTTATTCTTCTTTGTACCTGGTAGAATTAAAATGTCACCCAACTACTGACATAATTGCATATTTGGAAACTGATATAATGAAAAGGGTATTGGATTTGTAATCACAAAACACGGGTTCAGATTTTGACTAATTTTTTATTTTTTTGCTTTTTGGAGGGGGGAAGGTAGGGCAGTTGGGGTTAAGTGACTTGCCCAAGGTCACATGACTAGTTTTTGTGTTAAGTGTCTGAGGCTGCATCTGAACTCAGGTCCTCCTGACTCCAGGGCTGGTGCTCTATTCACTGCACCACCTAGCCACCCCGGGCTGGAATTTCTTAAAGCCCTTTTTAGGTTTGAGAGCATGAATCCAACTAATAACCCAACTTGCTAGAATAAATTAATTTTTAAAAGCTGGTATAACCATTATGAAAAATGCATTCTCCCATAATATTTGACACACAGTATAAAAACATTCAGGACCTGCACTCAGAAGTGTATGCTGTGATTGCTGCCATGGAAAGAACCATAAGAGGAAAGTTGGTGCTATCAAGGAATATTCTTAAGAGCAGTTGGCAAACATCATTTTGGCAAAAGCTAATTGAGAGATCTATTGAAATCTGTGAATAGACAGTGGAACAATACCTCAGTATCTTTCCAGTACATGCAAGAGAAAACATGAATTCTGTGTTGCTCTGTTAAAGGAAACAAAAAAGAAATGTGTGAAACAGAATTTGGAAAACAAATATATGAGAAATTATAGATTCCCTTTATGAGCAATTGAAAGCAAAAATAAAAAATTTATAGCAACACTGGATGTTAATGCAAACAACAACAAATTAAATAAAAATTTTTACTTGAGAAGCAAAGAGATCAGTTAAGATAGAAAGCCCCCCAGGAGGAGGATATGGTAATTCTTGTCATGCATATGCTTGTAAGAAGTCTAATATAACAAAAATGTAAGTTGAATCAAACAAAAAACAAGAAAGTGTGCACTATTATTATAATGAACCAGAAAACATTTTTGTCAAGGGAAATAACTGAAGAACTACTTTGTAAAGCAGCTTCTCTATAAAACTAAAAAGGTATGGGTCTGAATAGGATCCAGAGTTATTAACTCAAGTAAGTGGTTTCTATGGCCCATTAATTACTAGCAAAGGGCTTACTTCTTCCTTTCAAATTCAAGGCTGATCTCATCTTTTTTTTTTTTTTTTACAGAAGGCAGCATATATTTATTACCAAAATTATCTCATCAAAAGATGAGAACACTAGTGACCTTCCAAATATGGGCCAAAGTACATGTTTATATACTTTTCACAAAGCATTTACAGCTTGTAACACTAAAAAAAAAGTCTGTAAACATTATAAGAAAACAATATATTGGCTAAAGAGGAGAAAGAATATGCCAAAAAATCCCAGAGTTACATGTAAAGAACAACTTATTAATGATTTGGTGATTTATTGAACAGGCTACTGAAAGGCATCATAACATTTACATCATAGTAATTGATTGCTGCTGCCTTTGACTCAATTCCACATTCATGGCTTAGTCATGTACTACAAATATATATAATAGATCCAATAATTAGTGTATTTGATATCCATTTGGAAAATTGTTCTTGATTTAAAAATTGCCACCACCACTACAATGTCAGCAAAAGTTGATATAAAATGAAGCAGTGGAAACAGTACTAGCTTTGTAGTCTGAGGACCTGAACTCAGTCCCTACCTCTGGGCAAGTCACTTCACCAGCTAGGTGTTTCTTTATCTATAAAATGAGGTTATTGGACTAGATGGCCTCTGAGGTCCCTTTGTGGTCTAAATCTGTGATCCTGTGATCTTCCAGGGAGACCATTTAACCCCCCCCCCCCAATTCTACCTAACTTTAAATCCATCATCATCATCACCATCATTTCTGAATAAAACTAAGTATACCTTTCAAGTCAAAGAGGGATCTTTAGAAAATACCATATTAGTCACCTGACGTATCTCATTGACATCATGTTATACACACTGCTGAAAAGCAGATTAAAGTTACTGCATTTCAAAGAAACTTTATAAAACAACATCATAATATTATTTAGACCTAGCAAGTAGAGAATTCTTAATGTGCATCAAGGGAAAATAGAGGCAAAACAACCTTGAGTTTAAATCTGAAGGTCAAATTGAACCATAGATGAAAATGGTTACAAATACCTTGGTCTTCTCCAGGTAAGACACATCAAGCATAAAACTCTCCAGGAGGAAGCTGAGGCCTTTTATGTTGAGGTACTGACTGACATTCTGAAGTTAAACCTTTATAGGAAAAAGACATTTAGAGCAATTAACCTCTACAAAATAACAGTCTTACCAGATACTTTTGTCATAATAGAAGAGACTACAATGGATCTAGAAGGTGTGCAAGCAAAAATCATTAAATTTTAATGAACCCCATGACTTATCCTAAGGCTATGATAGTCTAACAATTCATCAAAAAGGAGGAAAAGGATTAAAGAATGTTCTCAGAGCATGTAATAGATGGGTTAAAATATTTTTACAGAAATATTTTTGGGACCAACAGATCTTACTTCATTAGGCAATAATAAAGACTGATAATAGGTATATGAGATTGGGTTTGTGAAATGGAACCAAAAGTGTTTTATCTCTGGATAGCACTTATAAAAGGACTGAGATCCAGGAGGGGAATACATATGGTGCTCCATATAGATAACATCCTCATAAATCCATATAGATAACATCCACATAAATACAACCAGCAGTATATTGGCAAAAAAGTATTAAATAAATATCTAAGTCATGCATATTTGTTTATAGAAATGGAAAGGTGATCAGAATCAAATCATTGCTATTAGAAATTACAAAAAGATTATTTTTAAGGAGTCTGAATTTATTGACTGGTGATGATTATACAGTAGAAGTTCCAATATAGGCTCCAAAAAATTAGCACCTCCTGGATACCTAGAAAGACACAATCATTTATCTAGAATCATACATTAGAAGTTTACTATTCTTAATAAATTCAGACAACAAATCCTCACACTACCTTCCCCCTCCCCCACTCAATTTTATTTTAAACTCTTAATTCTTTTCTTCTAACCTTTCCCACTTCCACCAACATTGAGAAATCAATAAAACAAAACCCTTGTTGCAAACATGTATAGTCAGGCAAAACAAATTCCCACATTGGCCATGTCCCAAAGAACCCCCAAAACAATAAACTCTTGATTTTCACTCTAGTTCCATCCTTTATTTATCAGGAGGTGGGTAGCATGTTTGACAAAATCCTGTGGTCTTGTGATTGGTCATTGTGTTAATTAAAGTTCATAAGTCTCTCAGAGTTGTTTTTCTTTACAATAATATTATTATTGTATAAATTATCTGTGTGTGTGTGTGTGTTTGGAGGGGGGTGTCTCTATTTCAGGGTCTTGATTTCCTCGTCTATAAAATGAGGGGATTGGACTATCAGATGATCTTAATGAACCTTCCTGTTTATTAATCCTGCTGGGCAAGGTACAAAACCCTGGTGTGGTCAGCCCTCGGTGAGCTTTTTAGTCTACCTAGAAATATGAGACAGGGTAATAGTCCCAGTTCTCTTTGCTGACACTGCCATCACCTTGGTGCAGGCCCTCATGACCTCATGCCTGAACTATTACAATAACCTGCTGCTTGGTCTGCCTGCCACAGTTTTCTCTACCCACTCCAGTCCATCCTCCAATTTACCTGCCAAAGGTACAGGTCTAACCACTTCACCCTCTCTCTTTAATAAACTCATGTGGCTCCCTATCACCTTCAGGATCAAATATAAACTCCTTTCTTTGGCATTCCTAGCTCTTTGTAACTTTATCTTCCCACCCCCTTCCTGTCTTCTAATAACCTTAACTCCTTGCCACATATCATTTGATCCAGTGACTGGCCTCCTGGCTGTTTCATGAATAAGACACTCCATTTGTCAGCTCCAAATATTTTCTCTGGATGTCCCCCATCCCTGAAATACTCTCCCTCCTCATCTTTGCCTACTGACCTTCTTGGTTTCCTTCAAATCTCATCCAAAATCCTGTCTTCTACAGGGAGTCTTTCCCTGATTCCTTTTAATTCTAGTGCCTTCACTCTGTTAATTATTTATATTTATCCTGCACTTAATCATCCCTTTAATTGTAAAGTTACTGAGAGCTCCCATAATTCTTATCTCACTTGATACTCAGAACATCCTGTGAGATTTGTAGTGCAATTATAATTGTCCCCATTTTATAGATGAATGGATAAATCAGTCAACAAGCATCTGTTAAGTATCTACTGATGAGTCAGGCACTGTGCTAGATGTTGGTGATATAAAGACAAAAATGAAACCATTTCTATGCTGAAGGGGCTTATATGAAATGACACAAAGTATGTATTATACAAAGATAATAATTGTGCCAGGGGTGGGTAGGTGGTACAATGGATAGCTTGCCATGCCTAGATTCAAGAAGACTCATCTTCCTGCGTTCAAATATAGCCTCAGACACTAGCAATGTGATCCTGGGCCAGTCACTTAACCCTGTTCTTCATTTGTGAAATGAGCTGGAGTAGGAAATGGCAAACCACTCCAGTATTTTTGCTAAGGAAACCCCAAATGGGGTCATACAAAGTCAGACATAACTGAAACAAATGTTCCATATGCTGTGTTAAGCATTTACAATTATTATCCCATTTGATCCTCACAGTAACCTTGAGAGGTAGGTTCCAGTATTGTCACCATTTACATATAGGGAAACTGAGGTAAACAATAAAGTGACTTGCCCAGGATCACGCAGCTAGTTAAGTGTCTGAGAATGGATTTGAACTCTGGTCTTCCTAACTCTGGGCTTGGTACTGTCTATTCACTGTGCCATCTGCTTTTGGGATACTCTGTATAAATTGATACATTTTGAAGGAGGGAGAGCCCTGATATAGGGGTGGGAGCAGAAGAGGAGGTCAGAAAAAGTTTGATGTAGAAGATAGTGCTTGAATTGAGTTTTGAAGGAAACAAGGGGGATTCTAAGAGTCAGATGTAGTGCATGTAGGCATGGGAGACAGCCAGTAAAAAGGCATGGAGATGAGAGATGGAGTATTGTATGAGAAACTGTTAAGAGCCAGTTTGGCTAGAGTAAGGAAGTCATGTGTAATAATGCTGAAAAGAAAGAATGGGACTAGAGTGTTTCATAGCTTTAAATGCCAAACAGTGGAGTTGGCATTTGCTGTGAGAAGTTATAATATGAGGGGTTTGTTGGGTGAGGTAATGATTTAAGCTCAAATTGTAGGTTGGAGTTAGGTAGTAAAGAGCTCCAAATGCCATGCAGAAGCTTATATTTGATCTTAGAGACAGTAAGGAATGATTGGAGCAGGGCAGTGACACGAGGAAAATCATTTTGTCGGTTGTGTGGAGGATAGAGTGAAGTGGAAAGAGGCTTGCATCAGAGAAATCAGTCAGAATGCTGCTGTTAATATTCTTGGTGAGAGGTGATGAGGGCCTGAACTCAGGCAGTAGCTGAATAAATAGAGGAAAGAGAATGGATGCAAGAAATGTGGAAATCAAAACAGGAAGCATTGTCAGCCAATTGGATGGGTGTGCTGAGCAACAGAGAGGGGTTGAGAGAATAGCAAAGTTGGGAAGCTAGGTGAGTAGAACAATAGTGGCCTCCACAATAGAAACAAAAAAGTTTGGGAAAGAAGTGGGTTCTGGGGGTCAAGATAATGTATTCTAGTTTGGACATGATGAGTTTGAGATGTTAATGGGATATCCAGCTTTAAATGTCCAATAGATAGTTAAAGATGAACAACTGGAGCTCAGGGAAGGGGCCAGGAGTAAAACTCCAGGAGTCATCTGCAGAAATGATAATTAAATTCTTAGAAGCTGATGAGGTCATCAAGGTAGAGTGGAGACAGAAAATAGAAGAGGACCCAGAACAGTCTAGAGATACACCCACAGTGAAGGTGTGTTAAATAGATAAACGAGCAGCAAAGGAGACTGAGGACTGGTCCAACAGAGAGGAGAATGAAGAGAGAGAGCAATGTCATGGCCACCTAGAGGAGAAAGAGTAGGAAGAGAGAGAGGAACTACCACTGTCCGATGTTGCATACAGGTCAAGAAGGATGAGAATGGAGAAAAGGCTATCAGTTTTAGTCATTGGAATTTGGCAGTGAAGAGACTGAAACCCAGAGGGGTGGCCTGTGCCACTTGTACAGTGATACACATGTAGCTATTGCCATTGTCCATTGCCATATCTCCTGGGTATATCCATTGATCTTTCTACTGAACTGCATAATTCTTCAACAAGTTGGGAATGCTACGGATGGGATTTCTGTTTGAATACATGTTGGAGTAGATGACCTCTGTGCTGTGATCTCTTTAAGTTTAGATTGTGACTCTGATTGTTAGAATTATCTAGGATGGTGTAAATGAATACATTTCTTCTTAAGATCGAATATTCTCAGTTCTTCCAGTCTTTTCTCTGAAAGCCTATTTAATAATTTTAATTCCTTTACTCTTAACTCCTTTTGAATTTTCCACATATTATTTAAAGTATGACTTTACATTAAAGACCATATTTTTTCCCTGTAGCATTATACTCAGTTTTGCTGGGTAGGTGATTTTTGGTTTTAGTCCTATCTCCTTTGACCTCTGGAATGTCATATTCCAAGCCTTTCGATCCCTTAATATAGAAGCTGCTAGGTCTTATGTTATCCTGATTGTGTTTCCACAATACTAAAATTGTTTCTTCCTGATTGCTTGCAATATTTTCTCCTTGACCTGGGAACTCTGGAATTTGGCTACAATATTCCTAGGAGTTTTCCTCTTAGGATCCTTTTCAATAGGTGATCAGTGAACTCCTTCAATTTCTATTTTGCCCTCCAATTCCAGAATATCAGGGCAATTCTGCCCTATAATTTCTTTTTTTTTTTTTTTTAAAGCAATTGGGGTTAAGTAACGTGCTCAAGGTTACACGGCCAGTTATTTCTGGGTGTGGTGCTGAGTATCTGAGCCCAGATTTGATCCAGGTCATCCCGACACTGGAGCCGGTGCTCTTACTCGCTGAGCCACCTGGCCGCTCCTAAGCAGTTGGGGTTAAGTGACTTGCTCAAGGTTAAACGGCCAGGTGTTTCTGGGTGGGTGCTAAGTGTGGAGCCACTGGACACTGGAGCCGGTGCTCTTACTCGCTGTGCTACCTGGCCGCCCCTACTGACCTATAATTTTTTGAAAGATGGTGTCTAGACTCCCTTCTTGACCATGACTTTCAGGTAGACCAATAATTTTAAAATTATCTCTCCTGGATCTATTTTCCAGGTCAGTGGTTTTTCCAGTGAGATGTTTCACATTGCCTTCTAATTTTTTCATCTTTTTGGATCTATTTTATAGTGTCTTGATTTCTGATAAAGTCATTAGCTTCCAATTGCTCCAATCTAATTTTGAAGGAGTTATTCTCTTCAGTGAGTTTTTGAAATTCCTTTTCCATCTGGAAAATTTGGCTTTTTTAAGCATTCCTTTCCTCATTGGCTTCCTGGGCCTCTTTTGCCATTTGATTTGGTCTATTTTTTAGACTTTTTAGGTGTAATTTTCTTTCTTTCTTTCTTTCTTTCTTTCTTTCTTTCTTTCTTTCTTTCTTCCTTTCTTTCTTTCTTTCTTTCTTTCTTTCCTTCCTTCCTTCCTTCCTTCCTTCCTTCCTTCCTTCCTTCCTTCCTTCCTTCCTTCCTTCCTTCTTTCTTTCTTTCTTTCTTTCTTTCTTTCTTTCTTTCTTTCTTTCTTTCTTTCTTTCTTTCTTTCTTTCTTTCTTTCTTTCTTTCTTTCTTTCTTTCCTCTTTCTCTCTCTCTTTCTGTTTTTGCTTTTTGGAGGGGGGAAGGTAGGGCAATTGGGGTTAAGTGACTTGCCCAAGGTCACATGGCTGGTTTTATGTTGTCTAAAGCCAGATTTGAACTCAGGTCCTCCTGACTCCAGGGCTGGTGCTCTATTCACTGCCCCACTTAGTCACCCCAAGGTGTCATTTTCTTCAGTATTTTGGGGGGTCTCCTTTAGCAGGCTGTTGACTCGCTTTTCATGATTTTCTTGCATCATTCTCATTTCTCTTCCCAATTTTTCCTCCACTTCTCTTACTTGATTTTCAGAATCCTTCTTGAGCTCCTCTATGGCTTGTAACCAATTCATATTTTTCTTGGAGGCTTTTGATGCGGAAGTTCTGACTTCACTGTCTTCTTCCCACTCCATTCCTGGATCCTTTTTGTCCCCTCAAAAGGAGTCTATCATCTGTTTGTACTTCCATTGCTTGCTCATATTGGCAGCCAGTTACTTGACTTTTGAGCTCTTTGCCACAGTAGAACTCTGCTTCCAGAATGGAGAGAGCTGTGTCCCAAATAGCTGGGGTTTTTGCAGCTGCCGGAGCTATTAGATGAGTGCCCTCTCTACAGCCCCCTCATGCTCTGGCTCACTGGTCACACATCCCAGGACTACTACCCAAGACTGTGATCTAGATCCAAGCAAGTCACAGCAAGAGCTATTACCCTCTGAGTGGTCGCTTGGGCCCCCTACAGTCTGCAGGCCAGGAGTTCCGGAAGCAGCCTTTGGGGGCAGTGGCTGCAGCCACTGTGCCTCCCCTGCTTCTCGCTCCAGGGGTAGCAGCCAGATCATGTTCCCCGTTTGAACAAAGTTCCACATTGACCTTTTACTTTGTTCTTTGGCATTTGTGGATTGGGAAGTCTGGAAACTGCCACCGCTGCTGGTGATCCACTCTCCAGTCTGCTCCAGCCACCTCTGGTTTGGCTGCCCTAGGGCTAAAACCAATCTCAGTCGGGACTGGGCTTGGCTCCCAGCATGCTTCAATGGACCCTTCCAGCCAGCCTGCTGGGCTTCCTTCAGTGGGAGATTTGTTTCTCTCTTTCAGTGTGTAGGTTCTGTAGCTCTAAAGTTTGTTTGAGTCATTTTATTTTACATGTATTGGAGGAGGTGGAAGCTGGAGCTGCACAGAAGTCCTGTTTCTACTCCTCCATCTTGGCTCCACCCCATGACTTCACATTTAGAAATAATGGAATTCAGTAACCCAGTATTTGATAAACCTGAAAAGATAAATGACCTAAGTAAGAACTCTTAATTGACAAGAACTGCTAGGAAAACTGGAAACTGGTCTGGTAGAAATTCTGTCTTGCCAGCCCATGATCACTCTGTCAGTTGGGTAGCTTGCCGCATCAGCAATCTCCTAGAACTGTGGTTGGTCATTTCATTGATGATCATAGTTCTCAAGTCCTTTAAAGTTGTTTCTTTTTACAGTGTTCTTGTTACATTGTTTTTGGCTTCTGCTCGCTTTATACTGTGTCAGTTCACATACACCGTTAGGAGGCAAATAAGGATAGAGGTTATTATGAAAGACAAAATAGATAAGTTTGATTACATGACATTGAAAAGCTTTTATATGGACAAAATAATGCAACTAGGAAAGAAATTAATTGGTCCACTGGGAGAAAAATCTTTGTATCAAATATCTAAATATTTGATCCTGTGATACCATCATTCTTGATAAAGGTCTGATATTCAAGATATATAGACATTTAATAGAAAGATACAAGACCATAAGCCATCACCAATATGTAAATGGTCAAAGGATATGAACAAACTGTTCTCAAAATGATTGCAGACTATTAACAACTGTATGAAAGAATGTTTCTAAGAGGCAGCATAGAGAAGTAGATAAAGCACTACATGTAGAGTCAGGAAGACTTCAATTCAAAACTCATCTCAGACAGTTGCTGTATCACCTTGGGAAAGTCACTTACTGCCTCTGTGTCTCATTTTCCTCATTTGCAAAATAAAAGGTTGGACTTGATGGTCTCTAAGGTCTCTTCCAGCTCCAAATCTTATAATTCTGTGAAATAATTTATAATAAGAAAATGTAAATCAGAACAACCCTGAGGTTTTACCACATACCTATCAAATTGTCAAAGATAACAAAAGATGGATAGTCTTTGTTGTGGGGTCATAGAAATACAAACAATGCTTGTGCATTGTTGGTATAACTGAATTTATACAACTATATGGAAAGCAATTTATAATTGTGCGAAGAAAATGATTGCAGTGTCCGTTAGCTTTGACTGAGAGGCCACTGCTAGGCATCTACTCGAAAGAAATCAGTGGCAAAAGGGAAAACCTTATTTACACCAAAGTTGTTATAACAGTGCTCTTTGTGATAGCAAAGAACTAGAAATAGTAGGTGACCAATTGGGGAATCGCTAAACAAATTGTGGTGTGAGAGAATTATGGAGTGTCGCTCTGCTGTGAGAAGCTATGAGCATGATGAATATAGAAAAACATGGGAAGACTTATGAGTTAATGCAAAGTGAGTAAGCAGACAAGGAAAGCAATATAATATAATATTTTTATATGTGTGTGTGTGTGTATAAATAGAAAGAACAAAGCAATTGAAATGGAATACTATAAAACCATAATGACCAAATTTAGCCCTAAAGAATTAAAGAAGGCATATCTGCCTACTTCCTTTGCAGAAGAGTGGGGAGGTGGGTGGTGGGGGAGAGGTAGACCTAAGGAGATGGAATTCAGCATATAACCCAGATTTTAAAATATGTTGGTTTGTTTTGTGGAACTTTTTTTTTCTTCCTCTTTTAAAATTATTTACTATAAGAAATGACTCCATGAGAAGGGAGTTGGGAGTCAAAAATGTCAGTGATATAAAAAACAAAAGATATAAATGAAAATTTATTTTAAAAAGTAAAGTGTGGCTTCTAACCTCCACATAGTATGGTATCTATATAGTATTAATATATAAAAACAAAAGATTAATAAAATTTTTTTAAAGAAAATGTGGCTTTCAAAGTAGATACATTACAGTATCATTATGATATTAATGTTAGCATAGTCAGTGTTGTCTGACTTTATTTGGAAGAAGTCCTTCTTGGGTGTGCCTTCATACTTAGAAAAGATTAAAGTTAGCTATAATTTTGCCTTCAGTTCATCAGTAATTTGTAGATGACCTGCGGAAGATCAAACCAGCTAGACCTAGGTGGAATGGCTTGGATTGATTTGGTAGTGGGCAGCATGTGGAGAGTTTGAATATTTCTTGGAAGTTCCCAGAATGTTTTTTCAAACTAATTAATCGGATAGGCAACAAGCATTTATTATTTATTATGTGCCAGGCTGTGTGCTAAATGCTAGGGAATATGAAGAAAGTCAGTTGATAGTTTTATGACAGTTTTATGACTTAATGTGAAGCGATTTGGGCACATAGATAATGTCAGTATTCTTCTGAATAATAGCATATTGACTGCGACTTTTCATATTTGACATTGGAGCTGGCTATTAGTCATTTAAGTTAGTTTTGTTACAAGTAATAATAGCAATTATTGTATATCCATATATAGCTATTTAAGATTTCCAGAGCACTTTACATATTTTATGTCATTTGGTCTTCACAACAACCCTGGAAAGGAGGTGTTGTTATTATCCTCGTTTTACAGATGAGGAAACAGAGCTTGAGAGAGAAGTGCCTGTAGTCACACAGCCAGGAAGTGTCTGAGGCAAGACTCAAACTCAGTTGTTCCAGATTCCAAGTCCAGCACTCTCTCTACTTCTCCATGGGTGTAAAATACAAGGCCTATTGGTTAATGCAACTTAGAACACTCCCCCCCCCCCCAAGCCAATTTAAAATGTAATTGGGAAATATTTAACAAAGTAAATAAAAATTCAAAACAACTTAGATGATATTAACATGTAGTTGTCTAGGTCAACATATACAGCCTGCAGGGATCCTTATGGTTTAGTGGCCCCCATTTCTGTTTGAGTTCGACACCTCTGCATTCATTACACTATGTATTTACCTGTATCTGCATGTGTAACAAGCATAATATGTATCAGCAGAGGATTTAGATCCATTTTTTAATAATCTTCAAAGATATGAATTAATACTGTAACAAATGCCTATTAATGAGCACCTATCAGCATTAGCCCATGATTTGTGATATAGCACTTTAAATATAAAATGGTAAGTAATTATAGGTTATATGATATACACTAGTGTTAACCCTCCAAACCATATCCAGTCCAATCTTGAATTCTTGTGTGCTTTCTTTGGCAAGCATAACTGAAGATCTTGTTACTTAATATGCATGATGCCCTGAAGATTTATCCAAGTTTGAGTCATTACAAGATAGACTAAAAAATATACTCAGTACGCAAGTACTGCTTTGCTTCATGGGACTGGTGCGGCTGTCAGTGTTTCCTGACCCTGGGGGTTCCTTGTAGCAGATGAGGCTACCCTCTTCTCCCCAACCCTGGTATCTAACCAAAGTAATTAAAACTGGAATCCAGCAAAAGAGAAGCGTGTGATGGGCCTCCTGCTGTGGTATAGTGAATGACATTTAGAAAGAAAAATATATTATTAGAGAAAAGGAAATTTGGAGCCTATCAAGAATTTTACTTCTGTTAGGTATATTTCTGTGTATACTCTTTATTAGTTCAAATGTATTTTGAATCCATAATGTTCTTGCTGCTGTACAGCGCATTATGCTTTATTGCCCAGAAGATATGACTCCCCAAAGAAGTAGAATGAGAAGGCAGCTTGCTTGTGATAAGGCTACTATACCTGGAATCATGAGGCTTAGGCTTAAATCTTGACTCCTGTACTTATGTAGCTGGGTGATCTCAAGCAAGTCATTAATTTCTCTGAACCTCAGTTTCAGACTAATTAATCAGACAAAGAAATAAACCTCAGGGTTTAGTGCATCTGTCATATTGGGGGTATGTTACTATATCCCTCACTGGGTGGTTGTGTGTATGTGTAATTATATTTAAGCTTTATTGTACAGAATAGAAATTACATTGTTATTTGATGGTGTTATTTGGTGGTGGTGGTGGTGGTAGTAGTAGTAGTGGTGGTAGTGGTAGTAGGGCAAATTTTCACGTAATTAACCACACAAAAATACAAAATGTAATAAAGTACTTAAAAGTCTGAGATCATATGAAGTGCTTCTTATTTTATCCTGTGCTATCAGTTTATTAAACCTCTATTTCCTACATGCCTTATTACTGTTTTGAATAGTGCATAACTCTATCCTAGGTCTGAGAAGAATAAAATAATTTAGAACATACTTATAAAGTATTAAAGCATGATTTCTTTAATAGAGCAAACATACTGTTTATTCATCCCTCTGATATTCGTTGAATTAGCCTGCATTAATGGCACAAATAGAGGTAATTCCACTGGAATTTCTGCATTATTCAACAGCATTCTTGAGACATAGGATGTGCTTTGGCATAAGATTTTGAGTGGAATTCTTCCTTTTGCAGCAGCATTCCCAAGCCAGAGATTTGAAGAAACCTCAGAATGACATGAAGACAACTTAAGAAGTAGAGTGTTTCAGATTTATTGAGAAAGCAGACACTCCACATCATGAATTAATGCATTAATGTGAATGCTGTGATCAGTATTTTTAAACTGATGTTGCTGGTTTTCATTTTTAGGTTAACAGATTGCTGTTTTAGCTTTAAGTTTTCAATTTAAAAAGGAAATGCTCCAACATATGCTAGAAACCTGTTACACCATAGATTTTATGAGTCAAATGAGAGGCATTGTGGATTGATGGAAAGAGTTTTAGATTTGAGATGAGAATGTGAGTTAAAATCCTAGCTAAGATAGTACTTACCTGTGTGACCTTTTTGGCCCCCAGTTTCTTTATAAAATGAAGGATTTGTACTAGATGATAAATATTAGTATATCTTTCTGTGGGAAGTCATTCAGCATATTTCTCACAAGAACTAGTATGACACTCATGAAGTTTTAGAGCAAGCATATGTTTATGAGAGCTAGATTTGATTTTTTTAAAAAATGAGTGGGTTTTGGAGTGTGGTCCTTTTAAGGCATTAAGACAATTTTTATTGCTTCAGTTTGCCTTAGAAATTTCTCTCTAATAATATCTGAATATTTTACCATGGGAGAAAAATAACACCACACGGGGCAACAAATTTTAAGAAGTTGGAGGACAGCTGGAAAGCAAAGCAAAGTCTGGTTTTCTGACTTTCTGTATGGTCTAGGTAATGAAGGAGTTAAGAATCCACCCACTTGAGCTTCTGTGGGCGTTACTAGCCAGCCTGATGTCATAAAGTCAGACAGCCCAAGCCTGAAGGGGGCCCTTTGTTGGCAATTTAACCAAGCACTTCTTTCTGACTCTGCTGAGTGTTCTGCGGCCTGAGAATGAGGGGCGGATGGCAGTTTGGGAGCTGCCATAAGGAATAACTGCTTTCAACTTTGTTGGGGTTTTTTTTTTCCTCCCGCCAAAAGAGGGACCCCAAAGGAACAAGAAACTGTTCCACTTAAGTTACAGGCAACATGGGCACGATGGAGGAGCCCCATTTCAGGGCACTTTAATGATCCAAAGAGTGCTGGATTATTTAGCCTTCTCAAAAGGATTTTTATGTGAGAGACTGGATCCAGAAAAAGGACAGGAAGGGGAGGGAGGAAAAACATATATCAAGGACGCTCTCTAACAAATGAAAATGTTGGAGATTTGTTTGAAGTTGGTGGGTTGCAAGTCAAAGAAGGGACTTTCCTCTTCCTCCAGCTGTTATTTGGAAGGTAAGTTCAAGACTCTTACAGCTTTTTCAGAAGACAGACTTGGGTCCGAAGGCCTAGGGGCTGGATTACTGAAGTCTGGAATCTCCTTTGCTTAGGCCTCTCCCTAGCCAGCCCCGTGGCCCTGCTTTGTGAGAAGAGCAACCTCATTGTGTAAATATAGCCTCCCAGGATATAAATTTAAGAAGGATTTTAGTTCCTACTATCACTTCAGTAGGTTAGACTTGTAATTTGTGATGTGACAGTTGTTTCACTGGAGTTTCTGGGAAAGGTTTTTAAATGAGGAAGTTTTGATAAAGTATACGTGATAGTCTTCTTGTCAGATAGCCAAACTTGAGTAATTTTCATGGTTAATAGATAATTGCACATTAAAAGTGTGAATCCATGTTTGTGAAGACATGTGATTTGCTTTAAGCATCGTCTACAAGAAGGACATGGCTATACCATTTATGGTTGCAGAATTTCAAGTGCTCTTTCTAATCATCCAAGAGTAAATGGGGGAAAACCTCATCCCAATCTTATCTACAAGCCATGAATTTGGTTGGAGGAATAACTTTCTTATGCTGGGGAAGAAAGATAAATGATCTAGAAAGGAATTCTAAATGAGTCAAAGTACTTGGAAAAGTATATGTTCTCATTTCTTTCAGTAACAAGGCCTAGTGCCAGGAACGTTTCACTTTTGTCTTTCTCCTCCCTTTCTTTTTTCCTTTCTTTCCCCTTGCTAGCTCCTTTCCCCTTTCTTTTTCCTCTTTTAGCTTTAAAAGGTGTAAGATTTGGAAAAAAAAATAAATTGATAAGTAAAGTAAGTAATAACTGGTGTAGCATTAACATCTCTGAAAATTGATGACCATATTATAATTGTTAGTAATCATTTCATTATCACAAGAATTTGGAGATAATACTGTATCATCCAGAAGTCAGGAGTTTGGATGAGAGGATATGATCTCTTGAGATATCTTCCAGCTCTCTAACAGAATCCTAGGATTTTTATCTTGTTGAGTGTTAATTATCTCTTTGGAGGTAGAATTTTTCATCTTTGTATTCCCAAAGCATATCACAATGCTCAGCACATACTAAGTGTTTAATAAATGGTTATTGATTAAAATGGAATCAAGTAGTGAAAGAGAGCAGTTTTTAGTAAAAGTGGAATTTTGTTAGGGCTTATGAAATTTTTTAGTTTTTAGTTGTATTTCCATTAAATTTTTTATGGAAACTAAGGCCTTATTTATTTGCTAGTCCTAATTTCTTTTTTCCCTGAATCCTTGACTTCCTGGAAGGGCTCAGTGGAGTCTAGGTATGCTGTTCTAGATCCTAAATTCCAGTGAGATAGGTGAAAAATGTATATTTTTATTAAAAACAGGATGAGCACAGCTGTTTCTTACAATAATTTGATATTTTTTTTATAAGGAACTCACAAATCAGTCAAGCTGAAAAAAATCACAGCATTTTAAAGTGATAGTTTATTTGGGCCCAAAAGTTTGCTCTGAGTGATTATAGTTGTTCTCACTATTAAAGTTTGATGAAGCTTAGAGTTAAAATAACATTTGTATTCCAAGTAGCAGAACACTTTTTTACCCATTCACATTTACTCAATAACCTTTAGAGACTAAGTATTATTTCATCAAAATTTTTTTTTTACAGATGAGCCAGGGGTTTGGTTATTTATTAATGTACATATGAGTGGAAATGGAATAAAATTGAAGTCTTCTGACACTTGTTTTCTCTACAACTTGAAAATTTCTTTGGGTAAATTGAATAACCCTATCCAAATTTCCTGATTTGGAAATTTTAGTATCTTAGAAATTCTCATTCTAGAAACTTTGGAATTTTGAAATATCTTACTGGTATTCAATAAGCCCCATAATTAAAAAAAAAAGGGGGGAACAAACTCCGTCAAAAAAATTTTTCATGGTGTGGCATATTGTTTTAGGTGTTTAGTAACTAATATTGTTAGTAAACTTTTACTAACATCTGTAAGAGTAACTCAAGTATCTAGAAATTCAATCTGAGATCTTCATATTTTAGTAAGTAGTGTTTAGACAGTGATGGGAATGGAACTAATGTTTTTGTAGTTGATTTGAGACCATTTAAATCTCAGTGATAATGACTTAAGAAATGTTAAGGTCATTAGTTGCTTCAGAAAAATTGTTGCCAACAGCTGGGTAAGTAATCTTATCTTTGCATTTTTCACTGATGTTTCCAGTTGGTACTACAATTGTTCCTACAGTGAATATGTTTTCATGCTTGTTCAAATGATGAACAAGTATTAGTTGAATATTTTTTTCTGTTCTTGACCTAGAAGTGTTTCTTAAGATTTACTGATTGATGAAGTTGAGCACAATCAAATCTTTCATTTCTTCTCCGAGACAGGCAAAAACAACTTGAACTTTTTATACACAATCTCTGAACAAAGGATATTTCTCTTCAAAATAAAAATGTTCTTTTGAATCCAATATGAACTATTGTTATTATGAATCACTTTTCCCCAGGAAAAAATGTAGGATATCAATGGTACCCTTAAAATGTCTGTAGCTGATGTCAGAAATAAGAGGATTCCAACAGGAATAGAGGAGGGAGGGAAAGGAATAGAACAACATTAGGAATTGTACACCTTTAGCAGTTGATTTGTGATGCCTAACTGCATGGCATCTATGCTTAGTTTTATCTCTGTGACATTTAAGTCATGTAATCTCTGGCCCATTCAGTTTTCCAGTGATATTTTGAAATTTTTTCCTTCCACACTTTGAATTAATTTTTACCATTTAAATTTGTTGTATATGAACTTGAGTGGTTATTATGTTGCATTTATATTATATAAATTAGTCATTAATAATAATTCAGCCAAGTCTTTGAGAACATTACACTTTTACAAAGGACTACTTTAAACTCTTTTCTATTTTTATATGTTAGCAGCAACACAATCACATTTCTCAGAATTAAACAATAATTTATTAAACACTTACTATGTGTCAGGCACCATGCTCAGTATCTCTTTAAATTAATTAAAGGAAAATTCCCATGCTATATTTGAGAAAATTAGGGAAATCACCTAATTTTGCTAATGAGAAAGCCAGTTGATCTGTCAGTCAGTCAATGAGCATTTAAGTCCCTACTATTTGCTAGCTATTCTTTACATCATCAAAAAGATATGGAGTCTTAGAGAATTAAAACTAGAACTGTTGGAGATCCAGTACAGAACATTTAGCCCAATCCAGTAATTTTTCATATGAAGAAATAGTCCCCAAAAGGTGAAGTACTCAGACATGGTCTGTTGACTAGTTTGTGGCAAAACTGAACCCCAAACCCAGGCCTCCCTCTCTCTGTCTGTCAGTCTTCCTTCTACCACATTGCACTGGAATGCTGTTAGGTGGTTGTCCCCAAGAATATCACCCCAGAGTGTGGACTGGAGTGGGAATTCAGGGAACTGCTTTCTCCCACCTTTTATCTACTAGCTGTGTTATTACCTTGGTCAAATCACTTTCCCTTTTTGGGGTCCCAGTTTCCTCATTTGTCAAATCATGAAATTATCTGTTTTGCTTCCTTAATTAGGCTGTTGAGGATATCAGATATTGCCTGTGAAAATGCTTTTTAAAACCATAAGACTATACAAATTATAAGATGATATTATATACAGTTGTGACTCCTTTGGTCTTTAAATATATAGAATTTTTTAAAAAGAGATTTTTATTTAGTATTTAGCAGTGTTGACATTACAGTTTCCATTTTTCAGTTGAGTTACTCAGAATTGAGCTAAATTGTCCATATGTTATTATATAGAAATGATTCATTTTCAAACTAGTTTTGATGCATATAATTAATATTTCCTGTCCTTGGTTTTAAGCTGAAAAGTTTCTGATCTCTCTCCTGACCCTCACTTTCCCCCATTGCAAATATTTTATTTGGGGATGGGAAAAAAATCACATTGGTCTACATTTCATATTTTAGACATTCCCTGCGCCGTTCTATAAGACACCTCCACAAACCCCAAACATTTGAACCTGTAGTTCAAACAAACTGCTTTCTCAGTGTGAAATTAAGGCACTGCAGTTTAGAAAATACAGCCCTTGGAATTGGAATAGGAACAGAAAAAAGCAAACTAATACTTTTTTTTTTTTAACCACTACAAATACTGATGGCCAGATGCTGCATTTAAATATTGTATTTTAAGTCATTTGATTCCATCCCCACTCCCACAACATAGCAGTTTCTTAGTTTAGTTGTTTTAAATTGTGTCCTTGAATAAATAAATTGTACTTTTAGTCCTAGGCCCTTAGGAATAACAGATTTAAGAGCCGAAAGCTTGACTTTTTAGCAGTGGAGAAGAAATGAGTCTTTTCTGAGTTGTCACTGTTATTCAAATTGACTTTTAAATTCTACTTTCTCTACTTAAAGAGTAAGATGTTTTTGTTGTTATCTATGTGAGAGAGAGCCTGCCTCCTTTCTGACCTCTAGTCTGCTTTCTTTGCTCTAGTCTGCTTTCTTTGCCTCGTAATATGTTTGTAGCTGGTGTTTATGTTCAGGCTTTGTAACGGTCTGTTCTTTAAATGAAGTCAGTAAAACCAGGGTTGCTGCCCCAACTTTGGCCTTTCCTTTTAGGACTGTGATAAAGGAAGATTGTGGTTTCAATATAAGTGCAGATCTTAGTCCAAAATTCAGATGGAGGCTAACCAGCACTACTTTTTTGCTTCTGTATAACCAGAAATCATGGATTTTCCTTTATCATTGTATTGCATTTATGCTTACCCCATTACTTTAAAGGTCTTTCTAGTGATTTGGCCCTCACCAGTGCCAAAACCAAACCTAGGAAACAAAACTATATATTGAACATCACTATTTCAGAGTGGATTTTGAGACAGAGTTTTGCCTAATGGATTGAGAACTGGCTTTTGAATCCAGAAGATCTGAGTTCAAGTTTTGCTTCTAACACACTGACTATGTGACACTGAGCAAGTTACTTAATCAGTATTCTCAGGTAACCCCCAAAGAATAGTAGCTGAAGAACAGTTACTAATCTGCATTGGTAGGGGCAGTTTCTCATCTCAAGGGGCTTCCCTCACATCGATGAAATTACAGTTTCAGATTTTTTAAAAAACAAAACCATAAATTGACAAGTTGTCGTTGTTCATTTGTGTCTGACTCTTTGTGATTCTGTGGATCATTCTGTCCATAGGGTTTTCTTTTCTTTTTTTTTTTAACCTTTAGGATTGCTTAACTTTTTTTTATATTAAATTTATTTATTTACTTTTCCACAATACCTTGAGTACCAGATTTCCCCTCCTCTCCCCCCCATGGTGGCATGCAATCTGATATAGGTTATACAAATACCTTCACACCGAATATTAGTCAAGTTGTAAAGATGGAATGAATAAGGAGAAAGAAGGAACAGAACAAAACAAAAAAAAGGAGGGAGCAAGCAGTTTGCTTCAATCTGCATTCAGACTCTGTAGCTCTTCCTGTGAATGTGGATAGCCCTCTCCATTATGAGCCTTTTGGAGTTGTCTTATAATCTTGCCTTGCTGAAAGGAGTCCAATCTATCAAAGTTAGTCATCACACATATGATGTGTCTATAATTGTATACAAAGTTCTCTTGGTTCTACTTTCCTCACTCAGCATCAGTTTATATGTCTCTCCATGTTATTATGAAGCCTGTCTGCTCCTCATTTCTTATAGCACAGTAGTATTCCATTACATTCATATACCACAACTTGTTTAGCCATTCCCCAATTGATGGGCATCCCCTTGATTTCCAATTCTTTGCCACCACAAAAAGAGCTGCTATAAATATTTTTGTACATACAAGTCCTCCTTCCATTTGTATTGATCTCTTTGGGAAACAACCCTAGAAGTGGTATTGCTGGGTCAAAGGGTATGCACAATTTTTTAACCCTTTGGGCATAGTTCCAAATTGCTCTCCAGAATGGTTGTATCCATTCACAGCTCCACCAACAATGCATTAGTGTTCCAACTTTCCCACATCTTCTCCAACATTTATCATTTTCCTGTTTTGTCATGTTAGCCACTGTGATAGGTGAGATATGGTACCTCAGAGTTGTTTTGATTTGTATATCTCTAATCAGTAGAGATTTAGAGCATTTTTTCCATATGACTTTAGAAAGCTTTAATTTCTTCATCTGAAAACTACCTGTTCATATCCTTTTACTATTTATCAATTGGGGAATGACTTGTATTCTTATAAATTTGACTCAGTTCTCTATATTTTAGAAATGAGGCCTTTATTAGAGACTGGTTGTAAAAATTCTTTCCCAATTTTCCACTTCCCTCCTAATCTTGGTTACATTTGGCTTTATTTGTACAAAATCTTTTCAGTTTAATGTAATTGAAGTTATCCATTTTGCATTTTGTAATGCTTTCTATCTCGTTTGGTCATAAATTTTTCCCTTCTCCATAAATCTGACAGGTAACCTATTCCTTGCTTTCCCAGATTGCTTATGGTATCAGCCTTTATATCTAGATCATGCACCCATTTAGACTTTATTTTGGTATAGGGTGTAAGATATTGGTCTATGCCCAGTTTCTGCCATACTATTTCAGATAGTGAGTTCTCATCCTAGAAGATGGAGTCTTTGGATTTGTTGAACCGTAGATTACTATAGTCATCGACTATTGTGTCTTGTGTATTTAATCTGTTCCACTGATCTATTCCTCATCCAGTACCAAGTAGTTTTCATGATTGCTGCTTTATGGCTAGTCCACCTTCCCTAGCATCTCTTTTCATTAATTCCCTAGATATTCTGGACCTTTTGTTCTTCCAGATGAATTTCATTACTATTTTTTTCTAGCTCTATACAATAATTTTTTGGTAGATTGATTGATATGTCACATGGAGTTTTCTTGGAGAAGGTACTGCAATAGTTTGCCATTTCCTTCTCCAGTGGATTAAGGCAACTAGAGGATAAGTGACTTGCCCAGGGTCACATGGATAGTAAATGTCAGAGACCAGATTTGAAATTCGGTCTCCTAGTAGTCTGTCCACTGAGTCACCTAGATGCCTGAATCGACAAGTTACAGAATCTTGCTGTTACAGAAAAGTAGTTGAATTAGGCAAATGAGACTAATTAAGTATTAATAGTTAACCATACACTATGAAGAAATTGGAACCAAGGTAACCACTATTGCAGTGTATCAAGCCCCAAATAATTACAATCCACTTCGAAAAAGCAGGAAATGTGTAATGAATGCCTTCAAACTATCATATGGCTAACATAAGGGAGAAGGAGTGATTTTAATCCTTTGCAAATGGTTTATGGCAGAATGAAAACATGTTCATATATTTCAGGAAATAACAGTCCGAATCATGAACTGGGGGCTAGATAAGGACTATTTCAACTTGACTCCAACTCAAGCAGTATTTGAATCACACCAACAATACAATCATGTTTTAGGGGTTCTTTCTCACATCCTACCTTACAGCCTTCATAGAGCAACTAAAGATCACAGCTAGAATGGATGGATGGGAAAGGTCATCTAATCCCAGGGCTTCTTAAATTTTTTCCACTCACAACCCTTTTCGATTTTGTCATGGCTGGAGGGCATGTGCAGTGCAAAGTGTGCATGCTTTTGTGTTTAGAACCAAGGCTGCAGTAAAGTTGTGCAATGCAACGCAGGCAAGTGCTTCTAGAAAGACCCCAGATTCTTTACACATTTGATTTTTAATTCATTTTTGGTCTTTGTGTGTTCAGAAACCTCTTACTGTTGCCAAATTTTTCACAACCTCATATGGGGTCGAAACCCACAGTTTAAGAAGTGCTGATAACTTCCTCATATTACAGATGAAGAACTTCGACTGGGAGACACGTGACTTGCTGAGGGTCACACAGGTACCAAGTGGTAGAGCCAGGATTTCAACCATAGTCCTCTGTCTTCAAATTCTCTGCTTTTTCCAGTACTTCATAGCTAAAAGCTTAAAGGCATATTAGAATGGCCTCCTAGGTTTGTGTTAGTTAGGTTCGGTGTTAGTTTTATGGTAAAGTATTGGGAATTTTTTTTAATGAGTGCATAATCTTCTTTTTGAAACAAGTGAAATTTACTTTTCCTTTCCAAGTCTAATTTTTAAATGTTTTATCTTGATACCAAAGATAACTTCAGAGTTCCCTCAGAGCAGATATGCTGTTTTGTCTTTTGTTTTTGCTTGTAGCTCCTTCTAGTAATCATTGACTGCTTTGTTAATGAGTTTTATGCTGTTGGAAGGATGAGTAGCTATGACTAGTTTTAGAAGTGATTTTTTAAGATTATTTAATAATTGTATGGCACTTGACTTATGTTGTTTTATTTGATCTTCACAGTGGAAGTGGGCAGGGATTATTTATCCATGTTTACCAGATGAGGAAACTTGGGTTCATTGAGTGATTCACCTAAACTCATAAAGCTAATAAGTGGCGAGTAAAGACTAGAATTCAGACCTTGTGATGACCACCTGTTTTGGTGCTCTTTGCACACATGGCATTGCCTTACCCTGATTAAATATACTAATTGCTTCTGAACAAGCACAGCAACACAATCAGTTCTGTCGCTAATAATACAAATTTATGCTAGTTCCATGGGGCTGGGGTGATATGTAAGCAAAAAAAGTTTACTTAAACAAAATTCCTGGATTAGCAGTTAACCTACTTAAGGGGGGGGGGGGAACCTTTTTAAAGGAGGAGGATTTAAAGGCTTTAGGAAGTATCAGTTTGCATACCAACAAAGAAGGGGCTAGTTTGAAATAATTAATTCTTTTACATTAAAGCAGATTTGTCAGAACCCCTGCCTCACAAAGCATTTTTTCAACCAGTTGTCATTATTGCATGTACTAGAGAAAAACAAACTACATCTCTTAAACGTTTCATAGATTTTCACATTCCATTTGACTTTTATTTTCTCTACCTTACTCTTCCCTGTCCAAAAAAGGTCTAGATTACTTAGATATTATTGGTCTAAATATTTCTAAATATTCTGGTTCCTAAGTGCTGTGGGGATATACTCATTTGAACCAATCTTATAACCCTTTTCTCTGTGGAAAAAAAAAAGTGAAACTTGTGTTTCAAGCTGAAGTTCTGTTTCCTCCAGGAAGTCTTCCTGGTTTCCAGTGTACTTCCTTCCTCCCTTCCCTACCTTTTAACTTTTTCTGTCTGTACCACTCATTTAGCATATACCCAGGCTAGTGACTTCCCTGATGCTGTTTTATTGTCATTTAGGTTTTTTTTATACATGTTGATCTTTTCTTCCTATTACCTAGATGTCAGACTCCAGAGCAGGAAATATACCGTCTTTTTTCTGTGTGTTCCCTCTAATACTCAACAAAGTGCCATATATATGTAGGAAGAACTCATCAAGTAATGGTTTTAAAAGAGTAGTTAAAGACGTGACCAGGCTTAGCTAGGAGTACTTAGTTTGAGGCACTTTATATATGTTTGCTGTTTTAAAAAATATAAAATTAATTGACTGTACACTGTACATAAAATGATCCTGCATATGATCTAGGCATAAAAAAATTGGCTAATACTAACCAAATTCAAATGATGGGAAATGCTGTTTTTTCTCTAAGTTCGTATTATAAAAAGTTATATGAGATTCTTATAAACTGATTTGAGAATAGTCTTGAGTATGATCTCACCAACTGGAACAGAGTATTAAATAAAATATGAAACCTCCCTTCTTGGAAGGATCTGTTTTATGGATTTTAAAATACAGATATTCAGTGAAGTGGAGGAAAGCAGTGAGCTGCCCATAAGGAAAGGGCAAAATGATAAGTGTTTAAATAACCGAATATGAGTAAAACTGAAGGGAACGTGACCTTATTCATTCAGCACTTGTATCTTCCCCATTCCCTTGCTGAAAGGTTGAGGAATAATCAAATAGATAACATGAGAATAGATACAGAAATACAGCTGACAAGTCCCTCTATTTAGAGGAAACTGTGACTTCGTAAAGTGCCAGTAGGAAATTTGGGAGCCTGTCAGGGATGTTTTCCCTTGAGTTGGGAATTTTTCATGCTCCTGGGAATGTGAAGTAGTTAGCCATTGAAGTTTATGAGAAGGTTACTTCCCTTGTTGTTCCTTAGTATTTTCTTAAATAGCAAGTCTTGGGAAGTCTAGACCAGAAGTATTCTCCTTCTGAGAAACTTTTATAAACAACTCTGATCACTGACTGACTCACAGCACAACCTTAGAGAAGCATTTATTATGTAGCATGGGAGGATGGTTTAAAAAAGCAAACAAAACACTCTATCCAACCAGCCATGCTCTTAGAATGGGACTTGGATCATCCACTTCCAAATCTAGTATATTGATGAATATACAAAACTGAACTAACTGAATTGTTTAGATAAGTTTACAATTGGCTTCATGAAACTTTTAGGGGCTCTGTCACTGATGTATTCTGTGTGTGTTTGATGGTTCAGGTTTATTTTGTCGTTTTGTTGGCAGGTAAAAGCCTTGTTTTTTTCTTTTTGGAGGGCAATTGGGGTTAAGTGACTTGCCCAAAGTCACACAGCTAGTAAGTGTGTCAAGTGTCTGAGACTGGATTTGATCTCATGTTCTCCTGACTCCAGGGCCAGTGCTCTATTCACTGTGCCACCTAGCCGCCTCTAGGTAAAAGCTATTTTGGTGTGAGAATGACTATTTGGAAATAATTTTAAATGTGATTATAGGAATCTTTTTTTCAACCTGAGACCTCTCAGAGGAGCTCAAATGAGGAATTTCCTTTCCTGAAGCAGATGACAGTGTCTTTGCATTTTAAAGGCTTAGAGGGTCATCTGGTATCCCTGAGAAACTGTGACTTCCCCAGCATGTGGCAGAGGCAGAACTTGAACCTAGGTCTTTCTGACTCAGTCAGGCTCTCTGTCCAGTTTTCTGTGCTGTCCTCAAAGGCAGACGCTTTGGAAGATGTGATCATTGAGGTACATTAAAATAAGGGATCCAAAGAGGCTGCAGACAGTTTTTACCAAATCCATTTTATAATATGTTGTTGTTCAGCCATTTCAGTCATGTCTGACTCTCTATGACCCCATTTGGGGTTTTCTTGGCAAAGATCCTGGAGTAGTTTGCCATTTCCTTCTTCAGGTCATTGTACAGATGAGAAAGCTGAGGCAGAAAGTTAGGTGACTTTCCCAGGATCACACAGTTTGGAAATGTTAGTGTCTGAGGCCAGAATGGAACTCAGGAGGATGAGTCTTCCTGACTTCACTGCACCAGCTAGCTGCCCTTTTAAAAATATAGCACCTACTAAAATTTATTTACTTTTAGGGATTTCCACAATATTCCAAGGATCTATAAGGAGAAGACGAGAAAATTTGTTTCTGTTTCTGCTATTTTCTCAGATGTGCGAGGACATTGATGAAAATTTAGGAACTTCTTTTGTGCTATAGTTACTTAGTACTAATATATTAGTATTAATAAGCAAGGAAGATTTCTGTATATTTTACCCAAATTTTGTTTTGTAAGTGGTGATCATTTTTAAGCTTTGACAGTGGAGTTTGTTATGAAATGAAGCAAGAAACTTGGCATTTGTACATTATGAGTCAGTTTTGACATCAGTCTGGACTGGGAATTAAATAGAGGATTCTGGTGTTGGATTGTGGCTCTACTCCAGTATCCTGAGCAAGCTTCCCCACTAGGTTTCAGTCATTAATTTGTGGAGTAGGGAAGAATCTGAGGAGGAAAACTGGGGGACTGCCTTGGATTTCCTGCCTTCCTGTTGAATCAGAAAGCAGTGGGAGGCCCTTTCCTTCCTATGAAATGCCATATCCTATTGCCTAAAATTCCCAGCATCTGCCTCCATTTTGGAGGTAGCCCATCTGAGTACTTCTCTCTTCTGCACTTTGAAGTGTCAGCTGTCCTCTGGCTGTCATTTACATTTTGCTGACTCCAGGTGTTTTTCAGTCATTTCTACATCTCCACCCCACCCCCTGCCCCATCATAGAATTTCTTTTATAAAACCCAGACACGGTTCAGTGTTGTGTAGAGAGATCATAAAGTATCATTTGAGGAAAAGAAAAACAGAAACAAAAGCCATTTCTGTGGTTATGATTTTAGTTTGATTTCCAGAGAATGCACAAATCTACCTGGGCTCAATGCATGTATGCTTTACCCACGTAGTGCCAGGATCATATAGATTTAGTGCTGAAAGTGGCTTGAGGAGTCATTTAATCTGTCACCTCATCATACAAACCAAAGGGTCTGAGGCCCAGGAAGTTTCTGAGGATCTCCCAGGGAACACATGTTTTGAACCCAGGTCCACCAGACTTCAAAAGTTTTACATGTTCTACAACTCTGGAGTAGTGAGGTGTTTATATTCCTTAAAAGGGGAAAAGAGATTTTATGTAAGTTTCTCTGTCTTCTTATATATTTCAAAAGCAAGTTTTTACATTTCATTGTATTTTTTCTAATATAAATGTGTAGTTGAAGGCTAACCTTTGTCTCTTAATGTATTGTAAAGATAGTTATCTTTGTATTTAATATTTCATATCCTGTAACATAGATACTAAAGGAGCAAGTACTTCTTAAGTCACTGGGACTATTTTATAATTTAGAAAATGTTAAAATGGGGCGTGTTTCTTCTCTGCTTTTCTTACCCTCATGATTTATAAAGCAAGATAACAAGATCTGGGGAAGATGCAAACAGAATTATCCTAAAAAAAGAAGCCACCTTTGAAGATTTACTACATCGCTGAGTCCAAAAGCCAAAACTGAAAGACTTCCCTCCCCTTACCCCCGCCCATGTTGGTTTGCATTCTAAAGAGACCCAACTTGTTTCAGAGTAATGGGTGTGAAGGTTTAACCCTATTCTGCAATAAGCTTAGCTCAGAGCTGAGCACATCCAGCTGTCTGTAGAAGCAAATATAAAAATTAGAACTATTCTTTAGTTAGTGGGTAAGGCTTAACCAGAGATTCTTTAGGTACAGGGAAAAGGAAAATTTGAATATGTTTTCTTTTCTTTTCGCTTTTTGGAGGGCAGTTGGGGTTGTGACTTGCCCAAAGTCACATGGCTAGTGGTTTTTTTTTTGTGTTAAGTATGTGAGGTCAGATTTGAACTCAGGTCCTGCTGACTCCAGGGCCGGTGCTCTATTCACTGTGCCACCTAGCAGCTCTATGTTTTCTTTTTTATGACAAAAGGAGCATTTTGTTTCTGTATAGGATCCTAGAATTATATAGCTGTAGAGATGAAAGAGACCTCAGAGGCTATCCAGTCCAACCCCCTCAATTTACAGTTGAGGAAACTAAGGCACAGAGCAGGAAAGAGATTTGCCCATGGAATATACAAGTCATGAGTATCAGAGGTGGAATTTGAACCCAGGTCCTTTGGTTCCAGAATCAAGGAGTCTTCTGTCCTTGGTGTCATACTACCTCTTGTCCTTGATTCTGACAGGTGCAGGATTCCTTCTCTCTCTCTAGATTCTATTCCAGAAGTAAAATCTAGGTAGTTTCACCACAGCACCTTGGAATAAAAGTGCTTAGTATTTTCCCAGTAAATTTAAGTTAAGGGATCATTTTAAAATTAAGGGATCCCCTTTTGCCCACTTTATCCAAATGCACAAGGAGTACAGATGTTGAGTGAAGATATCTTATTTGAACTCAAATGTGTTGGGAAAGCAAATGGTTTTTATTATTGCACCTGTGTGTGTGTGTGTGTGTAAATACAAGCTTTATTTTCTCTCCATTTTCTAACTTTTCCACTCATCTTGTTCTTCCTCTCTTTTTCTCTCTGCCCTTCTTTTTTTCCCTCCTTTCCATTTCTTCTTTTTCAGAAGCCCTTCAGAGGCCAGTAACTGCATCTGATTTTGAGCCACAAGGTCTGAGTGAAGCAGCTCGTTGGAACTCTAAGGAAAACCTTCTTGCTGGTCCCAGTGAAAATGACCCTAACCTTTTTGTTGCACTGTATGATTTTGTGGCCAGTGGGGATAACACTCTAAGCATAACTAAAGGTAAGAGGACTGTGGATTGCTTGAAGTGATTTTAAGAGACAAAATTCAGAGAAATTATAGCTTAGGTTGACCACACTTAAGTAATTTAAATAATAGATTTAAAGTTTGGAATAGTGGAAACTGTTAGAAAAAAAATGAAGGAAAGCATTTTAGTAAACGACTGCTTTAAAAAATTCATACCACATTAATGCTTAAGTAAAACAGAACTGTCAATATGCAAGGTAAAGTTTCTTTTATAATACAGAGTAAAACTAAACTGAATATTGAGACATTTTGATTTATATCTGTATCCTAACGTCTATCCATATCTGTGATAAAAGCATAATTTTTGATAAATGGCTAATATTAGAAATGGACCAAATTAGTCATAATATCTAGATATCTAGATACACATTTCTATATACACATGAACATAATGTACATAGTAATGGATTTTGCAAAAGTGAAGTAAACTATATATTTAGGAAACTAAAGATTCCTAAAGTAATTACATAAGATTAAATAGATATGAAATAACATGCTGTCCTGCAATCCTATCGAAGATAACATATATAACTTGGTTTTCTTCTGAAGGTGAAAAGCTCCGTGTCTTGGGCTATAATCACAATGGAGAATGGTGCGAAGCCCAAACCAAGAATGGACAGGGATGGGTTCCGAGCAACTATATCACCCCAGTCAATAGTTTGGAGAAACATTCCTGGTACCATGGGCCTGTGTCACGAAATGCTGCCGAATATCTGCTGAGCAGTGGAATCAATGGCAGCTTTCTGGTTCGAGAGAGTGAGAGCAGCCCAGGCCAGAGGTCCATCTCACTAAGATATGAAGGAAGGGTATACCACTACAGGATAAACACTGCATCCGATGGAAAGGTAGGATTTCCAGAGAAGGTTGAGATGGAGCCATAGGAACAAAAAATGTTAAAGTTCAAATCTGGCTTCATACGTATCTCTATGACTCTGGGCAAGTTATTTAACCTGTCTGCCTCAATTTTCTTGTCTGTAAAATGGAGATGTTAGGGGAGGCAGTTCATTGGATAGAACTCTGGGCCTGGAGTCAGGAAAACCTGAGTTCAAATCCAGCCTTAGACTCTTAGTAGGTATGTGACTCTGGGCAAGTTATTTAACCACTCTTTGCCTTAATCAACTGGAGAAAGAATGGCAAACAACAGCCCATGTATAGTATGGTCCACAGGGTCACAAAGAGTTGGACACAACTGAACAGTGACAACAGCCTAGAATTGTAAGAATGAAATAATTTACTATTTGTGCTTTGAAAGCCATAAAGATGTGTGTATATATATGTATATATGAGTATATATGTTTATGTGTGTATGTATATACACACACACTTGCACCCACACATATATTTATGTATATTATAAGTATAGCTATCAGTTTACAGATAAGAAAATCAAAGGCCAAAGAAGTTAGTGACTTGCCTAAGGTCGCCCATCTAGTTTTTAACAGCTTTAGGATTAAATCTTGACATCAAGTCAAAGTGATGTCTCCCCTAGACTGAAAGATAGGAGTAGTCTAAAAGCCCTAAATTGGAGAAATTCTGTTCAATCGAGAGTACATTTCAGCTTTCATTTTGTGGATGATAGCAATAATTTTCATTCTTTTTAAAAATTAATTTTTATTTTTAGTCTGAACTTAAACACCAAATAGAATGGACATTTAGATGGAAAGGGGGTGTGTGGAGGCAGCTAGGTGGTATAGTTGATAGAACACTGGACCAGGGTCAGGAAGACATGAGTTCAAAACCTCAGACACTTACTAGCTGTGTGATCTGGTGCAAATTACTTAAGCCCTGCTTCCTTGTTTCCTCAGCTGTAAAATAATTAATAGCACTTACCTCATAGGGTTGTTGTGAGGATCAAATGAGGTGACATTTGTAAAAGTTCTTAGCATAATGCCTGGTACATAGTAGGTCCTTTATAAATGTTACCTATGATTTTATTTATAGATATATTTCTGCCTATATATCTGTATATATGAACAGAAAAAGAGGCTTACACATGAAAATATGGAACTCTAGGTTTCTATTATATATAGCTTGCTTTTCTTTTTGAATATCTAATCAGAACAACCTATAGCTTTCAAAGCTATCTGCTTGTCTGGCCTTCTTTCTGACATTCCTTCTGTTATTTTCTCTCAATTTGGGAGGAAAAAAAGATTCCTCAATGACGCTCTTTTCTTTTTTCCTCCCCCTCCCTTCATCTTTCTTTCCCCCTTCCCCTTTATTCCTTTCCCATTCCCCTTTCTGCTGTGCCATCTTTATATCCCCCTTGTTCTCCTCCCCCAGCCTCCCCACCCCTAACCTAACCCCTCAGACCCATGGGGGAGAGAAAAGAAAAACAGAGCCCTTCTGACCAATATACACAGTTGGGCAAAACAGATTCTTACATTTCTGTCTCTGAAATTTATAACTTATTCTTCCTCTCTAGTTTGCCACACCTCTGTCAGACTTCATCATCAGCCCTCTGGAATCATGTGTAGTCATTGCTTTGGTCAGCATTCTTGAGTCTTTCAAAGTTGTTTTTCTCTATAACGTTACTATATGTAAATCATTTTCCTGGCTCTGCTGAGTTTGCTCTGCTTCACTTCATTCAGGTCTTCCCAGGTAGCTTTGAAACTGTCATTTTCACAGTTTTTTACTATATTCTAGGATTTGGCTCTTAGGCCAAATCTAGTACATTGCTTGTTTTTGTATGACCTATGATCTAAGAACGTTTTTTATATTTTTAACTTAGCTCACATCCCATATAAAAAGAAATTGTGGTCCAGATTTACTGACCCCTGCTATATTCCATTATATTTGTATAGCCTAGAAAGATCAACTCTTGTTTCCATTTTTCTGCTATTGCAAAACAACAAAAAAATTTTATTTATATTTTTATATTTATTTTATAATATTTTTATTCAAAAGGATCTTTTCCCTCTTTGATCTTTTTAGGGAATAGGTCTAGTAGTGGCATGTTTGGGTAAAAGAATACGTTCAGTTTAATAACTTTGGGGGCATTGTTCTAAATTACTTTCCAGAACATCTACACGACTTTGTAGGTCCACAAACAATGCATTAGTGTGCATTTTCCCCCACAACCCCTCCAGCAATTGTCATTTTTCTTTTTTTTGTCAACTTTGCCGGTCTAATGGGTTTGAAGGAGAATATCAAAAGTTGCTTTATTTTGTATTTTTCTAGTTAGTTGTGATTTGGAACATTTTTTTAATATGGTTGTTGACAATTTGTACTTCTTCCTTTGGAAACTGCCAGTTCGTTTATTGGAAAACAATTTTCGTTGTTCTTCATAAAAGTGCTGGCTGGAGTCATATCTCATTACAGTTCCAAAGAATTGTACTAATGCTTTGTTGTATTGGACTTTTATTCATTTAGATAATTCTTGAAATACATGGCTTATCAGCTAGGGCTCTGGAACTGCTTTTATATATATTTATTTTTATCCTAGTGGTTTATTTGTAAGGGATTTGGACCTGGATGACTTAACTGGGATAATTGAACCCTCAGTAGTCAGTGGTTAAGGCATAAAAATTATTTCCCTAGGCCAACCTAAGTAAGTATTTTCTTTTTTTCAGTCTACTATTTGAAATGTTAAGCTGGAGTCCTGTTTTGTTTTGTTTTTTAGCCTACCTGATTGTGTAAATTCCTTACTTTCTTCTCTTTCCAGTTATTGGCCACATTTAATACAGTTCCTGTGTGCACTGGGCTCTTAGTAAATATTGATATATAATATGGCTCTAGACATAATAGCCCTTAGCTCACCACTTTCTAAAATGTTGAGCTAGGCTTTTCTACCTAGGCTCTCCCCTGGAGGTGTTGACACTTTGGGAAATATATTCAATTAATTGTAGGGTTTACTGCTCCAAGGAGCACTAGCTTTGAGTTGTTCTATTCCGTCTACCTCAGGGTAACTTTCTGAAGCTGAATATCTGGATCCTATTGCTGATATTTATCCAGGACTACAGTCATTCAGAAACAAGTGATTAGTTTCGATTTGTCCTAAAGCAAGCTTTCTTATCAGTCTTTAATTAGGAAAGACAGTGTTCTGTACTATCTACCCCCGAAAAAAAAAAGATGTTTGATTATCATTATTAAGAATGGATGCAAAAAATTGTGACCTTGGGGCAGCTAGGTGGCACAGTGAATAGAGCACCAGCCCTGGAGTCAGCAGGACCTGAGTTTAAATCCGGCCTCAGACACTTAACACAAAAACTATCCGTGTGACCTTGGGCAAGTCACTCAACCCCAACTGCCCTCCAAAAAGCAAAAAAAAAAATTGTGACCTGTTAAGACAATCTATTAGCTGATGGGTGATTTAAAATATTGGTGAAAGAAAAAAGAATTTTAAAAGTAATTTCCAGAGATTATAGTACCCTGTTCCTAGGCCTCCTCCATATAAAAACCAATAGTATTCCAAGCAGGTTATTTTTGTTCCAGACTCCTCACAGGGGATTACTTTTGTCTGATTACATTCACCCCTGGGTAACAGATTGTATTTCTAGGTACTAATCTTTGCCCCCCTGCCCTCAAATAAGGATTTTTCTTTCCTCATCTTTCTGAGCACCTGGGAACACCTCAGCTTTTAGTGTCGTTAGTCAGCCCCTCTGAGGAATTTAATATCCACAGCTGGGATGAATGGCTTTGGTGGGATCATATCCTGTGACTGAATGAAAACAGCATAGGAAAGGAGAGGTATTGCAAAAATGTGTGGAACTGCTGCTTGGCATTAAAAGTATGCCTAACATAGCAGAGCTTTGATACAGTCTTTTGAAAGCTTCCAAAGGGAAATTTTAAGGGTGATTAGGAAGGGTAGGCTGAGTTTGACTATGCTTAATTATTCTTATTTTCATATTCGCTAATCTTTTAAAAATTTATTGGAGTAAAGCAGATTTGCAAATAAGTCCCCTAAGGATTTTTCTTTTTGCCTCCACCCTCTTGGCTCATCTCTCTCTTATGTTCCCGGGCTTTCATAGAGGAGTTTATAAATGACCATTTCCAGCCAACTGACCCAAAGCTGCCAGACCTGGGCCACTAGTCTATTCCAGAAAGCTTTTGTTGTTTTGAATTAGAAGCTCTTGTTCTCCTGTTCCCTAACCAAGTTGAGCAATCATTATTTTTCTGGTTGGCTTTAAAATCTCTTTAAGTTTTCATAACAAGGATTACTGGGATTTTATCACAGTTCTCAGGGTATTTTTGGAGTTTAGGACCATGGCATGAGAGTGGTCTTGAAATTTGTGTTTTGGTTGGTTTGTTCATTTTTTTCAGGTGTTCTAGTTACTCTAGGCTATATTTTCATTTGTTCATGTTCATTGTAGTTCTCAAGTTGCCAGCACTTCCTTGTAGTGCTAATTTTGACATTTTATTCCTCTTTCCTTGGAAGAGAGGTTCAGTATTCATTATAATTTCATTTTTATGGATTGCTCTGATGACAAGTCAAATATGTTCAGGTTGATGAGAGTAGAGTATGGGCAAAAATAATGAACCAGTTCTGTGATCTCTCAAGTTTTCTAAACTTTATCTACTTTAAAAGACTTAGCTGATGCAGCAGGACTAGAGTAGAACTAGTAAAGCACCACCAAGTCTTCCCATGAAGAGAAACCTGGAACATTAGTGTCAGAATTGGATTTATAGCACTGGTGTGCTGGTAAATTTTAACAGCTGACTCTCTGGGGGGAAATGTATGCATGACACACTTTAAAATTTAATCTGCATTATTAACATTTTCTCCATCACTTTCTTGTTTAGATAATCGACAGAACAATAATTTTAGCCCTGATTTGTAGCTTTGCCAATTTTTGAGGTGTAAATACTCACACTGAAAATTTAAGAGTCAACTCTTAAGAACTATCCACTGACTCCAGTACACCATTGTCTTAAAGCCTTCCTAGTAGTATATAGAAGGTCCCAAGGGAGCATTGGCTCTGGGATGGAGCAGCCTGTAAACATTGTATGGGAGAGGTGTGACAGCAACTTTCTGTTTTGCCCAGTGCTGCACAAGTTAAGCTCGGTTAAGTCTCTGCGTCTGGGTTGTTAGCAGTAAAGTGCAGTCTTGAATTTTTTTTGACAAGGAGATCTTTCAGGTTACTGGGATGATTAGAAAGAGGTAGTCCTGGAAATGTGCTGTATGTATAAAATATTCAGAACCAAAGTGTCAGGTCATTCAGAGTTGTTAATTTCACTTTCTTCTCTGAACATGCCATGAGTTCCTGATACAGATTGCAGCTCATCAGCATTATTCTTCCCCAGAGAGCATAGTCCAGAATTGAGGAAGGAGGGTAGCACATGGGAGCATTAGGAATGGTCATGAACAGAATATATAGTAGTATAAGACAGTAGTTTTAATGTTTAATGTGTTTTAGTATGTAAATTTTATGGTGGAAGAGGAAATAAGTCACAGGAACTATAAATTTAATTATTGAAAAGGATAAAGTTGACCTTCTCTGTGAAACTTGCCATAATTTGGAATTTTTTTTTTTTTACAAAGTAGCCTATGAGGGAAGAAAAGAGGTCAAAGAGCAAAATCTGTATAAATAAGGACTTAGGGGAACTATTAAAAAGATTCTGTGTCACAGAAGAAATGTGATCTTGTGGTATCAGGTGGAACTCATTGTATATAGACTCTGTACTTCATACTATACCTAGGAAAAACTGAGTAATGAACGATCCTCCCAGGTGAGTTTGCCCCATCCCTAACAGCCAAATGCATCTTCTGTTCCCTATGGTTCCATGTAGCTTATTATTATGGATTTGTTTATTTAAGGAGCATCTTGTAGAATTTGTATATACTTGCCTTTTCTCCATAATGTTGAAAATTATAATATGAACTACCTGGAGAGGGAGGATTTATTAACACTTCAGTGAAGTAATTAGGTCACTGTTGGCTTCTCTTGGGAGAAGTAGTGAAGGGATTATTAAGTATCCCTTACCTTCCACTTAACTTTCTATATAAGCCATACTAATATTGTTAGTACCTAACATGGAAAGGAACTCTGTATATAACAACATATATGTTATAGAAACCACAAATCTCAGAAATCCCACACAACCAATTTTTTTTCTCAACTTGCCAGGTCTTAATGTCCGTGTTTATGTGTGACTCATGTTATCACCAGAACAATTCATTTTGTGGTTTCTCTTCATGTACTTTGAAGAAATCTAGCAAGTACCCATGCTTGGGCCATACTTCCTCATTCTAAGTAGTTCAAAGAGTATTACTAAATAAACCCACACAAATCATCAGCGTTTCCATATATTATCAAAAAAAGTTCAAACATCAAGAGATAGAGAAATTCCATTTAATAACACACATACACACACACGCACACATTAGGAGTCTACCCAGGAACTATATGAACACAACTATAAAATACTTTTCGCACAAATAAAGTGAGCTCTGAACAGTTGGAAAAATACTAATTACTAAAATAACAGTTCTACCTAAATTAATCTATTCAGTGCCATACCAATGAAACTATCAAATATCATTTTATAGACCTAGAAAAAATAATAACAAATTCATTTGGAAGAATAAAAGTTCAAGGATATCAAGGGAGGCAATGAAAAAAAAGCAAAAGAAGAGAGTCTAGCAGTACCAGATCTCAAACTGTATAAAGTGGTAATTATCAAAATAGTCTGGTACTGGCTGAGAAACAAAGTGGTGGATCAGTGGAATAGAGTGATTACAAATTCCATTATAGTAAATGATCATAGAAAACTAGTCTAGGTTATAAACCCAAAAGATCCAAGCTTTTGGAACAACAACTTATTTGACAAAAGCTGGGAAAACTGGAAAACAGTATGGCAGAAACTAGGTATAGACCAATATCTCATGCTGTATACCAAGAGAGGTCAAAATGGGTGCATGATTTACACCTAAAGGGTGATAGATACCATAAGCAAATTAAGAGAGCATATAATAATTTATGTATCATATTTATGGATAAGGAAAGAGTTTAGAACCAAAGAAGATATAGAGAGCTTTGCAAAATGTAAAATAGATCATTTTCATTATATAAAATTAAAAAGTTTTTGCACAAACAAAATCAGTGCATCCAAAATTATAAGGAAGGCAGAAAACTGGGGGGAAATTTTGCAACAAGTATCTCTGATAAAGGCCTCATTTCTCAAATATGTAGAAAACTGAGTCAAATTTATACGAGTGTGTGTGTATGTGTATACACGCAAACACATATGTGTGTAAAAGGTCATTCCCGATTGATAAGTGGCCAATGGATAATGAATAGCCAGTTTTCAGACAAAGAAATCAAAGCTATCTATTGTCATATAAAAAAATACTCTAAATCACTATTGATCAGAGAAATGTAAATTAAAAGAACTCTGAGGTACTACCTCACACCTATCAGAGTGGCTAATATGACAAAAAGGGAAACTGTTGGATGGGATGCAGGAAAATTGGGACACTGACGTATGTTTGGTGGAGTCGTGAACTGATCAGCCATTCTGGAGAGTGATTTGAAAGTATGCCCAAAAGACTATAAAACTTTGCATACCCTTTGATCCAGCAATACCCCTCTTATATCTATATCCCAAAGACATCCCCCCAAAAGGGGAAAGGACCTATTTGTACAAAAATTTTTATAGCAGCTCTTTTTGTAGTTGCTAAGAATCAGAAATCAAAGGGATACTCATCAATTGGGGAATGGCAAACTGTGGGTATATGATTGTAATGGAATATTATTGTGCTATAAGAACTGACAATCAGGATGAGTTCAGAAAAACCTGGAAAGGCTTAAAAGAACCAATGCATAGTAAAGTGAACAGAATCAGGAAAACATAAATCAATAGAAGTAATACATTTGATGAAGAACTATGAATCACTTAGCTATCTTAGCAGTACAGTGAACCAGTCCCAAAGGACTGATGCTATCAGGAAGCATGCTATCATCCATAAAAAGAACTGATATTGATTGAATGGAGACTAAAGTAGGCTATTTTTCACTTTTTTAAAAATTTTTTTCTTTTATTCAAGTCTTCTTGTAGAAAATGACTAATGTGGACATGTTTTGCATAATTACACATGTGTAATCTATATCTGATTGCTTATCATCTCAGGGAGAGGGAAAAGGAGAAAGGGATAGAATTTGGAACTCAAGTAAAGGATGTTAAAAAAAATTGGAAAAAAAAGTATTGCCATTCAACAGAAATAGCATGTTAGAATGGTGTACCTGTGTCTGTAAATCTTGGTGACCTATTCCTGTCTCTATTCCAAGAGCACACTGTTAGCTGAAAATTTTATTTTTTGAAATTGAATTAGTTGGATTGATTCACAAAGATTTATAAAGCTGAAGTCTACCTTATAAAGCCTTTGTAATGCATTTAACTTAAGCAAAACCATAAAACTATCCTTGCAAACATAATTACTTTATATCCTCTTGTGGGTTCAAGTATAGACTGGTTTGAATGTTTTGACATTATTTCTTTTTGGATTTCATAAAAATCTTTCCACCTTATACTTATTGTAAAGTTAGTTGCTATCAGTAAGCAGAAAGTCTTAGATGCTTATAGTATATCTGTGGTCTTGTATGCATGTTATGAGGAATTTAAAATAGAGTCCTTTTTTTAAAAAAATTAGGAAGCAGTAGTTTACCCCTTTAAAAGAATGACACACAGCTACCAACATTCACATTAATTGCTTTTTCTTGACCCCTCCCTTCCTCGCTTCCATTCTTCACTTTCTCCTTCCTCCCCCTTTCTTCTTTCCTTCCTTCCATTCTGTAGAGAGATTTTTTGACTTTAACAATTTTATAATATTATAGGTCCTAGATAAAGTGAAATGATTTTTGCCTTACAAATTTTTGTGCTTTCCCATGATGAACTTGATTGGAAGGGAACATATTACCTTTCTCCTCCCACTTTCTTTGTTGAGACACTTTAGCCCCAAATCCACCAGGAAGGCCTGGGCAAGCTTGTTTCTTATTGCATCATTTTTTGAGGGTCATACCTCTTGGCTTTATGAACTTTGGGAACATGATGCTTGAGGTGTGGACCAAAGAGCAAAAAATATGAATCATAGGGGATCTTATATACCTGATAACTTTTAGCGTCTTATTATTGAGGCTTCCTTGGAATAAATCTTTTAAAAAATGTAACTGGAAAATAAGATTTTTTTTTCCAAATCAGCAGATTAGATTTCTCTTTGTAAGTCCCTTTTCTTGCTTGATTGAGTACCTATTTGTTAGTCAGTAAATATTTGTTAAGAGCCTACTGTGTGCCAGGTACTGTGCTAACATGCTGAAGATACAAAGAAAAGTGAAACGTAGTCCTTATTCTCAAGGAGCTCACAGTCTAATGGGAGAGACAACATGCAAACAACTATGTACAAACAAACTAGATTCAAAGACACCAGAACTAAGGGAGACCAGTCAGAGCTTCTTGAAGAAGATGGAATTTCAGCTGGGCCTTGAAGGAAGCTGGGGGAGCCAGGAGACAGAGTGGAGAGGGAGGATATTCCTGGCCTAGAGAATGGCCACTGAAAATGCCTGGAGTTGGGAGACAAAAGTGTCTTGTTTGAGGAATAGCAACGAGAACAATGTCACTGGGTTGAAGAATACGTGAAGAATACACGGAAAGGTGGAGAGTGGGAATGCTTTATGTTATGAAGGGTTCAAGTGAGCCCCAAACAGAGGATTTTATGTTTGTAGATTACTTTGTTACCCAAGATGCAATCCGAACTGTTTAGGGTAAGACAAGATATCTCATTTGTTTGGATCCCTCATTTAATTTGTGGGTATGTTCTCCATACATCTCACCCCCCCCTCTCATAACCTTTGCAACCTGTGCAGTTCATATCCATATCTTTTCCACTATTCTTTAATAGAGATATACCTATCTGTGTACCCATTGTGAGATAGATAGGTAAGAGTGAGCAAGTATTTATTAAGTGATTACTATGTGCCAGGCACTGTGCTAAACACTGGGAATACAGATATAAGCAAGCAAGAGTCCTTGACCTTAAGGAACTTTATTTTTATAGGGGAAAGGCAACACATAGAAGGGAGCTTTGAGGGGCAGGAAGCATCCTGGGTGTTTGGGCCCCAGTATGATAAGGCAAAAACTCACCTCTCTGAGCTGAGGGACCAAGGGTCCTAGCCCACAGTAGCCACTGAGGAGGAAGCTACAATGATGGTTCTAGTAGAGAAGGTATAGTTGTCATGTATAGTGTAGTAGAAAGTGATTAGTGACACCCCACCCCCAGCTTGATCAATAAAGAGGAAAGATAAATGTTTAATTGGGAAGCTTGTTAAATGGAGGTTTACTAGGACCTTCTCATTTGATTTGATTTCGTCTTATGTCTATGCTGTCTGACAAGATGCCATTTTCTGCTTGCTTTAGCTGTACGTCTCCTCAGAAAGCCGCTTTAACACTTTGGCAGAGTTGGTTCATCACCATTCAACAGTGGCAGATGGATTGATCACCACTTTGCATTACCCAGCTCCCAAGAGAAACAAACCCACCATATATGGAGTGTCTCCTAACTATGATAAGTGGGAGATTGAGCGGACAGACATTACCATGAAGCACAAACTTGGAGGAGGGCAGTATGGAGAAGTGTATGAAGGTGTATGGAAAAAATACAGCCTAACTGTGGCTGTAAAAACCTTGAAGGTAAGTACTGGTGTACACCATACTTTTACTGTATGTTTTATGTTTATAGTGAGTAGAATAGTTCCTGATATTGTGTAACTTAATTATGGTTAATTTTAAAGCAACATAAGTCAAAAATTGTACCATTCAAGCTTCTAAGTTAGTCTTTTGCCAGCTTGTTCATTTTAATCCTTCCAGTTATGCTTCTATGTAAGGATTGAATTATCCAGTTTTAATGTGTTGGCACACATGAGTAGAGGTGAGAATGACTAAGATTCTTGGGTATAATAGGATTAGTTATTTCAGTCATTCAGTCAGCTAGCATTGATTAAGCTCCTACTGTGGTTCTCCTTATTGGCGAAGAGCTGGGGATTTAAAGAAAGGTAAAAAGGGAAAATCAGCCTCTGCTCTCAAGGAGTTGACAATCTAATGGGGGATACAAGACATAAACCAAAATGTACAAACAAGATAGGATAAACTGGAGGTAGTCTCTAAGATTGGCATTAAGATTAAGAAGGACTGGGAAAGGCTTCTTGCAGAGGGTGAGCCTTTAGCTAAAACTTGGAAAAAGCCTTGGAAGCCAGGAGGCGGAGATAAGGAAGGAAAGTGTTCCAGACATGGGAGACAGCCAGTGAAAACAATGAGAGTCAGGAGAGGTCACGTTTGAGGAACAGGAAGGGGGTCAGTGTCACTGGATTGCAGAATACATATAGGAAAATAAGGTGTGAGGAGATTGTAAAGATAGAAAGAGGTCAGGTTATGAAGTAATTTGAAAGCCAAATGGAGGACTTTATATTTGATCCTGGAAGTGAGAGAGAACTACTAGAGTTTATTGAATGAAAGGGCAGGGTTAGATGACATAGTTAGACATGTGCTTTAGGAAGATTAATTTGACAGTTGATTAAAAGATGGATTGGAGTAGGGAGAGACTTTAGGGAAGGAGACCAACTATAGTAGTTAAGCTGTGACATGATGAGGGCTTGTACCAGGATGGTTTAAGTGTCAGAAGCTACCAGGGTAGTAATGTCATCAAGATAGAGCCAGGTTTCAGTTAAGTGCAAGAAGACAGATGGAGAGAGGAAAAGGTTTAAGATTTGTTATCTTTGGACGAGGCATTCTAGAGAGCTCAGCAGAAGAAGGTTTGGGTAGCTTTAAACTGGGAGTTTAAGTTGGGGGTTGGGTTGAGAAAGATGGGAATAAAGTGGTCAATGGAAACTGGAGAATGGAGCTTGAACAGTGGCAGTCAGAGGTTCAGAATCACTGGGATGGAGTGGTTTTATAGGTTGAAAGTTTGTTAATCATTGAAGAATGAGTTCAGGTAGTTTATCACTATCCACAGAGGTTTGGCTTTGGATGGAGTTTTACCAGGGCTTAAGGTTTAGCAGCTGTGTGTATCTGTCAGCCATCCTTAAGTAACTGTTAGAAAAAGGTATTTACCAAGGTGGTACAATAACTGTTGGTACAAAATAATCCCCCAGAATTCTATGACACATTCTCTCACAAGTACATATAGTGTTCAGGGAAAAGGGGCTCAGGATTAGAGAGCACCACATATGGCAAAGAGGTCACAGCTCCTATTTGATGGATGTCATTTTTTCCTATTGTGGGGTGACTGAGAAGTTCCCCATAAGCATGGTTATTCTTTATTGTGCCCTTGGCTACCAGTTCTGCCACTGCTGTCAGTTGATGCTGGGGACTTTCAGTTTTTGAAAGGTTCTTTGGAAATTATGAGTTTCAGTTAAATGTAGGTTTTAGGAAGTAGCTGTTTACTCTTTTTTTTTTTTTTAAGCAATTGGGGTTAAATAACTTGTTCAAGGTTACATGGCCAGTTATTTCTGGGTGTGGTGCTAAGTATCAGAGCCCAGATTCGATCCCAGGTCATCCTGACTCTGGAGCCGGTGCTCTTACTTGCTATGCTACCTGGCCGCCCCAGCTATTTACTCCTGAGATTTCAAAGAAGGAAAAACTTTTGAGTTGAGATCTTTTAAGAGTTATTCCAGGGGCGGCTAGGTTGCACAGTGAGTAGAGTGCCGGCTCTGGAGTCAGAAGGACCTGAGTTCAGATATGGCCTCAGACACGTAACACACACACACACACACACACACACACACACACACACACACAAACTAGCCGTGTGACCTTGGGCAAGTTACTTAACCCCAATTGCCCTCCAAAAAAGCAAAAAAAAAAAAAAAAGAGTTATTCCAAGTGACTAGTGTTACCTTCTTTGAAAGTGAGCTGCAAAGGGGCGGCCAGATATCACAGAGAGTAAGAGCACCGGCCCCAGTGTCAGGATAACCTGGGATCAAATCTGGGCTCTGATACTTAGCACCACACCCAGAAATAACTGGCCGTGTAACCTTGAGCAAGTTACTTGACCCCAATTGCTTTAAAAAAAAAAAAAAAGTGAGCTGCATAAGGTATCTCCGAATATTGCCTCTTTTCCCTTAGAGACATGGCAAGATTATGTTAAAGCCATATGATAACAGGAGACTTTATGATTGAAATGATCCTCACACTTTATTCCTGGCTGTAATTTCAGCCTATTAGAATAATGCTTAGGATTTGTGATTTCCAAAGGTTAATACTTTCTTTTGAAGTTCTTTGACATAGTGAGGCCCCCAAGGGAAGGTTTTTCATTTTTACCTTAACTCCTTTAAAGTATGGAACTCTGCAATCCTTTCAATTTCTAAATCTTGTGATTCTGTGGCTTTACTTGGGAGTAGAGTGTCCCCTAGTGGGGACCAGCATTATTTTCTGATTCCTTTATCTGAACTGTGGTTATGTTGAATTATCAAGAAAAATGGAATTACAATTCTTATCGTAGATAACTGCAAGTGGAAAAAAGAAGAAACATCCAGCCACTCACTCATAAAAGAGAAAGAAATTAAAGTAACAGTCAGAGTCATTGAAAATCAGAATTGAAAAGAACTTCAAATACCATCTGACTGAGAAAACCAAGGCTCCAAGTAGTCAAGGGACTCCTCTGAGAAAGCTTATGGCAGACTTGGAAGTAGAATACAAGTTTCTTGACTGGAATTTCAGGATTCTTTCCACCATACTCTGCTGTCATTCAGTGTTGTTAATCCTTCTCAAAAGAACTTCTGACCCATTCTCTGTTTGTTATTAGCAATATCAAACATCTTTCTTTCTAGAGATTATTCTAATGTAACTGGAATTTTCCTTTTAGTAGTGCTACAGCTAAGTTTGGGAAACTCTTATTCCTAGCTGGTTAAAGTGAGTAGTAGATCCACCAGAAAGAATCTTTTCAGAAAGAATCATTCAGTTCAACCCCCACATTTTATAATGAGGAAAACCAAGGTCCACAAAGATTAAATAACTTGCCCAAGGAGATACCAGTAGTAAGTAGTAGATCAGGATTTTAACTCAGACCCTATTACTCCAAATCTAGTGCTCTCCAGGGAAGATTCCATTTTATTGAGGTTAATTCTTCGCATTAGCATAGAAAACACTCTCACAGACTAAACAATAGAGTAGGGATTTTCAAAGGAGAAGGGGTCTTAGAATAGAAGTAGAAGCCCTTGGATACTTCACTGTTTCTGGAAGTAGACACAATAATGTGTCACTTAAACATCGATATTATGTTTCAGTACCTAGAAGCTGGCTTCCGTGAAGTCAGCCTAGAGTGTCTATAGGGAATTTCCTAAACTACCCTTAGCTGACAAATCAAAACTAGAAGACAATCCTCCTGCTGCTCTTCTTTGTTTCTTTACTTTTCATGGGCCCCTAGTTACTAAACTAAATTTTTAGGAGGCTACCAGAGGTGGGCGACAAAGGATAATGAGGGGACTGGAGACTATGCTACATGAAGATCATTTCAAGAGAGTGATGAGAGCCCAGAGTAGAAAAGACTGGGGGTGGGAGAGAGGGAGTCCTTGAAATAGATTGTTGTTTGTCCTTTCTCGAAGAGGATCAATGACATCAGGAGGGTTTTGTCTTGACTTGCAGGTGAATCAGATTTAAGTGAGGCAGAGCTGTGCAAAGTCATCAGCCTTACTCTCTCCTCCAGAGTCATAGAGTTCAGTCACAAGACATAAGTCAGGACCACTGACAATGGCCCTAGTGAAATAGAAGATTTGAGGTGTAATCAGTTAAGATTCTTCTCTAGGTCCTTGACAGGTTAGGGTGTGTCTGTCCTGGAAAGGTGATTTTCAGTAGGGAGGGAATGTTAGAAAATGATGTGCTAAGATATGGTAGTAGAATATGATGCAAAGAATCACACCGGGATGGAGCTGAAAAGGGTGTACGACTTTCCATGAAGGGGATAGTCTTAGAAGCAAGGATTGATTCTTATGTGGAAGACACCTTAAGGTAGAGATTTTCTTGGCTTTAAGGATGGTATCTGGTTGGGGCAGACTATGACTTAGTGCACATTTAAAATCTCTTTCCACAATACTTACATAATGCCTTTCTAGCTGGCCCACTGGAAAAGCTAGTGTTTGAGTTTGGGTGGCCAGTCTTAAATCTCAGATCATAGTCTTTAACTCTGGATACCTTGGATGTAGAAGGCAGCAGAGAAATCAGTTGGCTGAGATGACAAAGAATGTGGTGTGACCAGAAGTATCAGACTTACTTCCCAAAGCAGCCTTTCATAATCCCTTGGACTGATCTAGAGCCAAAAAGCAAGAAAGAGGGGGGCAGCCAGGTGGCTCAGTGAATAGAGCGCCAGCCCTGGAGTCAGGAGGACCTGAATTCAAATCTGGACTTAGACACTTAACACTTACTAGCTGTGTGACTTTGGGCGAGTTACTTATCCCCAAATGTCCTACCCTCCCCACTCCAAAAAGCAAAACAAAAAAAAAGTAAGAAAGAGGGGGGAGTTATTTGAGGGTGGGATCTCCAGCCACTCCATATCTTTAATTCTCACTAGCTATTGACTTAGATTTGTTGGATGGATATTTGGGGACATGGATATAATTGTGCTTCACACTTGGAATATATACAAATATGCTTACCAGACTAGGTTTGTCTCTTACTAACAGGGAATTCTCAGAGAGAGGGGCATTATACATTGTGGAGGGTGGGGACAACTGTTGAGGAGTTTGGGTAGGGCAGCCATGAAAGGGGGTCTTGGCAGACTCCCTTGGCCCATAATTCTCGTTATGAGAATTGGGGACATCTAATGTATAACTACTCCTGTGTGTGGTTGAAGAAGACTGGAAATGAGACATGGTGGGAGGCCAAGATGTTTAAAGGAGTCAGAAATTGGGGTGAGAAGGAAAGGAATAAGCATTTATTTAGTGCTTTTTATGTGCCAGGCCTTGTGGCTAAGTGCTTTACAAAATATTATCTCATTTGATGCTCACAACTCTTTGTGGTAGGTACACCCTATGATCCCCATTTTGCAGTTGGGGAAACAGGAGCAGATAAGTTAAATGACTTACCTAGGCTCAAACATCCAGGGTTGGATTTGAATCCAGGTCTTCTTGAATCTGGGCCCAGTGCTCTATACACTGAGCCACCATGCTGCTTTTAATGAAAGAAGACTGTTAAAAAGGTATTAAATTTACTGTGGAGAAGAATGAATGACTGGAGGTTCTTAGATAATAGTGACAAGGATTTTGTCACGCTGAAGGAAAGATGAAAGTATGAAATAGCTTGGCATAGTAGATAGAGTACTGAATGAATGAATGAATGAATGAATGGGTATTTATTAAGTCTACTTTGTTCTAGGTTCTGTGTTAAAAGCACCAGGGATACAAATACAGACAAGCAAGATAGTCCCTGCCCTCCAGAACCTCTCATTCTAATAGGAGAAGACAACATATAGAGGACATATAGGTGGCCATGAGGGAGGGTTTGGGACAGGGAATCCTAGAGTATTGGGATTGGAGCAATAGAGAATTGATTGATATGTCCTTACAAGGAGTGTAGTAATTAATTTTACTGCAGTTTTGCAGAGTTAGAATTGGAGGTGCTGAGGGAGGTGGGGGCATGAGAAGATAAAAGTGAAGATCACTGGTGTTTTGCAGCATAGCATGGAGGTGGCCAGAAAGTGTCATGAAGGCTCATACCAAGAAACATCAGGCAAAATGTTGACTCAGCCGAGCTCAGAGTCCCAGGGTGGGACCTTCAGTGCCAAGTGAGGATGGAATGCTGGACATAGACTCTAGAAGACTTAAGAACTCAGATACTGATTGTATGAATGTGGGTAAGGCACTTAGCCTCTCCGAGGCCCTCAGATTCTTCATCTGTCAAATGAAGATAATAGCACCAGCCTCATAGTTATAAAGATCAAATGAAATAATGTATGGAAAGCACTTTGAAAATCTTAAATTGTTATATAAATAAATGTCAGCTATCATCTTTCTGTCATTGCTGAATGATGCTAGCAGGGGGAAGAATGAAAGTGGCAAGGACTATAGTGGGAAAGACTATACCAGCTCCTCATTTTGGTCTCTTGAGGGTATGAGAGAACAGTCAGCCTTGGAAAGGTGTCTAAAAATGTGGTGTCTTCAGGGGGGAAAACTGAGTTTCAGTGAACAACAGAGAGTGGATAGAGTGTGAGGAGAGATCTATGATAAATGAGAATTTAGTAATAGAAGACACATTGTAGAAAAGGAGGACAGAGACCACAGGCACTAGAGAGGGCAAAGGCTGGACTGGGTAGAGATGAGAGTGCGGGGAGAGGTAGCAGGAAAGAATGTTTTTCAACTTGGTACAAGGCAATTTTAAAAATCATAAGAATAAGAGGAACAAGAATTAGGAATTTATTAGCCATAGTGTATGGGGAGTGGTACCAAATATGGAGAAGCTAAGTCACATTCAGGATTCTAATTAGAATGATACTCTCTGAATCCCTGCAGTTACAGTGGGGCTGAGGGTGAGAAAGGAAGGAAACAACCAGTTGTTAAGTGTCTATTATGTGCTAGGTTCTGTCCTAAGCACTTGTAGCAGCAAGCACCCCAGCATCCCCAGGGTGGCTGCCAACACAGGTTCTTAGATCTGCTTTTCTAAGGGAAAGCAACTCAAAATGGGTTAACAAGCTTACTTTAATTAATCAAACATATCATTTACCTAGTTCAGGGGAAAAAGCACCCCAAACTACAGAGGTTACAAGCAGAAATTACAAGAAGACAGAGAAACAAACAGACAGGCCTCCAACTGTCCAGCCATTACATCCATATCTAGTCAGTTACCAGAGAAGGAAGCATCAACATCGGGTTTTCAAAGCCAGGGGGCTCTCAACGGCTGCCCAGAGTCTCATCTGGTCAAATCACACAACACTTCTCAAAGTGAGCCCCAAAACAATGCCTCACATCAGGGATTGTATAGCCTTCTCCTGGCTCAGAGAATGTAACAACCCTCTTGACCCACTGCCCAATCACAAAGTATCTCCTGAAAAACAAGCCTCCCACTACAGGCTCCAGGTGCACTTAAGGCTATCAAAGGGTCTAGAGGCAGGGAAGATCTTAAAAATTTACATTCCTATAACAGCACTTTTGCAAATACTGTATTATTTGATCTTACTACAATCCTGGGAAGTAGGTGTTGTTATTATCCCCATTTTACAGTTGAGGAAACTGAGGCAAATTTTTTTTTAAGTGATTTGCCTACAGTCACATAGCTGTTAAGTGTCTGAGGTCAGATTTGAACTCACATCTTCCTAACTCCAGGCCTTGGGCTTTTTTCCACTTTACTACCTGATTGTCTCAGGGATATATTATTTGTCAGGAAATGTAGCAACTTACAATCATGGATAAACCTTTATTGGGTGCTTAGTTTATGCACTATGCTGTTATGTTCTAGATACACCAAGGCATACAGTTTCTGTTTTCAGAGTTTACTACAGGGGAAGAAGGAGAAAGTAGTGGCAAATACATCACACCTTCACTACAATGATCTCAGCTGTCCTTCCTGTGCTTTTCCCAGGCCGGACATCATGATGGAGACCCACCCTATGAACCCTGGAGAGTATCTACCTAGAACTAAGCTGGGGAAAAAGGTGGATTGGTCAGGTGATGTGTTCTGTTGGGGAAAAGAAACAAAGATAGTGGTGGAACTCTAGCTAATGTTCAAGTTTGGCTGAAAAAATGTAGGAGTGTAGGAGATTGTGTTCTGAAATATGGCTGGAAATGTAGGTTAAAACCAGATTGTGGTAAGGCTTGATGCCAGGCCAAGGAGTTTGTATTTTATCTTAGAAATAATACAGCTAAACATGTGCATAAGGAAGATAATTTTGTCAATTGTGTAAAAAGTAGATTCAAGAAAGCGAGATAACTGGAGGCAGAAAAAACAATTAAGAAGCTATTACATTGACAAAGTACAACTCTCTTTTATGCTAAAAACCTTACATCATATAGGAACATCTTTTTAATATAAAAAGTATCTCTCGGGTCAAAAGCAAGCTTTATATATAATGGGTCTACACTAGTGTCTTGCCCAATAAATATGGGAATGAAGCAAGGATAACCACTCTCCCCACTATATATTGGATATAGTTCTAGAAATGCTAGCAACAGCAATAAGACAAGAGAAAGAAATCAAATTCTACTTTTCCCTTCCCCCTTCTCTCAGTGCATCCTTCTTTCTCACCCCTTAATTTTTATTTTCCAGATATCATTCCATCATAGTCAACCCACACCTGTGTGTATGTACTTCTGCTAATTGCCCTAATAATGATAAAGTTCTAAAGAATTACAAGTATCTCCCCATGTATGAATATAATATGAATAAATTAACCTTGTTGGATTCCTTATGATTTCTCTTTCCTGTTTACCTTTTTATGCTTCTCCTGAGTCTTGTATTTGAAAGTCACATTTTCAGTTGAGCTCATCTTTTCGTCAGGAATGCTGGACATTAAATATCCATTTCCCCCCCTAAGGATTATACTCAGCTTTGCTGAGTAGGTGATTCTTGGTTTTAATCCTAGCTCCTTTGCTTTCTAAAATATCATAATCCAAGCAGTCTGATGCTTTAATGTAGAAGCTGCTAAATCTTGTGTTATCCTGACTATGGTGCCATGGTATTTAAATCATTTCTTCCTGACTATTTGCAGTATTTTCTCCTCAACCTGAGAACTCTAGAATTTGACTGTAATATTCCTGGGAATTTTCATTTGGGGATCTCTTTCAAGAGGTCATTGATAGCTTCTTTTACTTTCTATTTACCCTCTGGTTCTAGGATATTTGGACAGTTACTTAATAATTTCTTGAAAGATGCTGTCTAGGCTTTTTTTTTTTATCTTGGCTTTAAGGTAGTCCAAAAATTCTTAAGATCTATTTTGGATCTATTTTTTTATTTTTAATTTTTTTTTAATTTTTGAAGGAGGAAGGCAGGGCAATTGGGGTTAAGTGACTTGCCCAAGGTCACATGGCTAGTAAGTATTAAGTGTCTGAGGCTGGATTTGAACTCAGGTCCTCCTGAGTCCAGGGCTGGTGCTCCACACATTGCACCACCTAGCCACCCCTGGATCTATTTTGCAAGTCAGTTGTTTTTCCAATGAGATTTTTCACTTTTCTTCTATTTTTTTCATTCTTGTGGTTTTGATTGATTGTTTTTTGATGTCTCAGGGAGTCATTAGCTTCCACTTATCCAATTCTAATTCTTAAGGAATTATTTTCTTCAATGGGCTTTTGTATCTCCTTTTCCATTTGGCCAATTCTAATTTTTATGGAGATCTTTTCTTCAGTGAATTTTTGTACATGTTTCTATTTGACCAATTCTTCTTGTTAAGAAGCTCTTCTCTTCAGTGAACTTTTGTGCCTCTTTTACCATTTTGACCTATTCTGCTTTTTAAAGTGTTACCGTGTTTCCCCGATAATAAGACCTATCCCGAAAATAAGCCCTCCCCTTACTGTGTAAGATTCCTCTAAAATAAGCCCTATTGAGATTGCTACTGTAGTGAAGGTGATCCCCTGCGCTACACGCTACATTACGGTACCCTCTGTATGCACCGCCCCCCCGCCCCCCGTGAAATGCACGCTGCGCTCCGAGCTGCATCCAATCAGAGCTGCAGCAGTGAGCGCATCATCCTGTTCTTTATTGAATTCATTATTGATTAAAGGTACATTTTTTTGTTCACATTTACCTGTTTATGAAAATTGCTGTCAATGTTCATTAAAATAAGCCCTCCCCTGAAAATAAGCCCTCTGGTGTTTTTCTGTCCAAAAAAATTAATAAGACAGTGTTTTCTTATCGGGGAAACACGGTATTTTCTTTAGTATTTTTTGTGCCTCCTTTACCAAGGTGTTGACTTTTAAAATTATTTTCTTCTTTCTTTTTTTTTCTTTTTTGGAGGGGGGAAGGCAGGGCAATTGGGGTTAAGTGACTTGCCCAAGGGCACGTGGCTAGTAAGTGTTAAGCCACCCCCATTATTTTCTTGTATCACTCTCATTTCTTTTACAAATTTTTCTTGTACCTCTCTTATTTGATTTTTAAAATCATTTTTGAGCTCCTTCAAGGATTCCTTTTGAGCCTAAAACCAATTCAGATTTTTCTTTGAGACTTTGAATGTAGCAGCTTTGACTTCATTGTCTTCTGAATTTATGTTTTGATTTTCCGTGTCACCATAGTAACTTTATATGGTCAGGTCCTTTTGATTTTTGCTCATCTTTCTGGCCTATTTCTTGACTTTTAATTTTATATTAAAGTTGTGCTCTGTTCCTGGGGTAGAGGAGGTACTGTCCCCAAGCTTCAGGTTTTTTTGTGCTGCTATTGTTAGAGCTAGTTTTGGGGGTCTGCAAGTTTTCAGTTCTTCTAGAGTGTTATGATTGAAGGAGAGGTGTGGTCTTTGCTCTCCTGGACTGTGCTATGGTCTGTGTGTGACCATATGTACTCCTTTCTACTCTGGCACTATGTCCAGGGTTGCCATTCCTGTTAGTGTTCCTCTTCACCCTGGGACTGTGACCCATCACCACATATGGGCAATGCAACAGAGTTCTGTACCCAGTGCCAGCAAAAGGTACCCTATGATATCCTTCTGACCAGTTACTTGAATCCCTTACTATCAGTGAGCTGAGAAGCTGCTGCCACTGATGATTCAGTCCCTTCCTGTTTCCCAAGGCCTGTTATTAACTTGTTAGGGCATGGCCTGTCCTAGATGGTACCCCACTTTTGCCCTAATGAGACCTTTTCTGCCAACCTTCTAAGTTGTCTTGGGCTAGAAAATTTCTTCCCCCATCTTTTTGTTGGTTCTGCTGTTCCAGAATTTGTTTTGAGGCATGATTTTAAAATAATTTGGAGAGGAATTTTGGAGCACTCTAAGGAGTCCCTGCTGTTACTCCCCTAGGAAATGTATTCTTTTTTTTTTTTTTTTTTGCTTTTTGGACAGGATAAGGTAGGGCAATTGGGGTTAAGTGACTTGCCCAAGGTCACATGGCTAGTTTTGTGTTAAGTGTCAGAGGCCGGATTTGAACTCAGGTCCTCCTGACTCCAGGGCCAGTGCTGTATTCACTATGCTGCCTAGCTGCCCCTAGGAAATGTATTCTTAACCAAACAAGAGATAGTTGCAATTACAAAAGATAAATAAATAACTTTGGTTATATGAAATTGAAAAACTTCTGCACAGACAAAATTCATATACTTAAAATAAGAAGGGAAAAGGTCTTTGTATCAAATTTTTTTGATGGAGGTTTGGTATCCAAGATATATAAACAATAAACAAACAAACAAATAAATAAATAAGAAACTAATTCCCCCAGAAGGTGAATGGCCAAAGGATATGAACAAAGACTTCTCAGAAGAACTGAAAAGTATTCACAGTCACATGAAAAATTAAATGGTCAAAATCCCTAATAAGAAAAGAAATTCAAATTAAAACAACCCTGAGGTTTCAACTCATACCCTGAAAATTTACAAAAATGATCCCAAAGGGTCAGTATTTAATGTTGGAGGGAGTGGAGCATGATAGGCACACCAGTGCATTGTTGGTGGAGCTATGAAATGGTGTGACCATTTTTCCTCACACACAGAAGTCAGCATTTTATTCTTTAGTATCAAAAATACTTGGAAGGAGTGGCTCGTTAATAAATCACCAGCCCTGGAGTCAGTAGGAACTAAGAATTAGGAATCTGACTTCAGACACTTAACACTTACTAGCTGTGTGACCTTGGGCAAGTCACTTAGCCCCAATTGCTCTGCCTTTCCCCTTCCAAAAAGCACAAAAAAAAATACTAGGAAAAGGTGATAATACTAGGAAATTTTATTCGTTAGTATCAAAGGTACTAGGAAAAGATAAGCAAAAAAAATTGCAAATAAAATAAAAATCCATTAAATATCTGATAGTTAATTATGAATACATATAGGTATCAAACATAATTTCAAAATAGTTTGATTTTTTTAAATGTTCATTTTTAGTTCCAGGTTCTCTTCCTCTTTCCACCCTTCCCCCACCCACTGAGAAGGCAAGAAATATGATCATCATTATACATATATGAAGTCATGCAAAACATATTTTTGTATTAAAACTTTTGAAAAGCAATTTGGAATTATGCAAATTAAGTGACAAATGTGTCTATACCCTTTAAACTATTACTGGTTCCAGAGATTCTGTTACTGGGCTTTTACCCAAAAGAAGTCATCAATAAGAAGAAAGTTTCCATATACTTCACAGTATTTATGGTAGCACTTTTTGTGATAGCTAAGAATTAGGAACAAAATAGATGCCTGTCAATTAGGAAATAGCTAAACAAATTGTGGTACATGAATATAATGGAATATTGCTGTTCTGTAAGCAATGAGGTGTGTTATAAATACGGAGAAGCATACATGCATAGATGCCAGGGAAGTAAGCAGAGCAAAAAATAAGTACATATACGTGTGTGTTTGTGTGTGTGCATGTGTGTATATAGTAACTACCAATGTAAATGGAAAAATAAAAAACGAATGTGACAGAATTACAAAGAGGAAGCAGAATTCAAATGAAGAACTATGAGAGGATAACCCCAACCTACCTCTTCATGAAGGTGGGAGATCCACAGGTATTATACATTGCACATATATTCAGACTTTTTCAATGTATTGGTCAGTTATGCTGATTTTTTCTCTCTCTAAAAATGTGCTATTTGTTTTATTGGATGACTATCTGGGAGAGTGTAGGATATTTGGGATAACTATGAAGATGTGAGAAACAGAAGCCATTAATAAATTCTTTTTAAAAGCTATTACATTCATCTGGATGATAGGTGATGAAGGGCATAAGTGGAGAGAATGGGACAACTGCAGAAGATGTTGTCGAGGCTGACTCGAAAGGATGTGGCAACTAAGAGAATGGGATGGGGGATAGGAGGGGAGAAGAGAAGGCAATGCTAAGTATGTGATTACAAAGTTATGAACCTGGGTGATTGGCTTAGCAGAAATAGAGAAATTGGGAAGGAGGAAAGTTTTGGGGGACAAATTTCTGTTTTGGTCATGTTTAATTTGGAATGCTGCTTCTATATCTAGACAGAATGTATAGCTAGTGCTTAGAGGTCCTGGACTGGAGTTCAGGATATTAAGACTAATTATGTAGATTTGGGGTTAGAGATAAGTGAGTCTGTGGGAGAAGATTACTGAGAGACCATGTAGAGAGAGAAAAAGGCCCAGGATAGAGTCTTGGGGAGACTTCCATGTTCAGGGATGGGAAAAGGAGGGTAATCTAGTAAAAAGACACTAAGAAGGAGTGGTTAGACAGGTGGTGGGTAGGAGGAGAACCATGAGAAAGCAGCGACACCTAAACTATGAGAAGAAAGACTCCCCAAGAGGAGAAGAGTGGTTAACAGTGTCAAGTTTCAGAGGGATTAAGGAAGGTGAGAAACTAGAAGAGTCCATCTTGACAATTAGTAATTAATTGCTCATTGCTAAGCCAAATTGTAAGTGGTTGGCAAGGAAATGGATGCAACACACTTACTAGATCATTATTAAATAAACAACCAATTTCACAGCATGCCATGCATGCCTAAAATGTGGACAATTTACTTCTCTTCCCGGAATAGGAGTAAACCCAATATTTTAAGTCAGTCAACATATATTAAATGCCTTCTGTGTGTTAGACACCGTAGTGTCCTCGAGGAGCTTAGACAACGAGGGAGACAATCTTGTTTATATCCAATAATACCTAAGACATTCAGGAAAGGTCTTATGTATAAAGGTGGCATTTGAGCTGAGCTTTGAAGGAATTTCAGGTAGAAGTGAAGAATCAGTGCATACCAGGTGAACAGCACAGCCTGTGCAAAAGCATGGAGATGGGAGTTGGAGTATGTGAGGAACCGTAAGTTGGCCAGTTCGACTGGATCCCAGTGTTCATAAAAGGAATGATATACTAAGACTGGAAAGATAGGTTGGAGCAAGGTTGTAAAGGACTTTAAATTCCAAATAGGAATTTGCATTTGATCCTAGAGGTGATAGAGAATCACAAGAATTTATTGAGTAGAAGAGTGACATGGTTAGACTTGTATTTTAGGAAAACCCCTCTGGTAGCTGTGTGAAGGACAGATTGGAGAGGGGAGAGATTGGAGGTGGAGGTGAGGTGAGGCTGTTTCAATAGTCCAAGTGAAAATGAAGAGGCCCTCAACTGGGGTGAGTGGTTGTGGTGTGAATAGAGAGGAGGTAGATGCAAGAGATGTTATAGAGGTAGAAACATGAAGATATGGCCATTTACTGTCTATGTAAGGTGAGGGAGAGTGAGGAGTCAAGCATGACTGAAATTTTTTACATAGGGACAAATAGAGCTATAATAACAAGCTCATTAATTTTGGCTCCACTCATTTGAATTTGGGTACAGGAGCTAGATTTAAGTTTACTTTTGCACTATCAGTAAAAAAAAAATTTGGCCTAAGAGAACAGACTGTCTTCACATATGGGAAGTCCCACTTACAGATGGGCCATGTTCCAAAAAATTCATTGGAACTTGGGACACATTTTCTCATAGAAGTAAACTAATAAAATCATAGACTCTTAGAGTTGGAAGAGACCTCTGAGATCATCTCATTTAGTCACCTTTTCCAGTGATGAAACTTCGTGGTTAGGTTTTAGTTAGCTTACAAAAGCCTAGTGTCATATAACTAAACTGTATATTTGTAGTGAATAATGGTACAAAATAATATTGTTGTAGTATTAGTAATTAAACAAAGCAGGAAAACAAGAAAATTGAATAAATGGCTTTAAAATTTAGCTTGAGTGTTGATACCTGAGGAAAAAGTAGACTTAGAGGAGGGATTGATTGATTTGTTGGAATTATAAAAGTTCTTTCCAGAGCTTTGATTATTGATAGCTCTGTTTCTGGTCTAAAATATCACTTTGAAATGAATGTCTTTCCTTTTTCTTTAAAAAAATTTTTATTGGGGGGCATCCAGGTGGCTCAGCGAGTAAGAGCACTGGCTCCAGTGTCCGGATGACCTGGGGATCAAATCCGGGCTCAGATACTGTAGCAGCAAGCACCCCAAGCGTCCTCAGGGTTTGCAGCTACCACAGGTTCTTGGATCTGCTTTGATAAAGGAAAGCAACTCAAAATGGATTAACAAGCTTACTTTAATCAGTCAGACATATATCATTTACCTTGTTCAGGGGAAAAAGGTCAGCACCCCAAACTTCAAAGTATACAGGCAGAATTATCAAGACAGAAACAGATCAAGTAGACAGATTTCCAAACTGTCCAACCATTACATCCATACCCAGTCAACATCTGGGTTTCCACATCTGGGTTTTTCAAAGCCGGGGGACTCTCAACAACGGCTTCCCATAATTCAGATCAAATCACAGAACACTTCTCAAAGTGAGTCCCAAAACACAGCTACACGTCAGGGCTTATATAGCCTTCTCCTGGCTCAGAAAATGTAACAACCTTATTGACTCACTGGCCAATCAAGAAGTATCTACTGAAAAACAAACCTCCCACCCCAGACTCCAGGTGCACTTTAGCCTAGGGGCAGGGAAGATCTTTAAATCTGCATTTCCATTACAGATACTTAGCACCATACCCAGAAATAACTGGCTGTGTAACCTTGAGCAAGTTAATTACTTAACCCCGATTGCTTTAAAAAAAAAATTTTTTTTTATTGGGGCCGGCTAGGTGGCTCAGTGAATAGAACTGGCCCTGGAGCCAGATGGACCTAAGTTCAAATCCGGCCTCAGACAGTTAACACTTAGTAGCCATGTGACTTTGGGCAAGTCACTTAATTAACCCCAGTTGCCCCTCCAAAAAGCAAAAAAAAAAAAAAATGCAGGAAAGAAGAATTAATAAATAAATACTTCATAAAAATCATTGATGCTTTTTGTTTTTATATAATTTATTTCTGACTATGTCCTTGTGAGATTTTAAGAGGCAAAAAGCTAAATTCAACAAAACCAAATTGTAGCTGATAGTATATGCAGTATTTCACAGCCATTTTCAGCATCTCTGCACTATTACTACCTTGGTGTTCTTGAGTAAGCTATCCAACCTTTCTGGGCCTCAGTATCCTCATCTGTAGAATGAGGAGGTTGGATTATATGATCTTTAAGTTTCCTTAGTTCACAAATAGAATGAAAAGGAGGAGAAAGAAAAAATGTTAAAGAAAACTCTGTAGTGAGAGAGAGATTGATTATCTGAAGTAGAGTAACTGTATGAGCAGTGAAAAAGAAGAAGGTTGGGGGTAGAAGAAGAAACATGACACATATACTCCTCCCTTCTCCAAGAGGACAGTAGAGTTTGGGGGTCAGACAATTCTACACATTGAACATCAGGTGGCACCTTGGTTCCAGAAAAAAAGAAAAAGGGGTTGGACAGATGGAGGCAGTATGTGGCATGTTCTGAAAATTGTGTTTTTATATCCTTTTGAAGAATCAAATTTTCATTTAAATGAACATGATAATTACAGATTTTTATGTGTTTGTAGGATTATAGATTTAGAGTTGGAAGGAATGTGTACTTGGAAGGCTCTATCACAGGTTGGGGACAGATAGTCCATGTGAACATTTTGGGGTAGATTTTCTAAATAGAATATTTATACCACTTCTTTTTGTGATCACAAAGAATTGGAAATTGAGGGGATACCTATCAGTTGAGGAATAACTGAACAAGTTGTGGTATGTGATTATGATGGAATATTATTGTGCTATAAGAAATGATGAGCAGAATGGTTTCAGAAAAGCCTGAAAAGACTTCCATGAATTCATGCAAAGTGAAGTGAGCAGAATCAAGAGAACATTGTACATAGTAACAGGATTATTCTAAGGATGATCACCTGTGAAAGACCGAGCTACTCTGATCAAGATAATGATCCAAGACAATTCCAAAGGACCAATAATGAAAAGTACTATTCATCTTTAGAGAGAGAACTGATGAACTCTGAATGCAGATTGAAGCATACTTTTTTAATCTCTTTATTTTTGTTGTTTTCTTTTTTGTGTTTTCTTTTGCAACATGGCTAATATGGAAATATGTTTTGCGTGACCACATGTATATTTGATATCAAATTACTTTGCCTTCTTAAGAGGGGGAAGGGGAGGGAGGGAATTTGGAACTCAGAATTTAAAAAAAATAGGTTCTTTTTACATGTAATTGGGAAATATTTAATGAAATAAATATAAATAATTTTTAAAAGGTGAGATTTTAGCTGGGACTTGAAGGAAGGCAGAGACAGAAGTGAGGAGGGAGAGAATTCCAGACATGGGGACAACTGTTGAAAATGCGCAGTGCTGGAAGTTGGGAGTATCTTGTGCAAGGAAAAGCAAGGAGGTCAACCAATATCATTGGATCTCAGAGGAGGTGGAAGGAAGGAAGGTGTAATAGGACAAGAATGGGAGGAGGGGGCCAGAGAAACAGAGGATTTTATATTTGATGTCAGAGCTGATAGGGAACCCCTGGATTTGTTGAATAGGGGAGGTGAGATAATGAGGCCTGTACTTTAAGAAGATCACTTTGAGAATTGAGTGGCAGATGGACTGGAGTGGGGAAGGTAAATGTAACACATTAGGCATGAGGTGAGGAGGGCGTGTGCCAGTGGTGGCAGTGTCAGAGGAGAGATGCTACAAAGAGAATTAATAGGACTTTATAGCTGATTGGAGATGAGGGATTAGAGGCTGAGTAAGTAGTCAGATACAGTTACCTACATTGTGACATTTACTTTTGGAAAACTTGGCTCTGATACAACTGAAGGACTGGTGTTTCATTCCTTCCTTGTTGGGTGGGTATTTATGTTGTTCATCCAAAGTCCAAGTTTTTAATTACACCAAATATTTTTCTTCATTTAGACAGGGTCTATTAGCTCATCCAGGGATAGGCCATTGTTAATAATGAACTAACATTAAAATCGCTCTCTAAGGTTTATCAAGAACTTTTTACGTATGTTATCTCATTTAATCCTTGCTACACAAAATCAAACTTGTGTAGGTGCTGCAGGAATCATTAATCCCATTTTATAGATGAGGCTTGAGAAAGTTCAGTGACTTAGTCATGGTTATATAGCTAGTACTTATTGGCAAGACTCAAACCCAAGTCTTCTGATTCCCAAGAGTGAAACTCTTTCCACAACATCATGCTGTCTCTTTGAAGTCTGCATCAGCTTTAACATTGTAGCACCAACCCTACTGTTCCAAATTTTGTCCCCTCTAGAATTTCCTTCTGCACTCTTTGCATCTTTTTTAAGGGAAAAAAAAAACCATTTCATTGATAACTTTTTCTGCAATATTACTTTCTCTCTTCCCCACTAACTCCATAGCATTCTCTCCTCCCCATTAAGAGTTCTCTCTTAGAATAAGTAAAGATGGTGAAACAAAAGAAATTTGCATTGTATTGGTTTTGTCCGAAACCCTATGTCTTGTTCTATACCTGTGATCCATCACTTCTCTGCCAAGAGGTAGGAATTATGTTTTATCACCAGTTTTCTGGAGTTGCAATTGGTCATTGCATTGATCAGGTGTCTTTGAATCTGCCTTTTTTGTTGTTTCTTACAGCAGAATAGTATTATATTGACGTACCATAGTTTGTTCATCTATCCCCCAGGCATTGGGCAGCTACTTTGTTTCTAGTTTTTTTGCTATTGAAAGCTTCTGCTCTAAATATCTTTGTACTTCTGAGTCTTTTCCCTCTTTTTTATCTCTGTTGGGATATAAGCCTAGTCATTCGTGGTGTTGCCATTTCAGTGGCTTTGTAGTTTAGTTTATTTTCAATATAATTCCAAATCACTTTCCAGAATGGTTGAACCACTTAACAAGTTCACTGTCAAAGTTTAAAACTATGCTAAGATTTTTGGTACGCCCTGTATCTTGGATAGCATATCTTTATCAGAGGAATATCCCAGATTTTTCCCAGTTAACTCTTTTGCTTTCTAATTCTTACTTCATTGATGTTGTTTATGCCAAAATTTTCCAATTTTATGTAATTAAGATTGTTCATTTTATCTACTGTGAACCTCTCTATCTTTATTTGACCAGGAACTCTTTACCTAGCCATAGTTATAAAAGGTATCTTCTTCCTTGCTCCTCTGGTATTTTTATGATACTTTCCTATTTTGACTTTGTATTCACTTAGAACACATTATGGTATATAGTGTGAGGCATTGGTCTAAACCTAATTCATTCCAACTTGCTTTCCAATTTTCTTAGCAGTTTTTGTCAGACAGTGAGTCCCTATCCCAGTAGCTGGTATTCTTGGGTTTATTAAACACAAAGTTATTATTTGGAGTTCTGGATGTGGTGTGTGTGTGTGTGATTATTACTACTTTGTAATATATTTAGAGATCTGTACTGCCAAGGCCCCCTCCCTTCCCACCTCTTTTTGTTATTTCCCTTTATATTCTTGACCTTTTGTTCTGCAAATGAATTTTGGTATTATTTTGTCTGGTTCTTGAAAATAGATTGGTATAGCACTGAATCTGTAATTCAGTTTAGATAGTATTATAATTTTTATTATAGTAATATGGACCAACCATGAGTAATTAATTTTTCTTCAATTATTTAAATTTACATTTATTTTTATTGTGTTTTGTAGGTTTTTTTTTTGTGATTTCTGTATGTATTTCCATCAGTGTACTTCTGCATATTTTATAGATTCTGTGGTTATTTTGAGTGGAAATTTTATTTTCCTGCTGGATCATTTAATTCTTTCTATTTAATATGACTTGAAAAGGATAAAATGACATTCCTTTAAAATATTCTATAATATGAAGGTTTCATTAATTCAGATTACTTCCCCTTAGTTTGAATAGCTGAAGTTTTACTATATAAATGAAAGAACTCTTCAGAAGGATTAAATAACTTTTACAAATGAATATTGATGAATATAACTAAACAGAAACAAAGGTGTCTTCAGTTAAAAATGAAGATTGCTTGTCTTACTGGTTTAAAATACTAAGTGAACTTGGTCTGACTCCAGTAGGGGGAGACAAGTTCACATTAATTTAAACAGAGGATCATTTTAATTTTTTGTGAAATTTTTATCATAGTATGTTCTTCCCTTACCTTTCCCAAATCTGTGTTATAGATGTTTAGGAAAGGAAAGGAATCAGAAGACGTAATGATATATCTGAAATTATTACACTGTAGCCTATTTGTTTTGTTTTTAATGGAATAGAAATGCTTCATTTCAGAGCTACTTTTAGAACATAATGTTGACCTAGCAAGATTTTTAAATCCCCACTTCAGTTCGTGAACAGCATTAAATTCCAGAATTGCAGCAAGCATTAGCTCTTGTGCTTTTGACATTAGTGTCACCCTGGTAAATCAAAGCACTCTGGGCCAAAAACTATATGGTCTACTGAGCATTTTAAGGAACAGAAAGGACTCAGAAGAATTAAACAGCCTTGGTATTGAGCCTGGAAATAATTCTTTCCCCATGCAGTCTGACGCAGTGACTGCCAACTAAGTATGTTTAATTGACATTAAGTACATAGTGCCATTTTTTACATAGTAATAAGTTGTTTCTAAGTTTTAGTCTCTCATTGTCCCACACAAAGTTACAATAGATTAACGTGTCTCTGATTATGCTTTATTTGTAACATGATTAAAGACAATGCACTAAAGTAGAAGAAAGAAGTGTCATTAATGCTAAGGGGATTGAGGGTCAACAGTGTCAAAAACAGCAGAGAGGTCAGGAAGTATGAAGATAGAGAAGAGGTCATTGTCTTTAGAAGTTGAGATATTTGGTTACCTTGGAGAAAGCTGGATTGTCAGGGATTGAGAAATGAGTGGGAAGTGAGGAAATGGAAATGATAACAAGCTTTTTCTAGGAGTTTAGCTGTGAAAGGGAGGAGATAGAGGATGATAGCCTGAGGGAATGTCCATGTCAAGAGATTTTTTTCTTTCTTAATAACTGGAAAGATTTAGGCATATTTTTCCCAAGAAAGAAGTCAATGGATAAGGTCAATAAAGATTACAAAGTGGGAGATGATACTTGAAGGGAATGAACATCCAGAAGAGATGAGGGAAATGGGATCAAGGGTATACATAAAAGGACTGACCTTGGCAAAGGGAAGGACCATTTCTTCATCAGAGAATAGAATAAAAGAGGAGAGAATGAGAGATGGTGAAAGGGTTTCTGGTATAAGATAAGAGGAGGAGAGGGAATTTAGGATGGTCTGTAATTGAGCAGAAGGCAGTCCTCTGATGAAAGGATTGTTTGTGGGGGAATTGTATAGGTGGCTTGTCAGAAGAAAAGATTTGGGACAGCCATAGTGAAGTTGTCTCAAACCAGGTAGAATGAAAGGATTGCCCTATAGTAGTGAGTATCCATTTGAAATTAAATACTGTAAGTCAAGCAAGATAATTTATATAAAGTACTTTGTAAATGTTAAAGTGCTAGATAAATGTGACCTGCTCTTATTATTATCATCATAAATTTGTAATAGACCCACTGATTTGTTTATGTGACTTCTTCCAGGGGTATTCTGTAGCATGAGAATAGAGCAGAGAAAGCAGAGAGTAGGGGTAACCCCAAAGTTGACTTTGGCAAGGTATGAGTCCTATAGAACAAAGGGGCAAGGGATTCAAAAGTACAGGACAGTATATAGTAGAATTAGCTATCTGGCATCTTGAGTTGTAAAAGGAAGAAAGTGAGGTCAGAGCCACATTGATGAATTGGTATTGTAGAGTGAGTGATGAAAGAGGGGGGAGGGAGGGAGGGGGAGAGAGAGGGTAGAAAAAGAAGAAGAAGAGGAGGAGGAGGATGAGGACGAGGAAGACGAGGAGAGATGTTAAGGAAGTTGAACTAGTAGTCCATGTTATTTGAGGGGACTTAGGCTTGTTATATTGAAGTTCCCAGCTGTGAGGACAGTGGGGTGAGGTAGAAAGAAAGACTGTGAACCAAGTAATGAAGTGCTTGAGAAAAGAAGGGACAATGACCAAGGAACCTTTCATGATTGTAACAGAGATCACAATAGGGTGAAAACAGAAATGTGGAGTAAACCTCAAAGGAAGAAAGGGTGCTGATTGGCAGCAGAGGAGAAGACCAGTGGCAGTGTTAATAAGAAGCATGCAGTGAGCCTCTTCTTAGATGTAACTGAGTGGCACAAGTGGATAGAGCACTAAGCCTGGAGTCAGGAATATCCGAGTTCAAATTCAGCCTCAGACACTTCCAAATTGATGTGTGACCCTGGGCAAGTCACTTATTCCTTTTCCACCTCAGTTTACTCAACCATAAAATAGGGGTGATAATAATAGCACCTACCTCACAGGGTTATTATGAATCTCAAATGAGATATTTGTAATATGTTTAGCACAGAACCTGGTATATAGTAGGCACTTACTTAATAAAGACTTATTCCCTCCATCACGGACAGTGTGTTGGTAGCGTGAGAGAGTTGTACTAGTACTGCTGAAGGTAGTCAGGGATGCAGCATCTCTTGGGGGAGACTAAAACTCCTTAAGTGCAAGAAGGTAGAAGGAGCATAAGAAGAAGGACCTAAAGTGAAGGGAAATTTGTTAACAATAGATTCAGGAATTCCAGAGGTACAATGTCAGGGAAAGACAGGACAGAATAGGGAGTGTGGAGGAAGAAGGGCTGAGGTGAACAAGCATGCAGGTTTGGGGAAATAGGAAAATAGGCATGGGAAGGTAGTTTTCACCTAGGAAGCCTGCAGCTCTGAATCACAGATATTCAAAGAGGAGGAGAAAGAAGTTTATGAACGTAAGATGGTTGACGTTCTGACTTTTCCCAATAAGAACTGTCAACTCCTCAGTCCAGGGCAGGCTTGAGGTTGATGTAGGGACCTGTGGTATTGTTGGCTTACTCATTTCATCCATAGCTATTTTTGGTTCTACACAAGTTGGAGGGACTAGAGGTCTAGCGTCCTGGGCCCTGGATGTTTAGAGGTGGGCCCTTGATGATTTAGGAGGGTTAAGGCATTGTGACTTTTTCTCATCCTACTTGGTGGCTGGGTCTCTGATCCTGTCCTGGATCTGGTTTGTTTATAGACTCGGTATGTGGACTAGAAGATTGAGACAGATCTTTGTCACAATCATGAACTGTCTACTTGACAGTTCCCCTTTTTTCATTACTTGGTTCATAGTCTTTCTTTCCACCTTACTCCATTGTCCTCACAGTTGGGGACTTAAATATAATATGCCAAAGTCCCCTCAAATAATTTGAACTACTAATTCAGCTTCATCACTATCTCTCCTCTCTGTCTCAGTAAGCAATGGCTAACAACGACCTTGGCCCCAGCTAGCCCTAAATGCTGTGTTCTGTGGCTAACCTCATTTCCTGTGAGGAAATGTGGTATGAGGAAGTGTATTGGATTTGGAGTGAGAGGATCTGGGCTTAAATCCCAGATCTGCTGCTTCCCAGTTCCTTGCTCTTAGGGTAATCACATCCCTACTCCGGGCCTCTGTTTACTCCTCTGTAAAGTGAGGGGGTTAGACTAGATGATCTTTCACATTCCTTCTAATTCCTGTGGTCCTGTGACAGACAGTCATGGTGGCTTCATTAAGAATCCCGTGATCCATCCTGGTGTGTTCTGTGTATGTCATTTTGTATACAGTACCACTTTGTGTCCCTGAGAATAGACTCCTCTTTTCCCTTAAGTGAGTTGCATGTCAGATTCTTTAGACTGATTTTTATTTTAAGTTCATTATTTCTTGGTTGATTTGATCATGAATCTGATACCATTTTTACCATGACCTTACATCCTAGCAAAATGCCATGTAGAAACATACATTCTGTATAACAGCCATTAAAAGTAAGCCACCAAGCATGCAGACACTAACTTGCATTTGTTGCCATAGGTGAATAGAGAGAAGCTCAATGCCACAGGGAGGGGGGAAGCATTAATGCTAAGAGTGAGCCCTGGGAAAGGAAGTAAAATAGATTGGCAGGAACGGTGCACATCTAGTAGCAAATCAATGTAATGTGGTTGTGAAGAATGGAAGTCCCAGGACAGCTGCAACTCAGAGCTCCAATTTACACTAACTGTGAAGCTAGCTCCGATTCCCAGCCCCTTTCCTCTCCTGTACACTTTTCCTTGTTGAAACTTTTCCTCTTTGTCTCTGCAGGAAGACACTATGGAGGTGGAAGAGTTCTTGAAAGAAGCTGCAGTAATGAAAGAGATCAAACACCCTAACTTAGTACAATTACTAGGTAAGTGAGAGAAGTACCAAGCAGAGGAACTTTTAATTAAACCCTCTGGGGTGATACAGGTGCCATAAAAGGAGAGATAAGCTGCTTTACCGTGCTAAGGTTTCAGATCTAGACAGCTATTCTCCACCAACATTCAACACTTGAAAGCAAGAGGCATTTTTCTGGTATGCTAATCTGTTATTACTTGCGCTAGTATCTGAAAGTAATCAAGGAATGCAAATCTAAAATTGACTGTTGAAACATTAGAGTTTTCCAGTTCTCTTACCTCTTACAAAGTGATTCTGAGGGTCAAAGTAATCTTCTGATAAAAGTAATTAGGGTTTATATCGTTTTATGTAGGGGCTTGAGTGGTTAGAGTTTTACTACTAATTCTTTTTCTTTTTTTTTAATTCTAATTCTTCTATTCTGAACTTTGTGGTACCTCTCATATCCAGGGTCTTTTAGCATTAGGGGAAAGAAAGAGAGTGGAAACACGTGTCTCATTAGAGATGAACTTGCAGTCACATTGTACTTTGTGTGTTGTATTTTTCATTGGTAGTTAGGATTATGGTGTGGGTATAGTGTCTAAAAGTTTCTCAGAAGTCATTTTCCCTGAAGCCAGTCATTTTGATGTCTACTAAGTAGTAGATAAAGCAGTACCCTAAAGTACTTCATGTCTTACTCCACAGGGGTGTGTACTCGGGAACCCCCATTCTATATAATCACCGAGTTCATGACCTATGGGAATTTGTTAGATTATCTACGAGAGTGTAATCGGCAGGAGGTGAATGCAGTTGTGCTGCTATACATGGCCACTCAGATCTCATCAGCTATGGAGTACCTGGAGAAGAAAAACTTCATCCACAGGTAGGAGCTGTGCCTAGCATCCTAGAACACTTAGAGTCTTAGCATGAGAGCCAGAACTTTCCTTTACAAAACTTCTCACTCTCTTGGTATTGAGAATCAGGTTCTAACTTTGGTATTGGCAGAATATTGGACCTTGAAATAAAGGCATGTGGAAATTTCTTGATCTTTAGGGGCCCAAAACCAGGATTTAAAACAGAAAAGGAATGGACCCTGGATCACAATGGTGGTTAATCACAGGGGTATAGATAATTCCTCGGTCTGAGCCATGTTGGATTAAGTGGTGTATTAAGTAAGATTCACAAAAAACTTGACTCGTAATAATCATACTCTATATAAAATAGAGTACACATTGTTCCTTTTTGCAGCTTTCATCAATAATTACTTCTTCCTGGGAACTGTAGGCATTGCCTTTAAACAAACTCATGTTAGTGGCTAGTCTAAAAAATTTTTTAACTAAAAAAATAGTTTTTATTTTTTCCTTTTTATTATAAGTCCAATCACCTTACTCTCATCTGGTTCAGGAATGTTTTGCTGCTGAATTGCATGTATCTTTGAATTAAGCTTCTTTGCTGTTTTAAAGGCTGGAGTGTTTTGACCTTCCATTGTGCTGCAATTATGTTAGTGCTTTGCATTCTTTGCCAGTGGAAATGGCTTCCTAGCAAAGTAATGACACAGCCTGAGTTAGGGCCTGATGGGCTTTGCTACGTCTGTTTTATACAAGATGTTATTCCCGCCACAATTTTGATCATTCTTATCCAATTAACTGAAGTATGAAATCTGTACATGAGATTCCATAGTGAGGAATAAGAGTATCAAGTGTGTGAAATGCTATCAGTTCCTTGTAAGACATATTTTTTATGCTACATGGGAGTTTAATTCAGATGCTTCTGTCACTCAGGAAAGTGAACTCTCTGATGCTGCAAATTGAGATTTCTTGACTTTTGATTTGCCTTGCACTGTTAAGTTTGTACCCTCTGCATTCAGGCACACCTAAAATGCTTTACCAAAATCCTATTAAACTAAACTCTTCTGCATTTAATTTCTCTGTGATTGCTGATGACCAAGCTATCTTAAATAGTTATCTTCATAAGGTGCTGCTTTTCATCTCCCTATCCTGATTGCTATACAATTTCATGGCTAACGTCTGTGAACCACAATGTTAGAATGGGATTTCTCTGGATGAATCAGGAGGCAAGATGAAGCAGATTACAAATGAGAGAGATTTTGAGATGTACCTAGGCAAACATTATGGAAGAAGAGAAAATTGACAAATGCAGTTTGAGTAAAATATACTTAAAATATGAATGGGACAAGAGGAGTCTCGATAGGAATTTTCTCTAATGTCAGAGTTAAATAACACAAGTTTAAAAGAAAACAAATGACTTTTGATTGCCATTTTCATTTTTTTTATTCAACTGTTATCAATCTCCAAAACTGAAATGATGTTCAGGACCTCTGATTTATGTATTCCCTAGGGATCTTGCTGCCCGAAACTGCCTTGTAGGGGAAAACCACTTGGTGAAGGTGGCTGATTTTGGCCTGAGCAGGTTAATGACAGGAGATACCTACACAGCCCATGCTGGAGCTAAGTTCCCAATCAAATGGACAGCACCTGAAAGCCTGGCTTACAATAAATTTTCCATTAAGTCAGATGTCTGGGGTAAGGACTCATATATTTGGTTTAAAAAAAAATCCACTCTCATTCCTCCCGTCTTCTGGCTGGCATTCTCTTTCTTTGCTGCCTCATTTTTTTCCCTCTCTTTTACATACTTGTATTCTTCCTTTTCCCCTTCTTTATTCTTCATTCTTTTATTTCTTTTTTCCCTTTTTTTCCTTCCAAAGAGAAGCTTTGGACAAAATAACTTCCTGTTGTTTGATGTATTTATGAATTTATTTTTCCAGAGTAATTTGAATATAAATTGCATTCTTTTCTCAGATTTTTGTTTTTATTCAAAATATGGTATTCATATTTGGCATGATAGTTAAATGACACATATGACTTTAGACTTCATAACCAGTGCTTGCTGGGTTTTTCTTGGGTGTTGCCATTCAGTTTATCAAGTGATGATTCTTAACTGGCTTATCTATAGTTACCAATAATGCAAAGCTCTGTTTGCTGCTTCCTAGTTTATGTAGGCATAGATGTTCATAGGATAGAATGACCACTACATTCTTTGACTAAGTCTTGAATGGAAATATTCTAAAACGTGATCTTGGAATCTTTTAGCTAGACAGAACCTTAGAGGTCTCACCTGAAACCCAGAGCCTGCTCTGCTCAGGATCACAGAGGTCCTTGCCTTGGTAGAGCTAAGACTAGAGCTCTGATTCCCAGTGCAGGTGTGTATCCACTGTACTGTGGTGCCAAAACGATTATATTTCTAGAGACTATATAATGGTTAATCCACTGTGACTTTCCTTAATTATGCCTTTAATAGAACTTGAAAGATCCTAATTCTTTCAGAGCATTCAAGTTTGAAACAATGAGTAAATTGAAAGGCAGTCTGATTTTACCCTGTTGTGTCACAGGTTTTGATTAACAAAGAAGCTTGTTAAAGTCTGTTAGCATCCGAACTGCTTTTGAGCATAGTACTTGACTCTCCTATATAGTTTTAATGCACAGATGATAGTCACAGGTAAATCTTAAGAATTTCAACTTCTTTCTTTCTTTTTCTTCCAGCATTTGGGGTTTTGCTTTGGGAAATTGCAACATATGGTATGTCCCCTTACCCTGGAATTGATCTGTCACAAGTATATGAATTGTTGGAAAAAAACTATCGCATGGAACGTCCAGAAGGCTGTCCAGAAAAAGTCTATGAACTCATGAGAGCATGTGAGTTTTCTACAGACCTATTGAGAAAAATTTTGTTTAACTAAACTAAACTAAAATTTTTTTATAACAGGATTTATGTGGAAGGTTAGAAGCAGAGTCCTTTGGCTATGTTATTTCCAAGGAATTTTGTTCTTAGTAATAAAAATATTTGTTTTTATATGTGAATATGTTTTATGTATATGTATAACATAAGGAGTGTATAGTCTTTTTTTTTCCCAAGGAAAAGAAGAAAGCCTTAGCAATCAGAGCTAAAAGGGCACCTGGAGATCATCCAGTTCAGTCCCTTCCTTTTGCCCAAGGTCACTCAGTGAGTTTTTGGCGGAGCTAGGACTAGCATTCATCTGCTCTGACTCCTGATCCATTCTGTGGTGCTAAATGGGAGTCTGTTGTTGTTCATTTATTTCTGATTCTCTATCACCCTATTTGAGATTTACTTGGCCAAGATATTGGAGTGACCAGCTTTCCTCCTCCAGCTCATTTTATAGATGAGGAACTGAGGCAAACAGAGTTAAGTGACTTGCCCAGGGTCACACAACTAGTAAGCGTCTGTGGCCAGATTTGAACTTGGGAAGATGAGTCTTCTGAACCCAGGCCTGGTACTCTATCTACTGTGCCACCTAGCTGCTGGCAAATGGGAGTAGGATGTTCCTTTAATATTCCCACTCTCCATTTAGCATGCTGAGCAATAACCTACAATTTTCTTCATAAGGAATCATTGATGGTTTATTTAACTTAGATTTTATTTGTCCAGGTTGGCAATGGAGTCCTTCTGATCGACCGTCTTTTGCTGAAATCCACCAAGCCTTTGAAACGATGTTTCAGGAGTCCAGCATATCAGATGGTAATGTATAGTGTTATGCCAAGATCAATGAGAGGCTAGGGATGGGAGCATACAGGCTAGGGGTGTACCCTGTGGCCCAGATGCAGCAATGTTTTCTGTGCCCTCTGCATTATGGAAAGGAGTGTGCAGATGAGCCATGTGAAACCTGGAAGCAAGGAAGGGATCTAGAGGGGTACTTTATTTTGTAACCGTGCAGTGTAAGATGTTAAGTTTTGCTTTAGCATCAGTTTTTTTCTGTGATAATTTATAGGCAATCACCTATTAATTTAAAAAACAAAAGACTTGTAAGACAGTTGCCAATGATGATTCTTTCGTGTATTTTTAGAAGTGGAAAAAGAGTTGGGGAAGAAAGGTGTGCGAAGTGTTGTCAGTACATTGCTGCAGGCACCAGAATTGCCAACTAAGACCAGAACATCCAGGAGGGCTGCTGAAAATAAAGATGCCAGTGAGCTGCTGGACACTCCTCATGCAAGGAGTCAGGGAGAAAGCGGTATGTGCTACTAGCCTTTGAGTCTTTCCTCCTATCATGCAGATTCCAAGCTACTAGAATCTTCCAAGGTCAGATGTTCAGGGACGGAAAGTGAAAGGGAGAAGCTGTTCTTGTCTTTTAGATGTCCGTTAGGCCCTGCATAGAGGAGCAAGTCCTGGAATAGAGAGTCTAACCTTTTTGAAAGTAGAAGGATCTCCATTGAAAACAGAAAGCTAATCACCCTGCAGCACCCCTCTCTCCCTTTGGGAATCATTAAGGAGCAATTGGCTTTGGCAGTAAGTTCGGTCAAAGAGGCAGAGATGCTTATAAAATCTACTGAGAAACTAATCCACCTTTTCATCTATTATTCAAAGCGTTTGTGGTTCCCATTCCAGGGCAGATAAAACAATAATAAATATTGAACCCAAATGAAAGGGGGGATTGTAGTGAGAACATTGACATGAAAAGCTCACTCAGAGAAAGCCAAATCAACCTCCCACCTCCTTTCTGCCCCCCCCCCCCCCAAAAAAAAAAAACCATCCCCTGGTACAGAACTAGTGGTGTGAAAAAACTCGTTTGTATAGTGTTTTGTGGTTTATGGAGGGCTTTCCCCATAACAGTCTTTTGAAAAAGATGGTGTAAGTAGTAGCGGTGCCCATTTTATAGATGAGGAAACAAGTTGGGGGTAGAAGGGAGGTTAATATTTGCTCAGAGTTGCAAAGCTAGTAAATGTAAGAGCTGGGATTTGAGGGTGGGTCTTCAAAATCATTGTCCTTTCCACTACATCAGTGCTCTTGCAACTGTGCCATTCTACCACTTACAGTATTTTGGTGGTTCGTGAAAAAAGTACTTTTCCATTGTAACTCCCTAGGGGAATTTAGGAGATTGGATGGTGTAGTGGGTGTCATGATTTTGAGTGTAGCTATGATTTAAACCACTAGAGTAGATTAGGAATTTCCTGTCTGAATAATAAGCAAAGTAGTTCTTAAGTGGACATTCCCTACAGCAGAGCCCAGGCCCCCCCATTGCTATTTCCTTTTCATCCTTTTAGGATCTTGATATGAGGTGCTAAAAGCACAATGCATGCCCATAGTATGGAACCTAGTAAATAGTAGGAACCTAATAAATATGTGTTGACTTTTTAATTTTTAATTTGATTGAGAAAGGCTTTAGGAAAAAAAATTTAATGGAAACTCTTAACCAATTACTACATCAAGCATCTCTGATTTTATCACACATCCAAGCCATAGTAGACAATTTAATAAATTAGTGTAACCAAAAATACCAACCCTCTGGACAGGAGCCTCTCTGAACTTAACCAAGTTGATCCTCCTATTGACATTTCTGCAGACCATCCGGAAACCCACACTCAAACCTTTTCAGCTTGATGCAGGACCTATGTTCCACTGGCACCAGCTGGGCTTCCTCCATGCCGTGATGAAGCAGTGTATTAGGACTTTAGTGCAGGATGAAAAGCATCTTAATAAGAAATGTGGCTCAATTTTGGCAGCTAACACCACTTAAAGATATATGTCAATGGGAAATATATTGTGAAGCATCAAGTATTAACATTGAAAATGTTTTACCAGAACTTCTCCCTTCTTCATTGACTCTACTCCAGACAAAAATTCTAGTAATCCCCTGGACTCCCCTTTTCCCTTACATGTTGCCTGATTTATGGTAAATGGATATATTGTCCTATAAGCAAACTCTTATTTAGATTTAGAGAGTGCTAGCAGAGAAATCTTATTCTAGTAGTTGACCTGTTGGTGAGAATACCTGTCATTCAAAAATGAGGACATTGAAGACTCTAAATACATTTATTGTAAACCATTATTCATATTTAAAGTATGCCAATTTGGAGATTTAAAAAGGTCATCCTCTCTGTCTTCAGAGCATAATAGCTCATTGTCACTACGTTTCTATGGCATGAAGCACCTTCCCTTCCAAATTATGCCACTTAGAACATTCAGATGGTTGAGTGATCTGAGGGGAATAGGTTCTGAGTTTCTATTTGCCTCGGTCATTGTTTTCACTTGACCAGATAATGATGTCAGAAGGGGACTCTTATACTTTAATCTAAACAAATGAGGGGGAAAGGAGACAAGTGTCACCCCTACTTTTTATTCTTATATCTTCAGTTATTCAGTGAATGAGAGGCTTCCTTAGAGAAGAAAACAGTCACAGATTTGATAAATAGTTAGTAATTGCAACATTAGAATGCAGAGCTCTGAATACAAAAGAACTAATTTGTAAAAAATTAGATAGAAATCTCTGAAAAAAGACCTTATTGATAATCATTTTAGGAAATAGTTTATCAGCAGTGAGCCTGTGCCCTGATATGACTCCCACGCTACAGAATCTGTGTGCCAGTCTGGTCTTATAAGAAGTAGGTCTTAATGATATGGTCACAAAAAGGAATATGGAAATGCTTTTCTCTTGATTCACCAAAAGCTTCCTATTTTGTTTCAGATCCTTTAGATCATGAGCCTGCTGTTTCTCCACTGCTCCCAAGGAAAGAAAGAGCTCCCCAGGACAGTAGCCTGAATGAAGATGAACGCCTTCTTCCCAAAGACAAGAAAACCAACCTCTTTAGTGCCCTAATCAAGAAGAAGAAGAAAACTGCTCCAACCCCCCCAAAACGAAGCAGTTCTTTTCGGGAGATGGATGGCCATTCAGACCGCAGAGGAGGTGGAGAGGATGAGACTCGAGATATCCTCAATGGCACCTTTATTACAGCTCCCTTAGATGCAGCTGAGGCATCCAAGTTTCCAAGTCCAAGCAATGGGGTGAGTGTTAGCAATGGAGCTGTGTCAGGGAGCTCAGGCTTCCGGTCTCCTCACTTGTGGAAAAAATCCATGGCATCAACAAGTAGCCGATTGGCAGCCAGTGAAGAAGAAAGTAACCCCAACTCCAGCAAGCGTTTCCTGAGGTCGTGTTCTGCCTCTTGTGTACCCCATGGGGCCAAGGACACAGAATGGAGGTCAGTAACACTGCCTCGGGACCTTCAGTCCACTGGGAGGCAGTTTGATTCTTCTACTTTTGGTGGGCACAAGAGTGAGAAGCCAGCCTTGCCTCGGAAACGGGCAAGTGAGAACAAATCTGATGTGACTTGCAGGGGCACAGTGACCCCACCCCCCAGGCTACTGAAACAAAACGAGGAGGCTGTTGATGATGTCTTCAAAGATACAGAGTCCAGCCCTGGTTCCAGCCCTCCAAGTCTGACGCCAAAACTTGTCCGTAGACAAGTCACAGCGACGGCTTCCTCTGGCCTGTCCCACAAGGATGAAACTGGGAAACCTAGTGCTTTAGGAGCCCCTGCTGTACTTGAACAAGTCCCTGTTAGCAAAGCTGCCTCCAGTGCATTTATGGGGACCAGTAAGGTCTCCAGTGAGGAGCCCAGAGTGAGGAGGCACAAACATTCTTCTGAATCATTAGGGAAGGACAAGGGAAAGCTCTCCAGACTTAAACCTGCCCCACCTCCTCCACCATCGTCATCTGCTGGGAAATCCACGAAGTCCTCTCATAGTCCTGGCCAGGAAGCAGCGGGGGATGGAGGGCCTAGTATTAAAGCAAAACAGTTGACTATGGTAGCAGATGCTGTGAACAGTGATGCTGCCAAGCAAAGCCAGTTAGGAGAGGGTGTCAAAAAGCCTGTGCTCTCCTCTGTACCAAAGCCACAGTCATCCAACAAACTGTCGATGGCCCCAACAACCACTCCAACCACTTCTCCCTCTACTTTACCATCTGCTTCGTCAACCCTTGGAGGGGAACAGCTATCTTCCACTGCTTTTATTCCTCTCATATCCACCCGAGTGTCCCTGCGGAAAACCCGCCAGCCCCCAGAGAGGCTTGCTAGTGGTGCTATCACAAAAGGTGTGGTCCTAGACAGCACTGAGGCCTTGTGCCTGGCTATCTCCAAAAACTCAGAGCAAATGGCCAGCCATAGTGCTGTGCTGGAAGCAGGAAAAAACCTTTATACTTTCTGTGTGAGCTACGTGGACTCCATCCAGCAAATGCGAAACAAGTTTGCTTTTAGGGAGGCCATCAACAAGTTGGAAAACAACCTCCGAGAGCTTCAGATCTGCCCTGCAACAGCGGGCAGCGGCCCTGCTGCCACCCAGGACTTTAGCAAACTTCTCAGCTCTGTGAAAGAAATCAGCGATATTGTTCAGAGGTAGCAGAAGCCAGGGCTCAGCCAGCCAGAGCTGACTGCTGATAGGTGTAGCCTAAGAGCTATGGTAGACTGACAAAAGACCAGTGAACCAGTGCCTCCAAGACAGGAAAAGGGGTACAAGGTACAGACTGTGTGCTGCTTTGGAGCACATGCAGCCTGACTGCCTAGGCCATGGGATGTCAATCATGATAGGTTTTTCTCCCTTTCAGCCCAGGTTTCCTGAGTCTTTGCTGTTCTGAAACTCATCTGTGGAGTTCCATCTCTGTGGACTGAAGCCAAAATACCAAGGCTCTGCTCTCCCTTTTTACTAGTGCCGCTTTAGAGTGAGCTTTAAGTTGAAGTGGGAATGGAAGACACGGGGTTCTTCTTCCTTCCTCTCCGGAGGCGTTCCGTGTCCTTCTCTTGCCATTCTCCCAAAGGATGAGCCTCCTGAACACTGACATGTTTGAGCCTTTCCAGTAAACTATTGCTAACACTCACTTCTCCTTGTCCTATAAAGGGAATTGTCCCGATTGATTTTCTTAAGTCTCCTAAGCTAAAAAATGTGTTTGAGGAAATAAAATACTCAGAAGGGTGCTCAGAGCAATCACTGCAAGGTTGGCCCCTCTGATTCACCCGGTGGCCGAGGGCTGAGTTTTCCCCCTCGTTTACTTATGTGAAGGAGAGCTGATGATTGGGTTAGTAAGTTATGATAAGAGAAACAACTGATTGGTTCATCAAGTGAGCAGTCAGGGCCAAGGAGGAGGTACAGAGTGGTTGTGATTAAGGTCATCTAGTCTTTCCTTTATCCTGGAGAAGAAATTGCCTCCCTTTTGTGGCATGTAGTGCCAAACTGGGACCAACAGACTTTGGTTCCTAAAGAAAATGGGGTTGATGCTGCTGCAATAACAGAGAAGGAAAAGGCCAGGAAAGCAAGGGTACAATTGTATAAGTTGTTTAGCCGCCCACAGCAGTGGGAGTCTGTGCACTCGGCAGGTCTGGGACTGCCCTTTCACACTTCTAGTCACTGGATGACATGCTGAGAACAGAAGTCTGGATCCAGTCATGTATTCATTTATTTCCTTCTTATGCACTCCTCTAAGGGAAGCACATTCTTATAACCCCTTTCTGAGACAATAGACTATTTAGTTTTCTGACGTTCTTGAAGGCTCCCTGAGCAAGCTCTGTTCTCTGCAAATCTATGAGCGTCATCATGGCCGCCAGTTCTTATACAGAAGCTAGCAGCCAGTGAGCACAGAGTTCATTGCACCAAAGAGAAAGGAAAAAAAGTGTTGACACCCAAAGGCCCTGGCCGCATTTGGCCACATGCTTGGAGTTTGGAGAATGCCTTTTATTTAATTACAATGAACAACACTTATCAATCTAATGTTTCTCTAGGGGTTCTGTCAGGGACTGTTAAGGAGGGGAGGGAAAGCCCACAGAAAGTATTTCAAATGGCAAGCAGCCATCTTTTGTCTTGCTCATTCTTCCCCAGGGACTCCCGGGAGTGCCGGAGGTACGGGGACCATGACTCAGGGGGCAGCCGCTCAGTTTTCCTTGACCTCTACATGCCAGTATCCAGGCTGGTTGAGGGGCAGGAAGCTATAGGCAGGGGAATAAAGAGACTTGCCCCATTACTCAAGAAACAAGGGTTATGACTAGTAATGGTGCGATTTAACCCCTTTACAGTTACAGAAACCAGGAGAAAAACCACATTCCTTCCCCCTTCCCTCTAACTCCTATGACCCTATTGCATTACACTATTTTTACACTAATTACCTTAACTTGTATTTTATTTTTCTGCTAGAAATGGTTTTTAAAATAGTTTCCTTCCAATACGCTTTTTATATTCTCATGTCACCTCTTTGCCCTCACAGACTGCTGTGATTTACAAACAGAAGGAGATGTTAAAACACCACCAGCTGCCTTTTAAACAGACAAAACAAAACAAACCACACACACAAATCTTTGGACTGTTTTATGAGGTACTGTTTTTGTTTTGTTAACATAATGTGCCACTATATTATGCATTTGTATCTTGCTATTACACTCTTTTATAGACTTACTCTTTTATAAATGTGTAAATAGTTTTTCAGCTGTCCTTTCTATAATACCTATGGTGCCATTTTCTTCCTTTTTTTTTTTTTGGTCCAATACATTTTGTTCAATATGTGACTCTCTTAATGTTTTTTGAGTCCAAGTCTGTCTTCCTTAGTATTTTTTAAATAAATCAATGTTGGCAAAAAAATAAGAGCCTCTTCATGTATTGTTTTAAACCTTAACTACTCATTTATTTGTGAACCATCCAGTTTGTGGTGAAAGAAAGATTTGTTGTTTTGGTAAAGGGGATATGAAAGTTTGTATGTATGGTGCCTGTTAGAGCCTGGGGAGAGGTGTGAGGGTCTTGAGTTTTAATATTACATCTTGCCAGGATGGAGTGGAGAGGGAGGACAAGTGAATGATTATTGCAGAAAACAAATCTGTTTCCTTTAGCTATTTCATTTCCACCTTTTATGAAACAAGGTTCACTGACCCTTCCCAAAGTGGTTACTGGCACACAGAGACTGTGACTGTCTCTCATCCTGTGTCATTATCTGCAGTGTCGGGAACAATTTCCTTGTCCCTCTTCTCAGACCTTTCTTGCATCATAAGGAACTTACTTTCCAGCAACCTAGACTGCTTGTAATTCAGCAACTAAGGTGGGGCTAAACAGCAATGAACTTACCCCACTTAATAATGACAGGCAGAAAAGAATAAATGATTTCCTTTGTGAAGCTTGCATTAACTTTTGTGCTATTGGAGTATTGTTCAGTGTGTGCAGAAAGAGGTAATTTCTTGAATAGCTACTTCTTGGCCTGAAAGAGTTAATACCTCCAGAAAGGCATTTCTTCTTATCTTTGCCTTTGAACCCTCTCTCTGCCACCACCCATCAGCTTAAAGCACCCCTCATTTACCTGTCTTTGACATGCCTAGTGTCTTATTTCTTTGTGGGAATGATGAATAGCTGTGGAGTGCTGGCCTACGTGGTGTTATAAGACTGTAATGGTAACCCTGTACAGAGGCCTATTCTAGCCACCCACTGAGCACAGGTTGTCAAGAGGGACTCTCTTTCTTCATGAGTTTGGTCTCCATTTAACGCCAGCTGACAGCTTGGAAAGTTGAAGTTGGGGAAGTAAGTAGAGCCCTCTGATAATAATACTTATTAAACCAGTAGACTTGTCAAAGGAATACATATCATGCTCACCAAAGCATGTTGAAAAGTACAGTTCACAAAGACCCTGTGAAAGGAACTCTGTTGTAAGAAGATGTGTTGAGCATCATCGGCGGAGGAAGATATCCGAGATAAAAAAACTTGCATGAACAAAGGACTGGTAGATTTCCACATCTAGAATGGTGTCATTTTAGAGCTATAGGCCATCATCTCATCCAGTTCCCTCATTTTGTAGATGAGAAAAATGAGAATCAAAGACGTGAACTCACTCACTTGCCCAGCTTCGTTCATGATGGAAAAGGTCACTGAACATAAAGAGTCAGAAGACCTGCATTTGAATCCTTCCTCCGTTACACCTAAAAATGTGCAAATTGTGCAACCTTAGGCGTCACCTAGCCTTACAGAGTGTCTGTGTCCTTATCCGTAAACTTCCAGGAGGTTGGACCACTCAGTCCCATGAGCTCCTTCTAATTGACACATTATGGGAACGATTTAGCTAGTGGTAAAACCAGTATTAGAACCCAGGTCTCCTGACTAGTCTTAGTGTTTCTTCCTTTTCATTGGACAGCTAGTTTCAGACCTGAAAGATGATTCATCTTGCTTCCCAAGAATTTCCAGAGTACCCTAACAGGGATTAATTCTGCCCCAATTCCAGTTCATTCATATTACTATTTTTAATTTGGAGAATTCTAGGGAAACTTGCCAATAGCATAGTAAAATCATATAGGAAATTCCTGATATAAGAACCCTAGATTAAAAACGGCCTTTTATAAACATCTCACTGTAACCTGTGACATCTCATGGGTCTTCCCATCACTTGAGGAAAGCCTGTGATAAGTAACATTGAGACTAGTTTCCCCAGGGGTTGTGGAGATTCCACAAGAATCTCTTGTGGCATCATTCCCTGAGTTAAGGCTAATGGTGAACAGATTTCTAATTTGTATCATGCTTAAAAAAAAAACCCACTGGTGAATTAATCCTGGTTTTTTTAGTTTGTAGGGTTATTTCTTAAAATTAAAAAGAGGATTGATCCAAGTTCTACTTTAATTCTTACACTTTGGAGCAAATGCCTCACCAAATGAGTGACATTGTGGTAAATCAGCATCTACACTAAGAAGAAAAAATAACCTGTACCCCAATTTTACATATTTAAGTGCAGTTTATTGAATGATATCCTTTACAGCTGACTGAGACTGAGTCCTCATGAGGGCTGGAGATAGGGGGAATGCTGCATATATCTTCAAGAATGTATCAAATCCTTTCATTTTTGACTGGGCATTGGGGGTTGGGAGACTCCAAAGATGTCTTCCAGCTTTCCCCTCTGGATTGGAGAGGTCCCATGTCTAATGTCTGTCAGTTTTCCTCAATTTCCAGGGTACTAGGGTACTGGTTAGGAAGCAAGATATTATCTATTACCTCTACTCCCACATCTACAATTTGGAATCTTTGAGCAATATAACTGGTGGAGAGAGAAAAGGCGTTGGGAGGTGGAGGGGGGTGTACTGAGTCTGACCCATCCCATGACTAACTTGCTCAGTTTAACCCAGTCTGTTTACAGAGGGTTAGCAATCTCCTCTCCATTGCCTTAGCTGTATTCTGAGGCACTTTCCTAGGGTCCAGGTGTACCCCTTTCTGCAAAGGTATCCATTAGCTTAGAGGCTAACGGAACATTTGAACTTCCAGCAGCATGGGGAGATGTGAATTAAATTCATTCATGGTTGTCATACTTGGAGAAAGATGGTTTGTGAATTTTTTTAAATCCCGACAATTTGTATATATTAGAAAATATGGAGTTATTTTGTGGTCTAAAATAACCACAATTGTAAAAGTAAGATTGTATTTCATTAGCATTGTTTATTTACCTCCACCTTCAGTTTTAATAACTAAAATCCTTTAGATTTACACACCCAAAATGGAGAACTTTTTGTGTATTAGATAAATACAATTAACAGATGCAAACAGCCATCGAGATGCTTCAGTGACCTTGATTTGGAAAAATAAGGGAATGAGAATGTGTTGCTCAGGGGAACCTAATCTGTTTCCAAAATAAATGTTTTCCAAAGACCTTCACTTCCACTAATCTGGAGAGTAATTTTTACTGTAAAGGAGAATTCTGAGGCTAACGGCATAGAACAGGATGATTGGTTGACATCAGAAAGAAGCAGACCTTTAACCAGGAAATGGTGGGGTTGGCATGAAGGAGGGCAGGGGGGTTAAAGACTAAATTTAGACAAATACAGTGGGAGGTGATTTAACAGATCAATGCATTTAACAATTTGATTGCTCCAATTTTCAGGATTATTGAGCCTGAATGTGCAAGTAAACTGGAAGACTAGCTTTATTTGTTGTTGGGTGTTGGATGTTTTTGTGTATTTTTTTAAGGTGAAAACTTAATGTCAGTATTTCCATTCCTCTGAAATCATACTTTCTCTTGAAATCATGCTTTTCTGACAAAAGTAAATCAGTCAAATGCTGTAGTCAAAAGCTACCCACCTTATGTACTGGCCCAATTCTTGGTATCCTTCAAAGTGACATTAATTAGTGACCATGTGAGTGTTTCTCTAGGAAAAGGAACAAAAACAATAAGGAGAATTCATTCTAGGCATCCTTCATAGCTCTGTGATTTTTTTTCTCTCCATTCTGGTTTATTGTTTTACTCAGTATTAATGGATGGACAATGTAATTACATGCTTTTGGGATGTTTGTTAATGCACAAAGGAAAAGGGACCCAAGTTCCCTTCTATTGGAGCGCGTATGCATACAGTATGCATTCCAAAAGTCAGTTGTGAACATGGGTAAATTTTAAGCTATTAAAGCTGAAAATTGCACAAAGACTGTTGGGATTCTCTGTATATTGCACACACCTGGTATGAAAGAGTATTGGCTGAATTAATCTAAGACTTCACAGCATAAATTCACAAAATGTGACTCTCTTGGGAATTCACTTCAAAAAATTTGACCAAAAAGGGTTTTTGCTTCAGAGTTCTAGAACTTTTGTGATTAGAGGAGTAAAGAAGTGGGGGATTACCCTCCCAGAATCAGTACCTGTTGCAATTTTAGTGTTAATTCAAAGTTCGCTTCTTCCTTTCAGGAAGCAATCTGAATTGTCTTTCCCCCTAATCATGACACACATTCTTTTTGGTCCCTCATTATATTCCTTTGATTAGTCCCACCATCTGATCTTCATTGCCGCTGTCCCAAGCCAAAATGGTCATTGAAAGCAGATCACATGCCCCAGGCACAAAGATTAAATCTGTCTTTGTTAGTGTCCAGTTTAGAATTAAGTGAAAAACTCCAGCAAAAAGAGACCTGCCCTAATGGAAAGTAAATGATTAACTCCAGTATTCCTTTTCCATCTTATTACCCATGTTTCTCTATTCTAAATCAGTTTGGTTCTATTGTAGCACCAATATGTTTCTCCATAATGAAGCATCTCTTTGACTGTTGAAGATTGAGGGCTGTTGCTAGAGAATGCAAGTCCCTCACAAAATGAGAAAGGATTGTTGAATACTACATGCCGCCAAGCTGGGCTCAGCCCAGTGTGGTTCTAAAAGGCTAATAAAAATCCACCAATTAATTGTGACAGTTCAATGGAAAATTATTCAATTGTGAACATGAGTAAGGTACAGCTTTAAAAGAGGAGGGGAAATGTTGCTATAGTTACATCAATATAAGCTCCTTGTCTTAGCAGTTGAAGCCGACCAGCATGTGAGCAGCATCGGATCGCTATATCTGACATGGGATAGCATCTAAGGAGACACCAAAGCTATGTTTGAAATAGGCGAGGTACCCAGCCCCAGGTCTGAAACCACTGCAGGCTTAGCTCTGATTTTTCCTGGGGTGGGTGAACTGTTTTTCATAAGTTCTCTATAAAGAAACTAGCAAAAGCTGAGTAGAATAAGAAAACGTACTCCGCATTGTCTTTACCTTTTGGCCGCTGATATTTCCTAGACTGTCAATTAGAGGAATGTTGAGAAAGGTGTGTGGGCATATGCAATAGTTTCAGTCTTCAAAGTGTTAAGACATTCACAACACAGTAAATTTATGTTCTAATGTACTAACGACCTGTAGTTAAGAGTCTGTAGTTTGCAGGGGTTGTAATTTTTATTTTAAAAGAAATACATATATTGAAATTTTGAAATACAGCCTTGTTAAATAGCAACATCAAATGCCTTTTCATGCATGGCTCATTCAATTCCCGCAAGATCCCTGGCCCAGTAGAAGCACAGTACTCGGAAGATGACTTATCCGAATAGCTTGGGCAGCCACCCTGTCCAAAATGGCATCTTGACATTGAGTAGTGTGTTTCTGCCAGGGGCATTTTGTGTTAATGGGGATGGAGAATAAGAATATTGGTAGGTCTTTTTTGTTTGTTTTACTTTTAACTTTTTAAACCTGTGCATAGTGCCCAGTAGAATCTGCTCCTCATTCACAGCCACATTTTGGATGTCAGCTTACAGGCATCCCTGTGGAGACTGTCAACACTTTGATTATCCCACTATAATCACTCAGTCCTTCTGCCTTCAACTCAGAGCATGGCATGCAAGCTCTCCCAATTCTTATTCATTGCATTGCATCTTTCTCAGCTCAGTGCCACTGAGGCCAGGGGATTGCTTTAAAACAATCAGAAACATACCACTGGGGGAGGGAAAGAGTGATACAGCCGAGCATTGTTGCTTTTCAGTGAGTTTGAACAAAGGCTGTGTTTTTCCTTACCAGAATATACCATCTCTCTCTCATCCTGTTTTGTGAGCAGAGTTTGGGACCAATGGGTCACAGAACTCACACATCGGCCCACCCAGCTCACCAGCACAACATACAGAAAAGCCCATGTAATAATGTTCTGAGTTTCTTGGCAATTTATGTTGGGAATTAGGGTAAGTGGGAATTAAAAGAAGACAGAACCAGGGGCAGCCATTTAACTTGGAGGAGACAGATGGGAGAAAGTCCCTGAACAGACTCCTTTCCATGGCATCATCCTAGCCATCTGCAGCCCCTCATCGCCGGCCAAAGCGGAAGCTGAAACCACCTTTCTTTCTGCTGTAGCCACTGAGTTCCTCAGCCAGGCTCCCCAGGAGACCATTCCGCCTTTCTTCACCTGCTAGGTAGATGTTGGTAGCTTTGTTGTTCACCTCTTGCCTCCCAAACCTGAATCTGAAACCAGCTCGCTCTTTACCAAGTCCCTGCAGCTTCTTAGCCATGATGAGCAGGGAGGCTGGATCTTGGAATCTCTTCCGCCTAGATGCTCCTTCTGGGAAGCCAGGCTGGTGACCTCCCGCTATCTCTGACCTGCTCATCGGAATCCTGCCAATGCCATCCATGGGAGCTCTGATTTCTCTTCTGTCACTTGGAGGAAAGCAGGCACCCAGAGTCAGGAGGAGGAGACAGGAGAGGGAGTGAGGTGCTTTCATCTGGTTTGTTGGCATTGGGGAGCAGAGGGAGAAAGTTACAGACTGCACACACACACTCAGTGTTTCAAAACAACTTGTCAACAGTAACATCTCAAAGTCTGGGCAAACACTATGGAGCTGAGCTAGAGATCCTCAGCGAAGCCCAACTTCCAAGAAGCATTAGTTAGTGTCACTAGGCTGGGTGTTTGGGCTTTTATTTTCTTAGCAGGCTTGGGAGTTGATTGTACCAATTAGGCTGGTTTTCACTCTACTGAAATCCCCCGGATTTGGCTGCTTTGGCAGCTTAGTGCTATAATACTGCCACTGCTTGAATGGTTTACAGCAGTGTAGTTTTGCCCTGGTAGGGTTGAGTGAATTTGGTCTCATTAGTCTTTTATTATAATTATTGACTCTTGGGCTTTATCATCTCAGAAGCACTGGGTGGAAAGTTATGAGCATCCATTTCTAATACTTCTCCACTTGATAATGGATAGGACTGGCTAAGCTGTTGAGTTAGGTTCCTTATTAATGTCCTCTTAACATTTAAATATGATGCTTCTAGAATTTAGAACCAGCTCTGTAGTATTCACCATACTTGAAGGCCTATGAAAAATAGGCTAGGAGGTCCTATCAGCCTGGCTCCTTGAGACACAATACAAGATGCCCACTGTAGACTTTGAAGCATAAATAAAGCTGCTCTAAATGCCATTGTCCCTACAATGATTACTCTCCCTCTGTAGCTGAGAGGCCCTGTTATGGTTGACTACAGAGCTTAGGATTCCCTTTCTGCCCCCTAGGGAGCAGAACTATGATTTAGATAAAGACTCTTTGTCCTAATGAATACAGAACTATGTTCTCCAGAGCCTTTCAGCTCTTTCCAAAAATCAGTTCATTTGAAAGCGTTTTATAGAAGTAACCTCAGCCAGAAAGCATGAAAGAAAAAAAAATCCAAACCAAAAAATCCACCCCCTACAAACCGGTCTGCTTTGAAAGACCCACAGGGAAATAACTTAGCTTTCTCCTGGGAAATCCTTGGCAGCAGGATCCTGTACAGGTTGAAGGAGATTAGGCTTTTCAAATGAAATGATTGCTAAGTGGAGGTGAGGAAGATGGTGCCCTTTTAGGGAAACCCTCTCATCCCCATGGTGAAAATCAGTTCATCAGCACCCTGAAAGATTTCAGCTGCCTTTCCCTAGTCTCTGACTTCAAGCTTTTTAGGATTTGGAAGCACCCAGTTCTCAATCCTACAGTCTTGTTCACCTTCTTAATCCAGTCTGGACTGTAGTCCCAGTTTGCACCTGTTTAAGCTGAGCGTCATTGGCTAATTACAGTAGACAAGGAACTAGGTCTGTCCTGCATCCATCTTCAGGGATGAGTAAAGATGTGTGTTGGAGTAAGCTATTTCATGACAAGGAGTCAAATCTACTTACATTATTCCTTCTGGATCTTCCTTCCCCAGGAGGTTGCTGATTTTCTTAGTTCCAGTGGATGGCCTAGAAAGAGCCAGTCTGAGCTTCTCAAGGCTCTTGGGCTCTCCCTGGTTTAAATAGGCCTTCAGGGGATGCATCAATTTCTGAATGTCTCTGTCCCTTTGTGGATTGATTGCTACACATTCCAGAGTCTGGGATTCCTTTGGGAACATGAGTGGCCATGGAGAGCAAGAAGGCACTGATCAAACCTAATAGAGATTCTGATTAGAGGGTAGAATGGGGCACGATCTGCTGCCCACCCCACCCCCAACACTGTCCAGTCATTTCATTTGGCAAGGAGTTGATGGATTCATTAACTGCGAACTGGACGTAGTTGTTTCCTGTTTTCCTCACTGTCATCAATTACCACTAGTATTAAGAATGGTCTCAGTCTTTTATTCTATTATTTCTTTGCCTTCCTGCTTGTTCTGTTATTGATGTCGCACTCTCTCCTCCAGTCCTGAGCAGGGAAGAGATAGGAAGGGAAGGGGGCAGGTGTTAGGTGGGAAGAGAAAGTATTTCATCTTTACATGGCATCTCTTTTTCTATTTCCTTCTATATCAGTTATCTTGGGTTAATCCTTCCAAAGCTAGCCGAATTTACCATCTTTTTTAGTGGCTGAGAAAAGTCATAATCTTGATATAGCTTATCGGATATACAGCTTTACAATACAATCCTGCTACTGGCCTACAGAACTGATAAAGTACCATAGACGGCAATTTGTCATAGCATCGGCACTAACTGCTAATACCGAGGAGTTAGACGTGAAACAGAGAATGGACCTATTTGAAATGGTCCACACTCTAGGGATCCAGACTGTCCCACCAATGCATGTGGGGAAGGGGAAGGGAATTAGCCTTTATTAAGCACCTACAGTGTACCAGACACAAGCTTTATCTCATTTGATCCTCACGATCATCCCGTGAAGTAGCTGCCATTATTATCCCCATTTTAAAATCAAGGAAACTGAGGCAGCCAGAAGTTAAGTAACTTGTCCAGGTCACACAGCTAGCGTCTGAGGCTGAATTTGAACTCAGGTAGATAAAGGCATGATCACCACTGACTTTTTCCAACTCTTTTTAAACAGTTTGAGGAATGAATTTTTTTTTTAATCTGGTTTGTACCTTCAGCTCATCATGGTAATGCCTGAAAGTGCATAGTGAGTGCATTAACCATTTTCAAAGTGCTTTCACATGCATGTTCTCATTTGATCCACAGAGCGATCTTGTGAGAGACTTGCTCGAGGATTTTCATCTCCACTTTGTGAATGGGGAAGAAGCAGGTGAAGTGATTCGTGCACACAGCAGAACAACACTCAGATCCAGGTCTTCTTAATCCAAGTTCAGAGACCTTCCATGACACTGTGCTATAGCTAATACAAAGTACAGATTTGGAGGGAGTCGTTTTCTTGTCCCAGAATAACTAGCCCCCTCGGTTACTAGTGGCGACTGTGTTTAATTCTTGTGGGAAGTCTGCTTGCTGGAGATAGAAGACTATGTGTTCCCAGAACACCCTTTTGGAAAACAAATTACATGAGTTGACCTTGACCACTGGATGGCTAGTGGGCAGCTTGGTTTTTGTTCAGCCTCAGTGATTTGGGCACATGAGGGAGAAGGATGAAATAGGTTCTAGGCAACTCACTTCGGGAGTGGGACTGCTAGGCTTGTTTAATGTCAGCTGGTTGCTAGTGATCTGGAAGGGAATTTTATTTATCTGCTTAGCTAAGAGAGACCTGGGGGAAGGGTCCCCTATCCACCTCCAGAATGATATTCCTTTTTTTTTCTTTGCTTTTTGGAGGGGTGAAGGTATGGCAATTGGAGTTTAGTGACTTGCCCAAGGTCACTTGGCTAGTTTTGTATTGTGTCTGAGGCCACATTTGAACTCAGGTCCTCCTGACTCCAGGGCTGGTGCTCTATTCACTGCGCCACCTAGCCTCCCCTGAGAATGATATTCCTGAAGTATAACTTTCCAAATCAGTCCCTTATACAATTAATGGTTCATCATTGTTGTGGTGGTTGTTTGTCCCATGTTCTCTAAGAGGACCATGACACCAGGAAGATGATGCCATGACTTGCAAGTGAATGATTTAAGTGAGGCAAGGCTGTGCAAAGTCACCAGCCTCACTCTCTCCCCTGGAGCCATCTGGGTCCAGTGGTGGGATGTAGATCAGGACAACTGGAGATGGCCCCTGGTGGTTCCCCATAGATTACTGAATAAAGTCCACACTTAGCCCAATAGCCTCAGCCTTCCATAGTCGGCTCCCACCTACCTTTCCAGCCTGATGCCACATCACTCTTACTCATATGTTGAACTTTATTCAAGTTGGGCTGCTTGCTGCTCCTTAAACAAACCCTGAGCTCTCCCTCAGGATGTCTACTCATGCCATTGGTTGTGATTGGAATGCCCTCCTCCCATGTCTCTCCATTCATTCAAAATATCCAGGTCTGGCTTCAATGCCACCTTCTCTGTGACACTTCCACTCCAATTGAAAGTGGTGTCTCCCTTCTCTGAGCTCACCTTGCATTTGTGCCTCTCAGGAATGCCTCAGACTCTGCTTTGGAGCAGAGCTTTCTGAGGACAGAGACCGTCATATCTTTAGACTGTCTCCCAAGAGGCTTGTAATCTGGGGCCCTTATGTACAAGTTCTATTTAATCCCATTGTGTGGGGTCTGAGAATAGCTTTCACCATCCCTGCTGGACTCCCTCATAACCTTGGTTAGCTCATCAATCCCAAACCATTTGAATTGTCATCTTGAAGTTTAGCTCTTCAAAGGAAATAACAGAGTGGGTCTGGTCACAAACTGTGGCCATGCAGGTATCAGCCTCAGGGGTCTGTGCTCCCTGAGGACTCAGAAGTCAAACATAGTTTTCTATATACCTAGGCCAGCGTGAGACTGGAGACTTCAGAGCCCAGGGACTTAAATACCTAGGAAGAGATACCCCACCTGATTCCAGGTACTGCGTCTATGGCCGCTTTAGTTTTTGTTTTGTTTTGTATTTTTTTTCCTACCTTGTTGAATGGTCTATGTTTTTCCTCTCTTGGAGAAGGAAAAGTTTTTGTGAGTTTTATAAAGCCTCATTCCCCTTTGCCTTGTCTACTGAGAGCATCCAAACAAAGGGGCCTGGCAGAGAGTATCCCTCTCTCCTTGTACCATATTGCCATTAGCCTGTTCCCAAGTTGAGGGGAAGTCCCAGATGGTTTGAAATGGTTTCATTTCCATTTTGTCTGGAGTCAGGGACAGATCACTGTCTGTCTAGCTTTGTCTGCAGTTTAACTGAGACCAAATAGCCCAGAAAGGTTTGTTCTGGACAGATCCAGAGCTCCCACCTGATCAAAGCAAATTGTATAAATATACAGAGTTGAGATGATTGGAGGGGAGCAAAAAGACTCCCTTGTTTTAAGAAATTGGGGCAGAAGGGGCGGCCAGGTGGCTCAGTGATTAAGAGCACTGGCTCCAGTGTCGGGATGACCTGGGGATCAAATCTGGGCTCGGATACTTAGCGCCACACCCAGAAATAACTGGTTGTGTAACCTTGAGCAAGTTACTTAACCCCAATTGCTTAAAAAAAAAAAAGAAATTGGGGCAGCTAGGTGGCACAGTGGATAGAGAGGACCTGACTTAAAATCTGACCTCAGACACTTACTAGCTGTGTGACCCTGGGCAAGTCACTTAACCATGTTTGACTCAGTTTCCTCATCTGTAAAGTGACTTGGAGAAGGAATTGACAAACCACTCCAGTATCTTTGCCAAGAAAACCTCAAATTGGATCACGAAGAGTCAGACAAGACTGAAATGACTGAATAACAAGATGAGGTCTTCAGTGGACAGAAAGCAGAGTGAGAACATCCAGAATCTTTGGGGGTGGGAAAGAGACAACAATAATAGGTGATATCGATGTATTACTTTAAGGTTTACGAAGGACAGTACATCATTTGGCAGCCAGGTGGTACAGTGGAGAGATCACTGGGCCTGGAGTCAGGAAGACCCGAGTTCAAATTTAACCTCACACACAAGTTGTATCTTGCCTCTTTCTGCCTCAGTTTCCTTGTCTGTTAAATGGGCATAATAAGGGTACTCACCTTGCAGGGATACTTCAAGGATAAAATGAGATAATTGGGGTTAGGTTATATGTAAAGTGCTTTGTAAACTTTAAGGCACTTTATAAACGCTATTTATTATTGCTGTTATTTTTTTATTTTTCTGAAACTCTATGAAGTAAATACTATAGACTTTATTATCCCCACTTTACAGTGGAGAAACCTCAGACTGAGGGACAAAATCACATAGTTTTACGCAGGATTAGAAACCAGGATTCACCTCATTCCAAGCCCAGCATCCTTCCCGATGCTCCTCACAGCTTCTTGTCCTGCCTTGGAAGTGACACCAAAGACAGTCTCTCCCTCCCCATATCCCATCTGCTGCCTCTGTGGTTGGGGGGGTACAGATGTGGGGGTTCCGTGTCAGTCCCCCTGAATCCCGAGGCTTACAGTTAAACAACATGTCACCAGAGCACGTGGGCTGAAAAACTCTTTCCTCCCTCTCTTCTTTGAGCATCTAAGCACCCCCCTGGCTGCCTTCAGGGACTGAGGCCGATTCCTGGGAAGTGTGGACCAGGACTAAGATAGGTAAGGCCTGAGCTTGCTACTTAGTTGGTGCCTCTGAGAAGTTGGTGCCTCAGGAACAGTTGACAGGTAGGTTTTGGGTTCCCAGAGAGTTTGACAGAGGGAAAAAGCACATGTCAGTCACAAAACTACAGGGGTTAATTCCATGCCAGCTTCTGAGCAGAAAGTCTTTTAATGTTGCCAAGGTAAATTCAGAGGAGAATTTATTGCTTGGATTGATGAGTTGGGCAGTAAAAGCAGACTTTTAAGGAAATGAGCCTAGTGGGACCAACCTTTGGGCAGGCTGCAAACATGATGGTTCCATGGGTTAACTGGGTTGTTTAATCTGAACCTTGGACTTTGGACCTGGAAAGAACTTTAGAGAAGGCGCTATGTCAGCCTCCTCTATTCCCATTTTTGTAGATGGAAAAATTGAGACCTGGAGAAGGTCACTCAGGAAGTTATTTGCAAAACTGGAACTAGAACACAGGTCTCCTAGATTCTTAGGCTTTATTAACTCTTAGAACTTTTGCAGCAATGAATTCATCAGATCTTTTCCAGGATCCTCCCTGAAGAATGTAGGACACACAATAGGTAAGATGTGATGGGGCATTGTGGGAGGACAGTCAGGACCCTGCCCAGGGAAGGCACTGCTCTGGATGTGATAGCGGAGCCTCAGTTGTGAAGGCGATTGATATCTTTGGATGAGAGCTTGATGGAGAGAATAGAAGGAGCCCTGGCAGGGTCAGATTCAGCACATTTGGACAACTTCTCTATTTGATTGTGGCCTTGTATACACAGACAAACCACTGAGCCTGGAAGCACATAGCCAGTTACAAGGATTAAGGCCTGCAGTGGTGTCTGCCCATTCTTTGGGCACCGTGTGAAAGAACTTGATCTCACTTTAGCCTTTTCAATCCCATCCATAGACCCAGAGGATGATCCCTGTTGGGAGACTTATGCTGATTTGAAAGAAAAACAAGAGCAAAATGCATGCATGGGTCAAACCTGTCATGACCAACTCAAAGAAATGGTGAGTTCTTATGTACTTAAATGTTCTTGTATCAAATGATAATCACTCCCATCTCTGTAGTACTCTGAAGTCTACCAAGCATTTCCCCACCACAGCCCCAAGAGGCAGGAAGTGCAAATGTTATCTCCTCCATTTTACAGATGGGAAAATGGTGGATTAGATAACTTGTCCAAAGTCACACAGCTGGTAATTTTGGGATCCATGATTCCAACCCAGGTCCCTTGACTCCAAGCCTAGTACTCTCTCCACTACACAACACCACCGCTCACATGAACCACTGAAATATTTTTGCTACATATAGACTTTTTTTTTTAAAGCAATTGGGGTTAAGTAACTTGCTCAAGGTTACACAGCCAGTTATTTCTGGGTGTGGTGCTGAGTGTCTGAGCCCGGATTCGATCCCCAGGTTATCCCGACACTGGGGCTGTTACTCACTGAGCCACCTAGCCGCCCCTTACATATAGACTTTTAAAAGATGCTATTCGTTGTAAAAGGATTTGACCTGAGTGTATATCTTTGGCCATATACATACATATATAAGAAGAGTGCATTCATAGATTCAAATTCTGGGACCATTATGTGGTTAACCTCTGGTGGTGGTTATTGTTGTTTTTTAAATGACTAGACACTAGGGGCTTTTAGTTCTTATTAAGGGGGTATTAACACATCAGAGCAGTGGTTAAGAAAACAATTAGTCTCAGTAACGAAAGAGGACCCACAAGGACAATTTGTCACTCGGCAGCCCACAGTGTAGAATCCCTCTATAATGTTGCATTATTACCAAGATTCATATAAACCACACCTCAGTCACAGAATTCTGAATGGACAGACTTGGCCAATAAACCCTTGCTCTAATAGGGTCACCTGTGAATAAGGAAGGATTAGTCTTGCCCTTCACCCTGTGAGCATCATTAACAGATTACTTATCCATACAGAACTATAACATTGGAGCTCTCCAGCTACCTATGGAAATGGACTCTCTCAGGAAAGTTCAAAGACACAAGATACAGTGAAGAAAGAAAGATTAGAATGAGTTCCTTTATTTTAAGGAGATTGGAAATCCATGTAAAGAGAGACACCAATCACACGCTACTTATATGTATTGGACCATTAAACATCACGTTTGTTCCAGCAGCTTCAACCAACACCTAGACACAGACTTCTGAAGAATAGTGGGGCCCATGGACCAACAGAAGGTGGCTAGGAAAGAGCTCATTCTGTCTAGAATCAAAGCAAATTAGCTATAGAAGGGATCCTAGAACGTAGAACTTAGGTGCTAGAGCTTGAAGGAACTTTAGAACATAGAATATCAGAGCCAGAAGGGACTCCCAGTTCTACACAAATCATGGATGTAAAGGTCTCGGCCGGGGCTCACCCTCATCCTCCCCCACCCCCAGGACCAAGTGATCTATCCAAGGTCACACCATCAGTAAGCATCAAAGGAGCATCTCAACCCAAGTCCTTTGACTACAGAATCAATCGTCTTTTCACTGCTGTCCGTCTCTTTCATCTTATTAACACAGGGTAGGTCTGCCCAACTCGGAGTCCATTGCTCTGTACCTCTGGTCCTTAGTACAGCGGACAGAAAGTCCCCTTCTCCTACAGGTGGTCTCTAGCTCTGTTTCAGACTAGCAGTCTCCTAGCCATGCCCCAAGAATCAGGAAACCCTTTGCAGGTGGCTCTACAGTGTCAGTCAGGAATGCTGGTTGGCCTCGCCTCGCCTGGGGCCAGCTCTGGCACCATGTCCATAGCTGACTTGTGTTCAGGGAGGCTCTGATCCTCAGGGGAGGGGGGTGGCTAGCCAAGTCCCCAAGTGTCAGCTGCCCCAGCTCACTACCATTCCCTGGAAGCTTGTGGCTTCCTACCTGTGTGATACATTTCCTGCTGTGGTCCAGAAAGGGAGGCACTCACCTAACACAGCTTCAAATGTGGTTTGGGACAATGAGCACAAGGGGTAGTTGAGAAGGGGGCGGGGCATAAGTATCATTGTGTGTGTGTTTGTGTATACATGTACATACATGGATGGATGCATATATGTCCATATGTATATATATCACTCAAACCACATTTTCAAATATATATATTATCTAGTTAGAGCTTGACAATAACCCTGCAGGGTAGCCAGGCAAACAAATTATTCTTATTCCCATTTTACAGATGAGGAAAGTGACTTGAGGAGAGAGGTGAACTGACCTGCCCATTGTCACGCAAGTTCATGGCAGAGACCCTTTCTACTGTACCAAGCTTCCAGGAAATGTGGAGTCCTCTTTACCGAAACCTCAGAGGACAGAGCTGTTTCTGCTGCAGTGGTTCATGTAATGAGGTCCCTCCTGCACTCCCCCCTCCCTCTCAGCTTCGTTTGTCTCTGCTCCTGACCCCCTGGGCACAGACAGTGTCCTCTCAGGCAGATTCGATGCAATCCAAGATGGCGGGGCTTGTTTACATAGTCCCACCTAATCCCCCACAATTCCCCACAAAATACCTTCTTGGCAGCTCCAAACCAACTCACTTAGATTCCTAGGGGGTGATGTGGGATTCAACTGCTTCTGGCTCAAAGGCAAGCTAAATTTTTGGCCCCAAAGCAAAGCCAACCAGGGCAGAAACCAGAGGGGTAAAGCCTGTGGGAGGAGGTAGAAGGCTCCTGCCAACATTGTCGTGTGTGGAGGACGCCTGGGGAGAGAGGGGAGGAGGGGAGCAATAACAGAAAAAGCTTAGGAGGCACAAGCTCACATCCATGTCCAAGTGAAAACTCTATCAAAACTAGTTACATGTGGTTGCAAGGGGAAAATTAATTTGAAAACTATTTGCAATCCAACCTTTGCTTCTCTCCTGGGCTTCCTGCTGGGGAGTTCCCAGGCTGATAATGCTAAGGGCAAAAGTGGAGGGGGCAGTTTTGCAGCAGGCTCAGTGTCCAGCAAGCAAATCTGGGTCTTTAAAGTTCTTACAGCTGGAGAAGGTAGTGCTTAGGAAAGAGAAGGAGGCCGTACTAGCCAGACAAACACATATACATATACACATGTGTGTGGTTATATATACATAGCATGTATGTAATACATGCATGTATATGATATGTGTGTATATATTCTATAGTCTAATGCTTAGGGGGGGGTGGCAGGGCAGGACTAGAGAATTAAGTTGCCGGGGTTTTTTTTTTTTTTTAGAGTTTTTTGTTTTGTTTAAGTTGCTTATTGAAATGCAGCCTCTCTGTGCTTGTTCTCAGGAGGAAAATAATAACAACAGTAATAGCGTACATTTTTATAGCACTTTAACATTTATATGCATGATCTCACTTATTCCCTTGCACAGTAGGTGCTATTACTATTACTACCAACTGTTATTCCCATTTTATAGATGAGTAAACTGAGAACTGAAGGGGCAAATTATCTTCCTAGAGGTCATACAACTGGGAAGATGCCAGGGCTAGAACTCAAACCTACATCTTTATTTCCAAATCTAGAACCCTTTTCAAGATCTGAAACAACCTCCCTCTAAAAATGTAAGAAAATCTCTAGTACACTTGCTAGCTAATCTAGGCTGCATTAAGAGTGTGGACCAGGAGTATGAGAGGGGATGAGCAAAACCACGGGTCCTTTCTTTGCTGTGTCCTCTATGTGTTAGAAAAGCCAGAAAACAAGTTCTGGAATGGAACCTCACTAAAGTCCTCAGGGCAGCTAGGTGAAGTGGTTAGGGTGCCAGGCCTAGAGTCAGGAAGACTCATCTTCCTGAGTTCAGATCTGGCCTCAGACACTTTACTAGCTCTGTGACCCTGGGCAAGTCACTTAACCTTGTTTGCCTCAGTTTCCTCATCTGTAAAATGAGCTGGAGAAGGAATAGCACACCACTCTGGTTTCTTTGCCAAGAAAACCCCAAATGGGGTCATGAAGAGTCAGACATGACTAAAATGACTCAACAGCAACAAAGTCTTCACTAGCCCCGGCAGGGTGTAACATCCGCTGTGGGCTTTGGCAGGCTGAGGTTTTCTGCTTCATTTTGTGAAAGATAGCAGTGGTGGGGAGAGGATATGCCCAGTCCTGACATATGACATGAACCAACTCCCATCCCCAGAGAGTGCACAGTCCGTTGGCAACATGGGTGTTAGTCTTATAAAGATAGTGCACTGTGGTGGTCACTGGGGGTCTGAGCCCGAGCTACCCTGGAACCACTGGGCCTTTGCCCCAGAGTGCTGAATTTAAGGGGTGCCTATGGGATATGTTTCAGGAGCATAGAAACCACAGAGGTTAGCACCTAGTTAGCAAGGATAATTAGTCAAAAGAGAAAGCTAGCAGATGGCAGGCTGGGGCAAGGTCTCCCTGCATCTGCCACTCCCCTTCCCCCCTTCCTCCCTGGGGAAAGCAAACAGAACACTTATCCGTGTTTGCCCCTTGGAGCCTTGAGGTACTTGCCCTAAGTGCAAAAATTCCTAGTTACAGCTCTTCCAAGTACATTTAAGAACCCAGGGACACCTTTACTCTTCAGGCTTCCCAGGGGAATAGGTGTTCAACCTTAATTTGACAGGCAGAGTTATTGAAGTCAGGAGAGGTTAGAAGACTGATTGAGTCTGCTGAGTCGCATCAGAATTTGGAGCCAGGCTTTGGAGCTCAGAGCTGCCTTTGCTTGGCTCTAACCACTAGACTTTGCTCTCCCTCCACCCAAGCGCCACTACCTCTCATCTGTGTGACAGCCAAAAAAAAAAGGGCAAGTTGCCTTCTGTGCCTTCTGATTCATGTGCATCTGCGAATCAATTAACATCTCACCAGGAGTTTGTTTGGTGACAGATCAGAAAATACTTGGCACTTCCCACATAAGTCTCAGAGAGAGGGAAGTCAGCTCACCCAGGCCCTAGCCAGAGTGAGGCCTTGGGGATCCTGGCCCTCGGGGCCAGCCATCGCTCTGCCATCTTCCTTTGCAAAGACTGGGGACCCCAGGGACTCTGCCTGCCTCAATTCCTAAGTGATGGGAAGCTAAGTTCTAGAACTGGAGATAATGGAAATTCCTTTTCCAAATCCATTAATTTAAAATAAATCAATAAATGAAAGGAATATGTTTGGGCAGAGAGAGAACCTGGGGTTAACAGGCATTGAGTTGCAAAGTCTTCTGATGCCTACCCAGGGTGTAGAGTGGGCCACAGGTTCTTGAAGTGGATGCCAATGTGCCGTGAGCTCCATCAGGTTCTACCAAATGCTTCCAATATGCTCTTGGTGAGGACCAGCCTAGCAAAGTACGGAAAGGCTCATGTCCAGAAAGCTGGCCACTGGCTTGTGAATTTATTTATTTGCCACTTCTCATGAAACTAGTTAGCAAGGGAAGGAGAGATCTGCCATCTGTGACTAGAGAGTACCCACTGATAAAACTGTAAATCTTTGAAGTACAGAGTAGGTGGGGTTGGCTTTAGAACCCTCGACTTGACAGTTGCCAGGCCAATGAAAATCTCCCCTTTGGATCTAGGTCTGGGCCTCCATCTGGCCCTGCTTGGAGTGGAGGGAAAGGGTAGGGTTCCCATCATGCTTTGGTGCATCATCACCAGCAACCCAGGTTGGGGAGAATGTGGGTAACTCGGCCCTTCCACCTTTGTTCATCATCTCTTTTTGACTTGGTATGGGAAGGTGGTATGTTCAAGGTAAACAACTTGGCCAGCCTGTACCACCCTTCGAAAGGACCCAGCAATGACCTGTGTTTTAAAATATATCCATGCATCCTTTCTACCTTGAGGCCAAACTTCCCCTAATGTCCCTTTGGTCTTTGTTAGATTTCCAGCAGACCAGCAGAGAGAAGAGTCTTTACTTTCTGTGTTTCCTGGAAATGCAAAGGGTTTTGTGGGGAGTAAGGGTGGGTGCCTAATGACTGCCAGGGGAAGAAAATTGAGGTGAACCCCCTTTCTTCATGAACCTTCATACTTTCATGGAGTGCAGAGCTGGAAGGACCTCAGACATATCTCTTGTCCAAGACTTCTTAACCTGAGGTCCCTGAAGAGATCTCAAGGGAACCATTAAATTAATGGGGGAAAATTTTTACATCTTTATTTTCACTAACTTCAAACTGAAATTTAGCATTTCCTAAAATTGAAAAACATTATTCTGAGAAGGGGTCCATGGGCTTTACCAGATTGCCAAAGGGGGGGGCCTGACACAACAACGGTTACAATGCCCTTTACTCATCCAGCCATATTTTGAAGATGAGGAAATTGCAACCTAGAGAGGTCATGTGATTTATTCCAGGTCATACAACAAGTTAGTGGTAGAGATCAGGATAGAATTCTCCTGATTCCCAGCTGAAGACTTCCCCTCAACACGTTGTTACCTATTTTTATCTGAACATGTTTCCCAAGGAATGGCATGTGCATGTGTGTACACACGTGTGTATACATGTGTGTGTGCATGTGTGTGAAGGGGTTGGGAGGTGGTGTCTGAGCTTGAATGGAAGCTTGAGATGACAGTTTTATTCCTTCCAGCCTCCTTCTTCACACACTTGCCCCACTGCCTTTTGGCTAGACCCTTTGCCTCTAGGGCCTGGGTTTTCCGTTCCACATAATGTTTTCATTCATCCCTGGGGAATGAGCCTCACCCAGTGACAGAGCTGCTACATCTCCCTTCTGCTGTTGCTCCTTCCTGCTCTAGGATCCTTTTGGGTCCCTGCCCTTGGTCATTTTGACAAAATTAAGCCATCATCCTGACCTCCCTGCCCCTAGGAGGTCAGCAAATCATCCTTCACCTGGGACAAGGGAATGCCCTTAGGCTGAGAGAGTGAAAGCTACCCTTAGCAGAAAAGGAGGCAGATGGTATGATGGAAAGACTGATAGAATTTTAAGTTAGAGGTTATGGGTTCCAGTCATGGCTCTGGCATTTCCTGGCTGTGTGGCCTCAGGCTCCACTGTAAAATGAAGAAGCTGGACTGGTGATCTCTGAGGTCCCTTGTGGTTAGGAATCCTAAATCATATGAACAATGAAGGCCACCTTCCCCTGGCTTTCAGAGGCCACTGGTGCTAATCCCTGTGAGCAGGGGGCAGGGCCTTGCTGCATTTCTAGGGAAGGTGACTTCAAAAGAAGCAGAGGGAAGAAAAAAAACCCACCATCCCTGACAACTGAACCATGACTACTTCTGCCTGCTAATGAGGGTTAGGATGCCGGAGGGAAGTTCCTGACTGAGGGAATTTCTGTCAACCTGGACCCACAGTCTGCAATCACAGCAGGAAGGGTTGGGTTGGGGCTGCCTCCTCCCCTTGCTTTTTAAATGAGGAACACAAGGCTATGGGGACTATAAGTTCCTGGTCTGGAGCTCTCTCTATGGACTGGGGGCCTGGTCTGTGAGGGTAGAGCCCACAGGAGATGGGAGGCATGGAGAAAGGAGGGTGGAGCCCATGAATGAGGGCACCTCGCCCAGGAGAGCCATGCCCGCTCCAGCAATGCCCAGGTCATCCAGAAGGGCAGAACCTAACATCTGCCCCCGAGGCTGAGCCTCTCCACCAGCAAGTGGGAGGGAAGAGATGGGCACACAGCCCATGCTGGAATATCCAGGCTTGGCCCCAAACAGTTTGTGCTGATAACCACCTCCTTGGCACAGAAGAAAAAGAACTTACTGAGAATGGGGAGTCTTTCATTGCAGGGTCTGGGGATAGAGCAGCAGGCATGAAAATACTCAGCTCAATCTGCTTTTGCCACATGCTTTTGGGGCAACATAAGAAGCTTTTCCAAATCTCTCCCAACCCCACTCCACCCCACCTCGCATCCTCCATTCCCCACCTCTCTTCCTGTTGGGTTAATGTCCTCCCAGAGGACAGAGTTGCTCCAGTGCCCGGTTTGGCCCAAATAGGTGGCCCACATGGGAGAGGTATGGGGCAGAACAAGGTAGGGCTCTCTGAGGACCAGTCCTCTGCAAAGGATGCAAGGTTTTGTGCTCTGAGACTGAATGAGATTCTCTTTCCATAGTCCTAGAAGGCCAGGCACAGGCTACAGTCACAGCCCAGCTTGGCCCAGTCCTGCCTCCCCCCTGCCCATAAAAGCCCAGAGCTCAGAGAATGCCTTGCCCCTGGGAGTCATTCTGAGAGCTGGCAAATTCCACACAGGGAAGAAGGGAAAGGGGCCACCAGGTCAGTGTAGAGCTCCTGGCTGCAGTCTGCTCTCAGCTACAAGACAAGGGGATGGGAGAACCATTACGGAAGCAACAGCACGGAAGCAAACATCACGGAAGTGAATTTCATTGCACTTAGAAGGGTTTGGACCAGACAGGGGTGGGGAACCTGTGACATCGAGGCCACATGTGACCCTCTAGGTCCTCAAATGCAGTCCTTTGACTGAATCCAAACTTCACAGAACAAATCCCCTTAATAAAAGGATTTGTTCTGGAAAACGTGGACTCCATCAAAAGGATGCACTGAAGGACCTTGAGGCCACAAGTTACCCACTCCTGGCTAGGATGCTGAGAAGAGGTCTAGCCTAGGAATCCTGATTGCAGAAAAGGCTGGACTGGGGGTGGGGAAGTAGAGACTTTTAACGATGCCTGAAGATGAAAGTCTGGAAGTCCAGGTTGGTCTCAAGGTATAGAGAAAAAGGTCCTTTCTGGGAGGCCCCCAAAATTAGCCACCGCCTCTTTTCCCCGTCCCTCACCATCTTGTGCCAGCATGGTCTTTGTGCAACCCACCATATTTTTTGATCTGTGCCCATCACACCTGGCTAGGTGCTTGGGAGCCACCTCCAGCCTGGGCCAATCTCATGGCCCCAAGGACACTGCTTTTATGTAAAGGCCCAGGCCCATCTCTGTTTGCCATTGAGAAATCAGAGATCTGATGAGGAGGAGAACTTTAGGAAGGGCTGAATGTTGAGGCTGAGGGTTAGCTGGGCTAGATTCAGGTTGCCCATCTCCCATTCCCAAGAGGAGATTGAAGTAAAAAAAAAAAACCTACACTCCTTATTTCATGTTTCCCTTGATGGGTCCCTTAAGACTTTCTTCCCCTGAATGTCATCTGAGACACCCATTCTTCCTCATTGCCCCCCAACTCTGGTGAAACCTGTTATTACCATTGCATCTGTTTGACACAGGGAGACAGAATTTTGACAAATCCAATTAGATACAGACCTGGCAGGAATACCTATTGGATGAGTAAAAATCTAGGACAGGTATAAAATATGGATTTTAAAGTCATCTTCATACTTGTTTCTATACCTAGATATAGCTACCAGTGTGTGAATATATATGTGTGTATGTACATATATAAACACCCTGATATATATTAATTTTTTCCACCTCCAAAATTTACCTCCCACCAGCTGATACAGAGGAAAGATGTACATCTCTGAACCTGGAGAAGACTCTTTGTCTCTGACTTTTCTCAACTCTTTGCCTGCAGGGACCACTGTGATATCATCACTGGCAGGAGGATGGTTCACCCTGACTCATGGACAAAACAACACGAGAGTTTGGGGAGAGAACGGAGGGCAGAGCAGCAAGGGTGGGAGAAGAGAGAGGTGAGTGCGGATGGGGTGGGGGCTGTCAGGCACAGTCTAATTTTCCTCTCTGACTGGCCGGATCTTCATCTCAGTGAATTTGAGTGAGTACTGCCATCCCGTCCACGAGGACCACTCGATGCCATCCGCATAGGAGGAGTGGTGACCCCTGAGGTACTGACCGTTGAGGTTGGAGGTGTGGCAGTTGCGATACCACCAGGCCCCATGGTAGAAAGCAGCGCAGTTGTTCTCTGAGTGATCATTGTCTTGGTCCTTGGTGGTGAACTTCATGCCATTGTGTTTCAGGAAGGAATCACCTGCATCCCAGTACACACAGATACACACAAATAAAACAAACAAAAAGGAATAGCTCACATTTCTCTGGTGCTTAAAGGTTTTCAAGGCTATTTTTCCACAGAGACTCTATGGAATGGGAGAATATAAGTGTTATTATCTACATTTTATGGTGGAAGAAACTTCTGTTCAAAAGGCAATGGATAGAGTACTTAACCTGGAGTCAGGAAGAGTTCAGATCCTGCCTCCAACATTTATCTTGGTGACCTTAGGCAAGTGACTACCTTTCTGAGCATAATGAACAGACTGAGGTCCCTTCTGACACTAAGTTTATGACCTGTGATTTGCCCATGGACCCATAGCCACCAGACCTGTGTTCGAATCCCCACCCAATATCTCGTTTGCTTCCTGCAGTGGTGTGATGGGCTGGGGCAGAGCAGGCCCTGTGGTATAAGCCACAGAATGTCAGAACTGGAAAGGAATCTTAGCTGTCTCATCCAACCCCTTCCCCCAACCTGACTAAGAAGAAAACTGAGGGCCAACTAAATTGTGAACTCTTTTAGGGCAAGGACTTCATTTTAAATTTAATTTTCTTTTTTTTTCAGGTATGGAACAACTATATTTTTTCTATATACAAACACACACACAAAATGCTAAACACATAAGACTTCCAAGTATCCACTGACAGAACATCTTAAAGAACTAGCAATAATAACTTATAATTTTGGTTATACTGTCCCAGGAAGTGGAGACAAAACAAAACGACATAAATCAGTTTGTGGGATGGCTGAGTCAATATTTCACATTTCAACTTAGTTCCCCACTTTTTTTTTGGAGGGGGGAAGGCAGGGCAATTGGGGTTAAGTGACTTGCCCAAGGTCACACGGCTAGTAAGTGTTAAGTGTCTGAGGCTGGATTTGAACTCAGGTCCTCCTGACTCCAGGGCCAGTGCTCTATTCACTGCACCACCTAGCTGCCCCAGTCCCCCACTTTCCAAATTATTTCCTCCAGGTGTGTGTCTTCTGGCGGGCTAAGCCGGGGGCTGGGCTTATCCTCTCTGGCAGGCCGTAGTGCAGTGGATGTCTAGGGGCACCAGCTGAGGACCCTGGCTCTCCTACCCCTTCAGCTGCCTCCCTGCCTGGACACAACCAGCCCAGGATCACTGCTCAGTCACCTTCAATCAGGCAGAGAAGCAAAGCAGACGAGGCAGCCAGAGACCTAGGCTTGGGCTGTCCTCATCTTTTCTAAGAAACTGAAGCTCCTGCCAAACTGTATCCAGTGCTCTGCATATTGGTGGTTACATCTTTTCTTATATTCAATTCAGTGCATACTTACTAAGTCTGTACTATATGCAAAGCACTCTGTTAGCACTGGGGAATTCCAAAGCAAAAAGGAAAACAGGCCCTGCCCTGGCATGCAGCATGTTTGTCCTGTGCCATAAGGACAGATGAGATCAGCTGAGGAGGTGAGAACACTAGCATCCAGGACAACCACGAAGGGCTTCTGTAAGAACCAAACAACTGGTTTGGCTTCCTCACGTGAAGACCAGGTCTACTGACTCCTAGTGCAGCGGTCTGTCCACCCAAGGCTCTTCTGGATAAAGCCTTCCATTGCCATCCTACCCCCTGTTCCCTGCGCCCTATACCAGATAAGTCCCTGTCAAGATGGTCCCTAGAATTCTCACTCTGAACAGTAGGGATCCACCAATAGTCTTAATGACTGCCCATCCATGGCCACCTCTGAATTGGCTTAATGCGTCTGTTTCCTTCAATCCAGCTCTAAAATAGCTCATTGGACAAGCTTTGGTCCTATGGGTCATCATCAGGACTAAAGAAACCTTGGGGGGAGTGGGGAGAGAATGTGTGTGTGTATGTATTTAAGTATTTATGTATGTATGTATGTATGTGGAGGGAAGTAGGACTGGAAGGCTTCATCCCCAGGAGAGGGGAAGAAGGATAGAAGTAATCCAGGGGCTGTGGAAAGAGATGTGTATGGCTGGCAATGGTCTAGACAGCATTTCTTAGGTCATGAACCCATATGAGATCGTGAAAAATTTGTCAGCAATAAAAGATTTCTTAGTACACAATGACCAAGAAATTAATTCAAATAGAGCACTGGGCCTGGAGTCAGGAGGACCTGAGTTCAAATCCGGCCTCAGACACTTAACACTTACTAGGCGTGTGACCTTGGGCAAGTCACTTAACCCCAATTGCCCTGCCTTCCCCCCCCCCTCCAAAAAGCAAAAAAAGAAAAATTAAATCAAATGTGTAATGAATCTAAGGTGTTTCTGGCAGCCCTTGACTGTGCTGTTTCTCACAACTTCCCTGCAGCCTTGTTCTGAACACAAAACATGTGCACTTTGCATGGCACATGCCCTCAGGCCATACAACTAATGCAGATGAAACTGGAAAAGGGGTCTTTGAGTGGGAAAAGTTTAAGAAACCCTGGTCTAGAGCATCCCTCAATACCCATGGAGTCTTCCTAGGGGAGTTAGAGGATGGCCTCATCACAGTACATAGGTGAAAATGGGTGAAAAATGGAAAAGTAAGCCAGACTTATAGCAGGTAGGTAGCCTAATAGGGATGGGGTGGTTCAGGGCCAGGCAGCCTTAGCTCCATGGAAATGGTGGAAAGGAAATAGGAAGGACTGAGGCCTCTGAGTGGAGGTTCCTTTGTTACCAGCTTCCCCTCCTTTTCCATCTACTACTCCGAACCACTGCCCATCCTACTTAGCTCCCAAAGCACAGGACCTCTTTGATTATCTTGATTTGCTCTTGTTCCCTTAGGATAATTCTGCCTTTGTGTGTTATGTTTTCTCTCCCAGGGCTTAGATTTAGAAAAGAGCTTTTAGGTAAAGCACCAAAGGTTAACCCAACAGGACTCCATTGATGGGGAGAACATCTATCCAGAACACATCTGTATCTGCCTGGATACTCTCCTCAACCCACCATCAGATGATTCTGATGCAAATTCCTTACTCCACCAATATCCAAATTGGACCCTACTGAGCTAGCCCATCCCCTAAACTATACCTGCAGTGCCAGAGTAATCAGCAATGGTGATTGGATAGCCATCTTCCTCTGGGTCCACAGAGAACAGTCCTACAGCAAAGTTTCCATAGTGGGCATAGGCTGTGCCATTGTCAAAATCTTCCAAGTCTATGTGTAGCTCGTAGGTGGCCTGCATGGTCAGAGCATGAATCCTCTTGAGCCCTAAGAGCAAGGGAAACAAATGAGGGAGAGAAAGGGGGATCTGTGAGAGGTTTAATACATCATGGGAACTAAGGACCAATACAAACCAAGTTTATAGCTCCAGAATGCAGAGCATGCTCTCCAATGCAAATGCGTATTACAACTACTCCTTTAGCCCTTACACTACTTCCTTCTTCCTGTATGTTGTTCAGTCAACTGAAGGTCTACAGAGCCATTGTGCTGCCCTTGTATGCCTGTAAAACCTGGACGCTCTACCAGGTTTCAGGAAACTGAACAGCTTCTATTGAGTTGTCTTGGGAAGATTCTGAAGATCAGTTGGCTGGATAGACACGGAGGTCCTTTCTCAAGCTGAGCTGCCAAGCATTCAACTCTGCTGCAGAGAGTGCCACCCAGATGGGCTGGCCACACAGTCTGAATGCCAAACATATGCTTACCTAAAAGACAGAGAACTTACACGAAGCAAGCACTCACTCGGAAATCAGAAGTGTTACAAGGACACTCTGAAAGCCTCTCTAAAGAATGTTAGTGTTGACACAGGATGGCCCAACGCGGCGTGCCCCCATTAAAGAAGTCATTGTGCTACATGAGCAATACAGAATCACAGTGGCATAGAAGAAAACATGAGATGCTCAACTCTAGAAACATCTCCATCACAGAAGTTCGAATGGACTATTTGTGGTAGAGCCTTCTGATCAGCCACAGTCAAATGTAGTGCACCTTGACCCCGATATCATGATATCATTTTTGGTCCTTTCCAGATGTGAAAGACAAACAACACATTTTGTTCAATTGTTTTTCAGTTGTGTCTAACTCTTTGTGATCCCATTTGGGGTTTTCTTGATGAAGATACTGGCATGGTTTGTCATTTCCTTCTCCAGCTCATTTTATAAATAAGGAAACTGAGGCAACCAGGGTTCAGTGACTTACCCAGAGTCACACAGCCAGTCAGTGTCAGAGGTCAGAGTTGAATTGAAGAAGATGAGTTTACCTAACCCAAGGCTCAGAACTCTATCCACTACACTACCTAGCTGCCCCCTTCTCCCTGTGTATGTCTATTCAAATGGATATGTTGTCTGGAAGAAGAAAGTAATCTCTTGGTTCCCCCCCCTTCAGTTTCCTCTTTTCCTCAAAGATTTTTATTAAATAGCACTTATGACAGAGAGTAGCAAGGATAGAGAATACTGCTCTTGGAGTCAGGAAGACCTGGTTCAAGGTTCAAGTTTTCTTTCTGAGGCACACCTCTGTCCAGGGACAAGTCAACTAACTTCTCAATGCCCGAAGCATCAATCTCCCTATAACTAACAGTTACAGATGAGCTGCCACTCTGCATTGGTGGAGGGAGTGCCTTAGTCCTAGAAAACCACAGGTCCATACCCAAACCCAAACCCAAACTTTACCAAAAATTCTTGTGGATTACTAAACTATTTTAGAATGGAACCATAGGATTATAAAATGATAGAGCCAAAAGTGACCTTAGACCCTATAATATTAGAGCTTGATGGCACCTTCAACCCTAGATGTCCAGAGGTACTTAAAACACAGAATGTTAGAGATGGAAGAGACAGCAAGATGGAACCTTAGAGCTAGAAGGAATTGTAAACCATAGGCTATCGATGCTATCAAAGACCTTAGAATATAGAATATCAGAACTTTCTGAAAGGGATTTTAGGACTCAGAATAGCAGAGCCAGGAGCTTTAGAAGTCCTCTCCTCAAATCCCTTTCCTTATTCCGTCCCCACTTTACAGATGGGAAAACTGAGGCCTGGAGAGAGGAAGTGACTGCCCCAAGTTAATACAGGTGCCATCATTAATAGTATAGGTGGAACTAAAGCCTCTTACTTCCCCCTGTCCCCATGGAACCAAATCATAACAGAGAATATTCTTAGGTAGACACATAGGAGTTATTCTCTAAGTTGACCGGTAAATTGCCCACAGTTGTTATGGTCTTATAATACCCCACATCCCTCTCCCAATTTCTCCAGGACGATCTAATGTTGCTTCTGTGTCCTAAGGTCCCCTTTGACTCTGATGTTCTGCATTCTATAGTCCTTAACGGCTCTGATGTTCTCTGGTTTAAAGCTCCTTCAGGCTCTAATATTCCATTTTAAAGTCTCTTTCAGCTCTAAAATTCATCAACTTTGTTCATTCCATCTTTCCTGCCTTCCTTCTTTTAGCACGCTTCCCCTCAGTGTAGAGCTGACTTCAGATACTGCATGCGTGAGCACACACACCCACAGACGCACACGCACACAGAACTACCCCCCACATACAGCTTTCCTGCTGGTTTGATTAGCTCTTGATTAAGAGGGCATTTAATTAAACACCTTATGAGTTATCAGCAGCAAGTGACATTTCATCAGTGAGGTTTACGTCTCTCTCAATCTCTCCCTGCTGCCTCTCTTTCTGGAACTCTAAGCCCTGTGCTTTTAATGTGTGCATTTTAATGGGAAGAGAAGACAGCAAGAATCTTTCCTCCTCTAGCTTCAGTGAGGAACCTTCCACCTCCTAGTTCCAACTGAAATGAGACAAAATGTCTAGTTAGTACTTCTCTATCTTTTGTCACTGCTGATAACCTTTTTGACCTTAAAACCATTGGACCCTTAGTATACTCAGTTCTCTCTTCCATGATTCCCAAGGCTGTGTTGTAGGCTTGAGGCAAAAAAAGAGGTAATTTGAGGAAGAGGGAGCCACATTTTATGAATAAATATTCTCCTGGTGGGTGCTATATGATTGTGAGTCATGGAATACAGTGAACTCTCTCAAGAATTAAAGTTACAGGTCATCCAAAGAACAATGAAAAGGCAACAATATATGACTAATGAAGAATTATGAAGGAGAAAGGCTATGATCAAAAACAAGTATTAGTATTAAAGGAGTTGAGGCCAGTTATTGTGTGTGGGAGGAGGAGAGACAGAGAGAGACAAAGAAAGAAGGGGAGAGGGAGGGGGAGAGAGGGAGGGAAAGAGACAGAGAGAAAGAGAGAGACAGAGAACTAGAGAGCCAGCCATTGGGTAGCCCACATATTCCATTGGTTTCCATGAAATTGTTCATTTCTAAAGGAAGGAAGGACCCCGTTCTGGAGGATTTATGGGAGATCATGGATGACAGTTGCAAAGCAGGGAACAACATAGATGGCCACAGTCAGCAACACTGGGAGGAAGTACATCAATAAAATCACAGAGTCCTCAAAGTAACAAAGAATAGAAATAAATGCACTGGTCACTAATCAGAATTCTGATATTAATTCACGATAGCGCATAGCTTAATGAACCAACTGTTCAAAATGTTTGCCATCAATGCCTATGCATTTCTGAGACTGATGTACTGCAAGCTGACCCCATATGCACACACATTTCTATACTTCCTCTTTGTTCTCCCCATCTTGTAGGTCAGGATCCTCATAACCTTTAATTTAAACTCATTATGTGCCCAGCAGGAGCTATGCATGTTTTTTGGTTATTTTCTTTCAAACATATCTCTCCGGTCACTCTGAATTGTCCATTTTCCAACAAGTCTTTAGCACTTATATCACACAAATATCAGTTGCCATTCACAGACTTACTGAGTTTTAGAGTTGGAAGGGACCTCAATGGTCAGCTAGATCACTCCATGACCAACAGGAATCCCCACTTTCATATGCTTGACAAAGGATCACCTATCACCTATCCTTGGCCTGAGGGCCTCCAATGAGAGAGATTCCTGTGTCTTCTATGGCTGCCCATTTCACTTTTGCACAGTTCCAATTGTTAGGAGGTTTGTCTTGACATGGAACCTGTTTTTTGCTTGTGGTGTCTATCCTTTATTCCTTTTTTTTCCTCTGGAGCCAAGAATAAGTCTGATCCCTCTTCTCCATGATAGCCCTTCAAACACTAGAAGACAGCTGACATTCTGCCATTTTGAATTTTGTAAGGATAATGACTAAATCCAGCCCCCTAATTACTCTTACTGGGACAGCGAGGTGGTACAGTGGATAAAGTGCTGGTCCTGGAATCAGGAAGACTCATCTTCCAGAGTTCAAACCTGGCCTCAGACACTTACTAGCCATGTGACCCTGGGCAAGTCAATTAACCCTGTTTTACAGTTTCCTCATCTGTAAAATGAGTTGGAGAAGGAAATGGCCAACCACTCCAGTATTTCCGCCAAGAAAACCCCAAATGGAGTCACCAAGAGTTAGACACGACTGAAATGACTGAATAACAAAATACTGCTCTTATCATAAAACAGTGTTATTCAATGATTGTACTTCCACTTGTGTTTTAAACATCTTAGAGCAAAAATGTGCATCTTGCTGTCTGACTTTCTAGTTGTCCTCCTGCTTGTACTAAGTGGGCTGACTGTAGCGAGGAGAAGGAAGAAGAAAGTTTGTGGCCACCCTGGTCACAGCCCCACACTGACTATCCCTTTGCCTTCCCTGCTTCTGCTCCTTAAACTTTCATGCCAGTCTTTACAAAGTTAACTCCACAATCCCTTCTCTAAGTGCCCTTCAGTTCCTCCTCCTGGTTTTGCCTTAGCTTCAAGCTTTTCTAACATTCAAACCCCCTTTCCTTCCACAGAATTGCTACATTCTGCCAGTATTCATTCATTCATTTAGTAAAAAATTGACCAAGAGCCAACTGTGTTCAGGGCACTGTGAAGGGCTACAGAAATGAAAAAAATGAAACAAAACACCACATTCTCCCCCTTCCCCTGACCCACACCCTTTAATGAGCTTCACAATTGAAGATAAGACAGGGACAGGACATAATAAGGGATAAGTATGCAATGCTAGGCAAGTCCCCTGACCTCTCAGATCTTCAGTTTCCTCATCTGTAGATCACTAAGATTCTCTAAGTGGCCAGATGGGAATTGGATGGGGGGGGAGGGGGCCAACTCCCCCACCCCTGAAATATCTCCCCTATTAGCCTGTCCCTGTTGCCTGGAAATCTACTTTTAATGAGTCAATCTTTGGGGTTGAACATTGCTCACTCCCTTGAGCCTCTCAAAATGCAAATTCTCATGTTTCAAACTCCTGAATGTGAATAAATTTATTATATGCTTTAGTCCCAGAGATGTAGCAGCAAGAAAGCTTTGGGTGTCTTGGGGGGAAGCAAGGAGGATTGTTGAAAAGGAAGATGATTAATGCTGAGGACAAACTTGGAAGGCAGTGTAGTATAATGGAAGGAGCATTTGTTTGGAGGGTCAGAGGACCTCATTTTAAAATCCTGACCCTGCCAACTACCACCTGAGTGATCAAGCCACTTTATGGCTCAGGAGTTCGACTTCTTAATCTATAAATATTAAATCTTGCTATCTGTGTGACCCTGAGCAACTCACTTTGGACCCTGGGTCCAATTTCCTGATCTAGTAAAAAGACGGGATTGAACTCCATAACCTTGAAGACCTCTTCCATCTCCAAATATTTAATCCTACAATCTGGAAAGGCCTCTTCCAGCTCTAAATCTATGATCCACATAGCTCTGGGACCTTAGGGATCAGCTCAAAGAGATCACTGGCTATAAATCTGGTCTATCTTGTCCATGGGTTTTCCAAGAGTTGAGGTGGCCCTTGGATTCCTGGAATCATATCCCTGTTCTGCAGGAGTTAAGAAATTATTTTAAATTTAATTTTCTTCCCTGGTCATACCAGCTCCTTTCCCCCCTCTCTACTCCTTAAGAGGAAAAAAAGAAAGGGAGGTGGGGGGGGCTTACTTCTTTCTCCATGCCTGCGCTCTCTTCTCTCCAGCCCTGTATTGATTTGCCCTTATTGCTTCCCACCCTGGTCCCCCGTCACCTTTACATGGTTTAATTAACTGCTCCTTCATTCCCCTGCACGCAGCCCCTCCCCTGGGCTTGGTGTTCGAGCCATCATCCAGCTCCCCAGGAACTCAAATTAAAAGATGGGGGGCGAGGGAAAGGCTGGGGGGAATGGGGAGAGATGGGTGGGCTTAAAAATAAATAACCCACCGCACACTGATGGGAAGTTTGTGGGGGCTTGTGTGGCGGAGCTGCCGCCCCTCTTCGCTTTGACATTCACATCAGGGCTCCCAGCGCCTGCCAAGAGCTAATCAGGGCCCGACTAAACGGCTCCTTCCCGCACCTTTTCGAAGCTGCGGATAGATTTCAATTAAGATGCCTTAATACCAGCGCTGCAGCCAGAACAGCTCCAATCTGCTGCAAAGGGAGATGGGGGAAGGAGATGCCAGGGAGCGCTGCACCTTGTCTTCCCTCCCTCCCCGTGCCCTCCCCTCCCCTCCTCTTTCTTCTCTTCCTTTCTCAGCACACTGCTTCCCTCAAGGACCTTTTGTCCCCTTCACGGAAGTGGAGAGCCCTGAGCTGCAGCTGCCACCTTGGCTATCTCTCCTCTCTCTTCTCCTCCCTCCTCCTCTCTCCTCTCCTCTCTTATCCTCTCTCCTCCTTCTCCTTCTCCCTCCTCCTCTCTCCTCTCTCCTTTCTCCTCCCTCCTCCTCTTTCCTCTCTCCTCCTTCTCCTCCCTCCTCTTCTCTCTTCTCTCCTTTCTCCTCTCTCCTCCTCTCTCTTCTCTTCTCTCCTCTTTCGAGGTGTTCCTAGCACAACTCCTACTCAGTCAGACAATCCAAGCTCTAACCCACTCTGGCCCCAAGCTGCCTCTCCATCCTTATCTCCTGCAGTCCCCCTATAGAAGCCTGCCATCCACAGTCAGCCAGGTCTCCTTTTCATTCCTCCTTCTCCCACTCCAGGATCTCTCCTGCCTGCAGGACTTTGCAGGAGTTCATAACTTGAGATTCATAGATTTCAAGAGGTTCATGAACTTGGGGGGTGGGAATTATTTTTGTTTCTACTAACCTGGAGCTGAAATTTAGCACTTCGTTCATTTATGAGCATAGGCATCAAACCACGGCAGTGACAGTAGGACCTGTGGCATTGTCACCAGTAGAAATCACAGGTATTTTCATCTCCTATTATAGCTGTTGCAGATATCTTGGAATATCATTTATGCTTATCACTACTTAAAATTACTTTAGTTATCAGACCCATTCCTAGCTATGTTACTGTAGCACAAATGTGGGTTTTTAAAAATATTTTTATAACTGTACTCTAATATAATTGATTTCCTTTGTAATTCTGTATATTTTATTTTATATATTTAAAAGCATTGTTCTGGGGTGGCTAGGTGGTGCAGTGAATAGAGCATCAGCCCTGGAGTCAGGAGGACCTGAGTTCAAATCTGGCCTCAGACACTTAACAGACACTTTGCCCTCCAAAAAGCAAAAAAATAAAAAATAAAAGCATTGTTCTGAGATGAGTGCCATAGGCTTCACCAGTCTGCCCAAGGGGTCTAGGACATAAAAAGGTTTAGAGCCCTTGAATTATACATTTTCTGTGACCTGCCATGGCCAGTTTCCTTCTTTTGGCCTCTCCAATGACTAGCCTTTCTTTGAGGCCCAAACCACAGCCCATCTCTTCCAGAAAGCCTTCCCAGACCACCACTCCAGCCCACACAAATGGATCCTATCTTCTTTCAAACTTGTTTAAGTTTATGGTCTATGTTGTGACCTGGACCCCATATTTCATTAGAGGACTAAACTTCAGAGAAAGAAACTTTTTCTTCTAATGCAGAGAAGCAATGGTTCTACAGCTTAAAAATCTCAGATGGTTGCCTTAGGGTGGGTACTGAAAGGTAAGTTACTTGTCCAGAGTCACACAGTCAGTCTCTATCAGGAGCAGAACTTGAACCCAGGTCTTCCTGATTTTATCCACTATACCACACTGCCTGTCACACAGGATCATAGTATAGCTCCAGAGGTTTTCTAGTCCTACCCCATCACTTTGTGGATGAGGAAACCAAAGTTGTTAAGTCATTTGCTCAGGGTCACATAGCTAATATGCATCAGAGGGAGGATTTGAATCTGGATCCTCCTCAATTCCAGACCTAACTCTCTATTGCAACCATACTGCCTTGCATGGTCTTTGTTATCTATTTGGAAATTAATTAGGTATAACCTTGTAATTATTCTTGTTTTATTTTAACTTGTCAGATATTCATCTCCTATCTCCCCAAATGGACTATCAAGCTTTTTTTTTTGAAGGCAATTGGAGTTAAGTGACTTGCCCAAGGTCACCCGGCTAGTTTTTGTGTTAAGTGTCTGAAGCCAGATTTGAACTCAGGTCCTCCTGACTCCAGGGCCAGTGCTCTATTCACTGCACCACCTAGCTGCCCCAGACTATCAGCTTTTTGAAGTCAGGAATTGTTTTATACCCATGGACCTTCCATTGGGCTCTTAGTAGAGGCTTAACAAATGTTATGGAAGCAGCTAGGTGGCACAGTGGATAGATTGGGCCTGGAGTCAGGAAGTGCTGAGTTCAAATCTAGTTTCAGACACATTAGCTGTGTGACCTGGGCAAGTCACCAAACCCTGTTTGCCTCAGTTTCCTCATCTGTAAAATGGGCTGGAGAAGGAAATGGCAAAGCACTCCAGTATCTCTGCCAAGAAAACCTCAAATGGGGTCATGACAAGTCAGACACAACTAAAGCAACACCGCTTATCTGTGGATGGATATAGGTGCATGATAGCACAAAAGGAGCCTCCTCCCGTGAGGAGGACCTTTACTGACCTGGTTACTGCCACCGCCATCTCTCAGAGACTTAATGGCAGGAAGTCGCTGTCTGGAGCCCCTGCTGTGCGGGCACAGTTCTTAACCTTGGCTTCTTTTGGTCCCCCTTTCCTCCTTCCTTTCATATATCAGCATTAACTGGTACTTCCCTTTACCTCTAACAGATGTTAAGTGACTTTTGATGCAAAGTTTAAAGGGACTATATAAATGTCAGTTATTAGATATTATTCATCAAAAAGGAGGTTTCAGGCCTACACATACAATAGGGTGACAGCATGGAAAGAGCACTAGTCCAGGAGTTAGGAGATCGTTGGATTGTAGCTTTAGGTCTGGGAGAGATTTTGGAAGCCATCCCTGGCTTCTTGTCCTGGTTCTGCCACAGAATCACTGGATGACCTTTCTGGGTCTCAGTTTCTTCATCTCTAAATTGGGGATAATGATACCTTCCCACCCTACTTCATAATGCACCATTTGAAATCATATTCATGAAAACACTTTGAAAATGAAAAAAACCTTATAGAAATGTAAGGGATTTTTACCACTTTCGTTCGTTTATATATGAATTCATTCATTTATTCAACTAACAAATGAATTTTCCCTGCTTCAGAATGTACAGGACCCCTAAAGAGTGAAATGACCAGGGTTCATGATGATGCAGGAGGTCTGTGAGGGCTACGTACCTAGCCAGTGTTCTCCAGTGAGTTTGCCAAAGCCATCCCTGTAGGCCTCCCAGCCTCGGAAGAAGTTGACAGAACCATCCTCCCGACGCTGGAAAACCTGTGAAGGAGAGACCAGTGAGGAAGGAGAATTAAAGACTGGAATCCCAGAGAGGAAATGAAACCTCTCTCTTCTCCCCATATCCACATGACAGGACCAGGAGAGTTGCCTTCAGCCTGTGGGCAGTGGGTCCTAGGCCAACATGGCTTGAATGTGGGCTCAAGCTAAGCTCAACTCTCTGAAACTTTTTTCCCTAAGGAAGCTCAGTTTGTTGGGAAATTCTCCTGGAAAGCTTCTGAGTTGGCTGCATCTGCTCTGTCTGGTTAACCTGGAAATCACAGTTGGATCTTTGTGTCCTGGGTTCCTTGGGAAAGAACTCTAGTACTAGCGTCAGAGGGTCTGGGTTCAACTTTGGGTACCTCAGTTACTGCATCTCCTCTCATCCCAAATGATCAGATTGGATCTGATGGCATTTGAGATCTGTTGTAGTTCTTGGTCTGTGATTCTAGAGTGCTCCTCTGCTCTTAGCATCAGGACCTTTAAGGCCCAGGCCCACTGTACTTCCCAGAGAAGCTCTACTCAGGCTGTTTCATTTAAGAAAAATCTGGAGACCTGGATTCTAGTCCTGGTTCCACTATTAACTCATTGGAGACCCTCAGTGGACCTCAATTTCCTCATCTATAAAAAGAGAGATGAATGAAGTGGCCTCAAGGCCCCTTCTTGCTTTAAAGAAAAAACTTATGCTATTAAAATATATATATCCTTTCCTTTGACAAATAACAAGAAGTCGGAATCTCCTCTCACGTCTCCTGAATCCCAGAGGGCCCCATCTAATTACACAATATGCCAACAGCCAAATTATTGTCATGCCTTGGCAAAGGTTTCAGTGGCCACTGAGGGAGCTGAGGATGGAGATTCTCCCTGGGAAGGATGAGAGAAGAGAGGAGAAGGGAAGCCCGCTTCTCTGGCCCAGGTGTGCCTGTTGTGCCAATGAGCCCCTGTGGTGCTTGAAGAGCTTCCTTTTAAATAACATCCTTGATTTGGGACTTGGGAATCCCAGTGGCTAAATTGCTTTGAAATAAATGCCTTGTCGGTTCATGCCAGAGCTGCCTTGAGTATTTATAAGATCCACTGACAATTCTGTTCCTTGCTTGATACAGATACACACACACACACACACACACCCCAAGTCTTTCCCATTAGCTGTTTTCCTTCTTGTGTTACTTTGCCATTTATTTATCAGAGATGGAATAAGTATTTATTAGCATTCCTCCCTGAGAGCCCATCTACATACATGTATGTTCAATTAGTCAGAAATAATAACATCTGAGGAATTTAGAGCTGGGAAAGACCTCAGAGTAATCTAGTCCAACATCCTCATTTTATACATGAGGAAACTGAGATCTAGCAGGGGGAAAAAAGTGGCCCCAGTTAATATGAACTCCCCATTTTTCCTATTGAATGAACTGATTCAGGTCTGATTTTGTAACCTCAAACAATATTCTCCTTTGAAGACTGGAGCTTCCCAGACTCACTTGCTCCTGGACTGCTAATTTCTTTGGGGAAATGTCAAATTCCATTGTTTGGGCAGCTTTTACATGAGGAAAATGGAAGGAGATGACACATCTTTTTCTTGCTCTGGTACCTCAGATCCAATGAGACATTGAATTTTAAAAATCCTCAGAAAGGGCTGGTTCAGCATGGAAGGAAATCCGATAAGATTTGAAAAGATCTGAGATGTAAGTGGGAAAGGTATTGATAGTTAGAGATTTGAACCCTAAGCACGTGCATTTTTTTTAAAAGTCCTAATCTTTGGCAGAAACACAGAGACCCAAAGGAGACTCTAAGTCCAAGTTTCTATTTGTAAAATGAGGGGATTGAACTAGATCAGAGGTTCTTTACCTTTTTTTGTGTGAGTCTCGTAAAGCCTAAGGGCCCCGTCTCAGAATAATATTTGTTGGCTACATTCATGATAGAAGGAAATGCTAAATTACAGTTAGAGGTCAGTAAAAAAATTTTTTTCCCATCCAAATTTATGGATTGCCAAAAATTTAACAGGTTAAGTATTTCCTTGGACTAAATAATTTACAACATCCCTTTTAGCTCTAATGTTCTATGTTTTGTGTTCTGATATTGCATGTTCTAACATTCTTCCTTTTGTGCTCTGAGGTCCCTTCTGGCTCTGATGGCATTCTGTGTATGTCCTAAAATCTCATACAATTTCATCATTCTTTGACCATATGGCACCTCGTCCATCCCCCTAGCTCTAGGGGTTACTGAAAGAGAATGGCTAATTCTATTTTTTTTTAGATGAAATACGATAAACATTTATTAAGTGCCTATTACGCTAAGCGCTGGGAATACAAGTCCCTGACCTCAAGGAGTTTACAATCTAATGGAGGAATACAACACACAAAAGGAAGGTAAAGTGGTATGATGGTGGAGTACAATCCAAAATATAGCTAATGGGAAATGGAGAGTCGGCTGGACTCCTGAACCCTCCCTCAGCCCACTTCGAATCACTTCCAAGTCCTGTTAAGTGTATCTCCACTCTCCCTTGAATCTGCCACTTCTCTCCACTCACACCATCCCCATCCTGTTTTACTTCCATCACTTCTCTCTTGTACTATTGTATTAGTCATTTTTTGATAATTATTTTTAACGTTTTTTGTAACTTTGAGTTCCAAATTCTGATTCTATCCTTTTTTCCCATTTAATAGCATTTTATTTTTTCCCAATTACATGCAGAGATAGTTTTCAACATTCACTTTTACAAGATTTTGAGTTCCAAATTTTTTTCTCCCTTCCTCCCCTACTTCCTTCCCAAGACAGCAAACAATCTGATATAGGCCATACATGTACAATCATATTAAACTCCACATTAGTCATGTTGTGAAGGAAAAATCAAAGCAAAAGAGAAAAATCACAAGAAAGAAAAAAAAAAGAAAGAGAGAGAGAAAACAGTTTGCTTCAATCTGCATTCAGACTCCATCGTCCTTTCTCTGGATGTGGATAGCATTTTTCATCATGAGTCCCTTGGAATTGTCTTAGATCATTGCATTGTTGAGAAGAGCTAAGTCTATCAAAGTCACTCATTCTGATTCTATTCTTAAACAAGGCAGAAGATTCTACATCTGGTGTACTTCCTTGTTTATACCAGAGAGGGAAATTCTAATAAAACAGGCATTTTTAAAGGCACCTACTATATGCCTCGTAGTGTTCTAGGTACTGTGAGAGATGTGGAAAGAAGAGTCTCAGTCAGTGATGCCCTCAAAAAGCTTACTCTCTGGATGGCAGAGGGAAGGTATATGTTTGTTCATACTGTTTCCTCATCCTCCTTTCTGTCAGTTTGAACCCTACCTGTCCTTTAAGGGCTAGGTTAAATTTCACTCTTTGTATGCACCATTTCCTTTACTATTACTCCAGTCTACTCCCTTTCCCTTCACGAAATTCTTATAGTGTACCCCTGGTATTAAATACTAAGTTCTTTGTTTGGCATTTAAAATCCTACACAACCTGTTTCCAATCTACCTTTCTGGTTTTATTATATATCACTCATCCTTACCCATTCTACAAGCCAGCTAGATGGTACGGTGGATAGAGTGCTGCTCTTGGAATTAGGAAGACTCATCTTCTTAAATTCAAATCTGGCCCCAGACACTTACTAGCTGTGAGACCCTGGGTAAGTCACTTAACGCTATTTGCTCAGTTTCCTCATCTGTAAAATAGCTAAAGAAGGAAATGGCAAACCACTCTAGCATTTGCCAAGAAAATCCCAAATGGGGTCACAAAGAGTTAGACATGACTGAAAATGACTGAACAACATAACACATTCTACAAATCCAGCCAAACTGACCTGCTTATTATTCCTTGGCATGCCCTCTCTCATCTCCTTGTCTTTGTACTTAAGCCCTGCCTAGAATCATTCTCTTCTCACCCCCATCTCTGTAGTTTCCTTCAAGGTTTAGTTCAAATGCTGCTTTCTACATGAGGCCTTTCCTGATCCCCTCCCCACAATCAGAAGCTTTCCCCCTCCAAAAAAAAGAATAAACTTTTATTTGAACACATAGATGGGAGAAAAATTAATTAATTAACTGTATAGCAGAAAAAATTCTGTACTCATTGTTTTGGGCATAAGCCTGCCAGAGACAGGTTTGTTAATTAAGTAATTCTAAGCATCTCTGCTTAGAGGAAAAACCCAAAGGGACAGGCATCCATCATGCCTTTGAAAATCTCTCTGACACAAGCCATTTTAATTCACAATTTATAGTATTAACAAGCAAAGAGATAAATTTTCTCAATAAGATAAAAAATGTAGCAAAAGTGAGATGAAAGTTCAGGTAAGTTTTGATTCATGAAACAGAACAATAGCCACTTAGTTTTGGGCAGCTTTTAGAATAATTTTCTTAAAACAATTCAATCCCTCCTTAACCATTCTGCAAAGAGTTCTTCTTTCAGCCTGGTCAAAGGTGAACTCAAGAGATACTTCTATTAATTTAATTAATCAAATACTATTTTCTTCTCTTAGTCTGATCCTAGTCAGTTCATAGACCCTGATCGCTTAGCAAGGAGCCCTTCCTAGGCTGAACAGGCCTATCCTTTTAGAAACTGGTTAGGCTTGGATAAGAATGATGTAAAAAGATTCCAGGGCAGGACATTGCTTCGAACTATTAGTTAAAAGAAACACTAATAAGGATTCCTCATTGAGATTTGACCAAGGACTTCAGGCTAAGCATCGCCCTAATATTATTTTGCATCATGTAGTCTAAAATGGAAAATGGGTGGGCTTTCTATTCTATAATTTATCTGTATCACCAACCTAGCATGGTCTGTGGTGTGTAGTAAGCATTTTAATAAATGCTTGTTGATCATCTTTGTTTATATACATATATACTTTTATAGTGTATATATACTTATCATATACTTTATATACATGTACTATAGATACTTTATATACATATTTAATACTTCTGTATTTATATATGTACATGTTCTCTTATTTTATATATATATGTACTTGTTCTCTCTACATGTAGAATGTAAGCTCCTTGAAGGCAGAGGCCGTTTCAGGCTTCATCTTTTAGGCCAGTGCCTGGCATCTAGGAACCACTTCGTAAATGTTTGCTGATTAATTAAGCTTAATAATTGCTTGGCTGAGCTACTGCTCAGTTCTACCACACAACCTAGCACTTCCTCATACACTACCAAGCACTGGGATCCCTTCTTTTGGTTGTGTAATGGAGATTCACAACCTCCTTTGGCTTCCCCTTGGAGGGGATTGTGTTTTCAACTTTTCTGTTTCCCCCAACGTCACCCAGACACACAGTGCACGGTCACTGACTACTCCTTGAGCTGGCTTGAATTTGAGTTTCCAAAGCAGTACAAATGAGGGGGCTGAACAGGATGATCTCAGAATTCTTTACCTTATACAGAAGCATGTTCCACATATGTGCTGAGGAAATTCCTAATAAAGGAAAGATCACTGTAGTAAGGCTTCTTAAAGGAAGTGGCTTTGGATCTGGGCTTTGAAGAACATATGGGGCTTGTCTTTGGAGGGATTAAAGAGAAGAGTGGAGCCTTATTGTTGGGTATTGTCTAGTGTCAGGAGACTGGACTGGGCACTGAAAAACACGGGTTGAGTCCTGACTCTGCCACTAACTAGTTGTGTGGAAGAAAGTCTCTTAACCTCAAGGACCCTCCAGAATTCAACTGGATGTGATCCCCTGGGATCTGTTCCGGCTGTAGCATTTGTGATTCTTCTTTATCTTTCCCCCAACTGTCTTAGTTCAGGTCAAATTAAATCAGCAGATGCACAGCTCTATGGAGGAATGTAGAAATAAATAAGAGCTGGTCCCTGCCCTCAAGGAGCTTATATTCTAGTTGGAAAGGATAAGACAAGTGTAGATCTAGCCAGAGACCAGACAATGGGTAAGTAGCTTGTGCATGGAATAGATTTGGTTGTTGTTGTTCAGTCATGTCCGACAAGAATCTTTGTGACCCCAATTGGGGCTTTTCTTGGCAAAGATACTGGAGTGACTTGGCCATTTCCTTCTCTGGCTCATATTACAGAGGATGAAACTGAGGCAAACAAGGTTCAGTGACTTGCCCAGAGTCACACAGCTAGTGAGTGTTTGAGGCCAGATTTGAACTCAGGGAGACTCATCTTCCTGACTCCAGGACCAGCGCTCTATCTACTGCAACACCTACCTGCCTTTATGGAACAGATAGGGAGCGCCAAAGGAAGGAGAGACCAGTGGGCACTGAAGGAGTCCCCTGAGGTTTCCTGGATAAGGATGGCTGTGAGGACTTTTGAAGGACTTTTATATCCCTCCCTCCGGAGATGAGAGGAGAGGGAGAACACCATGGGGATCCTCTCTGTGCTCCCGACACTTTCTCTTTTGGTTCCTCTGGCAGTCCCTTTGTGAGGAGGACCACTGGGCCAAATGAAAGGCAACTCGGCTGCCTCCCTGCCACTGAAAATCACACCCTTTTTTGCCAGGTGCCTGTGAATGGAGATGATCTGCAGCAGGACTCTTGGGACCAGGAACAAAAGGCAGGGAAGAGGGGGTGGAGGTTTTGGTACCACTGTGATACCAACAAGTCAGCCAAAAGAATAGAGGCCCAAGGGTGGACAGCTCCAGGGTGATCATAATCCATGGTCCTTGGCAGGGAGGAAAAGAGGGGAAAGAGCTGGGCCAGGGGGCTGATGTGGCCTCTTCTCTACCTTCCTCGTTCATAAAATATGAATTTCCCTCTTAGGTCAAAAAAACACAAAATAAAAAAAAACAGTTATTTATTTATTTAAAATAAAATATTAATTTGCCCGGTTCCTGGAGTTTCTCCCTTTCGGTTCCAACTGTAAAGTTATTGATGCACAGAAAAGCTGGGCTCTGTCTCCCGATGTTCCTTTTGGGCTAGAGCCACGTGCAGGAAGTCAGAATTTTTTTTTCTTGGTTAAAGATTTCAAAAGCAAAGCAAAAGCAGGCAGACTTTGGTCCCATCTCCTTCCCCGCACAGCCTGGAAGAGGGATGTGTTTGCCAAGGGATTAGCTCTGATCCAAATGGCCCTGCATATGGTGGCTGATGGTTTCAAAAGAAGAAGAAAAAGCTTAACTTGAGGCAGGGGAGAAAAAAAAAAACCAGCCACACACAAACCTGGGGCCAGATCATCTAATTGTTTTGTGTGTTTGTCAGACACAGCCCCAGGTGGGTTGGGAAAACACACAAGATGCTGAGTTTCGACTCCAGTCCTCTGACAGTCAACCTTGAGCTTCTGGATGCTGAGCCAGTGGACGGGAAAAGGACTCTGTCAGAAGCTGGCAATTGTTTGCTGTGGTGGAAGAGGCCTGGATTGAGTTTCCTGGGGTGCTGCTACTCACCTGAATCGTCTGGAGGTGTGGGCTCCCCCTAAACCCTGACTGCTCTTCTCCTAGGCCTGCTGTCCTCTTGTCTGGGTGTTTTAGTTTGGAGAAGGAAGGTGAGGATGGATTCTTTTTACACCCCTTATCCCCACTGGTTGCTCACCTCTTACACAGGCTTCTTTGGAGAGAGCTCCAGGGATCATTGAAATCCATAGTGGTTCTAATGACTCCCATGCTCCATCCAGCTCCCTGGATCTTGGTGGGGTCATCACAAAATCTCAGAATTGGAAGGGACCTCAGAGTCTGTCTGGCTCACATACCTGAACAAGTATTCCCTGTACCTGGTACCTAACAAATGGTAATGAGCTTCCCCCTGAAAACCTCTATCATTGGGGAACCTATTACCCCTGAAATAACCCAATCTACATTGAGACCAGGGGTGGGGAACCTGCAGCCTTAAAGCCACATATCACCTTCTAGGTCCTTAAGTAGGGCCTTTTGACTGAATAAGGCCCCATATGGTCTTAAGGCTGCAGGTTCCCCACCCCTTATCTAGACATTTCTTACTGTTAGGAGTTTTTTCTTACTCTAAATTAAATCTGTCCCTCTGTAACTTCACCCATTAGTCCTTGTTTCTGCCTTCTGAGGCCAGGCAGAACAAGTCTATCCCTCTTCCTCATGACAGCCCTTAAAATACTCTAAAGACAGTGAATATGTTCCTACCCCTCTCCCCCATCTCCACATCCTTTCTTCTCCCTGCTAAGCATTGTCAGTTCCTTGAACTGATCCTTGTATAGCATGACTGACCCCCACAACCACCCCTATCCTATCCATCCTCAACAAGACAGTCTCTTATCAACGTCCTTCCTAAAATTTAGGGCCTGTATGAAATACCACAGACCAAGGTAGAACATACTTATGCTATCACCTCCTTGGATCTGAATACTCGGCCTTTATTAAGGTAACCTCAAGGTATTTGGCCTGCCATGTTCCTTACAATATCAAGATAGTGTGTGATTGAGCAATTGGTTAAGAGTAGTCTTTACTTGATATCAGGGGTAGAGTGGGGTGGGGGTAGTGTATAGAGGGGGGAGAGGAAAGGGAGGAGAGGAGGAGGAGGAGGGAAGTCCCAAAGCTTTCCCTTTCCGGACTTCATGGGAAACATAGACGTTACTTTGGGTGAGCCAATGCTTGGTTCTTATTAACCATTCTAATGGCAAGAACAAAAACCTAGAAATGGTCTTGTTTAAATGGATACTCCTACAGATTCCTAACCTGCAGATCGTACTTGGAGAATCTCTAAACCAAATATGTGCCCTCCGACAGCTTCATCCTCTGTGAAGAGAGTAGGGCCTATGGCTCAAAGGTGGCATTGACTTTTGAATAACTGGAGGGAGATGAGTAGATCCAAATGGGTGTTGTCTTCCAAAGGGGTCCCTGAGGGAGGCTGGCCTATATTTTAATAACATGTCCCTATTTTAAATAATATGGTAATAGTAGCACCTAACCCTCAGGGTTGTTGTGAGGATAAGATGAGATCATATTTGTAAGGTGCTTTAAAAACTTTAAAGTGATATATAAATGTTAACTATTTGATTGTATTATTTAAAACTGGAAGGGACCTTACAGATAAACTAGTCTAACTTCATTTTGAAGCAAATGAAGAAACAGAAGTCCAGAAAAATCAAATGACTTATCCAAGGTCACACAGGTAGTGACCAAGGCAGGATTTGAACCTGGGACCCCTGCATCCAAATCCAATGTTCTTTACATCTTTGTGTTAATTATTCTTTTTTTTTTTTTGCTTTTTGGAGGGCAATTGGGGTTAAGTGACTTGCCCAGGGTCACATGGCTAGTTTTTGTGTTAAGTGTCTGAAGTCAGATTTGAACTCAGGTTCTCCTGACTCCAGGGCCAGTGCTCTATTCACTGCGCCACCTACCCGCCCCTTGTGTTAATTATTCTTTGAGACTGAAGAAGACTAATTTCAATATTCTACTGTCCCCCTTCATTTTTGCTCCCAACTGCATTTTTCAATGACTGCTCACCTAGCTTTTAACTGGTTACAGAAATTTGGGGCCATCCTCAAAGAACAAAGGTTTTCCATGAAGGAAAAGATTTCAAACTGTAGATGATTAGGATTGTTGGTCTGGCACGGGAACAGAAACTTAATATCTTCATCTATGAAATGAATAGGTTGGACTTGACTTCCCCTAGGACAAGAGTAGGGAACCTTTGGCCTTCAGGCCCTGTAGGTCCTCAAGTGTGGCCCTTTGACTGACTCCAAACTTCACAGAACAAATGCTTTGTTCAAAGGTTCCCCACCCCTGCTTTAGGTCTCTGAGGCCCAGGGAAGTTAAGCAACTTTCCTGTAGGTCACACAGGGAATAGGGTGGTAGAGCTTGTTCTTTCGACTCCCAATTTAGAACCCTCCCTTCTACTACGTTGTTAGAACGACAGCAATCTCACTGGAACAAGCCCTTCCCTGGGTTCCACCTCAAAGGATAATAGTCATTGGCTGATAATTTCTGCTCAGCTGTTGTTGCTATTTATTATTAATTATAATGTTTGTTATTTGTTATAATAAATAGTCTCATGATGTTATGGGCAAAAATTGAACACAGAGCTGTCCCCAGCAGCGCTGCATTCAGATCCAATTCCCAGACCCTGCAAATGAAGAGGTTTGGGCCCAGGATCCCCCTCCTACCATAGCCTTGCAACTCAAGAGGAAAATCTGTCTCTCTTCTGGGCTGGGGGTGAGGCAGCTTCAAGCATCTAATTGGGCAATCTCCTTCCGACTTCCTAGCCGTCTGGCAGACAGAGCTGGGCTTCTGGGATGGGGGCTGCAGCCCCTGTGGGTGACAAATCCAATCTCAGTGTCCAGCCCAGTCTGCTTCTTATCTCTCACAGAGACGGGTCCCCCGGCAGTCAGGGATCAGCTTGGAAGCCGTGTCTTTGATGTGTTCAAAGAGGAAAGAATTTTTCCTCCCTCTATGAGAGCTGCAGGTAGAAGAGGGGGGAAGAAGGAGGAGAAAAAAAAATTGCTTGCAGGAGAGCCAATTAGAAGCAATTCTGAACCGGCTGACCTGATGTGGCATTAAATGCCTCAGAAAACCTGCAGCTCATTGACAAGGTGGACTTTTTTTTTTTTTTTTGCTTCTCTGCACTTCCCTGATGAAGGAAGTCTCGGTGATGTGATTGCAAGAGGAGCAGCTCTACAGATGATACATGCACATTCTGCTGTGATGCATGAACAACTGGGCTTCGTTTCCCATCCCATGACCCCACGTGATGACCGCACTGCTCTCGGGTTTCCCAATTTGGAGTCCATTGTGAAGTCTTTGGGAGGACTCCCTCATGGAAATGAATGCTCCTTCTGGAGGGCAAGAAGGAAAACCATTCCTAGGGCATTAGGAACGGGTCAGCCATCCTGCTTTGGACCCCAGATGGGTAGTTATTTAAAGTGGAGAAGTAGGTGGCCACAATGACTGATGCTAAAAGAGACTCGGAGGCAGAATATCACATGGGGAATATACGTAACTGCCCTTCCCTAGTCCCCTGTCTTTCTTAGACTCCAGGTTGCCCTTCTGTGACTTTGTGCCCTGGGACTTAGGTACAGGGAAAAAATCCCTAGTTTTTAATCAGAGACCTGGGTTCAAATCTCACCTGTGATTCTTACCATCCATGTGACCTTGGGCAAGTCACTCAATTACCTTGGGACCACTAGGTGATGAAGCAGATAGTGTGGGCCCTGGAGTCAAGAAGACCTGAGTTTTAATCCTGCCTCAGATACTTACTAGCTTTGTGATTCTTGGCAAATCATTTAACTTCTCTAGGCCTCAGTCTCCTTATCTATAAAATGAGGTAGATGGACTAGATGGTCTCTGAGGTCCCTTCCAGATCTATGACATTATGGATATTTATCTTAAACTGAGGAAGGAAGACAATCATATGAAGTGCCTGGTACCTTAGTCCCTGAAAGACAACCCAGAAGAAGGGTGTCTTTTTGGGGGGAAGGGGAACTGATGTTCACTCTCTTGATCAGGATGGAAGCAGAGCAGTCACTCATGAGCCTGACACCCATGCTGATCAGCAGGGAAACAGACCATTCCATCATTCCTGCCCTGTAAGAGTTGTTCCCTCCTTAGGCTTAGCCTGGTGGCTTCCTACTCAAGGGGACTCAGTGATGGACTTGGTGAGGACGCCTGCTTGGCTTTAGACCTTTTCTTCCTCCTCCTAGTACTACGACTACTACTACCACCACCACTACTACTACTACTAGCTAACATTTATATAGTAAGTATTATGTGCCAGGTACTGAGCTAAGCACTTTACAATTATTATCTCATTTGATTCTCACAACAACTGTAAGAGCTAGGTGCTATTATTATTGCCATTTTACAGATGAGAAAATTGAGGAAAATAGGGGTTAAGTGACTTGTCCAGGGTCACACAGCTAGAAAGTCTCTGAAGCTGGATTTGAGCTCAAGTCTCAGCTCATAACTCCCAAACTCAAGTGGCCCACCAGCCTGAGCCTCCCCAGAAGCAGGGAGCAGAGACTATGGGCATGCACCACCAAGTCCAGTTAGAAATTGTATCTGCTACTGAAGAATAAAAGACAAAGGAATTACTTCCTTAAGACTTGCCTCAAATAAGAGATCCCACAGTGCACTGGTCACAGGGTCAAGACAAGGTCCCAGATCTCTCTGAATTACCATTCGGTGTTCCTGTGCTCTGCTCTCCCTTCTTTGAGGAGGAGGCTGCAGGAGGAGACCCCTGCCCACACTGTTCTTGCCATCTTGCTATCTCATTTTACAGATAAGGAGACTGAGGCCTAGAGAAGTTAAATGAGTCACAAACCTACTAAGTATCTGAGGCAGGATTAAAACTCAGGTCTTCTTGGCTCCAGGGCCCACACTATCTACTTCATCACCTAGTGGTCCCAAGGTAATTAAGTGACTTGCCTAAGGTCACTTTAAGAGTCCATTGGAGAAATTGGCAGCCAGCCTTGTCAGCCCTCTGTCGAAGAGAGCTGCCACACTCTTTCCTTTGGGGACTTTTATCAGGACACTAAGTGTTCCCAGCACATCCAGGACTAGTAGCTGGGTTTCTTTAAATATCCCTCTTTAGATGTTTCAGTTTCTCAGCATCAAGTAAATTCTTCCTTTATGGGCCACTTCCCTTCCCCCTCCTTAGAGTCCAGATCCCCTCCTCCCCACCTCCGTACAATGTGAGTTTTGCTGTGACCTTAGAGGAGCTGATAGATCTTTCTAGTCAGGGGAAGTGGGTAAGGAAGCCTGGCTCAGCCTTCAAGACTTCCCTAACCTCTCCAGCCCACAATGGTTTCTCCAGAGTCAATGGATAGAGTTCAGCGGGTTTATGAATTTAATTTGTATGTGGTTTTAAAAAAAAATTTGATAACTATATTTCAATGATGGGCAACCAGGCCTGGAGTCAGGAAGATGAGTCTTCCTGATTTTAAACCTGGTTTCAGACCCATCTTCCTAAGCTCAAATATGGCCTCAGACACTTAGTAACTGTGTGACCCTGGGCAAGTCACTTAACCCTGTCTGCCTCAGTTTCCTCATCTGTAAAATGAGCTGGAGGAGGAAATAGCAAATCACTTCAATATCTTTGCTCAGAAGATCCCAAATGGAAGCATGAAGGTTTGGACATGACTGAAACAACTGAACAGCAACCATTTCAATAGCTGATTTCCTATGTAATGCTATATATTTTATTTTATGCATTTCAAATTATTATTCTGAGAAGGGTCTCTAGGCTCTTCCAGACTGTGAGAGGGGTCCATGACATAAAAAGGTTAAGAGTCGCTGTCTTACAGCATTTACTATGTGGACCACTCTTTTGGCAGATGTTTTATGCTTTTGTTTTATTGTCTCCTCATTTAGACTAGAAGCTCCTTGAGGGTAGCAACAGGTTTTTTTGTCTCTTCTTTGAAATGGTGGTTCTAATGCTTTATCACTGGTAGAGATCTCAACCAAGTCCTCTTATAGAACCTCAGGAGATAATGGCATCAGGGAGAAGAGGAGAGAGTGTGATAAAGAGGCCCTTTCCTTCTCTCAGTGCCTGACTAACCTCTGTCTTAGCCTGACCCAGATTACTGTCTTCTGTGGGGCACCATGTGGTATAGGAGAAGGTGAACTGGATGGGGACTTGAAAGATCTTTACTTGAATCAGGATGGCTCTTTACTACTCATGGGACCTTGGTCAAGTCACTAAACTTCTCTAGATCTGTAAAATAAAGGGACTAGACCATGTGTTCTCCCTCCTACCTCTACATCCTGTGAATTTCTCATTGTGCTACATGCCCTGCTCTCACATTTGAGGAAAGGACATTGATCAAGCTGGAGTATGTGCGAAGGAGAGGGACTCGGAGGTTGAGAGGACTGAAAACCATGGCCTACAAGGATCAGTTTAGGGCAACTAGGTGGTGCAGTGGATCACCCTGGGCAAGTCACTGAACCCTGAGGTGAAAAAAAACCCTGAAAAAATTTTTTTAAGGCATCAGTTTAAGGAAGTAGGGGAAGAGGGAAGGGAAAGGTTGGAGGGGAAATTGTCATGGGATTATACATTAACTACTGAATGGGACCCTAGGGGTCATCTACTCCAGCCCCCTCATTTTACAGATAAGTCCCTTGTGAAGTGACTTGCCTAAGGCCACACAACAAGTAAGTAGTACAGGCAAGATCTGAACCCAGATCCTCAGACTCCTGATCAAATTCTCTTTTCTCTGCACCGCCAACTGTCTCTCCACATTTAAGAGTTTGCAAGATAAAATCATAGGCTGTATAGCTGGAAAAGACCTTAGAGGTCATTTAGTGCAACCCTTTTATTTTTCAGATCAGGAAATTTGGGGTTGAAGAACCTATAATATGGAAAAAGGGTTTTATTTGTTCTGCTTGCTCCTGAGTAGATGAAAATGAGAAGAAAACAGATTAAAAATCAATATGGGGTGGGGAAGTCCTTATAATTAGAACTGCCTTGAGAGGAATGAGTTCCCTGTCACAGAAGGTCTTCCAGTAGAAGCTGCACAACAGCATGTTGGGGTACTGGCACAGGGTTTCCTGTGTGGTATTAGGTTGAATAGACAGCCTGTCTGAATTTACAGCCTGTAAAGTCTGCCTCCAGTTCTGAAAAAAATTTTTTTGGAGGGGCAATTGGGGTTAAGTGACTTGCCCAAGGTCACACAGCTAGTAAGTGTTAAGTGTCTGAGGTCACATCTGAACTCAGGTCCTCCTGACTCCTAGGCCAGTGCTCTATTCACTGAGCCACCTAGCTTCCCCCCAGTTCTGAAATTTTGTGATTCTATGATTCTACTTAGACCAGAAATAGGGCAATTCCTTCCAGCTAGTGCCGCCACTTGCCTAGATCCCACTCTAGGATCTAGGGATTGTTCAGGGTGAGTTTTAAAAAGGTAAGAAAAGTCCCCAAAAGGTCACACACACACACTCACACACACTCACACACACTCTCACACACTCACACACACTCTCACACAGTCTCTCTCTCTCTCTCTCTCTCTCTCTCTCTCTC
>NW_027187344.1:7607160-7639442 GCF_028583685.1 Petaurus breviceps papuanus | reverse complement strand
CTCTCTCTCTCTCTCTCTCTCTCTCTCTCTCTCTCTCTCTCTCTTCCCTCTAAACTTTGGCCAAAAGTTCCCTGGAGCTCCCAAGAGCTCTTCCAGCTCCCTGGCCCCCTCTTTCTCTGCTTTCACTTGGTGTAAGGATGTTCCAATCTGTCTCTCTGGGGGAACTGCAGCTCTGGTCTGCCTGGGAGGGCAATCAGGAGGTGAAATTTGAGGACAGGCAGTTTGGACATGGGCCATAATGAGAATGGATGGTAACTGGTGGCAGGAGGGGCTTCTGTCTCCTTCCCAAACAACAATTGAGTTTCTAAGCGATTCACTTTGGCAGGGCACTGATCTTAACAGATGCCTGTAGGTACCTTGAGAGAGATTGGTTTTGATGGAAGCCAGAATGGATATTAATGTTTATTTGCTGTGGCTAGTGCTATTCACATGATAACTGCTTTTTCTGAGGGTTTTTTTCTTTATCATGCCAAAGCTTCAGACTCCAGCCCCTGAGTGGAAGATTGGTGTCATATCAGAGTTCCTTATTGACTTCTCTTGTAACCTTCCCGATACTAACTCAGTTGAAATTACCCGCCTCCTAGCCCAAATCCTGAATGACTTCCCCCGAGATTTGTCCCAAGTCCAATAGAGAGGGGAAGATCCATCGTTTTTGCTGGTGTCTTAGTCTTTTATTAAGACCGTCCTAACCCTTAACTCTGATTTCTGGGCTACAACAGCAGCTTTTTCTTCTATGCCTCACTCCTAGGAATCTCTGAAGGCAGAGATACACCATAACTCAGTTCCTCTGTGGACCCAGAGAACAAAAGAGCTTTCAACTTCCAGACACGTACTGAGTGCATTCAGAATCTCTCCTTTGGAGGCTGAAGACATGATTGGTGACGTGTTTTTCTTTTAACTCTTCTGAGAAGTCTAAGATTCTGTATCACTAGCTCTAATGACCTGCCCTATATCAAACTCTACTTCTCCCTTCTCTTACCCTTTCTTTTCCACTGAATGATCTCTTCCTTTCAGCTTTCACTAACTCTTCACCATTCCTCCCCCAATCGCTCTCTTATTCCCCTGGCTAAACCCTTTGCTTCTTCTTTTTGGTCACTTATTTTATTTGAAGCCAAACTTCTCCCTAGATATTTCTTGGCTTGGAAATCAATACTTTAAAAATAGTCAACATCAACTTCCTCTGTGAGTAAGGATGTGTTGTGGTTGGTGGCTCTGTATATCCGTCATAGATATCTTTCCTAGGCATTATCTAGCATATCCCAGCACCCACAGCATGACCAGGCAAATGGACCTGATCAGTTGACCCAGATTTGGACCCGTAGTCTACCAGAACTTGGAAGGCTGGAGAAAGCCTGGTTTGACCTTTTCATTTTCCTATTGCTGCTGTAATCCCCAGCTATGGTCAACTTACATTCCTCCCCATCCCCTGCCCTGAAAACAAGGGGGTCTCTATTGGCCCTTTACAAGCTTCTAAAACATGGCTTCCCAACCATAATCTTCCAATGAATCTCAAAGCCTTATCCAACTGATATCTAAGCCGGTTGCTGCCATCACATGCCCCTTTCCATGGCTTGTTGAGCATCCTAGACAGAAGAGGAAAGCTATGCCCATGGACATGGTGCATTTGCATGTACCAGATGCAAAGAAAAAAAGATGAAAATTTTTATTTCAAAGGAAAATGATGATATCTGCTAATAATTGTTATTTAAAGTACATTTGCACAGTTGAGAGAAATTCTAGTAAAATTTTAAATTAAAATACAGTAAAATTATTTGAAAATTCAAGTTTTAATGAGTATAATTGATGTGCTTGGTCCTTTAACCTATGGTCTCCACAGATCTTATCAGCAACTAACCTCTTGATCATAACTCCCATACATAACCCATTAGTGATTGGTACTTTTACCATCCTCTTGATCTCTCTCTCTCTCTCCACCTCCTCCCCCCAACCACCTCCAGCCCTGAGAAAATCAGGAGCCTCTAATCAGAAAAAAAACAAAACTACAGGGCACATACAGTCAAGGATGCTCACAAGAATTTTAAGGGCAGAGGGAGTAAGTTTTGGTTTTATGGTATGATCCTACTTAACATAAGTTACTCAATGGGACTAACTTTGGGCAAACTTTGAATCTGGGAGGCAGAGAAGCAGAGAGAAGAGAACACTAAATTTGGAGTCAAAAGCCCTGGATTCAAATCCTAGCTCTGTCACTTACTAGCTATACAATCAAGGGCAAGCTACTTCCCCTCTCTGGGCCTCAGTTTCTTTATTTGTATGATAAAGGGATTAGACACAGTAATACCCAAGATCTCCTCTGGCTCAACCATCCTTACTAGTGCCACCACAAGTTTATGTTACATAACCTCACCTGGGCCCTCACTGCTGTCAGGCAATTCTTTTACACCTCCCTGATCAGCTCACTATTCCATTCTCCATAGCTACTCTTCTAAAACTTATCATCCCTCCTCAAGCCTCCCATGGTTCCCCCTGGCTTCATGTTTTATTGAAAAAAATTGATGCCATTTGCTGAAAATTCCCTCTTCTCCCCTCCTCTTTACTCAGATACCTTCTGCCTCTACCTCCTCCTTTCTCCATGCCAAGGCCAACCCCTGCACAAGGGATCCCATTCTGCCCTGTCTTCTCCAGCAGATCTCCCTGCTCTGTCATCCCTACTCTCTCACTAATCTTTACTTTATCCCTCTCTTCTGGCTGCTTCCTTAACTGCCTACAAACATACCCATTTCTCCCCGATCCTCAATCCTGCCCCCCACTTGACCCATCCATTACTTCTGTTTATCCTCATATTTTTCCTCCTTTTTGTGACTAAAGTGCTTGAGAAGGCTATCTACAAACAGGTGCCTCCTTCCTTCCTTCTTTCTTTCCTTCCTGTCTTATTTTCTTTCTTCTCTCTCTTTCTCTTTTTTTCCTTCTTTTTCTTCCTTCCTTCCTTTCTTCTTTCCTTCCTTTCCTTCCTTCCTTCCTTCCTTCCTTCCTTCCTTCCTTCCTTCCTTCCTTCCTTCCTTCCTTCCTTCCTTTTTCTTTCTTTCTTTCCTGTCTTCTTTTCTTTCTTCTCTCTCTTTCTTTCCTCTCACTCTTTTCTTAACTCTCTATAGCCTGGCTTTTGACACCAAAATGTCTCTTTCCAGTTACTTATGATCTCTTAATTGCCAAATCTAAGGGTCTTTTCTCAAACTTTCATTCTCCTTGACCTCTCTGCAGCCTTTGACACTGTCAATCACTCTCTTCTCCTTAACACTCTCTTCTGTCTAGGTTTTCATGGCATTGCTTGTGCCCAGTTCTCTTAACTATCTCATTGCTCTTTTTCCCTCTCCTTTGCAGTCACCCCCATTAACCATGGCGTCCCCACATGGCTTGCTCCCAGACGATCTTTTCTTCTCCCTTTACACTATTTTATCTGGTGACCTCATCAGCTCATTGAATCATCAGATGATTCAATTAACATCTCTATGTTGATTCTCAAATCTACTTTTCTAGCTCTAATTTCTTTGTTGACCTCTAATCTCACATCTCCAACAGCCTATTGGATATCTCAAACTAGATATCCTAGAGACATTTTAAACTCAACACATTTAAAATTGAATTCATTTTATTCCTTCTCCCCAAGCCCCACCCCCACAAACCTTCTTCTCCTCCTGGCTCTCCACTATATTATAGCTGAAGGTACCCCACCTCTGGTCATTTGTCCTCACAATCTCCGTGTCATCCTTGTTCTCTCACACCCCATATCTCATCAGTGACCATGTCCTGTTGTTTCTATGTTTGTAACAGCTCCCACATATCTCCCTTCTCTCCCCTGACACTGCCATCATCCTGGTGCAGGCCCTCTTCACCTCACGCCTGGACCATTGTAATAATCTGCTGCTCGGTCTTCCTACCACAAATCTTTCCCTGCTCCAATACATCTTCTACTTGGCTATCAAAGTGATCTTCCTGAAACACAAGGTCTGACCATATGATGCTCTCTCTCTCTCTCTTTCTCCCCCCCCCTCTCTCTCTCTGTCTCTCTGTCTATCACACATACATACATACATACACACACACACACACACACACACACACACACACACACACACACACACCCCTACTCAATAAATTTCAATGGTGCCCTGTCCCCTCCAGGATTAAATATAAAATCCTCTGTTGAAAATTCACAGCTCTTCATAACCTGCCCCTCCACCTTTACAGTCTTCCTTTACTTTCCACCTTTTTTTTTTTAAATTGAGCTCTTTATTACCCCAGGGGTCTTTGCCATTAAAAGGTAAAACAAGGTACAGGAACAAGGAAAAGAAACCAAAGCAAAAGCAGAAGTGGTGTTAGAGCTCCCAAGAGTCACCAAGCTAGTCAATGTTGCGGAAGGTCCCAGATGGTGCAGAGCACCCAGGTACTCTGAGATCCACACTGGAACACTGGCTTCTTTGCTGTTTATTTTCTGAAACTGACACTCCATTGCCTGACTCAGGACATTTTCCATGGCTGCCCCTGTGTCAGGAATGCTCCCCCTTTTTGTTTTCTCCTCCTAGATCCCCCACCTTTCTTCAAGTCCCACCTAAAACCCTACTTTCCAATGGCAGCTAGGCAGCACAGGGGCCTGGCCTAGAGTCAGAACACTCATCTTCCTGAGTTCAAATGTGACCTCAGACACTTAGTAACTGTGTGAGCTTGGGCAAGTCACTTAACCCTGTTAAAAATAAATACATAAAATCTTACCTTTTACAAGAAGTCTTTCCTGGTCGCTCTTTAATTCTAGTATTTTCCCTCCGTTGATCTTTTCCAATTTTTTCCTGTATTTAGCTTATTTGTACATAGTAGTTTGCACGTTGTCCCTCCCATTAGACTGTGAGCTCTTTTGCCTTTGTGTCCCCAGCCCTTAGCACAGTGCCTGATACATAATAGGCACTTGATAAATGTTTATTTATTCTGATTGACAGTCCAGTAGTCTTTCTCCTATCTCCCCTCTCTCTATTCAGCATTTGGAAAACAGACAAGTACAGACTCATCTCACTAACAATAATAGCCACCCACTCAAGGCAAGTAATTTGTTGTACCAGAGGAGTAACAAAGGACATGGATTTTTGTCTCTGACACCAAGGTGATCCTTATTTTTACTGCCTTAGGGAGGGTAGGCTGGTCAAAGAAGGCTGTAGGCTAGCATGTCAAGAATTTATCTGCAAGCCTTCCTTAGTCATATCTCAGACACATTAGGGACCACAGGGAACTAGAAAGTGTTTATGTATGGAAGAGTTTGCCTCTGGGGTAGGGGGACTCACCGTCCATCCCCCTCCATCAGTGCTCATGTCACAGTAGACTTGGAAGCCTGAGGGGTAATGAGTGGGGAAAACAGAATAAATCCCATCTTCCTGCTGGCCGCTGGCATAGATGTCCAGACAATCTCTTGGGCGGGAGCCTGGAAGAAAAAATGGGGATAGAAACATTAGGATGGGGAGAAACATAACAGGGCAAGTTGGGAAGTTTTAGGACGTAGCTTCCTGTCTAGTCCATTGCGCTCTCTAGAAAGCAATTGAACCTTCTCCTGGGCTCTGCCTTCTTTTGTCTGTATGACAGTCTACTCTTGGGGATTGGGGCAGGAGTGTGTGTGTGTCTATGCTTGTGCGTGTGTCTGTGTGTAATTGTGTCTGTATCTATGTTTGTGTGTTTGTGTCTATATGTGTGTGTGTATGCATGTGTGTGTCTGTGAAGGACCAAGAAGATAAGATTGAACAATCTTCTGCAACGAACTGAAGTTCTAAGAGTGAACAGTTCTGAGGGGCAGGGAAGATTAATTCCCTTGAAAAATAGTTCTCAGCCCTTTGTCCTTGTTACAGGGCTATCTATGCAGCTGCTGCTGCATCTGGGGAATGAGAGCTGATCATTGTCCTCTGGGACAATCAGTCAGTAAACAGTTGTTTTTTAGTCATGACCAACTCTTTGTGACCCCATTTGGGGTTTTCTTGGCAAAGATACCAGAATGCTTTGCCATTTCCTTCTGAAGCTCATTTTACAGATGAGGGAACTGAAGCAAATAAGGTTAAGTGACTTGTCCAGTGTCACACAGCAAGTAAGAATCTGAGGTCGGCTTTGAACTCACAAAGATGAGTCTTTCTGACTCCAAACCCTCTATTTACTGCATCATGTAGCTGTCCATAGTAAACATTTATTTAGTAACCACCCAATGCTAGGCACTGTGCTAAGCACTGGGCATTCAAAGAAAGGCAAAAAAACAGCCTTGTTTTGATTTGACCTTGATTTGCCCACAGCTTAACATAAGATGTAGACTGGGGAGAGGAGGCCTCAGATACACAAGAAAGAATAAGCTTACTCACCGTTAGAACAGCCCCTCGGTCTGGCCCCCCTGGAAGGGACTTTTTGCAGGTCAGCCTTGATTCGAGGCCGTGCAGCCCCTCGATCTTTCTGCAGAGTGTCCAGGACATCACTGACAGAGCTCACCAGGTGGGCCATGTTGCTCTGGCTCTCTGAGAGGAGCTGTAGTGCCGGGGTGGGAAGGGAAAGAAGGAAGGACACCAATTCAGCTTGGGAAGAGAGCAGGCAGGAAGCACATAACAACACAATATCTTAGGCAGGGCACCTGGTAGAAAGGGCATGGGCTGTGGAGGCAGAGGACCTGGGCTTGGCTCTTGCCTCTACCTAAAGGATCTCAATCTCTCTGAACTTGAGTTTCCTCATCTACAGGACTTGACCACCCCCAGCTCAAAATTGATGATCCTATGGTCCCTCCTCACCTTTTCTTCTGTTTTTTTTTTTTATTAGTTTATTTATTTTTAGTTTTAAACATTCACTTCTATAAGTTTTAAATTTTCTCTCCCTCACTTCCCCCCCTCCACAAGACGGTAGGCAATCTGCTATAGGCTCTATATATACATTCCTAGTAAATATATTTTCACATTAATCACATTCTGGAAGAATTATAACAAATGGGAGAAACTATGAGACAGAAAAAAAGAACCTACAAAAAAAAAAACAAAAAAAGAAAATAGTCTGTTTGACTCTGTATTCAGACTCCATGGTTCTTTCTCTGGATGTGGATGGCATTTTCCATCATGAGTCCTTTGGAATTGTTTTAGGTCCTTGCATTGATAAGAAGAGCTAAATTTATTAAAATCAGTCATTACACACTATGGCTCTTACTGTGTACAATGTTCTCCTGGTTCTGCTCACTTCACTCAACATCAACTCACAAAAGTCTTTCCAGGTTATTCTAAAGTCCACCTGTTCTTCATTTCTTTAAGGACAATATATTCTATTATGTTCATATACCACAGCTTATTCTGCCATTCCCTAATTGATGGGCATCCTCTCAATTTCCAGTTCTTGATCACCACAAAAAGAGCTGCTATAAATATTTTTGTACAAATGGTCCTTTTCCCATTTTTATGATCTCTTTGGGATACAGCTCTGGAAATGGTATTACTGGGTCAAAGGGTATGCACAGTTTTGTAGCTCTTTGGGCCTAGTTCCAAATTGTTCTCCAGAATGGTTGGATCAGCTCACAGCTCCACCAACAATGAATTAGTGTTCCAACTTTCCCACATTTTCTGAACATTTGTCATTTTCCTGTTTTGTCATGTTGGCCAATCTGATAGGTATGAGGTGGTACCTCAGAGTTGTTTCGATTTGCATTTCTCTAATCAATAGTGGTTTAGAACATTTTTTCATATAACTATAGATAGCTTTAATTTCTTCTTCTGAAAACTGCCTGTTCATATCCTTTGACCTTCTCACCTTTTGTTAGAGCACTTTTAGGCTTAGCCTGAGACCTAGGGCTCTTCATTTGTAGATGGGGTTTGCCCAAGGTCACACAGGTAAATAAGTAAGAGTAGAATTAGAAACTTCCATTTTCTGACCCTGAACTTGGTGCTGTTTTCCCCTAGATCAGGCCACCTTGTATCATACTTATTTGTGTACATGTTGTATCCCTCCATTAGACTATAAGAAAAGGCAAAGGAAATGGTGAACCATTCCACTATCTTTGCCAGGAAAACCTCATATGGAATCGTGAAGAAATGGACATGACTGAACAACACATCAGACTATAAGCTTATTGAGGGCTGCTGCTTTTAATTTTTTTCCCTCTTTATATCTAAGTACCCAGAACTATACTTAGTTAATCTAACCCAGGCTAACTAAGCCTGAGGAGGAGGGACCGAAATAGAAGTAGCTAGAAAATGAATGAATCCATGGGTATAGCCCCTGACACAAAAACTCTTTTGGGGGGGCGGGTGTGCAGAGGAAGGCATTTATTATGATTCCCCTGAGGAAGTGGGTGTCATGCTCACTAGGAACACCCACAGTGATACAGAAGCAGGAGTGAGAAGCTCTTTTTTTTAAGGTTATAATTTTTATTTAAAATTTTTTATCATTTAAAAATGTTTGAATTCCAAATTGTCTCCCTCCCTCCAGCCCCTTTCCCACCTATTGAGAAGACAAAGCAATATTATACCCATTATACATATGACACCATTATTCCAACCTGTCTTTCCCCTTGTCTGGCCTGTGCATGATTAGTGTAGTAAAACATGCCTAGGCTCTTCTCACCCTGCAGTTGTACATTTGTAAAAGCCTGTAGCTTCTCTTTGTCTACCTCAGTATAAAACCTCACAGATCCTGACTTCCATGCCCCACTCTGGCTACAATTCTGGATAGAGTGAATTTCCAGGTGTGCAGCTTCATTTCCCAGAATTAGGACAAGATTGAGACCAGAGGGTAGCAATGAAGTGGAAATACACATCTCTTTGTATCTGCCTGTGTTTGTGTGCTGTTAACAAATACCATAGTTAGAGCAGAGGTGGCTGTGGTTAGTATTTCTGTTCCTTAAGCTTTGGAACCTAAGTAATCAACTCAAAGACTAGAAGTCCCTGAAAAATCTTCAGGAGATGAACCCAAGAGTCACACATTGTCTGAAGGCTTTCCGTCAGCTTCCTACTTCCTCCAGTATTTACTGATTCAATGAAGGGCATTAGAGAATGTTTTCAGGAACCCGGCAAATATTGAACTTAAATAGTCCCATCAGGTAACCTCTCTGAAAGACCCACTCAGCTTAAGTTCCTCATCTGTAATGACCCTCCTTTTCCTTTCCACTTATTCAAATAATACCAATTCTCCACAGCTGGTCTCCAGTGCATCTCCTCCACTAGACCCCTCCAGACACAAGCAATCCTCCCTCTTCTGAACTCCTGCCCCACAACTGGCACTAATCATGTTGGTCTGATGTTATTTAAAAATATTTCATGGGATCATAGAGTCTAAAGCTGAACTTAGAAGTGATCAAATCCAACCCCCTCATTTCAGTGACGAGATACCTGAGTGCCACAGACCAGATCCTAGAGATCCTAGTAGCTGCTCTGGAAATCAAATTTAGGTCTCCTGACTCCAAATCCAGTGTTCTTTCCCCTCTCCTATGTTTACCTAAACTACACTGGAAGGTCCCTAAAGGCAAGGACTGCATCTCCTAGCTCCTCCTACATAGGAAGTACTTAGGCTCCATAGCCTAATCCAGAAGGTGCTCAATAAATGTCCAGTTTCACAAGAGCCAATGGCTTTCCTCATCCTTCCTAAACTTTGCTTTCCTACTCTATCCCAATTAATTAACCAATAAGCATTTATTAAGTACCAACTTTTCAGCAGCTTGCTAGGCATTGGAGATACAGAGCAAAAGTGAAAGTCTCTGCCCTCAAGGAGGTTATCTTTCAGGAAAATCAACATATTAATGTATGTCCTTATGCATTCCTGATGATATCAAGCCCCTTTACCAAAGGCCCTAAGAGAAAGCAAGAAAATCCCCAGACTAAGTTCATTTTTTAAAATTATAGACTGAGCATTAGAAGGGGTCTCTGAGGTCATCTAGCCCAACTTCTTCATTTTACAAATGAGGAAACTGAAGACTGGAAAGGTTAAGTAATTTGCCTAAAGTCATAGGTTGCAAGCTCTAGAGGGAAATTTGAACTCAGATCCTTTGACCCCAGAGTCAGGGCTCTTTCCTCTTCACCACACTGGCTTTTATTATAAATATGGAGTTAGGTTCAAGAGAGGGGGAGAAGGGCCAGGTATTGGTTTGTGGTTATAACTGAGAAAAAATCCTACTAAGCCCTTGGCTTAGGAATCAGAGCCAGGGTACTTGTACCTCTGGATTTTTAAAAATGTTTTCCTATTTATTAACTCATTGAAATCTCACAACATATCCAAGAAGGAAGGAAATTTTGTCACTAACTCGTGGTTGTGACCTTGGGCGGGTCACTTCTCCTCTCTGGTGCAAACATCATTATGCCCATGTTACAGAAAGAGAAACTGAGGCCTAGATAGGAGAAAGGACTTGCCTAAATTTCTATAGCAAAGTAATGGCAGGGCTAAAAATTTGAATAAAGGTCCCATGATCCTCTTTCTGGAGTTCTATCCATCATTCCATGTGGAATGTAATAAATAACAGATGTGGTGGTTTGCAAACTTTGAGGGAACAAAATATTTATGTGACCATGGGCAAGTTACTTAACTTGTGAGAATACCAAACAACCCTCTAAGAGGAAATTGCTTGATCAGTATAAATGGAGGGAGTTCCTATCCCTGGAGTTTGTTTGGCCAATGAAGTCATAGATCTGAACAAGAAAATAATCTTATAGCTCTGTCCTAAGTGAGCCATTGTTATTTTGGCTTTTTTTTTTTCTTTTTGGAGGGACAATTGGGGTTAAGCCCAAGGTCACACGGCTAGTAAGTGTTAAGTGTCTGAGGCTGGATTTGAACTTAGGTCCTCCTGACTCCAGGGCCAGTGCTTTATTCACTGTGCCACCTAGCCACCCCAGCCATTGTTATTGTTAGGAATGATGCCCACCCTACCTCCTTACCTCTATGACCTTGGGCGATTCACTCAACTCTTCTGGACCTCACCTTCCTCATCTGTGAAATGGAAGGATGGGGATAGACAGACTACTTCTAAGGTAGCTGGCCATCTCTGATCCCATGAGCCTATGATCATTATCATTGTTCCTAGCAAATGCAAAACTTCTTCTTTCCATGGCATTTCTTCAAATGCCCCTGTCTCCAACTCACACTGTATGACCTTGGGCTAGTCCTTTTGCTCCACTGGTCCTCAGTTTCCCCCTCTGTAATGTGAGGAAGGGGATTTGCACTTAGATGGTCTCTAAATTACCTTCCCAGACCTAGGTCTGTGATTCTATGACCAACAGTAGCATTGAATAGACTTAGGGAGTCTGGTTTTTGTTCTCCATTCTTCTGGCCAGAGGAGGCTACAACACACTTGACAGGAACCGTGAGTACAGGCTCAGACCTCAATTCTGAATGAGGAAGAAGAATTCACAATAAAGCCGCAGCCTGCTGGGGAGTTCAAGGGGAGCTTGCCACGTTTTCAGACCCGTGTCGGTCATTTGGAAGATAATAGCTTATTTGAGAAAGGGAAGTAGAAATGTACTTGGGCTGGAAAATTTTTTTTAATGTTTCTCTAGTTTGTCCAAAGGCAATAAGACGACAATTCTTTCTGTTCCCCTGCTGATTTAACCTTAGTGAGGGAGGTTATTCAGCACTGTGCTGAATTTAGGGGACACAGAACCATGTGGAAGAAAGGGAGAAGGAAGCGGAGGAAGACAGCCAGATTGCTCATTGTGTTCTGTGGCTGTGTCTTGGAGACTGGCCTCATCTGAAGACACCAGTGGCGAGGGCTGCATAGGAACAGAGCAAGAGTTCAGGCTCAGGGAGTTGGGAAAAGCTTAGAAAGTTGGCCAGATGCTTTTGCAAATGGACAGCTGGGGGATGATGGGCAAGGAGATAGGCTGTTGGCTGAAAACCAACACGCTTGGGTTAATGTCTACACCTGGTTATTGGCATGACTGGTAATGAGACTTGTTATGAAGAATAGCATGAGGTGTGTTTTGCCTTAAAGTATACAAAGCTCCCTACATTCACTATCTCTTTTCAGCATCACAAGAATTCTGTGAAGGAGATGCTACCTGCCCATTTTGCAGATGAGGAAACTGAGGCTCATAAAAATTAAGTGATTTGTCCCTGGTCATACAGATAGTAAGTGCCAGGTAGGATCTGAAACCAGAACTGAGTGCTGCCCTTGGAGTCAAGTGAATTAGCATTTATTGAACACTTATTATGTGCCAGGAAATGTACTAAGTGCTGGGCATACAGAGAAAAGCAAAAATAGCTCTTATCCTCAAGGAGTTTACATTCTGATGGGGGCGGGGGGATGTATGTAAGTAGGCATACAGAAGAGATGGAAGGGACTTTCAGAAGGGAAAGCAGTAGCAGCTGGGGGGACTGGGAGAGGGCTCCTGCTGAAGGTAGGATTCAGTCTCGAGGGAAGGCAAGGAAGGTAAGAGTTAGAAGTGGGGGGGAGGTGTATACTAGGCATGGGGGACAGCCAATGCAAATGGAGATGACAAATATACCAGAGTTGCTGGACCACAGAGTTCATGGAGGGCAGTTAGGAAGCCTGGATATGTGGGAAAGAATCAGGTAATGAAAAGTTTTAAATGTCAAACAGAAAATTTTATATTTGAACCAAGAGGCACTGGGGAGCCAATAGAGTTACTGAGTAGTAGAGGGAGGGAGAGAGTAACATGGTCAGACCTATACTTTAGAAAAAGCACTTTGATGACTTACGGGGAGGATGGATTAGTGGGGGGATAACCACAGCAGGGAGTCCAATTAGAAGGTTATTGCAATAGTCCAGGTACAAGGTGATGAGGACCTAGACCGGATTGGGAACTATGTGAATGAAGAGAAGAAATCATGTGTGAGAAGTATTGTAAAGCTAGAAATGACCAGATTGGGCAACAGGAGTGAAGAGACACTGGCTGTGTGACCTTAAACAAGTCACTTAACTTCAGTTTCCCCAGCTGTAAAATGAGAGTCATAGTACACAAACTCTCAATGCTCTCTTTCCAAGACTCCAATTGCAGAGAAGATGGAGGAACTCCCTGTTCCCAATAAAATCATACATGTCTGGCCAAGAAACAGTCAAACAAAAACCCTTGTAGTGTTTCTGACCAAGGTTGTTTGGGGGTTTAAATGAGATGGGCATGTGAAATGATCAGTAAATCTTAAAGCACCTCATAAATGCCAATGGTTATTAACATTATTAGTTTAAGTCAAATCCTGGCTGATGGTGGGACCCTACTAGGAAGAGCAGAATATATGCAATTAACACATGCCTATGACATTCATGTCCTTTCTCTAACAAGTAGTAATGATTTAATGAACTAGGGAGGGACTCAAAACATGGGTTAGTGAGTTGTATACAATTTTGTTGTTGAATCGTTTTTTTCAGTCCTAACTCTCCATGACCTCATTTGGGGTTTTCTTGGCAAAGATACTGGAGTGGTTGGCCATTTCCTTCTCCAGTTCATTTTACAGATGAGGAAACTGAGTCAAACAGGGTTAAGTGACTTGGCCAGGGTCACACAGCAAGTAGGTGTCTGAGGCCAGATTTGAACTCAGGAAGATGAGTCTTCCTGACTCCAGATCTGGCACTCTATGCAATATGCCCCTTAGCTGCCCTGCTGTATACAATGCTTTTTTTGCCAAAATTTTAAAAAGGGGAGGGGAATCTACATCTGTATGTTGACTTATTTCATCAGTAAGCAAAGACTTTAGATGCTCAGAGCAGTTCTATGCAAAGACCTTAGATGCTCAGAACAATTCATCCTTAGCCTTGGCTTCATCAAGTTGCCTACTCTTCCTGGGTCTTGGATTCCTCATCTACAAAATGAGGGAAATGGACTAGACATCTCTCCACTGAGCCACCAAAGGAGTCTATGGGCTTCACCAAACTGTCACAGGGGGTTCATGACACAATCAAAATTAAGAAACCTTAGACTAGATGGACTTCTAACTCTAAATATTCTAATCCACACAATCCCATAACCCTCTTACCCCACCTCTATTCTACTGTCCAGAACATAGAACCCTCAACTGGGAACTCCTACTTATGCCTCTTGGTGCCCAACTTGGCCTCAATTCCATTATCTGCTCCCTCCCACTTTCTGCTTTCTTATCTCCTTTCTCCTTCTTCTTCTGCTCCCTTCCCTGCCATACCTTATGCTCTCAAGGCCAGGCTCTCCCTTCTTTACTCTGATATATTCATTGTATTAATGTGTGAATGGCAGAGGGCTATGGGAACACCTCAGAGACTTCCCTTAGAGTTCCTATGTGTGTTTGGAGATGATGCTAATTTGGCCTTCCTTTCATATCAATTGGTATAAATTAAAGAAAATAATAAGGATAGGATATTACTGAAGTCTCCAATGCATTAGAGCTTTTGCAGACTATGCCAGTGGGGTGATAGGAAGTGGCAGTAAGTCACTCTGGTACTAAGATGGAAAAGCCTGAGTGTGAGCCTGGCTGTGGACTTGTCTGTCATTCTAGGACAAACCTAGCCAAAGGTGGGGAGGCTCACTAGAAGGCTGGCCAAGAAGTGATGAGGTTTGAACAAGTATGGATTAGGTTGGTTACATCAAGCAAAAATATAGGTATATTATGCAGCATGGTGGTGCAGTGGACAGAGTGCTGGTCCTAGAGTCAGGAAGTCCTGAGTTCAAATCCAGACTCAGTCAATTTACTAGGTGTGTGACCATAGGCAAGTCACTTAACCTTTGTTTGCCTCAGTTTACTCAACTATAATATAGGGATAATTATAGCACCTACCTTTCTGGGTTGTTGTAAGGATCAAATGAGATAATATCTGGAAAGTACATAGTAGGTGCTTAACAAATGCTTATCCCCTTTCCCCTTCTTCCCTTTTCTTCAAATGAATAATATTACAAGGTAATGTCATTTCTTCTTTAAGAAGATGCCAACACCAAAAACTAGCAAGATCTCAGTTTAAACTAACAAATTACTACAATTGATGCTTATAATGTAAACATGACTCTAATTTGTTTGAGAATCAATTATACCATTTTAGCTGAAAATAGTGATGCACTGACAGGGCCTTGAAGGCATGGGTTGATAATACAAGTGTGTCCCCTTTAAGGAGGTCCATGAAAGAAAATTCAAACTTGCAAAACTGAAAACACTAGGGAGTGATTACTTACATTATAAAAGGATTCAGAACATTAAGAGCCACTGCCAACTGACAGGCCACCAGAAATAAAGATAAAGCATCTTTGAGATCAGAATATGAGTCAATGGGGAAAATGGGAACTGATTTACCAAACAAACTATGACTTTTTTGAGGAGCATAATTAATGTATAAGGCAAGACACACCTATATTCCCAAAGAAGGAAACCAGCTTAGAATCAGTGACGAGGGCCGGTGAATGGACCACTTCACAGGCCTTGGTTGCTTGGTTATTGTGCGTATTTCAGGCTGTGTGACCTGCTGAGAGTTCAAGGGAGCTGGTGATAGGTGGAGCTCCCTGCTGAGAATCTCTGCGCATTCTCAGAAACTGGGTCTCCATCACCCTTATCAGCCACTCCAGGCAGGGGGATAATGAGCATCATTTCTCCCGTTGCAGTTTTCTTATAGAGAGAAAAAAGTTCATTGCCCACAAATTGTTGGGTAATGAGACATCCTAGTAGATCATTGCTGTCTTGCCCAAGGGGTGGAGGGGCAAGAACATGGACAGAACAGCTTCAGTGCAGCTAGTGCCTGATGACCCTACAAGGCTTCTGAGTCACCAGAATCCAGTGGCCTAGAGACAATATAATGTGGTGTAAAGAACACGAGACTGGGTATCAGAAGGCCTAGATTTAGTGTCTTCCCACTGGAAGCAGCTAGGTAAAATAGTAGGTAGGGTATTGGAGCTTGAGTTAGGAAGACCTGAGTTCAAATCCAGCGTTAGACACTTACTAGTATGTGACCCTGGGCAAGTCATTTAACCCATCTGTTTCAGTTTCCTCAACTGTAATATGGGGGTAATAATATTACCTATATCCCAGGGTTGTTGTGAGAATCAAATAAGATAATATTTGGAAAGTTCTTGGTACAGTGCCTGGCTTCGTTCCCTCCTTTTTATCCATAAAGTAGGTACAGAAGAATTTTATATCTAGATGGGATGTTAAGAGGTTTGAACCCTTTGTTTTACAGAGGTGAAAAACCAGGCCCAGAGATGCAAAGTGACTTGTTCAGTTTCACACAGTGAATCATCTGTTTTGCTAGGGTTCCCTGCACTATAACATTCTGTGATGCCACAGGTCCCTGAACAGCAGTGCCAAGACCATTCTTGCCTTTCCTAGAAGATGATTTGTGCAGGGAGGCTTCCCCTCCTACCTGAATGAGTCGGCCCTGTTCATTCTGCAGGGCATTCAGCCCCTGGCCCAGAGTGCCATGACCCCTCTTGAGGCCCTCGCAGTCCTCCTGTAGCTCAGTGGCCTGGGCCAGAAGTTTGGGGACCTCATCAGCCAGGGTGGCCAGCAAGGCCTGTTCCCTACCACCAGCAGCCCTAAACTCAGTTTCACGATCTGTGAGGGCTCGAAGCACAGAGGCCTGGGCACCCTCCAGGCGGGCAAAGTTGTCAGCGTGGTCTGGGCATCGTGGGTCAATGAAGATGTTGATGCGGGAGCTGTCCGCCTTCTCAATAGTAACCAGGGCACTGTTGTCTTCATCAGGGTTGGTGCTGATGACAGGTGGGGGTTCAGTTACTGGTGTGTGATAGTGGTTCATGAAGAGGATGGCGCCAGTGACCGTCACAGCCAGCAGCACGGCTACAGACAGCAGTACAGTGCACAGGATGTAACCACAGCTCATGCGCTACAGAAAGAAAAATGGAAAAAGGGCATGGGCAAGCAGAGAGGAAAAGAGAGACATCAGACAATCATAAGGACGTGCGGAATGTCCCTTCTCAAACTTTTTCTTCCTGCCCAGCTCTATCCTGGTCATCCCACATCTAGGTAGAAATTCTGGACCCTCAAGCCAAAACATCAGAAAAAGATTCCCTCCCTCAGTTTAGGTTTTCTTAATTGCAAAATCAATAGCCCTCCTGCAAGGCAGGAGCTGCTTAGGTGATATTTGCATGGAAAGAGACAGGAGGCTATGGAGCCTAAGAACTTCCTGTGTAATATAACCAGGAGCTAGGAGATGCAGTCCTTGCCTTTAGTGACCTTTCAGTGTAGTTTAGGTAAACATAGGAGAGGGGAAAGAACACTGGATTTGGAGTCAGGAGACCTAAATTTGATTTCCAGAGCAGCTACTAGGATCTCTAGGATCTAGGATCTGGTCTGTGGCCCCCAGGTATCTCATCTCTGAAATGAGGGGGTTGGATTTGACCACTTCTAAGTTCAGCTTTAGACTCTATGATCCCATGAAATATTTTTAAATAACATCAGACCAACATGATTAGTGCCAGTTGTGGGGCAGGAGTTCAGAAGAGGGAGAGTTGCTTGTGTCTGGAGGGGTCTAGTGGAGGAGATGCACTGGAGACCAGCTGTGGAGAATTGGTATTATTTGAATAAGTGGAAAGGAAAAGGAGGGTCATTACAGATGAGGAACTTAAGCTGAGTGGGTCTTTCAGAGAGGTTACCTGATGGGACTATTTAAGTTCAATATTTGCCAGGTCCCTGAAAACATTCTCTAATGCCCTTCATTGAATCAGTAAATAATGGAGGAAGTAGGAAGCTGACGGAAAGCCTTCAGACAATGTGTGACTCTTGGGTTCATCTCCTGAAGACTTTTCAGGGACTTCTAGTCTTTGAGTTGATTACTTAGGTTCCAAAGCTTAAGGAACAGAAATACTAACCACAGCCACCTCTGCTCTAACTATGGTGTTTGTTAACAGCACACAAACACAGGCAGATACAAAGAGATGTGTATTTCTACTTCACTGCTACCCTCTGGTCTCAATCTTGTCCTAATTCTGGGAAATGAAGCTGCACACCTGGAAATTCACTCTATCCAGAATTGTAGCCAGAGTGGGGCATGGAAGTCAGGATCTGTGAGGTTTTATACTGAGGTAGACAAAGAGAAGCTACAGGCTTTTACAAATGTACAACTGCAGGGTGAGAAGAGCCTAGGCATGTTTTACTACACTAATCATGCACAGGCCAGACAAGGGGAAAGACAGGTTGGAATAATGATGTCATATGTATAATGGGTATAATATTGCTTTGTCTTCTCAATAGGTGGGGAAGGGGCTGGAGGGAGGGAGACAATTTGGAATTCAAACATTTTTAAATGATAAAAAAATTTAAATAAAAATTATAACCTTAAAAAAAAAGAGCTTCTCACTCCTGCTTCTGTATCACTGTGGGTGTTCCTAGTGAGCATGACACCCACTTCCTCAGGGGAATCATAATAAATGCCTTCCTCTGCACACCTGCCCCCCCAAAAGAGTTTTTGTGTCAGGGGCTAGACCCATGGATTCATTCATTTTCTAGCTACTTCTATTTCAGTACCTCCTCTTCCCTCTGAAGGAAGGGGTCTGCCCTAATATGCATCAGTGGTTTCAAACTCAAATAGAAACAAGAATCACTAATCCATACATAAGGATTCCTGTGGGTCATATATTGACTTAGTTTTAAAATGTAATATTATCTATGTTTATTGTATTTTAATTTATTTTGCTAAATATTTTCCAGTTACATTTTAATCTGGTTCAGACTGCACTGGGGAGTGTTATGGGCCACATGCAGCCTGCAGGCCATGTGTTTGATACCTCTGTCATACACACACACACACACACACACACACACACATATTTGTATGTATGGCAAACCTCTCCAGTATCTTTGCCAAGAAAACCCCAAATGGGGTCAACAAAGAGTTGGACATGACTGAAAACCAACTGAAATGGTGGAATAAGCCCTGGGCTTCATGTCAGGAAACATAAATTCAAATCCTGGCTCCAGCATTTACTAGCTCACTGTCCGTTTTTAAGCCTCAGTTTCCTCATGTGTAAAATGGAAATAATAATAAATAGCCATAACAATATATTCTACCTAACTCACAGAGTTGCTGAGAAATCACTTTGTAAACTCTAACGTTTATTATTATTATTGTGTCTCTGTTTCTTATCTATAAAATGGACACAGAAGAATTTAAGGGTCAGCAAGTACCTTAGGGATCATCTAGTCCAAATCCCCCATTTTATAGATGAGTAAACTGAGACCCAGGGGGCAGCTAGGTGGTACAGTGGATAGAGTACTGGGCCTGGAGTTAGGAAGACTCATCTTACTGAGTTCAAATCTGGCCTCAGAATCTTACTAGCTGTGCCACCCTGGATAATTCACTTACTTCTGTTTGCCTCAGTTTCTCCATCTGTAAAATGATCTGGAGAAGTAAATGGCAAACCACTCGTCTTTGGCAAATGGGGTCATGAAGAGTCAGACACAACTAAAATGACTAAAGAACAAGATTGAGATCCAGAGAAATGTTGTCTTTTCCCCAAAGTTGCACAAAGTTTTTCGTGTGTCAGTCAATGTTCTAAAGTCAATGGGTTCTATATTCTATGCCAGGATGTATCCTTTCAGTTCAGATCTTGGTTTTGACACTGTGTGACTCTGGACAAGTCACTTGATATCTATGAGCTTCACAAGTATTTTGAGGGGAAAACCCCATTTTGTAAACCTTAAAACACTCTAGAAATGTTCCTTGTACATAGTGGGTGCCTAATAAATGTTGGGCTATAATTTGAATTCCCCACAAAAGCAGAGGAAGCTGTGTACCAGTCTGTTCTCTGCGCAAGGGTGTCAAAGCCAGCATAGAGCTCCCTTGGGGAGCCTGAAAGGGAGTTTCAGGTGCTTTCTCTCTCCCCCCCGCCCAAGTCTGTGAACTCTGAAGTACCTCTTCCATCTGGCTTCCTTCATCCCTCTTTCCCTCCCCTTTTCCTTCCATTTCCATGAAGCTGACATAGCCAAGGGCTCCAGAGGTTAACACTCCCAATCAAATCACCCAGAAGGCTAGGAAGACAAGTCATCTAATAGTTTGCAGAAGGAAAGAACCCAGAGAGACAGGACTGTAAGAGAGCCATCATCCTAGCAAAAGAAACATACCTTTCACTACTTGGCTCTATGTCTGCTGATACAGCTGGGGGCAAGGACCTGGCAATATGGAAAAGGCATAACCAGATTTATGGGCTGTTTCTCTGGGGATCTCAATACCTGACTTGATCAGAACCTAGCAAGCCAGAGATTTCAAGTCACAAATTAGGGGGAAAAACTTAGAGCTAGAAGTAATCTTGAAGATTATATATTCTACCCCACTTCCCATTTTTACAGATGGGGAAACTGAGGCCAAGGTAAAAGAAGTCACACTCTTCAGGTCACAATTTAGTTCAATTTAACATTTATTAGTGCCTACTGTATTCAAGGCTGTATTATATGGTGGAGTTACAAAGATGGAAAAGGAAAAAGGTCCCTGCCCTCAAGATGTTTACATTCTATTTGGAAGATAAATCTATACAAATAAGCAAAAACAAGATAATTCCAATGAGTACTAATAATGGGGAGGGGGGAATTAATGACTTGGAGTATCTCCTTGGAGAATGAAGGCTAGAATTTAGGACTTCTGACTCCAAAATCTTTCTATTATTATTATTTTTTTAAGCAATGGGGGTTAAGTAACTTCCTCAAGGTTACACGGCCAGTTATTTCTGGGTGTGGTGCTAAGTATCTGAGCCCAGATTTGATTCCCAGGTCATCCCGACACTGGAGCCGGTGCTCTTACTCCCTGAGCCACGTGGCCGCCCCTAAATCTTTCTATTATTATGCCATTGGGTCTCTCTTTGATTAATCGGAATTAAAACTATTAATTTTAATTGGGGGAGGGGGGAGGGACAGTATGAGGCATGGCTACCTGGAGTGTGGGGGGAATCACCGAAGTATGTAAACCTATGAAAGGCAGTACAATATAGTGAAAAGAGCAATGGATCTGTAGTTAGGAAAACCTGGGTTCAAATTCCACCCCAGACTCTTAGTAGTTATGAGACCCTTGGCAAAGCCCGTCACTTCTCTGAGTACCTGCTTCCCCATCAGTAAAATGGGCTTACTCCAGAGGGTTGCGATGAGGATCGAATGAGATGGAAACCTTAAATGTCAGTTATTACTATATGGTTAGCATTGTGCTCGGTGCTATGGGGGATGAAAAGAAGTATAAGACAATGTGCCTGGTACTAGGAAGCTTAGGGGATCTTATTAAGGAAAAGACACACAGTAAAGGATAGTATAGAATTAAGCATCCACAATAAGGTTACAGGAGGAATTTCCTGACTGTGAGCTCCAGACTCAGACATCAGATATCAGTGTGTGCTTGGCCTTGTTACCAACCTAGACCCCTCTTCCAAACCTTTTTGGATTATGGAGTAGAAAAGAGGCCAGGGCTGCTTCTGGCAATTTATTCAAATCTGATTGTGCCAGGCAGAGTAAGAATGAGTCACCCTCCCCCATCTCACTGCTTCTGCACATATCGAACAAGTTAACCGGTCTCCAAAGTGCTGAGGAATCCTACCCTGCCCTTTCCTCCACACTTGCTGTGATGCCTGACATTCTGGGGGCAGGTGCTGTCCATGGTCCTCCCTTCCTCCTTGAATTACATGGAAGGCAGGGGTTTCCCTGACCTACACCAAAGTAATGCCTCTCCAAAAACCCCCAAGGAGCACAAAACTGGGAGAGCCCCATGTGTTCAGAGACAAAGGACAACTTAGGTTTGAAAACCAGATCCCAAGTGCTGTATCAGCAAAGCCTCCCTGTCATCCTTCTTGCCTTTCTGCCCCCTCCCCTCAGAACAAATCTATTTGGAGTGGTACCTTTTCCAGAGCTACTCTTATCCTGGTACTCTGACCATTTGGCTTTAAGGTGCTCCTGCCAAGGGCCCAATTTGATCCAGGGAGACCAGGTTAGAATCCCCCCTCTGACTTACCACCCTTTATGCTTTGTAATCTGAGAGCCCCACCTCCTCAATACTGATACCTGGCCCCTTGATAAAGAAAGAGACAAATAAGGGGGTTCTGCAGAAATAGGTAGGAGTGGGATGATGGGAATTAGGCAGGCAGGAGGGGGGTAGTGCTGGGGACTAGAGATGAAAGAGGCTACTCAGCTTATAGGAGAATTAGTCTTCAGGGACCACCTTAAAGATAAAGTGCCATTCACTTTTATAGGCTGCCTTTTACGTGCGTTGCAAAGAAATCTGTCCAAGATAATAAGAGGGGCTTTTGCTAGAGAGCTACCTTTCCTGAGTTTGCTTTGGGCTTATAGTATATTAATTGAGGCCTTTGCCAATCCTTGCTGAGCTGAGCACACAGGCTGGGGGCGTTCTAAGCAGAGCAGCCCTTTGCAAATCTGGGCTCCCTGAGTCGGCGAGGGGGTGGGCTTATGGAAAAGCAGGAATTTCAACCAAAGTGTTAAAAGGCAGTGTGGTGTAGGGGAAAGAACACCAGGGTGAGAAACAAGAAATCTGGGTTTTAATCCTGGATTTGTCACTTCCTTGATCTGTGTCACTTTATTTCTCTCAGCCTTAGTTATCCCATCTGTAAAATGACGCATTTGGACTAAGTGACCTTTGAGGTTCCCTTTCAACTTTGACATTCTATAATTTTATAAAGGGATCTCTGATGGGGAGCTTTCTGGAGCTGTGGCATGTGTGAAGGAGAGATGTTTTTAGGATAAAGAATATTTCTCTGGTGCCCTGCATCAATAATCTAGAGCATACCCTTGTTATATATAAGACCAACCTCTCTGTAGGTGTCTACAAAGAGGAGATAATGCTTGAGTTCCAAGATCTGGGTTTGGAGCTGTGTCACTGAGTCCAGAGCTATTGTTTAAGGAGAACTGTAACCATGCTGGCTTTTTTGGGGGCAGTTCCTCCCATCAGCAACAGCCAGGTCCCAGCCAGAAGGGTTAACCTTCTATCACCAAGGCAGTGAGGAAGACTATGGGCAGCACCCAGAAATTCAGTAGCATTTACTGTTGTTCAAGTATTTCCAGAGTAGCAGAGACTTCTGGCAACCAATCCTGGGAACTTCTTGTATTGGATCCACAGAGGGGAAGGAGAAACATAGGAGGATGGGGAGAGTTCTCCATTATCCCTGTTTCCCCTTCTCACTGGCTGACTGAACTGTCAATCAGCATCATACAATGCCCAATTAAATATGTCATTGGCTGGACTGATGATGATCGACAGCTCAGTCAGCTGGTGACCCTGGTAGAAAGAAAGAATGGTGTTTTCTCCTGGCATTTAAATGTTCCCCATAAACATTTCTGAAGTCCCATTAGTATAAAATGCTTGCATTTTATCCTGTGGCTAAGGTGGCTGGGGGAGGGGGGAGGGACAGTTTGAGGCATGGCTACCTGGGGTGGGGGGGGATCATAGAACAGAAGTGCCTAAACCTTATAGGTGCTTGAACCTGTTCAGAATGATAGATCAAGCCAGCTGCCAGAATTGTCCATAAGGGGTGTGAGCAGAGAAGAGAGGGCGGGTTTTGGCTCAGGGTCAGAAAGTCTGAATTGGTGAAGGTTTTGCTTAACCCTCATCCCTTTAAAAATGACTCTCGGCTGACTAGCCTGAAAGCGTGCACTAACAGTGGGACTTTGCAATTTCAAGGCAGAACTGTGGCTAAGCCATGAGCCCCTTAAAAGTTTGAACTGTCTTTTATCTTCCTCTGGAAGCCTCCCCAGGCCTAGCCCAGTACTTGACCCACAAGAGGTATGGAGTTGCTGTTTGTTGGTTATTACTGAAGTTATAACAGGTCCCAGATGCTGGGATGAGAAAAGCAAAGCCTGGCCTAGTTTGGTGTCAAGGGGAAACCTTGAGGAAGACCTCATATGGAGATCCACCAAGGGTAGGTCCTGAGTCCTTGCTGAGTGGGCCTCTCTCACTGGGTGACTTGGTTCTAGTGGGAAACATACCCAGCGGTGAAGGGAAGCTGCCAGGATCTGACGGAGACACTGAGGCCCTGAGATGCTCAGGTGGCATCCTGTTCGCAAACTCCCCTCTAAACAATAAAACCTAGGCATGCTTCCATCCTTTGTTCCTTTTTTAGCCAAGTCTGGGAGCTGAGCCGGTCAATTCCCAAGGCTAACATAAGACCTGGGCCAGCAACCTCCTTTCTTCCCTGATGCTCCCTTCTCATCGCCCCTGGAAAGGATCTGAGTCTTTTCCTGATTGACAGATTACATCCCTTGAATGAAAGAATCATAAGTAGAAAACCTGTCTCCCTGTTCAGGGATGGGGCTCACCTGACAGCAGAGGAGTTGTGTCACCAAAGGGAGAAGGAAAAGAGGAAAGAAGAACAGGGATTTTGAGCCCACACTTTTCTTTGCCTCTGCTTTCTCCAAAAATGTGGAGCCAGAGGAGAGAACAACTGTTCCTTTTGACAGAAAATTTGTATTGTCTTGGGGAAAAACCAAAGGGCAGGGCAAGTACCGAACCTGTGGTAAATGTCCTGTGAGAAGTGTTCCAGGGTCAACATGGAATATCTCTTGGACTCCAATGAGAGGATAGGGAAAGAAAGAGGGAGAGAGACTGCCTAGGATGTCTCCCCTGTGTAACACACCTTTCCTTCTGGGAAATTGGCCTTCTTGGGGCTGCAAGCAGCTCCAAGCTCACGAATTGTTACTGATGTCAAGTAAATGACTCTTGGTTGTATCATTGTGTGACATCACAACAGAAAAGAGTATGAGGGACCCCCACCTCCTCAGAATTTTCATCCCCTCTCCTGCAATGGGCCAGCCACACAGAGGATGGAAACTATGGATTCTTCCTTAAGCAAGAAGGACTGACCCTTGCCCCAATATTAAAAACCAAAAGATTTCTCCTGTCACACATCCCCTTTTCCTCCCAGTCCACTGTAGTCATCATCACCACCATCATCATCACCACTGTCATCATCATCTTAGCTATTCTAAACAGCACTTTAAGATTTACAAAGTACTTTACAGACATAATCTCATTTGATGCTCACCACAAATATGTGAGGTAGATGTGATTATCACCCCCATTTTACAGGTGAAGAAACTGAGGCTCAGAAAGTTTAAGTGACTTACCCAGAGACACACAGCTAGTAAGTGTCTGAGGCAGGATTTTAACCCAGTGCTTCTTGACTCCAGGTCCAGCGTTCTATCCACTACACCACACTGCCTCTGTTAATGGAGAGAGTCATTTGGAATACCACATTGGGGCTTAGAAATAAAATTGGCCAACTAGCATGTGTTCATGAGTGAAGCATGGTAACCCTCCTGGGTGATGGATCTGCCTCTAGCAAACTGTGTGACCTTGTGCAAGTCTTTTGCCCTTCTCTGGACCTCAATTTCCCTATCAGGAAAATGAGGGGTCAGGACTTAGTAATATCTAATTTCATTTCCAGCTCTAGAATTCTATGTTCCAATCTTATTATATAGCTGAATGGATTAATAAACGAATATTCTAAGGTCCCTTCCACCTCTAACATTCTGATTCAACTTCCATCATCAACAAACACAGTACTAGGAATATAGGTTGTACCTCAATGAATACATGGTGAATTGAGTTAAAACTCCACTAATAATAGAACAAAGAGAAATAGATTTATGTTGGAGCACAAGAGATTTAGTTATGACCTCATAAATGACTCATGTATGACAAATGGAGAGCAGCAGTATGATGCCAAAGGAAGTTCTGAATTCTCTAGGCCTGGGAATTCAAACACATGGCCTACAGGTTGCATGTGGTCCACAACACTTCCATTTGTGGCCAGAACCAGATAAATGGTGATTGGGAAATACTTAATAAAAGAAATAAAAATCCAGGGAGGCACAGATAATTATTACATTTTAAAACTAAGTCAATATGTAGCCTGCAAGGATCCTTTTGTACGGGTTAGTGGCTCCCGTTTTTTGTTGTTTTTTTTTTTTTAGTTTGATAGCACTGCTCTAGGACAATTAGGTGGCATAATGAATAGAGTTGGGCTTGGAATCAGGAAGACTCATTCTCATGGGTTCAAATCTAGCCTCAGATACTTACTAGTTGTGTGACCTTGGACAAGTCACTTAACCCTATTTGCCTCAGTAAATGAGCTGGAGAAGGAAGAAATGGCAAACCACTCAAGTTGCCAAGAAAACCCCAAATGGGGTCATAAAGAATCAGATGTGACTAAAATGACTGAACAATAAATCATTGCTCTAGGAGGTGGAGGGGGGGGGGGGGGTTGAGGAATTCTCCCACAAAGGATAGATAAATGACAGTCTTGCCCTGAAATTGGGGGCAGGGCAAGACCAGTCAGAGGTCTAGGATTACTTACAAGAGCTACTCTTCTCTCTAAAGCCCTAACCCATCCTTTTTTCATCCCCTTAATATACGTGGAAAACAAATCCTTTCATTTTTCAGATAGAGAAGCTGGGATGTGGAGAGGTCAAACAAGTGGCCCAAGGTCACACGGTAAATGAGCAGCAGAGCGGAGAACAGAGCCCAGGTCCCCTGCCACCCACAGGAGCGCTCCAGCCATTAGAGCCCAAGACGCTTATTGGCAGTGGAGGGAGACTGGTGAGTACCTTGAAAACCACATGACTTGAATCTATTGTGCCTTCCTTAGAAATTATATAACTTCGCTGGCTGACCCAGACCAAAGAGGATTTTTTTTTTAGAGATCCATCTTTACTTTTCCTCGTGTTTCTACAAAAGTTGATTAGTCATAGGCAAGATATAAATGAAAGTGCTTTATAAATCTTAGAGTGCTATATAAAATGTGAGCTATTGTTATTATTGATAAAGTAACATCAGCTGGAGGCATCAGGGTAGAGTAGAAGGCACTGGGTTATCGGTCAGAAGGATGGATGGAAATAATCATTTATTAAGCACCTACTATGTGCCAGGCACTGGCTAAGCTCCTTATAAATATTATCTTGTTTGGTCCTCACAACAACCGTAGGAGGTAGGTGCTAATATTGTCCCCATTCTACAGTCAAGGAAACTGAGGTATGCCAAGACTGTGACTTGCCCAAGGTCACACAACTAGTAAATGTCTAAGACTGAATTTGAACTCAGATCTTCCTGACTCCAGGTTCAGCACTCTACTGTACTACCTAGCTGTCTCTGCCTAGGTTAGAAGACCTAGATTGTAATCTTGGCTTTGCCACTAATAAGTTATGCAGTCTTAAGCAAATCATTTCACTCCTTTGGGACTTGATATATCCATTTGCAAAATAAGAATGTTCAGACAGAGACAAAGACATAGAGATAATGGTAAGCAGAGAAAAGAAAGGAGAGAAGAGAGACTGACAGAGGGAGACATAGATAGTAATAAACAGAGGAGAAAGGAGAGGAGAAGAGGGGAGAGAGGAGAGGAGAGGAGATAAGAAGAGAGGAGGGGAGAGAGAGGGAGAGAGACAGAGAGAGAGGGAGACAGAGAGAGAGGGAGGGAGACAGAGAGAGAGAGAGAGAGAGAGAGAGAGAGAGAGAGAGAGAGAGAGAGAGAGAGAGAGAGAGAGAGAGAGAGATATGTCTGTTAAGAATTTAACCATATGCCCATGCTGATGATGTCTAAGGTCACTTGCACCTTTAACACTCTGTGATCTATGTTCTAACATATTCTAGGACCCTTCTAGCTCTGATATTTTGTGGCAGAGAAATGCAAATAGGAAGTTAATGAACTCAATGCCCAGTGGTGTTAAAACTGGAACATCTGAGAGCTTTGCAATAGCCCAGGAATAAATAAGAGAGAGAGAGAGAGAGAGAGAGAGAGAGAGAGAGAGAGAGAATAGACCTCCTGCCTGTAAAACCATTATCACTAGTCTTGGCTAAACCAGGGTTCCTAGAATTCTAGAACCTAAGGATCCCAGCATTAGAAGGGACCCCAGAGGCCATCAAGTTTAACTCATATTTAAGCAGGAATCCTCACCACAATATCCCCTATTTAATAAATGGTCATCCAGTCTCTTTGAAGATTTTTTGAGATGGGGAAGTGACCCATTTCCACTTTTTTTTTGGAGGGGAGAAAACAAGGCAATTGAGGTTAAGTGACTTGCCCAAGGCCACACAGCTAGTAAATGTGTCAAGTGTCTGAGGTTGGATTTGAACTCAGGTCCTCCTGACTCCAGGGCCGATGCTCTATTCACTGTGCCACCTACCTGCCCCCCATTTCTACTTTTAAACAACTCTGCTTATTAGGAAGTTTTCCCCTATGTTTAATCTAAATTTACCTCTCAGTAACTTCCACTCATTGCTCCTGCCTTCTGGCATATTCCTACCCCCTCATCTTCTCCCAGTGATATTGAAGCCCCACCTTCTCATTTCTAACCGCTGTTTCCCAGTCTATCAGTCCCATCCAACTCAACCCTATCCCTCCAAGGTTCCACTCCATATGTACCTACTCCTTCCAAGGTGTCCTCTGAAACTCCTGCTCTATAATTAACAAACTTCCTTCCTCTTCTCACATTTCTATCATCTCCTAGCTCTCCTCTGGTTGACACTATTCCTGGCAATCCTTTCCAGTACTGAATGAATACTCTGTCTTACTAGACTCTTCTCCCTCTAACTCACACTCTTTGCTCCCTATTGCCACTTCTGGATTCCTCCTGTACCACCATCACTCAACACCAGCTTCTTCTTGGAGGTTCTTGCTATCCAAATTAATCACCCAATCCAGATCCTGTCTGTCATCATCTACTGATCTTTTCTCAACATGTTCAGTGCTTGGCTCACAATCTCACTTTCCATTCCAACTTCTGCTCTCATACTAATGAACTTTAACACACCTGTGGATGGTCCCTCAAATACACTAATTTCACATTTTTCTAGCCTACTTAGCTCCTATGATCTACTCTTCCACTTCACCTCCATCATATCCTTGATCTCACCATCACCCACAAGTGTTCCACTTCCATGTTCAAGAATTCCAAAATTCGGGGTGGCTAGGTGGCACAGTGAATAGAGCACTGGCCCTGGAATCAGGAGGACCTGAGTTCAAATTCGAACTCAGACACTTAACACAAATACTAGCTGTGTGACCTTGGGCAAGTCACTTAACCCCAATTGCACTCCAAAAAGCAAAAAAAAATTTTTTTAATTAAAAAAAAAGAATTCCAAAATTCCTTTATCTGATCATAATCTTTTATCATTTCATCTCTTTCAGTGCCTTGCTAATCCTAATTCTAGTCTTCATCCCCAATGTGACTTGAAATCCTTCTTCCCTTCAAGAGTTTCCCAGACCATCTCTGACTCTCTGGCTCCATTCTTCCCTTCCTTTCCCAATCTCAACTCTGGTGAACCAGCTCAATTCTACTTTATATCTCAAAGCCCCTTGTCCCTTATCCTATTGCTATTCAAACCCCAACCCCAGACTACTGCCACTACCTCCCACCTCTTGTTCAATATCGCTGGAACAGGGAGAAGAAGATGGGCTAGGAATGGGCAAACATGAATTGGTGCATGATTGGAAGGTTCAAGGTGTCCACCCAGTCAGTCCTCACCCTCAAGGTTAGCACTGGGAGTTGCTGTGTTCCTGTTCACATGCTGACTGGGTCCACCACACATTTCTGTGACTTAATGTAAACTGGGTCCTCACTGCAGCATGACAACCCTTCTACTCCTCCTGACTGATTATCTGTTTCACTCTCTACAGGAGGTTTTCTAAACCTTACAGTTGTTTCTTTCCTACTTCCCTAGCACCCTCTCCTCCATTTCTCTCAGCGGAGGACCTACCTACCTCCACTAAAATTTCACTGAAAAGAAATGAAGGGCATTCCCTTTGGGCTCCTTCTCCCTTCTCTTTATATGAAATCCCCTTAATAGTGCTCCCATTATCTCCTCCCTTGAGGTGACCCTTCTCTTTGCCAAAGCCAATTCTTCACATGTATCATTGATCATATCCTTTCCCATCTTCTCAGGAGATCACCTTCACTATTAACCCCTCTCTTTCTAATTTTCAAACTCTATCTACTGCTCCTTCCTTTTATCCTACAAAGACATCCGAGTATCTGCCATCCTAAAATAAAAATACTCTTCCTAGAACCTACTATCCCTGCTAGCTACTGTCCTATATCTCTCTTCCCCTTCTTATCTAAACTTTTTTTGGGGAAAAAAATCTATATCCAATATCTGCACTTCCTCTCCTCCCACTCTATTCTTAATCCTCTGCAATCAGCTTCCAACCTCATCATTCAACTGAAACTGCCTTCTCCAAAGATACCAGTGGTCTTTTAATTGCCAAATCTAATGGCTTCTCCCTCTCTGCCTCTCCCACTCTTCTCTTCCTTACCCCTTCCCACCTCTCTCCTTTTCTTAATCCTCATCCTTCCTTAATTCTAGGCAGTATTTGACACGACTACCTTTTCCTACTGGAAATTTCCTCCTCTCCAGGTTTTAGTGACATTATTCTCTGCTGGTTTCTGCCCTATCTGCCTTACTACTCCTGTTCATTCTCCAGAAACAGTGGGATCTTCATCTATACCTTATTCACTAACTGTGGATATGACCTAGGTTCTGTCCTGAGCTGTCTTCTCTTTTCTTTCTATACTTTCATTTGGTGATCTCAACTCCCATTATCATCTCAAGCAAATGACTTCTAGACCTATTTATCCGGCTCTAATCTTCCCCCAAGTTCTAAGACTGGCATCACAAAGTGTCAAACTCAACAAGTCGAAAATAGAACTTGTTGTTTTCCACTATCACCCCCCCCCAAACCTATCCCTCATTACTGTTGAGGGCCCCACTAGCCTCCCAGTCACCCAGGATTTGCAACCATAGAGTCATCTTCAATTCCTCTCTCTCATTCACTCTGCCATGCTTGATAATTTGTTAAGTCTTATCATTTCTATCTTCACAGCATCTCTTACATGTGCCCCCTTCTCTCCACTCATATAACCACCAGCCCAAGTCAGCCTCATCCCCTATGAACTGGGCTAATTGCAGTAGCTTCCAAAATTTTCTCCCTGCCTCAAATCTCTCTCCACTCCAATTTATCCTATACTTTGATGCCAAAGTGATTTTCCTAAAGTACAAGTCTGACCATACAACCCTCATACTCAACAAACTCCTATAACTCCCAGTTACCCTCTGAGAGTGAATATAGCTTCTTTTGCCATTTAAAACCCTTTGCAACCAGGCCCATTCCTATCTTTCCAGTCTTCCCATATATCACTTCCCACAGGAGGCCTTTCTTGGTCCCCTCAGCTGCAGGTATCTTCCCCACTGAGGTCACCTTGTATCTGGCTTTGTATGTATGTCTACACATGTTGTCTTCCCCATTTGGATGAAAGCTCCTTGAGGGAAGGGAATGGTCTTGTCTCCCCCCTAATATCCTCAGTGCTTAACAGAGTGCCTGACACACTTCATACATATTGATTGATTGCTTCCAATTGGATCCTCTGAATCTCCTTCCATACGACAGTCTTTCAAATACCTTAAGACAGTGATCATGACTCTCCTAAATTTTCCCTTCTCCAATTCTTTTCACTGATCTTCACAGGGGATGGAGTAAGAAAAGGAGCCCCTTCAGCTCCAGAGGTAGAAGAGAAAAGACAAACCCGAGAAACAGAAAAGTGGCGTAAATGAAAGCAGGAGAGATTAGGGTTGGATGCTAGGAAGAAATTCCTGGCCATCAGGGGAACAAACAAGGGAGGAAGTTACCTGGGAGTGTTTGGAGAAGTTTGCCCTGAATGGTTCAGAGATTTGAAATCCCCAACCTATGTCTGATAAGGAGTTACTTTGGATTGCCCTAAGGTCTTATGACCATTGTGGGGGTTTGGACAGACAATGCAGGTTGGTATGAAAAATTTCTCTGACATTTTCCATTTCAAACACATTGAGCTAGGTCTGGGCACATGGGCACAAGCCTTTGCCTTCTACCCTATGCAGCTAGGTGACAAGCTGAGCCTGGAATCAGGAAATTGTTGTGGAGTTGTTTCAGTCATGTCTGACTCTTTGAGATCCCATTTGGGGTTTTCTTGGCAAAGATATTGGAGTGATTTGCCATTTCCTTCTCCAGTTCATTTTACAGATGAGGAAATGAGGCAGACAAGATTAAGTGACTTGCCCAGGGTCACCAAACTAATGTTTGAGGCTGAATTTGAACTCAGGTCTTCCTCACTCCCGGCCTGGCATTCATTCAATCCATTTTGCTACCTTGCTGCCCTAAGAATCAGGAAGACCTGAGTTCAAATACAGCCTCAGACACTTACTAGCCATAGGACCCATGGCAAGTCATTTAACTTCAGTTTCCTTAATTCTAAAATGGGGATAATAATAGGATCTACCTCCCAAGGTTATTGTGAGGATCAAACGAGATAATATGTGCAAAGAGCTTAGCCTAGTGCCTGACATCTAACAGGTGTTGCATTTCATTTCGTTTCCTTCCTTCCTTCCTTCCTTCCTTCCTTCCTTCCTTCCTTCCTTC
>NW_027187344.1:7603419-7607150 GCF_028583685.1 Petaurus breviceps papuanus | reverse complement strand
TTCCTTCCTTCCTTCCTTCCTTCCTTCCTTCCTTCCTTCCTTCCTTCCTTCCTTCCTTCCTTCCTTCCTTATCTTCCTTCCTTCCTTATCTTCCTTCCTTCCTATCTTCCTATCTTCCCACCTTCCTTCCCACCTGGAGTTTCAGAGTCAGCTAGTGAGATACCAAAGGAGAACAGTAAGCAGACAGAAGTAGAGACAGAGCCTGAAGGGTGAGGTCAAAGTGAATGGCTGAGTCAAGACTGTGACATGCATCCTGGAGGCTCCCAGCTCAGTCTTCCTTCCCCTACATCTTTGGGCTCCCCTGCACTTTCTGCTGGAGAAGATGAGGAAGCTGGGGATGGTGGCCGAAGCTCAGGCCCCCAGAGAGAGCACTGAAGCCTGGCTGTGCTCATTTGCCAGGGGGAAGACAGCTGGGCCTCTGCTTTTTGAGCAGCTGGAGTCTGTACCCCCAGGGAACAGCTGGAGGAGGCCCCAACCCCCCGAGGGTCTGGGAGCTGAATTTCAAGCAGCACAACCACCCAAGTCACCCAACTCAAAGGAAGACAATAAAAAGGCCCCCTGATGTATTTCTTAATGTATTTTGTGTCTTTTGGAGTCTTCCTGACCCCTGGAATAAGAGGGCACGGGTTCTCAGAAGCAGACCTTTATCAGTCTGGAATGATTTTATTGTAGCTCTGCCCAAAGGTCAGAGCATGAACTTACTCTGTGTGGCTCCAATGGAGAAGAGCTAAGACCAACCCGTGGAAGGAACAGGGAGGTAGATTTAGCATCAGTGGAAGGGAGCATTTCCTAACAGTGAAGGCTGTCCAATGGAGCGAGTGACATGGCCGATAAAGACCTGGACATGGAGCCAGGAAGACCCGGGTTCCAATCCTAACCTCTCCGAGCCTCAGTTTCCTCATCTGTAAAACAGGGACAATAGCACCCTCTCCCCAGGGTGAATACAACAGTATGGTTTAAGTGGGATAATATATGCAAAGCATGAATCTTAAAGCTTTCCAAATATGGCAGCTGTTATTGGAATCATTCAAATCAAAGCTATAGCAATAACCATTTGTCAAAACTTCTATGGGGGGGGGGACTCCTGCATCAGTCAGGGGACTGGACTTGATGACCTCTAAGGTCCCTTCTAGCTCCAGGATTCTGTGATTCCTTTGGTCTGGCCCAAAGACATAACAGAAAAATCCAGGGAGAATACAGGAATAATCAGGGTTCACAGCAAGGATGCTGACCATTACCCTCTCCTCCACTTCTCCTTTGGATAGCATGGTGTGGTGTAGAGAGGATGAGTCTGAGTCAGAAACCCGAGGTTTTAGTCTTAATTCTAATAGTAATTAAGCTCCATGACCTTAGGTGAATCACTTAACTTTTTCTGGGCCTCAGTTTCCTCATCTGTAAAATAGGGCCAAGGATCTCTGCCCCCTTCCCTCACAGGGCTTTGGTGAGGAATGAAATGGAGGAGATGGATGTGGCAACCCTTTGTACACTGTAACTAAAAAGCCCCAGAAGGAGCCAAAACCAACAGCCTGTAGCAATGAGCAACAACCCCCATCTTCCTGCGTGTGTACCATTTCCAAGCAGGAGTTATCTCCCCTCCCTCTGCTTCCCTTCCCTCTCACCCTCCCCATGGGCATATGTCTGTAAGATTTTTTAAATGTTAAATGTTGGCTTTTTTTTCTTTTCTTTGTCAAACTGGGCACCTGCAAAGAAGCCCATTCAAGGGGGCACCGGGCTTAATGTACACATTGACAGCATTTGACAGCATTAGGGGAGAACAGGGCTGACTCCCTAGGATGGCTGGTAATGGTCCCTTTCCACAAGGGAGGCTCCTAACCTTCCCACCAGGGCTCTGGGATAGATAGCAGCAGTAAAGGGGAAGTTTAATTTTGGGGAAGGGGAAGATGACCTTCTGGCTGTCCCACCAACATGATGAGCCCAATTCAAGGGCAGAGAAAGAGATTGTAAAAATGGGTCATAAATTTGGAATCTGAAGGAACTTGACAAGGCGTTGGTCCAAATGCCTCATTTCACAGATGAGAAAACTGAGGCCCAGAGAGACTGAGTTGCCCAAGATCACACAGGTAGTAAGTAACAGAGTAAATATTTGAACCCAGGTCCTCTGACTCCAGATTCAATACTCCTGTCATTGCATTGTGCTGTTTCACTCAGACAAGGTTCTGGACCTGCTGATGGTGTTTTCAAGAGAAGGGCTTTTGAAAGTGGTGACTAGGGAGTTATTTCTCATTGAAGCCCAGATAGGTGGGGTTAGGAGGGGAGCCTTAGAATCTATGCTTGGGCTCCCAAGTCCTCCAGTCTTTCCTCCCTGGCAATAGAGGCAAGTCAGATCACCAGCCTCAGCAATGTGGATCTTCCTGGACCAAAGTCGGTTCCCATCTTTCTCTCTTCATTCATTCTTCCTTCTCAGCCTTACCCATGCCACCACCACCAGCCTAATGGATTGTATGTGCCCGTATTCACTGTCGACCCTGGTCCCTAGTGAATGTCAGACAAGCCAGAGTTTAGCCTGTGGGATGGCTTACAGGCTAGGTGGCATTACAGGTCAGGTCCTGACCTCGCCAGTTGTACCACAATGCCAGCTCCTGTCCAGGCACAATCAACACAGTACCCCCATGTTTCTGTGTCCCAGCCCTCACCATCATACACAATAGCTTGGGCACTCCCTTCTATCCCACCCCTTCTTTCTTCCCCAAACATTCCCTTTCTAAGTAAGTCTAAGCGAGCACCTGAATTATTTCAGTAGATGGGACAAAGGAAGCAAAGATTGCAAATAACCAGACAGAACTCACTGCAGCATGGAGTCAACATGCAAAATCCTATTTAAAAGGTTCTTTAAGCATTTACAATGTGCTCCAGTTACTCAGAGGCGGCTGTGCAGGGTTTATTTACCTGTTTGCTGCTGCCTCCCCCTCAGTCAGCCCACTACAGACCCAAGGTGCCACGCTCGGAAAAAATAAAGAAACTCAATAAATTCAGTGCCAATTCGCCGACAGCCACCACTGTCCTCCCAGGTCCCCTCAAGCAGTGACAGAGGGGACTAAGAAAGGTGCCCTCCCAGGGGCAAGAAGTCTGGCAGTCTGGGAAGAACCCTGGGACTGCATCTCAACTCCGCAGCCGAGATGCCCGGGACCTAGCCCCCCTCGTTTGCGTGCCTGTCAAAAGCCAACCATGCACTCCACGGTTCTCACTCTCCAGCTGCTGCCTAGATGGTAGGAGGGGAGGGGGAAAATAACAGAGGTTTTGCCAAAGGACTTCTGTTTGTCTCCTTAATGTCTTGCCTCTGGAGGGTGATGGATTCTACCTTCCACACGCCCGCCCTCCTTCACCCTGATCCTTTTTTTCATTCTTTTCCTTTACCTGGGATTTCTCCTGCTGTCCGTCTTCAAGTTGAGGGGCTCCACCCATGGCTTTCCATCTGTCATTTACCATCTTCTAGGAAGACTCAGTGTAAAAAAATGTTTGAAATGTATCTAGAGACACACAGATACAGAAGAGGAAACCACCTGAATCTTGCAAAGGGATTTGAGCTTTCTTCTCCCTGCCCTTCTTCCTGGCTGGCTCTAATGCAACCCTGTGGCATGTCAGCCTCCCTCTGTCACTCCCTCTCCGTCACCCTCTCCCTCGCTCCATCTCTCTCTCTCTCTCTCTCTCTCTCTCTCTCTCTCTCTCTCTCTCTCTCTCTCTCTCTCTCTCTCTCTCTCTCTCTCTCTCTC
>NW_027187344.1:7551979-7603409 GCF_028583685.1 Petaurus breviceps papuanus | reverse complement strand
CTCTCTCTCTCTCTCTCTCTCTCTCTCTCTCTCTCTCTCTCTCTCTCCCTTTCTCTATCCCCCTCCTTCTCTTTCCTCTTCCCCTCCCTCCGTCCTTCCCTCCCTCCACCCCCAGCTTTCTCTGCTGCCCTAGGTGGTCAAAAACAGAGAAACTCAGGTTAAAAAACCAAAACAAAACAAATAAGCCCAAAACAAAGACAAGGCCGGCAAACAAACCACCCACCCAGAAAATCCTCAGAAAGAACATTAAAAAGGCAGCTGTGGGGAGCTTGAGCCCTGTCTTTTTGGAGAGAGGAGAAAAAAGAAAATCCCAACCCAAATATTTGCAAAAACTTAAGTCAGAGCTACCAGCTCAAGTCACCTTAAAAGAAAGGGGGTCTAAGCTCCAGGAAGGGGAGCTGCAGTGTGAGGCAGTTTCTGATGAGCTGTGGACAGTATCTCTCCAGCGCTCCTGTTACTTCCCTTCCCACCTCTCTGCCCAGCAGAGATGGGATATTAATCCCGGAAACCCAGAAATTAGGGGGAGGGGAGGGGCAGGGAGATCCAATGTTGCCCCACAGCACCACTCTCCAGAGTAGAGAAATCTCTGAGGACTTGGTCCGGGTCCTGTCCAGATGTGGCTCACCCCTGCCCTTGGGGCGAGGGGACTTCTCCCTGAGAATGCCCTGACTCAGAGCCTCAACCCCCCCCCCTCCCCCAGGGGATGGCCCTATGAAGCTGGTCTCAGACTACAGTATCCACTCTCTCTTGGGTCCAGGTGATCCAGGGATTGCGGCGGGGGGGAGAAGGGGGAAGAGGAAGAGGAGGAGGAGGGGGTGGGGGGAGAACAAACCCAAGCCAGCCTACTTCTCGGATGGCGACAGCTGCCAGCATGTAGGAGCTGATCCTCTTCTGAGCTCTCCCGGGCTAATTACCCACCTCGCTCCCGGCTGCTGTTCACGAGAAACGCGCAGCACACTTCCCTGTGCCTGGGAGGAGAGGGATTTGTGGCGAGGGTTTTTTTTTCTCCCCCTCTTAATCGCCCCCTCCCATCATCACTACTTTTAAAAAACATTTTAATCTGTCCAAAGCAGCCTTTAGTGGTAATTTACAAAGTCCTTAATCTGCTCCTCTAATGAGTTGCAACTGTGGGTTCTTTTTGAGGCGAGGCAGGCCACACATACTAAGCAGGAGCCCCAACTTGCCCCCCTCCCCTTTACTAGGGGGGGGTCCTAGAGAAAACAGGGACTTCCTCCTCCCCTTTCCTCCTTCTGCCTCCCACCCCTGCCCTCTTTTGTCATCCTTCCCTATTAGAGTAACATGGCCCTCTCTTCCTCTTTCTCTCCCCATTTTCACATTCTATGGTAATGTGCTTTGGGAAAATATTTCCCCTGACCCCTGGTCCCCTCTGGCCTGCCTTCATGCCTTAATGTTTACCAGAGTCCCCCATTAAAATCTATTGCTTCTCTCTTGCTCCTCCTGTGCTCTCTCCCAGCATGCCAGGAACAGCAACTCTGGGACGGGGGTGGACCATACAGGGGCCTGGGGGAAGGATGCTGGTGGGATGTGTGGGGGGAGATCCTGGGGAAAACCAGAAAACCTTTCTGCTCAGCTTAGCTCTCCTAAGCAGGGAGCTGTCAATCACTTCAAGATGCTAAGTTCAGAATTCTGCCAGCTGTTTCCCCTTGAGCCATGCCATCCCCTTGCTCCTTCTGGACCCCGCTTTGTTGCTGCAGGGGCCTGCCCAGGGGTGCCCCCATTTCCTCCCCAAGTTCTTTCAGTGGCTGGTGGGCATTATCGCTTTTTAGAATACCTTCCCATCTCCCCTTCCCTCCCACTTAGTCTCAGAGATACAGGGACAAGGAGGGAGGGTTGTGGGGTGGGGGGAAGATAGAGATGTGAGGGAGCAGTGTGAACAAAGGTAAGGAAGAGAGAATGAACCTGGTGCAGGCAGGGGAGAGCGAGGAAACCAGCCTGGTTGGAATGCAGGCTTAGGATAGCGAAGTAGAGGGAGGCCACCACCAAGTGGCTCCTTTCTAGCACTGTTTTGCTATCTTATCTGTTCACGAAGAATGGCAGAAAGCCGACCTTATTCTGTCAGAAAGATCTGGGTTCAAGTCTTCCCTCTTACCTATATGATCAGTGGCCCCTGGCAACTCTCAAGGCTACAAGTTATAGAAAAAGTGCTGACCTGCATTGGGAGAAGGCATTCCTCCTCCAGGAATTCCTTCTATCAATGGCCTCACAGGTCCAGCTCCTCTCCCTATTCTCTCCCTTCACTTTGTCATCTTCCTTTGTTTATGCCTCAGTCTCCCTACCTGTACAATAGGGAAAGGCATCACAGGAAAACATGGTACCACGCCACTCCCGCAGTCACAGAAAGCTGTTAACTCTTCAGCATTGCTTCTGGTCTCACGAATGCTACTTCTCTTGTTTCTTATTCTAGGTTGTCTACATTTTTCAACAAGGTGTGTCCAGTTTCCTGTGTGACTTAGAAGTCAGCTAGGCCAGCTCTTCATTTTATAGATACAGAAAAATCTGAGGCTCAGCAGGGCTGAGGCTCAAACCTGGCTGGGTCTTCAGACTCCAAGCCAGCTCCCATTCTAATGCACCCCCACTGTCTTCTGCCAGGCGAGAGCCCCCTGGAGGCAGGCACCATTCTTTTATTTCCTTTGTAGATCTTCCCCCCTCCCCCCGCCCCTGTCACCCACCCCAAGGCGATCCAGGCCATGTTGCATTCACAGAAGACATCCTGTGAAAAGGGTGCTTGCTGGCTTTGGAGTCAGAGGAGCTGCCTTTCAGTCCTGGTTCTGCCACAGAGGAGCTATGTGACCTTAGTAAAGTCACTTAACTTTCCTGGGCCTCTCCTCACCTGCAAAATGGAAATAGTAATACTTGATGTGATGTTCCATTGTGAAAATGCTCTGTAAGCCTTTATGAGGTGCTATGTAAATGTTAGTTATGATGATTTTTTAACTGACATGGGATACCTCAGGAAAAGGTATGTCTGAATTTGGGATATTGAGTGGGGAAGGGGAACAGGTTTGGAGTGTGAAGCCATAACAAGAAAGATACATCAGAACACAGTTCCAGGACCACCCAGCCCCTCCAATAAGAAGTGTGAGCAGCTCTGTTATCTATGCCAACAAGGGAAAGGGTCATAGATAATATTAAAACCCCAAATAATCCGAAACAGTGGATAATCCTAATTTGGAATAATTGAAGGGGTTCCCTTTCCACTTTCACCCCCACCCCACCACTGCTGACACAGCTTCCTAATGAATTCTGTTTTAGGTGGGTTGACAATATCAGCAGTCAGAATTTGCACTGGGGACCCTGAGACAAATTGGTCTGAGCCACAGCTAAGCAGCAGAGAGGAGAGACATGCCTCTTGTGGGATGAACAGCATGGCCCAGTTGAGACAGCACTTGATTGGTAATCTCAAGCTTGGTAATCTCTCACTTCCTAGCAAAGTGATTTTAGACAAATTCACAGGTTTGTATTGTTAGAAATGGAAGAGACCACTGGTTGTTCATTTGTGTCCAACTCTTCATGACCCCATTTGGGGTTTTCTTGGCACAGACACTAGAGTGGTTTGGCATTCCCTTCTCCAGCTCATTTTGTGGATGAGGAAAACTGAGGCAAACAGGGGTAAGTGACTTGCCCAGGGTCACATAGTGAGTAACTGCCTGAAGCCTGGTTTGAACTCTGGAAGATGAGTTTTCCTGACTCCAGGTTCATTTTATTGACTACCACCTGGCTGCCCTGGAAGAGGTCAAAGAGATCATCTAGTTCAATCTCTTCATTTGACTTTTGAGGAAACAGACTCAGACAGGTTGTGACTTGTCCAAAGTCACACAAGCAGAACAAGGATTTGAATTCAGGACCCCAGTGACCTCTCTAACACACTTCTGCTACACATATTCTGACCTCAGTTTCCTCACCTGTAAAATGAGGGCTTGGACTGGATCAGGAATTCTTAACATTCTTTGTGCATTAGATCCCTTTGTCAATCTGGCAAAACCTACATGCCCCTTTTTGGAATGATGTTTTTTAATGCATAAAATAAAATATATAGAATTACAAGGGAAACCAATTATATTCAAATATAATCTGTAGACAGGAAGATTGCAATCATGGGGAGTCTCGCAGTGGGTCTAATAATTCCAGTAATTTCTAAGTAGTGATGAGCATAAATGATATTTCAAGATATCTGCAACAACTCTAATAGGAGATGAAAATATCTGTGATTTCTATTGGTGACAGTCACAAGTGCTGCCAGTGCCACCATAGTTGCCTAGATTAATAATGGAAGGAAATAGTAAATTTCATTTAGAGGTTAGTGGAAAGGAGAGAATAAGCATTTATTAAGCACCTACTACACACTAGGCACTATGCTGAGTAAGCAATTTACAAATACTGTATTGTTTGATCCTACAACAACACTGAGATGTGCTATTTTTATCCCCATTTTACATGAGGAAATTGAGGCAGACAGAGGTTAACTGCCCAGGGTCACAGAGCTAGTAAACATCTGAGGCTGAATTTGAACTCAGGTCTTGGTGCCTCCAGGCCCAGTGTGCTAGCCAAGTTCCTGGACTCCCTGGAATTTATCCACAGACCCTCAAAGGTAATAACTCCAGGGCTGAGTCCTTGGATTAGATTATTGCTAAGGTTTTTGCAGCTCTAACATTCTGCATTCTGTGTTCGTCAGTGCACTGGGTGAGCTTGTTAAAAGCCTAACTTTTGTTGTCTATTCAGTTCATTGAGCTCAGTGGGAGGGAGAGAGGGAGGTGGCTGGGGGCAGTGTAGCCAGAACATTAGTATGAGTGAAGGAGGTTCCCTCACCATGAGGAAGCCTTGTCCTCATCGAGAAAAGTTGCAGTAGGATCCTGGGTAGGTTACAGGATCATAGGCAGAGGTGAGGGGGCCTTGGAGGCATTGACTCAGCAGTCCTCACTCTTTTCCTCTTTCTCTTTGCTCAGTGGACTAGTCGTACCAGCTAAACTACCAGTCTTGTCCTTCACTCACACTCTTCCTCCTGCCTGGAACTCCTTCCCCCACCAACATTTCACATACATTAACTTGCTTCAGTTCAAGGCTCAAGACTCACCTCTTCCAGGAAGCCAACCCAGGCTGCATTTATGTGCAGTTTGTCCAAGACCTTGTAACCCCCTTGTATTCTCCTCTAAAGAGTAGAGAGGGCAGGTGGCTAGGTGGCATAGTGAATAGAGCACTGGCCCTGGAGTCAGGAGGACTTGAGTTCGTGACTTTGGGCAAGTCACTTAACCCCAACTGCCCTCCAAAGAACAAAGAAAAAAAAAGTAGATAGGAGACTAAACACACACTGCCTGTTTGGAAAGATTGCCTAAGGTACCATGACCCTGGATGTGTTACATACTATACATCACATGTACCATACATCACACCAATAGGGTCTGTGCACCAGAGTGGAAAGAAGCCTGAATTGGGATGGAGCCAGAAGACTGGTCTTTGAATCAGTTCTGACACTTAGCAGCTGTGTAACTGTGGGCAAATCATTTAACCTTTCTGGGCCTCATTTTCCTCATTTGTAAAAGGAGAGAGGGACTAGAGAGTCTCCAAGTTCCCTCTCCCCCCTAGACCTATGACCTGAAGTTCAGTATTCAAGACTGCTTGGTCCTCTTTGCGCTTAAAGCCAGACCTGGGATCATGATGCTGTTTCTCCCACAAGGACATTCCATCTCCCATTTCTGAGCCTTTTCCTGGGCTGTTGAGAATGCAGAACCTTTACCTCTCCAAATCCCTGGCTTCTATCAAAGCTAAGCTTACATGTCACATGAGGCCTTTCCTCTGCAGCTCAGGCCTTCCCACCACCATCCCCAAACAACCTTTTATTTGCTTTGTATGTTGTCATTGTTGTTGTGGTTGAGTCATTTCCAGTTATGTCTGACTCTCCGTGACCCCATTTGGGGTATTCTTGGCAAAGATACTGGAATGATTTGCCATTTCTTTCTCCAAATCATTTTGCTTAAAAGCAAACTGAGGCAAATGGGGTTAAGTGATTTGCCCAGGGTCACACAACTAGTATGTATTTGATGCCAGATTTGAACTCAGGTAGATGACTTTTCCTGACTCCAGGCATGGCACTCTAAGCAAAAAAAAGTGTCACCTAGCTACCCATTTACTTTGGATAGGTTTGATATGTACCTCTAGATGTGCATGTGGTTTCCCACAACAGAATTTAAGCTCTTTTAGAGTGGAGATTGTATTATTTTTGTCTTTGGCTCTCCTGAGCCTCACACACTGCCTGGTATGTAGCAATAGTAGACACTTAATAAATGCTGATTGATGGATAGCTATCAGAACGAGTCTTGGACTGGCAGAAAACTTGGTCAAGTGGGAAGAGGATAAAGGCAGCATAGCCTAGTAGAAAGAGCCACTCATAAGACCAGGGTTCAAATCTTACCTTTGCCCCATACTGACTCTGTGACACTGGACAAGTCACAGGACTTTTTAGTAGCCCAAGCAACATTTTAAGATGGAAAACTATAAGATGTACACCAAGGCTACACTGGTACAGCAACTTTCCCTACTGGGATTTCCCTCTACTTATAAGATTACCGAGAGGAGGAAAGAGACAGACAGAGAGAGAGGCAGGTAGCAAAGTGAGAAAAAGAAGAAGAAGGAGAAAAAGGAGGGAAGGAAGGTAAGGAAGGAAGAAAATAAGGAAGAAAAGAGGGAAGGAAGAAGGGAAGGAAGGGGGGGGGGCGGCTAAGTGACACAGTGAATAGAGCACCAGCCCTGGAGTCAGGAGTACCTGAGTTCAAATCTGGCCTCAGACACTTAACACTTACTAGCTGTGTGACCTTGGGCAAGTCACTTAATCCCAATTGTCCCTCAAAAAAAAAGGCAAAAACCAAAAAAAATTAAAAAATAAAGAAGGGAAGGAAGGAGGAAAGAACTGGATTTGGAGTCAAATTCCAGCTTTGCCATTTATTACCTATATAACCTTGGACAAGTTATTTTATTTTTCTATGTCCCAGTTTCCCAATCTATACATTAAGGAATTGAACTAGATAGGTGCCCTCCAGCCCTAAGTTTATGATCCACTGGGTCTGAGTCCACCAGGTACTTACCTCTCTGAGCCTCAATTTCCTGATCTGTAAAATGGGTGTAACATATCTTCTCTACCTCAGAAGATCAAACAAGAAAACAACTGTGAAAATTCACTTCAGCTGTACAGAGCTAGATAAATGTCAGTGATTCTTGCCCAGCTTTCTGTGGCCTCTGTCCAGTTCAGAGACTTAAAGTACCCAGTTTATCAGTAAGCCCCCACCCCCCCACCTCTGACTCTCCCTAGGGTTTCTGAGGGCAGTCAACTCTGAGTGTAAAGCTGTTTCAACTTAACTCCAACAGTCAAATTTATCATTAAAAATAAATTTATTGTGGCTTCACGTGGCATGGAAGGCTGCCTCATGGTGATTCAATACACTTGTCATACCTCAGTGTTAGGCACGGTGAGCTGAACAACTGGAGAGTGTCCAAGTCCGGCAGCTCATTTTCTGCAGCTGGAGCCAGAAATGTACAGTGGGCTGACATTTAATTTAGAATCCAACATACCTTGACATAAACTCGTAATACAATAGTGAGGGGTGGGAAGGGGGGCTGCCAAATGGGAGTGGGGAGAGTCCAAATGACAGGATGGATTTTTATTTTTTTTATTATTTTTTAAAATTTGGCTTTGTCAACAGTGATGAGAGATGACAGGAGAGCCTGCAATCAAAGGCCGGGTCCAGACAAGAAATTAGCCCACAGCAAATGAATTTGGGTTCGGGGAGGAGGTGGGGGTGGGGTAGGCATGGCTGGGGATGGGGGGTAAGCTCTGATCCAGGCTCCACTCAGAGGCTGCCCTTGGGCCTCCATTGGAATGACAGGCAGATCTAACTTGTAGATCCAACTCTTCAGAAACTTCAACGGAGATACCAGTAGCGAGGCCAACGGTATAGGAGGTAAAACAACCATAAAACCAATCATTCCCATCAGGAAGTCCAGTCCGTGGCTAACATCCCAAGTCAGGGATGGGCAGCCTTCCCAAAGTGGCCTGCCTAATTGCCAGCTCCTAGTTTCCTGGCATGCCAGGGAAGCTCGTGTTGCCCATGCACTAATCTCCTTTATTTAAAAATAATATTTTCATTTTCCCCAGTTACATGTAAAGACAATTTTTTAGCGTTCATTTTTTAAAAAAAAATTTGAGATCCAAATTTTCTCTCTCCTTCCTTCACCACCCCCTCCCTGAGGCAGTCAGCAATTTGATATAGATTGTGCATGTTCAGTCAACGTGCACTAATTTCAAAGACCATCTTTAGTATTTGTATGTGATAGGTTGCTGGTGCCTGTCCTAAACAGAACTTAGTGGTCAGGCTTTAAGAAGTTTGGAGAATATGTTCTCTCTGTTTTAATGGACACCCCACCCATGCCCCCACTGCCCTCCTCCCCCACTATCCAGCTTTATAACTGTCTGTTTGGGTATATTGTGAATCAAAGACTTTGCACAGGCTTGACCCCCAGCATAGTCCCACCTCTGTGACTATGAGCAAGCCATTTCATTCTTTGGTCCTCAGTGTCCTCATTTGTAAAATAAAGGGGTCAGACTAAAGGATCACTGAGGTTCCTTCCAACTCTAAATCTGATGCACCTTTTGACTTTCATATAGGAAAAGCCTGATAAAATCCAGATAAACAGCTAGGGGGCAGCTTGACAGTGAAGTGGGTAGAGCATCAGGCCTGGAGTCAGGAAGCCTCATCTTCCTGAGTTCAAATCCAGCCTCAGACATTTACTAGCTGTGTGACTGTGTGATTCTGGGCAAGTCACTTAACCGTGTTTTGCCTCAGTTTCCTTAACAGTAAAATGATTTGGAGAAGGAAATGGCAAACCACTGCAATACTTTTGCCAATAAAACCCCAAATGGAGTCATTAAAAGTTGGACACGACTGAAAAATGACCCAAAAAGAACAACAAAAGCCATTTCCCAACCTCAGTCTTATAAAAGGTGCTTTACTTTGGATTCCTGTGGGTCTGGATTTTCTGGACTGAATTGCATCAAGAGATCGTGCTTTTGGTTTTTGGTTTTTTTCTGGATTGACCAGAAAGGATCAGAAGTGATGCCAGAAAGCCCACTTTGCTGGGTTTTTTTAGCTTGGTTTGGACTCACTGTGATGAATGAAACAAGAGGGCTGTTGTCCTACACTTTTCTTATTGTTTGCTGTGGGCTCAGTCTGGACCTCTTCTGTCTACTCTCACAAATAGAGGTGTATATGGAGGAGAGAGATGTTTCTTGCAGGGCTCCGTGGCTCTGCTCCTGGCTGCTTAACAGGCAATCTCTAGCCTTCAGGGACAGTATTACTTTCCTCTTCCACCCTTGTACCCCTGTCCCTTGCCACACGAGTAGATTATCTGTATAACACAACTTAGTAACCCTGTAAGAGGGTTTGGGGGTATAGTACAGATTGTATACATTTGAGGAAAACTTCAACAGTTTCAGTCAGCTTAACTAAGGACTTAATTGTTTTTCAGGTTTTCTTGGCAAAGATGCTAGAGTGGTTTGCTATTTCCTTCTCCAGCTCATCTTACAAATGAGGAAACTGAGGCAAACAGAGTTAAGTGACTTGCCCAGCGTCATGAAGCTAATAAGTACCTGAGGCTGAATTTGAACTGAGGTCTTCCTGACTCTAGGATTGGTGTTCTATTCACTGAGCTACCTAACTGCCCTTAACTAAGAACTAACAAGCACTAAACAGTCTTCCCAAGTGCCTGCCTGGCCTGAATACTTGATCTTTGAATTTCTACTTCTCTCCTCTCTCCCTCCCCATCCTTCTCCTATACCAGCTGCATTATAGTTGAGAAAACACATAACTTAGACCTAGAAGGACCAGGTTTATATTTCAGCTCTTCCAGCTCCACACATCAGCTATGTGACCAAGTACAAGTCAACTGAACCTCAGTTTCCTCATCCGAAAAATAAGAATCAAAAGCTCATCAATTTAAATTTATGGAATATAGAGATCACGTGGCCCAGTTCCCTTCTCTTTATAGGTGAAGAAACTGAGACATAGAAGGAAAATGATATGCCCCAAACCACATGGGGGTATAAATGGCAAGACCAGGATTTAAACCCACATCGTCTGACTCCAAATTCAGGTGTCTTTCCACCATACCGCACAATTTACCTCCAAAGATTATTGTGACAATCAAACAAAATTTATGTAAAGTGCTTTGCAGAGATATAAAGCATTATATAAGTCAACTTCTCCTCCTATGTCCATAACGACATATGAAAGTGTTTATTAAATACTTACTATGTAGCTATTTTTGGTAATGCTGGAAATATACACACACACACACACACACACATCTAGAAGTGAGATAGCCCCAACCCTCATGGAGCTTGCATTCTTTTTAAGATAATCTATTTTCAGTTCCAAATTCTCTTTCTTCCCATTGAGAAGGTAAGAAGTATGCTAAACATTATCCATATGAAGTCATGCAAAACATATTTCTGCACTAGCCACCTTCCAGGAAAAAAAAAGATAAGAATAAGTGAAGAAAGGGAAAAATATGTTTCAATCTGTATTCTGAGTCCACCAGTTCTGTTTGGAAAAGTATAGCATTTTTCATTATGATTCCTTTGGAACTGTAGTGGATCATTGTATTAATCAGAGTTACTAAGGCTTTCACAGTAGATTATCATTACAAGATTGCTATTATTATGTATATTGTTTTACTGGTTCTGCTCATTTCACTTAGCATCATCAGTTCACTTAAGTCTTCCCAGGTTTTCCTGAAATCATCCCCTTCATTTCTTACAGCACAATAGTATTCCATCACAACCATAAACCACAACTTGTTCAGTCATTCTCCAATTGATGAGCATCCCCTCAGTTTCCAATTCTTTGCCACCATAAAAGTGCTGCTAAAAATATTTTTGTACATATAAGTTCTTTTCCTTTTTCTTTGGTCTCCTTGGGATATAGACCTATTATTAGTAGTGTTGCTAGGTTAAAGGATATGCACAGTTTTATAACTCTTTGGGCATAGTTCCAAACCGTACACAGCTCTACCAACAATGCATTAGTGTACCTGTTTTCCCACATCCCCTCCAGCTTTTGCCATTTTCCTTTTCTGTCATCTTAGCCAATCTGATGGATAGGAAGGAGGTGGTGCCTCAGAGTTGTTTTAATTTGCAGTTATTTAATTATAAGTGATTTAGAACATTTTTTCATGTGACAATAGATAGCTTTGATCATTTTTCTCTGAAGACTGTTCATATCCTTTGACCATTTATTAACTGAGAAATGGCTCTTATTTTTATCAATTTGGTTAGATCCCTATATATTTGAGAAAAAAAAACTTTATCAGAGAAACTTGCTATAAATTTTTTCTCAGTTTCCTGCTTTTCTTCTCATTTTGGCTGCATTGATTTTGTTTGTGTAAGTTTTTTATTTTATGTAATTAAAATTATCCATTTTACCTCCTGTGAACTTCATCTCTTGTTTGGTTATGAACTCTTTCCCTACCCATAGATCTGACAGGTACTTTTAATCATGCTTTCCTACTTTGTTTATGATATCACTTTTTATGTCTAAATCATATCCCCATTTTGAGCTTATCTTGGTACATGGTGTAAGATGTTGGTCTATGCCTAGTTTCTGCCAAACTGCTTTATAGTTTTCCCAGCAGTTGTGTGTCAACATTAGGTATTGCAATAAGATGGCCAGAGTGGATGACTGAATGTGATGTGGAAGATGATCTGGTATCTGGGGCTGGTTAGACAATGGGACATGTAAGTGTGAGTTTGCATTCACTTACCATTTATGGCTCCTACTAATGCCACCATTATTAATAGTAGCAGTATAGGATTCTCTCTATGTGAACATCTTTTCAATCTGGTTTGTGAACTAAGATAGTTTTCCTATATTTGTTCTAATAATCAATACAGTATTCATCCCTGGGTGCAAGATATGTTAAATGATACAAAGTATAGTGTTATAAGAGTTAAGAATAATACATTCTAAATGGAATCATGATCTTCTTATTAAGGATCATATCCTAAAAAATTAGAAGAAAAGGTGATCATATACATTTCATAGCTATGAGTAGGAGATGTATTCTTAATGAAAGAATAGAGGCAATCGCAAAAGATAAAATAGATGACTTTGCTTACACAAAACTTGAAAAACTTCTGCACAAACAAAATTAATGCAGCTTGGATAAGAAGGGAAGCAGTCAAGCAGGGAAAAAAATCATGTAATCCAATTTCTCTGATAAGGGTTCAGTACCTAAGATATGTAAACAATTAACATATCATATCTATTTATATACATATATGCATACATGTACACATATATACATATATAAAACCAAAAGTCAGTCCCTAGTAGCTAAGTAGCCAAAGAAAATGAGCAAACAGTTCTCAAAAGAATTGCAAATTATTAACAAACATATAAAAGAATTTTCCAAATAAATAATAATGAGAGAAATACAAATCAAAATAAATCCAAGGTTTTCACTTCACAACCTCCAAATTGGCAAAGGTGATAATAAAAATAGGAACAGTCAATGGTGAAAGTGTTATGAGAATATAGGCACGTAGGTATTGTTGTTAGAGCTATGAATCAATGCAACTGTTTTGGAAAGCAATTTGGAATTATGCAAGTAAAGATACTAAAATGCCAATACCTTTTGATCCAGATATCCCACTATTAGGCCCCCAAGGAAGCAATTGATAAGAACAAAAATTTTTTTAAGTTGTTATAGCACTTTTTATGATAGCAAAGAATTTAAAACAAAGTAAATACCTATTGATTGCGAATTGTGGTACATGGATAGTATATATAGTATACTATAGAATTTTATTATTGTTATTATTATATTATAATATAAAGTATATATTAGATACAATATTATTACATTATTATTAGAATGTATAGAATAATTCTATACAATAGAATATTATTGTACTATAAGCAATGATGAATGTGATGAATATAGAGAAACAAGAGAAAATCTACATGAACTAATGCAGAGTGAAGTAAGGAGAACCAAAAAAAAAAATGCAATGCCTAAAACAATGTAAGTAGAAGGAACAAACCAGTTGTTGCTAAAACAACCAAAACATTGCAAAGAACAAGCATAACTCCAAAGAAAAAAATACCCTTACTCCTTTGCAGAGATCAAAGGTTCACAAGTGTGGTACATTGCAACATTTTCAGACCTTTTCTGTATATTGCTAGGGGCAGTAATAGATGGTGCAGTGGATAGAGTACTAGTCCTGGAGTTAGGAAGACCTGAGCTCAACTCAAACTTCAGACACTTACTAGCTGTGTGACCCTAGGCAAGTCACTTAACCCTGTTTGCCTCATCTGTAAAATGGGGATAATAATGACACCTATCTTCCAGGATTGTTGTAAGGGTCAAATGAGACATTAGGGGTTTTTTGTAATTAATTAATTTAGTTCTAGTTTTCAACATTCACTTCCATAAGATTTTGAGTTCCATATTTTTTTCCCATCTCTTCCCCCCACCCCAAGACAGCTTGTAAATTGATATAGGCTCAACATACACATTCATATTAAACCCATTTTCATATTAGTCATGTTGTAAAAAAAGAATTAGAACCAAAGGGAGAAACCACAAGAAAGAAGAAACAAGAGAGAGAGAGAGAGAGAGAGAGCAAATAATATGCTTCGATCTGTATTCAGACTCCATAGTTCTTCTGGATGTGGATAGCGTTTCCCATCATGAGTCTTTTGGAGTTGTCTTAGATCCTTGCATTGCTAAGAAAATAGAAGTCTATCAAAGTTAGTCATCACACACTGTGGCTATTACTGTGTATGATGTTCTCCTGGTTCTGCTCACTTCATTCAGCATCAGTTCATATAAGTCTTCAAATGAGATATTTGTGAAGAGTTTAGCACAGTGCCTGACACGTTGTAAGTACTATTTAAATGTTAGCTATTATTATTGATAAATTTTGCTGATTTCTTTTTCATTTAAAAAGTTTATTACTTATAGGATGTCTTTCTGGGAGGGGGAGGATAAGGTATCTTGGGGGAAATTTTGGTGATGTAAGAAGCAAAATACATCAGTAAATATATTTTTAAAGAGTTCAGAGGAGATAAGACTTTCTGAAGAAGGTGGGAATTCAGCAAGGCTTTGATTCTCTGCCACTTGGGAACCCAGTGAGGACAGCTCTGGGTGGCCAAGACCAGCCCTTGCCCTGACTTTTCACGTAGTTTCCCCGTTGTGCCCTTGGCTGAGTTGGGCATGGCTGAGCTGCCTCTAAAGGGAACAAAGCTTCTCTGCCTCTCTGTTGGATCCAAGGCATGGGCCAACTTGTAAAGGGGTCCATGTACATACTTAGACCAATACCTGGATCATGAGCTGTTTGAGGAAGGGCTTGATCTGGATCAGAGCATTGAAAAGACCTTCATCAGTTTAATCCTTTCATTTTAACAATTGAAGAAACCAAGGCACAGAGATACGAAGTGATTTGTCCAAAGTCACAAGTAGCAGAGTCATTATTCAAATCCAAATCTTCTCACTCCAAATCCAGGACTTTTTCTGCAACTTTGCTGGGAACCATCCAGGGAGAATGACTAGACAGCTCTCAGGATTAAAGTAAAAGGTTTAGCCCTTGTTTGGATTAGGTGGCAATGCCTGGGTGCTGCTGGCTCTGAAATAAATTCAATTATTTAGGGTTGGGGGAAACTGTACATCACGGATCTGGTTCCAAGTTCTGAAAAGTCTTGCTTCTGCTTATTTTGTTGTTGTTATTCAGTCATTTCAGTCATGTCTGACTCTGTGACCTCATTTGGGGTTTTCTTGGCAAAGATACCGGAGTGGTTTGCCATTTCTTTCTCCAGCTCATTTTACAGATGAGAAAACTGAGACAAACAGGGTTAAGTGACTTGCCCAGGGTCACACCACTAGTAATTGTCCAAGTCTGAATTTGAACTCAGATCTTCCTGGCATTCTTTTTTTTTTGCTTTTTGGAGGGCAATTGGGGTTAAGTGACTTGCTCAAGGTCACATGGCTAGTTTTGTGTGTGTGTGTGTGTGTGTGTGTGTGTGTGTGTGTGTGTGTGTGTTAAGTGTCTGAGGCTGGAGCTGGTGCTCTATTCGCGCACCACCTAGCTGCCCCAGTCCTAGCATTCTACCGACTGCATTGCCTAGCTGCCCTTTCTGCTTATTTTTTTATTTTGGACACAGAGAGATCCTGTAACTGGGAATCATAGAATGTCAGAATTGGAATTCTTTATTACCTCTAGGATCAAATTACAAACTCCCCTGTTTGGCATTTTAAGGTCCCTCACACCCTGGCCCCAACCTATCTTAGCCAGCTTATTCTATATCACTCCCCTTCACACACTCTATGGATTTCTTGTTATTCCTTGCACTTGAGATTCATCTCCCATCTCAGTGCCTTTTCACTGGTCATAGCTATGCCTGGAATGTTCTCCTTTCTCCCCTTAGCCTCTTGGAATCCCTCATCTCCTTCAAAGCTATATGAGGACTTTCCCTTTCCTTCCAGCTGCTAGTGACTTACCTTGCCAAAAAAAAGTTACCTTATATTTATATCACACATCCTAAGCTATCTACATGTATTTCCCACAATCCCATGTAAACTCTCTGAAGACAGGGACTGTTAGATAGTAGGTGCTTTACAAATGCTTACTGCTTGATTGGTTATTGATTTTGAGATGGAGGGGACCTTTGAAGTGATCTAGACCAACTTTTTTTTTCAGATGAGGAAACTGAGACCCAGAGAATGATTTGTCCAAGAAAACAAAGTAGTAAACAACAGAGCAAGGATTTGAACTCGGGTTGTCTGTCCCCAAAGTCAGTGTTTTTTTGCACTGTGCATGATTGGAAAATACCTTAGAAATAATCAATGTAGGGGCAGCTAGGTGGTGCAGTCAATAGAGCACCGGCCCTGAAGGAGGGAAGGAGCACCTACCACCAGGAGGACCTAAATTCAAATCCAGCATTAGACACTTAACACTTACTAGTCATGTGACCTTGGGCAAGTCACTTAACCCCAGTTGCCCTGCCTTCCCCCCTCCAAAAAGGAAAAAAAAAAAGAAAGAATCAGTGTAACCCTCTTGGAACTGAGGTCCAGAGATGAGAAGTGACTTGTCCAAGGTCTCAGCATTAGGGTTCCTATCTCTCAGGCCAATTTTCTTCACACCATACTCCCATTCTCCCATCTCACCACAGGAATCCCTACTTGGGATACCTGATTAGAGCGAGTTACAAGTGGTTGGAATACACAGGGGAAAACTAGTCAAATGATGAAGTCACCTCTCTTCTTCCTCTCATCCTCCCTGAGCACACCCCTCAGGGACCACCGTCCTCTCCCTCTACCACCTCACCCTTCTATCTCCATTCTCAGAGTTTATGCATCCTGGAATCCTAGAAGATAGGACAGCAGACCTGAAAATGATCCCAGAGATCATCTCATCCAACCTTTCCCTTCACTTGTCTAACCTTATGGCCTATTTTCTTCTGACCTGTGCCTTCCTGTATCTTTGGCCACTTGCCCCACCCTTGTTACACCGAGGGAGGGTCCAGGCTACTTGTGTTTGTCTCTCCTTCTGATACAGATACCAACAGCCCTGGCCATGGGATCCCAAGAAACTTCCTTGCCCTTTGCCTTATTGATTGGGCTTGTTAGTTGATTGTTCTTTGGTATGTATGGGCTGCCACTCTTTGTTTCCTGGGAACCCTTGTGTCAAAGAGTTTTGCTTCAGGGCAGGCAATGCTAACAGGATCACAGTTTATCACTGACTCGCCCTGGGCCAGCAGCTTTATTCTTGGCAGGAGGCATGACTGCATCATCAGGCATGTCAAATGGTGTTTTCTTTGCTATTGAGATGCCTGTGGCAGAGCTAGCTGAGGACAGATCCCTGCCCTGAAGATGCTTGCCCTCTTAAACCAGTGACCCCCCAACATTACCTGGACAGATGTACAGACACATTGCTACTTACTCTGTGAAGTTCAGTCATCTGGCCCTGTCTTTTCTCCCACTTACACCTGCCATGGTTGTTGTGATGAGCAAACGAGATCATTGTAGGACACTTGGCCCAGAGCCTGGCACATAGCAAGCCCTAAAGAAATGTTAGCTATCATTGTTCTTATTATTAATAATGATATTATTGTTGTTCCCTACATATTCCCACACCCTGTCACACTCCAGGCTAAGCAAACATCTACTCAACATTCCCAAAGCACAAACATTACTTTTCTACATCAGTGTCCTTCCTTCCTTTTGTCTCTCTTTTCCTTCCTTCCTTTTATCCCTCTTTTCCTTCCTTCCTTTTGTCCTTCTTTTCCTTCTTTCCTTCTCTGTTCCCTCCCTCTTTCCTTTCTATAGTCATTTACTTTCTATCCCTCCCACTGCTCTTCCAATTGAACAGTTTTTAAAATGAAAAATAAAATCCTCATAACAAATATGTATAGTCCAACAAAAAAATCCCCACATTGGCCATATCCAAAAATATATGTTTCATTCACCTCTCTGGCAGGATATGGGTGGCATGTTTCATCTTCAGTCCTCAGGACTTGTGTATTATCATTACATTGATCAGAGTTCTAAAGTCTTTCAAATTTATTTTTCTCTTTAATGTTGTTGTCATTTTATAAATTGTTCCCCTAGTTCTGTTCTCTCTACTCTGTACCATTTCATAGAGATCTTCCCAGTTTCCTCTGAAACTATCCATTTCATCATTTCTTATGGCACAATAATACTCCATTACACTCATATACCATAATTTGTTTAGTCATTCCCCAATAGATGGCCACCCTCTTTGTTTCCAGGTTTGGGCTACGATGAAAAGTGCTGCTGTAAATATTTTTGTACATAAGGGTCCTTTTTCCTCTTTCTTTGATGTCTTTGGTGTATAGGCTTACTAGTAGAATTAATGGGTCAAAAGGTATATACACAGGTTGGTATCTTTGGGGCACAGTTCCAGACTGCTTCCCAGAATGGCTAGAACAATTTTCACAGCTCCGCCAAGAGAGTCTGCTATCCTCAGTGCCTTCTCTTATAGTGTTGCCCCCTGCCTGGCATGCTTTCCCCTCACTTCTTCCTATCAAAGCCCTCTCCATCCCTCTGGGTCCATTTCGAGTCCCACCCCTGTTGTGAAATCTTCCTGGAGCACTCAGCCTCTAGTTATCTCTCCTCATATTCCTTATAGCGTTTATTTCTGATACCACTCTTGTCAAATTCTCACATCCTATATATAGTGATCTGTGTACATAACTACAGGCAATATTATTCCTATTTTATAGATAAGGAAATTGAGATGCAGAGAGGTTAAATAAATATATCCAGTGTTAGTACCAGGGTTCAAAACCTCGGTATGTAATATAAGGCATCAGAAAGGGAGATGGACAGCCACTGCAGGTGGCTCTAGTACAGTACCTCTAGTACAGGGATTCTCAATCTGGGGACTGTGGATAGGTTTCAAGGCATCTGTGAACTTGGAAGGGAAAAAATTACAACTTTATTTTCACCATCCTCTAACTGAAATTTATTATTTCCTTCAATTATTTAAAAACATTATTCCGAGAAAGGGTTCATGGGCTTTTCCAGATTGCCAAAGGGATCCATCAAAAAAAAAAAAAAAGGTTAAAGACCCTCCTGGTCTAACAAGACAAATCTTTCTCTTAATTCTTTGCAACTTGGGTACCTGAATCAGTCAAAAGAAAAGCTTATGCAGACTCATCCTGAGGGGATGGAGACCACACAGGGGCCAGTAATAGAAGTCTCCCAGGCTTCCCTCCTTATTCATGAAAAACTGGTCCATGTTGAACGGTGCTGGGTTGGCTCAGTATGTCTTGCCTATGCAAAATTTCAAAGAGCAAAGCTGAGAATAGAGGATTTCCAGTTAATTCTAGTTCTGGTCTTCTTGCATAAGCCCCAATCTAGATGCTCTACTGCCTATCTTAACCTGCCAGTCTTTTGTCCACCTTTCCAACCCTCTTCCCTCTGCCTCCATATTGGCCTCCAGCCCCATAACCCATGCCTGGCTGTGGGGACAGTGAAGAGGGCTTCCAGCCATTGAGGCCCCTTTGCCAGGAAGACTGAAGGCTACTATCCAACTAATGACTTTTCTAGGCACCCATCCCAAAGTTTGGCATGATAGACATCCCACCCTACTCAGGCCCCAAGGAAGAAAAGCAGGAGTCCTGAGATAAACACAGCCTCTGCCCCAAGAGAGGCAGGCAGGGAAGGAAAGAGGGACAAAACGTGGCTCCCCTCTACTCAGGAGCTAAGAAGCCAAGGACTACAAACCTGGAGCAGGGAGGGGGAAGGAAGCAAGAGACCTTGAACTTGCTGCATTTCATTCTAATCAAGGGAGTCAGCAGGGAGCTGATCCAGGCGACAGTGTGGATAGAGCACCTACTGCAGGTAGGGCCCCATGGGAAATCACTAAGCAAGGAAAAGATGGAGTCCCTGACCTTGGGGACTATGTACTCTGATGGGTAAATAGAGAAAATGCACAGAGACTTATAGTCCAAACACAGAAGTGAAGACTCCAGCTTGGCATTCAAGGCCCTTCACAGTTGGCTTTCTTCTCTATACTCCCAGAAATGAACCCTCCCTTCAACCAACCAACCAACCAACCAATCAATCCATCATTTACATTGTTCTAAGTGCTAGGAATACATGTCCCTGCCCACAAGGAGCCTCTATTCTAACTGGGGAGCTCTATGCAGCCTATATATAAAATGAATACAAGGTAGTTTTGAAAGAGAGGGCACCAGTCATTGGGCAGGGTGTGGAGGAATCAGTAAAGGCTTCATGTAGAAACTTGAGTTGAATTTTAAAGGAAACCAGGAATTCCAAGGGTCAGAGTTGCCTCCCCCCACTCCCCTTTACAGCTAGACCAGAGGCAGGCAGCCTTCAACACTTCTCATGATGCCTGAACCAAATTAAAATGGAATTGGAAAATATTTAACAAAATGAATAAAAATACAATAAAACATATAATATCACATTTTAAAGCTATAAATATGCGGCCTATGGGGATTCTTTTGTGCAGTCTAGTGGCCCCTGTTTCTATCTGAGTTTGACACCAATGAGCTAGACTAGGGATGGGGAAACTGAGACCTCAAGAACACATGTGGCCCTCTAGGTCCTTGGGTGCAGCCTTTTGACAGAGTCCAAGTTTTATAGAACAAGTACTTTTATTAAGGGGATTTGTTCTGTGAAGTCTGGATTCAGTAAAAGGGCTGCACTTGAGGACCTAGAGGGCCACATGTGGCCTTGAGGCTGCAGCTTCCCCACCCCCAAGCTAGATTATAAACTCCTAAGGGCAGGGTCTAACGCATAGTAGGCAATCAATAAATGTTTGAGAATGGTAATAACAAAAACAAAAGATAATGACCAGTAGGAAACACTCCTCAAATTAATCTTAAGACTGTATTTGTTCACTTCCCTCCCAAAATCCTAAGTAGCTTATGATTATCATTATCCAACAGTAAAATCCAAGTTGTTTTGCCCTCCATGATCTCCCCTTACTGTGGCTAATGCAACCCTTCCTCTTACAAGTCTCTACCCTTTGACCTTGGTTGTCTCTCTATCCACTGCTGAAGGGCTAGATTATTCAGAGGGCACATGAAATTCTTGCTGGGAGGACCCCCAAATTTAGGCAGAAATGGTTAGCCTAAGGGACCCCTTCTGATGATGCAGTATTTTCCTTTCTCCCTCTCCACAGCCCCCAAAGGAACCCAGGCCCATAAACCCATGGGTCAACATGTGACTAAACAGTAAGGGGCACTGGGGAGGTAAGATTAGGAGAAGGGACACAGACCTTCTATAACCATTACAAGAGCCAGGACTAATCGAAATGTGATAGAGAAGTTTAAACAGGAGTATCCCATTTTGGGGGCCCCTTGCAATTCCTAGTAACTTATTAATCTTAAAATATACATTTAAAAATTTAAAACACCATGTAAAGGTTCATCTTTCTGAGATCAGACACTTAGCAGCCCTGTGACCCTTGGTAAGTCACATGACCCTGTTTGCCTCAGTCTCCTCATCTGTAAAATGAGCTGGAGAAAGAAATGACAAACATTCCAGTTTCTTTGCCAACAAAACCCAAGTGGGGTCATGAAGAGTTGGCTATAACTGAAAAAATGACCGAACAACTATAAATAAAATAAGAGGCTGAAATTTGTTTTAATGTTCAGTATGATACTGTAGTTTTATTCTGAAACATTACAAATTCTGAAGAGAGGACCCTTCACTCATCATGATGCCCAGTGGCCCCAGAAGGTCTTACTCTACCATTGGTCCCCTCAGCATATTATAATCACTCTCAGGCCCTTACTTACTTCTCCTGCTATTTGTCCCCTCCTTCACTCTCCCTGAACAGCTGGATGACCTTCCCCTCCTCTCTGCCTATACAGATCCTTCAAAATCAACATCAGTTTACACCTCCTCTGAGAAGACTTCCTTGACCATCCCCAGCTTGCTCCTTCCTTAGAAGTGTCATTTCTAGAAGACTTGAAATTAGGAAGGCTTGAATTTAAATCTTGACTCAGATACTTACTTAGCTATGTGACTCTGGACAAGTCATTTAAACTCCATTTGCCTCAATTTTCTCATCTATAAAATGGGAATAATAAGAAGTCTCACTTCCTTAGAAGTCTAATTTCATAAAAACATGGCAAGAACTATACAAACTGATACAGAGTGAAGTGAGAAGAACCAGGACATCATTGCGCACAGTAACAGCAATGCTGTAATGATGATCAACAGTGAAAGACTTGGCTACTCTGGTCAATACCATGAGCCAAGACAATTCCAAAGGACTCACAATAAAAAAAAATGAATGAAAAAAATGAAAAAAAAAAGTTCTCTCTACCTCCAGAGAGAGAACTGACAAACTCAGACTGAAAACTGAAGTATAATTGTCTCACTCTCTTTTTTTCTTGCTTTTAAAAAATAATGTGGCTGATGTGGAAATATGTTTTTCATGATTTCACATGTGTAGTTGATGCCCTGTTAATTGATTTCTCAGTGGTCAGAATGGGTCAGAGGGAAGGAAAGAATTTGGAAATCAAAATTGAAAAAGAAAAGAATGTTATAATAAAGTGGTTAGAAAAAGTCTCACCACTACTAATAAACTCCTTCTTTCATTTTCATACTTAATTAGGTACTCTTTGACGGCTCTTGAGCTATTTCATCTGTATGCATGCACCCCCAACACGTGTTCGCTGTTCCTTCTCATCATCATTAAACATTTACTGAGCACAGGCAGCTGTAGCCTAGTGGAAAGAACAGTGTATTTGGGGTAAAAAAGAAAAACAAAACAAAAACACAACTTAGTTTCAAATCTTAGCTCTGCTCTACCTGTGTGACTTTAGAGAGGACACAACCTCCCTGTGAGTCTATCATCTCATCTGTAAAACAAGGAGATTGGACTAGATAACCTCAAAAGTACAGATTCTTAAATGTGGGTACAATTTCCTTTCATTCTATTAAAATGTTATTGTGAGAAGGGCTCCATGGGCTTTACCAGACTGCCAAAGAGTCCATAATGCTTGCTCTTCTGCACAAGCACCTACCCTCGAGGACATTGCAAGCTAGTCTGCCTGGAGACCCCAGGTTATGTCTTATACTTGCCTCCCCCATGAAAGAATGCAAGTAAAACACACTACATGTGTAATATATACAAAAGGCAGCTTTATACAGTGGGGAAAGCACTATATTTGTAGAAAGAGGACCTTGGTTCAAATCCTAGCCCTGCCACTTCATTGCTAACACTGGACAAGTCATTTAACTCATCTGGGGCAGGTAGGTGATGCAATGAAGAGAGTGCCAGGCTTGAAATTAGGAAGACTTGAGTTCAAATTTTGACTCAGACATTCACTTAGCTATGTGACCCTGGGCAAATCACTTAAACTCTGTTTGCCTCAATGTCCTCATCAGTAAAATGGGGACGATAAGAGCACCTACCAATGTTGTTGTGAGGATCAAATGAGATAATTATAAAGCACTTAGCAGAGGACTTGGCACAGAAGACCCATAAAAATGTTAGTTTTTATTGTTATTAATAGCTCTTACTTCATAGGGTTGTTCTGAAAATCAACAGATTATGTTTGTAAAGTGCTTTGCAAACCTTAAAGGATTATATTCATGTCAGTTATTATTTAACCTCTCTGAGACTCAGTTTCCTTAACTGTACGAAATGAGTGGGTGTATTGGACTGGATAACTTCTACCATCCCTTTCAGCTATAAATCCATGCTCCCATAGGGATGTCAGTTTAATAATCTCTGGGCATTTAATAGATACTCAGTAAATGTGGAATTGAATTTAGTTGGATACTTTGAGGCTGGGGAAGTAGATGCTGCCATGACTGGATCAGCGTGCTTTGTAGGGTTCCTTTGGGAGGCTTCTCTGGAAGAAGGGAGTTTTTATGCAGGTTGGTTCTGGAGAGGAAGCAATCATATCACATTCATTATCTCCTTTAAGCCTCTCCGCAGATACTATTATCAAGTTCCCCAATACTCCCATCCCACCCCCGCCTTTAAAAAAAATGCAGTTGAAGGAATTGAGATTCAGAAAGGTTAATTGACTAGTCTATACGGACGTCAGAGTTCCGATTCGAACCCAGGGTTCCTTCATTCCAAACCCAGCATCGCCTCAATTCAAACCCAGCATCCCTTCCACTGTACCACACTGCTTCCCAGAGGGCCACGCTCCGTTTAAATGTGCCAATAAGTTTCAGAGAGAGAGAGAGAGACCTGTCCCCCTTTCAGAACTTCAAAGGGCCGTGCTGGGGGCGGGGCGCGGTTGGAGGAGCCTGGTGACTCTCCGGCTAACCAGAACAGACTCGGTTCTGCTTGGAAATCACAGCCTGGGACTGTCAGAGCGCCTGTCACAGCCAGAAGCGCTAATTCTTATCTTGGGGATGCTAGCGGCCTTTCCCAGCTGGGGAGGGGGTGGAAAAAAGCCCTTCTGCAAAGCTGGTTCCCAGCGCCTGTTAGTCTTGGACGATGTCGCGGCGGTGCCACCCGAGAGATTATCTACATTCCTCCTGAGCGCTGTGCCATGATTCTCGCCATTAAAAGCAGCTATTAAAGAGATTCATGGGGTGGGGAAGGAGGGGGGAAGCTAATCGCCCTGGTCCTGATTGTAATTGTCCAGAGGTGTTGGCCCGGCTAATAAATACCCCTGTTTGCCCGGTGTGGTTCAGCTCACGCGGCAGGACTTCTCCCTGCTGGGACCGTGCTGCGTAATGTTCTTTCAACATAACTCTATTTAAATTCACATTTCCATCATTCCCCAGAGTAGCCAGCAAGAGAGCTCACAGCATGATATAAACTTAAAAAGGATTAGATGAGGTGGGTTTTTTCCCCCTTTTATTTTCCCTGCAATGAAGGATATGGGCTTGGGGGAAGGGGACAGAGGAGAGGATGTGTCAGAAAAACAAAGTTTCGGAGCTGGAAGGGCCTCAAGAGACCATCTGGTTCAACCTTGTGGTTTTATAGGTGGAGAAACTGAGGCCCAGAGAGAAGTGACTTGGTTGATCACACAACTAGTTGGCAGTCGGTCTGGGACTCCTGACTGACAGTCCAGGACTTTTTATTACATGAAGAGGGGTGTTTGATATTGTGTGTGTGTGTGTGTGTGTGTGTGTGTTTAATTTCTGAGATAGGCAGAAATGAAAGATGGATGACATGGAGATGAAGGAGAAGGGGTGTGGAGAATATCTTTCCCAGTCATTCCAGCCAACTTGCCTTCTAAACCTGCCCTCATGGGTTTGTAAATCCAATACCTCCTCCAGTCTCCTTGTTACCCTCCTCCCCACAGTCTAGCATCAAGGAAGGAGACAAACTAGAAGGTGGGGGTGGGGTGAGTATGGTGAGGGAGTGTGGAGGTGGCTTTCAGAGAAGTGACAAGAATACCAGTAGGGTTGAAGCCCTCATTGCCACTCTCCAGAATAACCTTCATCATGCTCAGTGTCATGTATCTGTCCAGGCATTGCCTAACTAATGGAGACTTTGTTCCAGCATTGATAACATCTCTTTTTGATGAGGTATACAGTCACAGAATCGTGGAAATTGAGAGTTGGCAGCACCAGTGGCCATTTAGTCCAATGTTTCTATGAAAAGTCTCTAACATATGCAACAACTGATCTCTGATTGAATACCTCCAAAGAGGGAGAATTCATTACTTCTTGAGGCTGGTCATAAGCTCTAGTTGTTAGGAAATTTTTCCTGATTTTGAGTCTAAATTTTCCTCTTTGCAACTCCCTCCCTCCAGCACCCTTGCTCCTGGTTCTGTCCTCTGGAGCAAAACAGAACAAATCTAATTCCTCCTGCACACGATAGCCCTTAAAATACTTGAAGACAGCTATTGTGTTCTTCTGAGTCTTTTCTTCTCCAGACTAAACAAGCCTGGTTCCCTCAACAAATCCTCACATGACTAGCCTCAAGAACCTTCCCCATTCTGGTTGCCCTTCTGTGGACACATGCCAGTATATCAATGTCCTTCTAAACAGTGATGCCCAGAACTGAATACAATTCTCCAGATCAGGCTTGACAAAGACTGGGTGCTATGGAGGTTATCACTTTCCCATTCCTGGAAGCTCTGTCCCTCTGAAGGTAGTTCAAGATTGCATCAACTCATGGGCCACTAAAACTCTGAGATCTTTTTTTCAGAACAACTGTTATCTAACCATGACACCCCCATCCTTTGTACCCAAGTGCAATACTTTACATTTATCCCTATTGAATTTCATCTTACTATATTATACCCAATGTTCTACTTGGTCAAGATCTTTTTGGATCCTGTTTCTGTTATCCACTGTTAGTTATCTCATCTAGCTTTGTGTCTTCTGCAAATTCAATGAGCACTCCTCCTATGCCTTTATCCAAGTCATTGATAACATTAAATAGCACAGTACCAAGGACAGATCCCTTCGGTACTTCACTAGAGCCCTCCTACCATGTTGATATTGGAACATTGAGCTTGGCTCTTCAACCAGTTTTGAATCCATCTAATTGTAACATCATCAGTCTATATTATTCCATCTTCTTTCAAATAATTATATGTGATTTTTTATCAAAGCATCAACTACCGATGAAGACATTCTGGAATTGATGCATCCCTGTTTGTGGACTGAGATGGTAAGAGGGTGGATTAGTACTATGATATAATTACTAAGAATTCTCAGTGTGGAAATTCCTTCCAGACATTCAGATCAGCAATTTGATTATAACCTATAGTGTTAGAGCTACCTAGGGAACTGAGAGGCTAAGTGAATTGTCCAAGATCACACAGCCAGTATGTGTTGTTAGTAGAACTTGAACCTAGGTCTCTGTGACTCCAAAGTCAGTGCCATCTACCCACTATGCAAGTCTGTCTGTCATGATGATTTCCTATCCAAGATGTAAAAGTCCTCCCTGGGCCTCTAATATACACTTTGTTTTGGCATTGCAGAAGTCTTTAACTGGGTGTTTCATTCCCTTAAGAAAGTTAACTCTTTGATATGGTATGAATTCCTAGGTACTTGTTGCCTCCACTGGCAACATATTGATGCTAATTGATTCTCCTCTAGCTTGTAAACCCGAACTACTCCCTTGGGATTGGCCTCTAATAGGAGGATGAAGAGTTGGAAAAGGAAAGAGAACAAGTTGCACACATCTTGACTTGATTCCCTAGAAGGAAGCTGGAACAGCCATGAAGCCTTTATAGGGGAATGTGCACCTGGGAGTAATGTGCATCCAAGAATCAGTGACAAAGGAAAAGATCCAAGTAGAGGAGTTCCTGGATCTTGCTTCCTGGACCCAGAGGAGCAGTTGCCTGGAGCTAGAACAGAGCCAGAACAAAGAACAGCACCACAACATGGAGTAGTACATCCAGATGTCTTTCATTTGTACTGTGAGTTATGTGTGCTGTGCAGGCCATGGAAGGATTATCAACTTTTGATTGATCCTGAGTTTTTCCTCCCTTTGTAGAGAACTCCACCTATAGAGGACTATATAGGTCCCTGGGAGGTGGGGCTCCCTGAAAAAGGAAAGATCCATCTTGACTATTTATGAGCTCAAATGTGAGTCCTTTGCTTATTTGGCAGGGGAGGGGTTGTACTATAAAGCAGGGATTGGGTTTGATAAAACCAGTCCTATACTTTATGTCATGTTACCTTGAGTACCTGCATAGTAACTTAGGCCCTTTTCGTTTTTTACATGGAGATACATGTTTTTTACATGGAGATACAGGTATGAGTCAAATCCTAATGTTCCTAGATGAAACTCTGAGTGAGGACATGAACCAAAGAGATTTCTATGATAAGCCCCCAAGATTGATCCCAGCCTAGGAAAGCCTAGACCTTCAGTAATGAACCATGGATTACATAATGTTCAGGTGAGCTCTGGAGCTGTCAGGTAAAGACATTGTGGGAATATATTAAATAATTGGTCAAACCATATCACATGACTTTTATGTGGGACCTTGATGGGAACCCTGACTGGATTTACCAAGTGAAGTACTTCCAAGGGGTAGGAAAATGGGGTTTTTAAAGGTCACATTTTCTATGGGGAGAAAGAAGCGGGGCAGATTTGATCGTCTGGTCTGGGACCATGTCCAGACCACATAGCTGGCTTGCCATGCTCAGGGGATGTCGAAACACAGATCTGAGATCTTGCCAGTTCCACTAACCCTAGCTTGACTCTGGGAAGAGGGAGGGGAACTGAAAACAGAGTCTTCTGTCTGAATGTTAATCCTGGTTTCTGAAGGCTTGGGTCAGGTCTCATCAACTAAAACTAGTATTTAGACAAAGTCAACCAGTTATTTTTCCCGGTTGGGTCAGCAAGAAAGCAATTGAGGAGGGAGTGGTATCTGTGCTTTTTGAGAGGAGACATTGTGCCAATTATATGCCAGAAATATGCAAATTAGCATCTGGGATTTGGGAGTCAACAGCTTGGGCACTGATTGAAATAAGGCTATCACACCATTCCTGAAATCCCCTCCCCTGTCATTTCTAATCAGATAGCCCTCCAGGTGGGAGTGATTTTCTCTTATCCATCTAGGCAAAGTCCAGGGATGCCAGGGCTTTGGCCATTTTCCAGGAATGGTGAAGCACTGGGCAGTTTTGTGGGCAGACTATAAAGCAGGAGAAAGATAACCCTGCCTACTGGAGAAGGGGTAGATATGAAGGGGGGGGGAGTGTAACAGCCTCCTGTAGGAGGATAAATCCAGAGCCAGATGAGACTTAGAGGCCATTTAGTCTGGTTTCCTCCACACTGCCACCCCACCATTTTACAGAAGAGGAATCTGAAGCTAAAAAGCCTAAATTCAGGATTTGAATTCAGGTCCTCTGATTCCAGAGCCAGTCAACCCCCATTCCAGCCTGCTGTTACCACTGGCCTTCCTGTAGACTCTCCCACTTGACTACCCTCAGGGCTGGATCAGCCCACCAAGTCCCTTGGATTCAGAGACTGCTAAACACTGGAAGGCAGGGCAGCTCTGGGAGACCCACCAGAGTCCTGAGCAGGAAGAAGTCTTTGATTACAGCTCCTGATTCTGCTTGGGACTAGCTCTATGAAAAGGGACTCTTCTGCCTAGTTGAGAGGTTTGCTTTGTATGAACTCTGTGATGGTAAAGGATTCTAGAAAAAGGCTGGTCTGTTCTGTACCACAGCCCCAGAAAGGGGTTCCCACCACTCACCTTCAAATAAGGCTCCTTATGCCACTCTCCCATCTCCCAGTCTTTGATCAGCACATTCCCAAGGATTGGTGCCAGATCCATATGGGTACTTACGTAGATAAAAGGGTTAAAAAAAATTCCCCTTGAAACCCTAAACCCCAGGGTGTACTGGCCTGTTAATTCCTTGATTATTAGGCACTCGAAACAGGACTATCCAGGCTCTCTTCCTGCAGTGCCTGATTACGAGGTAGGTCGCTCATTTTATACCCAGATTTGACGCTGCTCCCCGCCAACCTGATGCTCGGCTCTCCCACCGAGTTCCTCCATCAATTATTGACGTCAGAACCGAGAGGACTGACAATGCAGACGGGGCTGAAAAAAGTCATTGTAATCACCACCTGGAATGGATGCGGGCTGGTTTACCCGGCACTCAGCACCCAGCATGGGGGTTGACGCCCAGCTCAGGGTGGGATGAGGAGTGGTGGGGAGGGGGTGTGATTACCAGTGGGGAAAAGGAGAAGGAATTCATGTATCAGAAAACAGATTGAGCAAGATGATGTCCAAGCTTCCTTCCAGCTCTGACATTCTAGGATGCTCTTAGGTCATACCCTTAGATTCCCAAGCCTCTGTACTTTGGGCCTGAGCCCCTGCTTCCTGCTGGTTAAAGGAGTTTGTGTGATGTATGTACAGGTAGAAGGCCAGCATCTGGAGAGCTAATCCTGGTTTTGACATAGACTAGCTGTGTGACCTTAAGTGAGTCAATGAACCTTTCTAGGCCTCTGTAAAATATGGAGAATAATCTCTACCTGCCTGGACTCCTGGGACTTTGGGAAGGATGTTAGAAAATAAAAGAATAACTCTAAAATATGATACCAAAGGGAGAGATGTTGGATTATTTCTTTTCTGTGCTGTCTTTAAAAAGTGGGTGTCGGAAGCCTGAGCCCTGGATGGGGGTGGTAGTCTGAAGTATGCCAATCCTTTTAACATCTGTTTTGTAGAAATTACCCAGAGAAGGGATAGCTAGTTCTCTTCCTCCAGCAAGGTCCCATTCTGCTTCCAACAGTAGGGTAAGAGAAAAGAACTACAGGCAAGTCTCTCCCCATAGACCACAGCCCCTGGAGCCCAACATCCTTCCATACCTTTCCTGAGAACATCTTCCATTTTCCTAGAGAGATAATGTTATGAAGCCCTCTTTCTACTTCCTTGGGATTGAGGCTATAGGGAGGAGAAAGGAGAAGGGGAATATAAAGATAAGAGGACCTTTTCCCTGTAGGCTGCATTTCAGTCATTTCTGTTATGTCCAATTCTCTGTGGCCTTGATAACTATATGACCTTGGGCCAGTCAACTTCTCAGCCTCAGTTTCCTCACCTGCAAAATGAGGGAGTTGGACCCTATGGTTTTAGCACTAACTCCATGATCCTATGAGAGGCAGCTGGGTGGCTCAGTGGATAGACTGCTGGGCCTGGAGTCAGGAAGACCTAAGCTCAAATCCAACCTCAGACACTTACTAGATATGTGACCCCAAGTGAGTCCTTTAACCACCATCTGCCTCAATTTCCTCAGCTGCAGAATGGCAGTAATGATAGCACCTCTATCTCCCAGGGTTCTTGTGAGGATCAAATGAGATAATATTGGTAAAAGCACTTAGCACAGGGCCTGCAGGGTACATAGGAGGCAATTAATGCATTTTTGTTCCCTTTCTTCCCCCTCTTCACTGAAATGTACACAGATAACACAGAACTGATTTTTGGAGAAATGGAGCTCTCATAACTTAGAGGAATCAAGAAAGGCCTCCGGGAGGAGGTGATACCTGACCTGGGCTTTAACAACAAGCTAGGACTCCTAAGAGGCAGAGGTGAGGAAGGAGGGCATTCCAGGCAGAAGGTACCTAGAGGTGGGAGGTAGATTATTACCTATGAAGAACAAGTATCCCAGTTAGGCTAGAATAAAGTGTTACTCAATGCTGCTATGATGATCAGGTGGGTAAGCAGAACTCTAGGAAACAGGTAGGGACAGGAGAAGGAGTGGATGATGTGCTTGGTGCTTGCAAAAAGATAATCCTGAGGTGCTATTCTATGTGCCACCAGCCCAGAACTTCCCACTTCTACTTTTTTTTGTAGGGGGGAGAAGGCAAGGTAATTGGGGTTAAGTGACTTGCCCAAGGTCACACAACTAGTAAGTGTCATGTCTGAGGCTGGACTTGAACTCAGGTCCTCCTGACTCCAGGGCTGGTACTCTATTCACTGCCCTTCCACTTGCTTTCCAATAACACCAAGACGACTGGATGGGACTGGGATTGGCTGCTTGGTAATAATGCCCCTTCCCCTTTGTTCACCACCTGCGACTGATTGTGAACAAGGGTGAAGGAATGAGGATGGATGGCTTGCAATCCTGTGTGTTTATGAAATAGCTGGCCCAGGCAGAGGGTAGTGAGGGCTTGTGGCCAAGTATTTATTGTTCTAAGGTACAATTTCCCTGTGGAAACAGGGAATCACTGATGGGGAGGCTGGACCTTGAGCGGGCGCAGTTGAGTAGGTTACTTATCTTTGGAGAGCTGACTATGGCTAAGCCAAGTCCCTGAGCTGCCCAGCTAGAACATGTTCCTCTGGGCAAAATGCTTTTTCCTCCCAGCTATGGTTTCTATTTCAGCACCAAGTAAGTGCCCCTGGGCAAAGATAAGTCATGGTTCTACCGCTGACCAGCTGGGTGATTTGGGATGAGTCACTTCCTTCTCTAGTCTGCTCATTTCACCAGCTGTGAAACAAGGCAAAGCAAGATGATTCCTAGGGTCCTTCAAGCTCTGACACTTGATGATTCTAAGGTATAATCAATTGGTAAGCCTTTTCTTGGGTTCACATCTAGATTCTGATGCTTAACTCCTTGTATAACCTTGGATATGTCACTTAACCTTTTTGGGACTCAGTTTCCTCATCTGTAAAATGGAAGGACTGGGCTAGATGGTCTCTGAGGTCCCTTCTGGCTCTAGGTCTATAAGCCTCTGACCCTCTTGGGATTCTCCCCCTCACAGCCCCAGTCCCCTTCAGCCCCAGCTTAGTAGGGGAGTCTCAGCTAGAGGGTAATTCCGGATGGAAATGCCAGGTGGAGAAGGGGGAGCAGGGCAGGGCCAGAGGGAGGTGAGACAAAGGGAAAACAAGCCAGACACTGGCAGGCAGCTTTGCATCTGGCCCCTGAGTAGCCAGGCTGCCGAGTTCTTGGAAGCAGGCCATTAAAATCACAGAATAGGCCCTCCACACACAGATCTTCAGACATCATCATCATATTAATAATGAAAGGGCAGCTCTCTCAAAGATCTTAGACCCTCTCGCTCCGCAGCAGGCAGGAGAGCAGAATGCAAAGTTGTCGTGGGGATGTCACTGCAAACAGATGAGGAGGCCACCATGCTGAGGTGGGCCTTCCAGGGTGGGCGGGAGCTGGGCCCAGGTGGTTTTTCAGACCTGGGGGGAAAAGGGGGAGGGAAGCAAGGGAGAGAGAAGGATTCTGCTTGGTTGTCTTTAAAGATGCTTTGCTAAGTTTCATTAAATATGCATCTACCTCTGTTAAACTTTAATTTCCCACTTTGAGATGTCACATTTTTCATGACCGCCTGGGACCTGGGAGAGTTGAGCTTGGAAGGGCCAGCCTTTGGGGACATAGGAGTAACTATGGGGTAGCATGGGACTGTCCATCAGAGCTGGGGCCTCTGTCACTGTGTAGGGTGAAGACAATTGACGGCCTGCCTTCCTGTCTCCATACTAGAGCGGGCGCCGGGCCTGGGCTCTTGGGAAGTGGGAGAGAGAGGGAGCATGAGACAGTAGAGAGAACACAGGACTGGGACCACTGGCTCCCCTTACCATGGACCCTTGGGCAACTCATATTTTAGGCTTGCTTCCTCATCTGTAAAATGGGAAAAATGATACCTGCCATGTCTAACACAGGGAAGTCTTGGGGACCCAGTAAGACTTGGGATGTAAAAGTATTTAGAAACCCTTAAGTGGCTATGCAAATGTGAGGGACCCCATCAGTAGTATTGGGAGGCCATGCCCTTGTTGCTCTTCCCTGGCTGGTCTGGCATCAGACCTAGAATTTCCCCTACTGCAGCAATTACCTTGGATTACGTAATTCTGTCCTGGAAGCCCATGGCTGTACGTAGGAATTTTATACTAACGAGGCCCCAGAAATAGTTGTGGGACACCTGAAAATGTGTATGATGGAGGGGGAGGGGACTTTCAACTGTGAATTCTGAACTGGACTAGAAGGTGAGGGAGACTTGCCTAAGGCAAGAGCCTAGAAAAGTCTCCGCCACTTGCTTCTTCATTTATACCTTCTATGCCTAAAGAGGCAGTGTCAGATATTGGAAAGAACAATGGACCCCTTGAGTCAAGAGAGACTTGGCTCCAAATTCTACTTCTGACCATGTGGTTGGCCTTGTGACCACTTTAGCTCTCTAAGCCTCAGTTTTCCCAACTGGAAAATGGGGTAATAATTCCAGCAGACCCTACCTTACAGGGTTATGTCAGAAGGGATACTATATGAAAAAGTGCTTTGTAAATCTTAAAGGGCTACAGGATATTAACTATTATTTATTACACCTCTGATAATGGGCTCATTTGCCAACTGCTTACCCCTCAAAAATAACAATTGGCATTTATATAACAATTTTCCATTTGCAAAGCACTTTACATATTATGTGAGACATGGGAGACACTGGCACAGGACTGCCCAGCATTGCATGCCTGCATCAAAGAAGGCACTGTGTTCTATGAGCAAAGTAGAATTTCCGTAGCTCAAAAGAAATGCGAGATGTACACATTTAGAGACATCTCCATTCCGATGTTTATGTGGACTATTTGTGCCTGACCTGTGGTAGAGTCTAGTGAGTTCATATAGGTCTGATCAGCCACAGTCAGGCACATTGTACTTTGATCCCAACATAGTGGTAGCATTTTAGTCCTCTTTGAGAACAAAGGACAATGATCAAACAACCAAGAGGTATTCTAATCCCCCATTTTACAGATAAGGAAGTTGAGGCTCAGAAAAATGATATGACTTGCTCTTGGTCACCCAACTTAGTAAGTATCAGAGACAGAACTTGAACCCAAGACTTCCCAAAACCAAGTGCAGCAATCTACCCATCATACTGTGCTACTTTTCAAGACAATTCTTTCCTGTCACTGTCCCTTACACAATAAAATATACCAGGCTACAAGAGAAGGGCAACTTTTCTAGATACACCTGAAATGTTTGTCTCCAAGAGACCAGAGCTTGAGAAAACTTTAAGTACTACAATGATAACAGCCCTAGGAGGTTGGCAAGGTGACCATTGTTAAGGGTAAGTGAGACACCCTGTTTTCTGCCTGGCCCATTTCAGCACCTTGACTAAGGCTCATCAACCCCCTAACCTAAAAGAGTAAAAAGGCAGTAAACTCTGTGATATGTTTTATTTAACCCTGGAGAGTGTATTGAGGGAAACAATTCAATTCAATTCACCAAGCATTTCTTAAAGGGTTACTATAGGGCAGGTAAGTAGCACGGTGCCACAATTGGAGTTAAGAAGACCCATCTTCCTAAATTCAAATCTGGCCTCAGACACTTCCTAGCTTTGTGACTCTGGGCAAGTCACTTAACCTTGTTTGCCTTGTTTCTTCTTCTGTAAAAATGAGCTGGAGAAGGAAATGGCAAACCACTGAAGTATCTCTGCCAAGAAAACCCAAAAGGGGGTCACAAGAGTCAGATGTGACTGAACAACAACAGACAGACTAAGCATTGTGCTGCACTTGGGATTCAAACACACAAAAAAGAAAACAAATTCCTTCCCTCAAGAAGTTTCCATTCTACTGGGGAATACAACTGAAACTCAGATTAGTGAATACAAAGTAATTTGAAGAGAGAGAACAGTGAGAACTATAGGATTAGGAAGAGACCTCAGACACCATCTAACCCATATTACAAACAGGCTACCTGAGACCCAGAGGGGAGAAATGATTTGTCAAAGGGCACCCAGCTAGTAAAACAGCGCCTCCCTTGCAATTATTAAATGAATGAAACTTTCTTCTGTTGGATTTGAGGGTAGGGATGTGAACAGTTAATAAATAGCTTGGCTTTGTGTATAAATTTCAGCATTGACAGGACTCAGTGTTCCTTGGCAGGTGGTGTTAGGTGTTTGAGAATAAAATCCATTCTGAATGAGTAGCTTTGAGTTTAGAGAAATAAGGCAGAGGGAGTGGATACATCCCTGTGAAGGCAGCAGGCCTGGGCTCCCTTGTACCTGAAGGGGATGTGTTAAGAATGCATAGGTATTGGAGGTGGCAAAGACCTATTAGCTCACGGAGGCCTGGCCCCTGCGGGCCAGGCACTGGAGACAGAATTGAAACAGTACCATCTGCTTGCTCAGCTCAGAGGAAAAACACACTGGTGCTGGCAGAGGAAAAATGGGCCTGCTGCTCTGTGTCAGAACACCCTGTGCCACTGGGGCAAACGTCTCTGAAGCAGAGGTTTAGAGGCTCCAGTGGGAACAGGGACCAGCAGGGAGAGTCTTGGCCATCCCCCATGGCTTCTGCTCAAGGACCACTGGTGTGCCACACTCTGGGGAAGACCCAGAGAGGACAGACTGTTTATGGACCTTTCACACTGAGATCACCTAGCCGAGTCCCCTCATTTTATAGCAGAGGAAATCTAGAGGAGGGTAGGAAATGCTTCTTTTTTTCTTTTTCTAGAGGTCCTTTTAAGTTTATTTACTTTTAGTTTTCAACATTCATTTCCTCAAGATTTTGAGTTACAAATTTCTCCCCATCTTTCCCCTGTCCCCACCCCAAGATAGCAAGCCTACTGAATATCCTTTCTCCCAGTCTGTTCTCTCTTATATCGCTGACTTTCTAGTAGGGCAAGATGGATTTCTATACCCCAGTACCTGTATAACTTAAATTAATGCTTCTTTAGCATTTATATAATACCTACTATGTGCCAGGCACTTAAAAAAAGTATTATCTCATTTGATGCTCATAATAACCTTGTGAGGTTTTGTCCCCTAATTTACAGTTGATGAAACTGAAGCAAACTGAGGTTAAGTGACTTGCCCGGGGTCACTTAGCTCCTAAGTGTCTGAGGTCCGATTTGAACTCAGATTTTCCTGACTCCAGGCTCAGTGCTCTACCCACTGAGATACCCAGCTGCTTCCAATGAGAAAAGAACAAGATTCTATGAGAGTTCAGAAGTGAGAGAGAAACAGAGACAAAGAGAAAAAAGAGAGATAGAGAGAGACAAAGAGAGAGAGCACTAGGGAGGGAAAAAAAGATGAAAGAAGACTTCATAGAAGAAGTAACATTTCAGTTATATGTATTCAGGAAGTAGCAAAAGGCAAAACTAAAAGCCAGTCTAAAAGTACTTAAATATCAGGCTAAGGATTTGGAATTTTATTAGGCAAGCAATGGAGAGCCCCTGAAGATTTTTTAGCAGGGAGATGACACAGTTAGAAAGCTTTAGGGAGGTTCATTTGGCAGTGGGGAATGAGGTGCCCTATTGGGAGGGGCAAAGGCTAGCATGGGGAAAACTGATGAGGAAGCGGGATGGCCTCAGTGTCTTTGCCATTCCTAGAATGCTCTCCCTGGAAAAGCCTACCCCTCCCTTCAAGGATGAGCTCAGGCACCCAGTCCTACACAAGGCCTTTCTTAATCCCCCTTGTTTCCCCCTCCCCAATTACTCAGTATATTCATTTGCTTGTTTATTTTTTATTGTTTTCTCTCAGTAAATAGATGTATGTAGTAACTGATACATTTTTGTCTTTTTACACCCTGGTACCTAGCAAAGTAATTGGTGTTTAGTACCGTGTTTCCCTGATAATAAGACCTATCCCGAAAATAAGCCCTCCCCTTACTGTGTAAGATTCCTCTAAAATAAGCCCTCCCCCGAAAATAAGCCCTATTGAGATTGCTACTGTAGTGAAGGTGATCCCCTGCGCTACACACTACATTACGGTACCCTCTGTATGCACCGTTCCCCCCCCCCCAGGTGAAATGCACACCTCGCTCCGAGCTGCATCTAATCAGAGCTGCAGCAGTGAGCGCGTCATCCTGTTCTTCCCCAGTGATTTGCTTGCTGGCGCCATTGAGAGCAGTGCCGTGGAGGAGAGCTGAGGCAGGACAACATAAGCCCTCCCCTGAAAATAAGCCCTCTGGTGTTTTTCTTTCCAAAAAAAATAATAAGACAGTGTCTTATTATCGGGGAAACACGGGGTAAACACATAGGAAATGCTTTTTGAAGTGGTCATATGCACATGTTAAAAAGGTTTTTGTTGTTCTTCAGTCATGTCTGATCTGACTCTTTGTGATCCCATTTGAGGTTTTCTTGGCAAAGATACTACAATGGTTTGACATTTCATTCTCCAGCTCGTTTTACATATGAGAAAACTGAGAGGAATAGGGTTAAGTGATTTGCCCAGGGTGTCACAGCTAGTAAGTGCCTGAGGCCAGATTTGAACTCAGGGAGACGAGTCTTCCTGATGCCAGGCCCAGCACTCTATGCACTATGGCATCACCTCGTTGCCCCAGTTAGGAAGGTGTTGTCCAAGGGGAGGCCTCCCTTGGTGGCTCCAGGATCACATCCAGGATCACACAGACTTACTTAGAGGCAGAACAGGACCTAAATCTGAAGCCTGTGGGTTGTTCAGGGACCTTTAATTCCATCCTCTCTCTCCTCAGGTGGGTTCCTCTTTCCTTTCCGGGGCTTTTAGGAATGAGCTACTTAATGGCCCCACCCCAAAAGCTGTCACCAAATGCCAGGGCCAGGACTCTGCTGAGGGTTCTGCTCTTGGGTACCTGCTGAATACCAATTAGTTATGGAAGACTTGGGCTGCCTCCTTCCAGGGAGGCATAGAACCATCTGTGAGGGGCTTGCGATCACAAAACATCAAAGGCATGTTTGCTCAGGCTTTCTGGAGGACAAACCAGTCTTGGGAGTTAGGCAACATATCTTTCATCCCTTCCCTTCTTCGGCCTGTTTCTCTCTTCACTCTCTTGCTACTATAGTGGAATATTGATGGGACTGACTTATTATATCCCATTGTTTCTAAGAAAATTTGGCTTTGAACAGCTCCAGATGGGCAGAGAGGAAGCAGACATTGCCACTGCTGTCTGAATGGATGTAATGTAATACCAAGCAAAGGCAACTTCCCAGGTTCAAAATACCAGCATAGGTGCTCTCTATTTTATTCAGTAACAAACCCAGAACAGAGAAGATCAAAACAATGACATCATTCAAAATACAGCATTTACTAAGTGTGATTAAATAATCTCCAAGTACTACCCCACCCCAGGATCTTCCAATCATTCAATCAATTACAAAGTCCCTGTTCTAAATACTACTCCATCCCTAGGCTATACCTTAATTAAGTCCACCACAAAACCCCTCTTCTCAAATGGAGATTAGTTTCCAAACATAGGTAAAGTACCTTCATTTGTCAATCACAGAGCACAATAAGGTCAAAAGTTCCCCACCCCCAGGATCACAATTGAATCTACCCCAGAGTTACATCAAGTTTAAACACAGCACTTAATACCCAAATGGAGGTCTTTTCTTCATCTTGACACGAGGCAAGTTCTCAGCAATCTTAGTTCCTGGGGAGACAAGGCTTAGCAAGGCCATAAGATACATTGCCAATCCCTTCATGAATTTATCCTCTGTCTGTAGAACAGTCCTAGAACCCCTGAACACATTAGCAAAGCCCTCTCCCAGGATTTCTGTAAACATACAACAAGAAAATCCTTCTTCAGGGCTTCTGAACCAACAGAAAGGCTCCCAGACCCCTGCAACAACAGTACTGTCCCTCACCAGTGGACAGTATTCACTCTGTCTGCAGGACAGTCTCCAGACCCCTGCAACAACAGTACTGTCCCTCACCAGTGGACAGTATTCACTCTCTGTCTGCAGGACAGTCGCAGGCCTTCTTAGCGAACAGCCAGGTTCCAGGACTTCTTCAACAAAAGGACTGTCTTTCACCAGTGGACAAATCTGGCAAAACAACATCAAAACAGACAGACAAAGTACCAGCAAAACAGCCATGTCTCCTCAGTCCTTGGCAGCTCAGGGGGCAGGTCTCAAAAGTCCAGGGCAATTCAAAGCGGCCACCAGCAATTCTCTTAGTCTCTCTCTCTCCACAAGGTGCTGCTTCCAAAAAAGATCTTCCGCCTCTCTCTAGTGTCTCTCCAAATCTACATCACCAGCTCCTCCCACTTCAGGACTTTCTTTTCACATCAACAAGCCCATCCCACAGGTGGGATTAACAAACTCTGGGTTTTAATACAATCAATTTGAAAACCAAGCCAATATAGGGGAATCTTTAATTGCCATTACTATCACAATGAACCAGTGTTTGCTGGGGGCTGTAAAGGAGGGGTGCTACCAGGTCCAAAAGGATGCCTATGCCTGGGTAGTAGGACTTTGGGGTACTTTCTGGAGGGTCCCAGAACCTCCCCCGACCCCACTCCCAGACCCAGATGATCCCTTTGCTGGAAACCAGAAACATGAGCTAACTATTCATCTGAAATAGCATCAGTTCAGGTTGGCTCCTGGTTCTTTTAGTTTGTATTAGGCTGTGAAGTGCCACCAAGGAAGGAGGAAGTAGTCTGATTGGCAGGCATTCACTTTGTGGTGGTGGATCTGACTTCTCTTCTGGCTTTTGCTATAGGTGTTTTTCCTGACTGCTTGCGTCTACCTGGCCTCCCCAGTGTTTTTCCTGCCTCTGGCCTGGCAGGATCTTGTGAGCCAAGCCTAGAGGGAACATTGGGTATGATACAGTGGAAAGAGTAAGAGTACAGGATTTAAATGAATAGGGCCTGGGTTCAAATACCAGCAAGTTGATGACCCTCTCTGCGCCTCAGTTTCCTTGACTGTAAAATGAGGGATTGAAATAGATGACCTCTGAGGTTCCTTCTAGCTCTAACTCCATAGTCCTATGATTTGTTTTCAGAGGAACTGGGTCTGGACTGTAAATCTGCTACTTACCATATGACCCTGAACAGTCACTTAGCCAGCTTCGGCTTCAGTCACCTCCTCTGTAAATAGAAGGTAATAACTCAGACCTTCTCTAAGGCTCATTCCAACTCTAAATTCTGAATTTAAGTATTCAGGAGAAATCCAGGGAGATAACACAGACTAGTCAAAGGATATGGAGGCAGAAGAACCAGGGTTTGCATTCTGTATTTGCCATTGCTCATTGACTTGGGCAGAATCTCTACTCCTCTCTGTAAAACACTGCCCCTCCCAGCTCTCATTTCTTGCAGTCTTCCCTTGGTAGAGGGGGGAGCTTGGTTAAGCATTTGTTTTCTCAATGAAATGGTTTCTCAAGAACTCAGTGTGGGAGTGTAAGCTCAGGAGCCAATGGGACATCCAGGGATGAATTTAGAACTAAAATTAGGAAATCTGTTCCATGCCACTCACCAGCTATGTGACCTAGGGCAATCTTCTTAAGTTCTCAAGAGTTTCTGGTTTATTTCTTTTGTAAAATGGGGATAGTGAGAGGCCAATGTGATGTATAGGAGAGGGTAATGGCCTTGGAATCAGGAAGAATGAGGGATGTATTGGAACCAGCTAGAACTGACAGATGAGAACCAATTGTTAAATTTTCAATGTGAATTCTTACGCCTCAAAAATTGGCCAACACAACAGATCAGGGCTTACTTTATTGATTCATTGATTTCTAGACTGGAGGAAGTGATAGAGAAAAATCTTAATGATGATTAAACTTAAAACTGTGCTGTGCATTCCCAGGGAGCCAGTTGTTAAAAAAAATTTACCAGGAAACTCCTGGGCAGAATTCAAATTCCGATCCTACCATTGCACTTACCATGTGACCACAAAGAGGTATTTCAACTTCTCTGATCCTTAGACAACTGTCTAAGATTGAAATAAACAAAGTGTCTCCGTGATGAAGGGAGCTCCAATCACAGATCCTTTTGTATTGATGTATTATAAATAGGAATGATAATTCCTGCCCTATTCATCTTACCCTGTCTTTAGGAGAATCAAGTAATGAAGCTCACATTGGTAGAGAACTCGGAACTTTGCAGAGTGTTTTAGATACACTATCCTATTTGATTCTCGCATCCATCCTGGGAGCTAGGGGCTGTTGTTTTCCTTTTCTGGTCTGCTTAACTGACCACAAGGTTTGGATGAGATGAGAGTCATCAACTCTATTCCTTCCGGTTAGATGGGGGACCACCAGGCCTTACCACACACCCTCCCACTGCCTCCTAACGTCCTCCAACACTCACTCACCATCTGCCCCGCCTCTACACCTTGAAGAGTCTTGGCACTGGGACAGAAACTATCGAGTGTTTTCTTTCTGTATCCCTAGCTTCCCACATGGCAGGCACTTGAAAAAATGCATTTTCTTTCATTTTACTGATGAGGACAAAGGTGCTCAAAAAACCCAGGGTCACACAGCCAGTAAGTGTCTAAGGCTGGCTCAAAAACAAAACCTTCCTGACTCCAGAGTTGAGTTCTCTAGCCGCTATACCATACTGATCACAAATGTGACAGTATCTATAAAAGTTCTAAGCACTGTACCCAACCAGTACCATTTCTTGCCCTCCCTAGATCCTGACAGTGCTGTAGGAAGGACTTCCAGTCCACATGAGAGGCTGCCGTGGGGTCTCCTCCCTAAGTCAAGGGAATAATGAGTGTAGGATTATAGAGAAGGCCCCTCCAAGGAGGCAGGGGGTGGGAGTACTTCTGTCCTCCCAAAATTTTTCTCTGTGTTTGGAACAGAGGCTTAGCTGATAAAGAAATTCAAAGGCAGCCTGGAAAAGAAAATCCCACTGGAGTAAGACCCCAGTTAAACAGTGCGCCTGCCTGGGCTACCAGCCCTGATTATCATGAGCAACTCCCACCTTCCTCTCCTCCAGGAGAGATTATCCCATCTATAGTTAATGATAGCAAATGGACTGCCATTCCAAACACACAGGAAAGACTTTTAACTTAAAACGTTGCTATGTATATTTCAAAAAACCTCCCTTGGCTAAGCAAGGGAAAGAACATGTATATAAATGGGAGCTTCCCTTGGTCACACCAGGAGAGGACAGTCAGTCACTCCCTGTCAACCAAGCTCCAGGGAATTTTCGTTCATGGTGGACTCTCCTCTGGGATTTCTCGGCTTCTCCACAGCAAAGCCATCGACAACAACCATTAAGCCATGAGTCGCATGTGTTTCTGTAAGGGTTGATATTATGGTGTCTGGCCTCAGATACAGATTGGATGAAGTTTGGGGATCTTTAATATGAAGAAGAGGAGACTTAAGGGAGACGTGACAGCTGTCTTCAAGTATTTGAAGGGCTGTCATGTGGGGAAATAATTTAGCTTGCTCCACTTGGCCCCAAAGGGCAGAAGTAGAAAGAGTGGGTGGAAGTTGCCAAGAGGCAGATTGGATTCGGGGTAAAAGAAAAAAATTTTTTGCAAAGATGGAAAAGGTTGGGGTGGGTAGGTGGCACAGTGAATAGAGCACTGGCCTTGGAGTCAGGAGGACCTGAGTTCAAATCCAGCCTCAGACACTTGACACACTTAATAGCTGTGTGACCTTGGGCAAGTCCCTTAATCCCAATTGCTTTGCCTTTCCCCCTCCAAAAAAAAGCAAAAAAAAAATGGAATGGGTTGCTATGAGAGGCAGTGGGCTCCCCATCCTGGACTTCCTTAAGTAGGAGACAGCTGAACACTTGTCTTGGATATTGTGGAGGGAATTCCTCTTCAGGTGTGAGCTGGGCTGATTCATCTCAGAGTATGCTCACATCTGGGAGATCCTATGATTTTGTGATGCTGGCTCAGAGAGCAGATTAAAGAGATGTTCTCCATTAGGAGAATCCTGAAGTATAGACATACTCCACATAATATAAGACTGGAAATGCTGTTGTTATTTATTCCATGAAAGCACACTGTTTGGCAAAAAAGATGTTACAGGGAATGTTCCTTAGGAGCAATGTTAGAAATGGGTGATTGACTAAAACAAAGTTATGGTGGAGTTTTGCAACTTTATAATGAGATTTAGCCATAATGTATTAACTATGCTATTTTGAAAAGAAAAGAAAATTGCTAGAGACAATCTTATATAGAGCTTATTTGATTTGCTCCTGACATAAATCATTTCAAGTAGTTTTCCTCCAAAGGTCTCCCTAATTCTACGCTCTTTCGATTCTTTGGGTTCCATCAGATAGAGGGCTTTAATTAAGTGATGATCTGCCTTTTTTTCTATAAGATTATGCTGAGCTTTGCTGCATAAATTATCCTTGGGTGCAAGCTATTTTCTTTTGGGTTTTTAAAAATATTTTATTATTTGAGCATTTCCTTTCATTTATTGTTATTTATGTGTAGTCCTGGGTGATTTGGATTGGAGTTCCTTGGCATGTGAACTGTTTCTTGATGGCCACTTATAATATTTCTTTTAGATTAAGAAGCTCTGAAGCTTGGTGGCCTCATTTCCGAGTGACTTAAATTCAGATCCCTCTCTCTTGGCATCCTATGGATTCTATCAAGTGATACTTTATCCTCTAGTTTTGATACTTGTGGGCAATGTCCTTTTATGGCTTACTAAAATATGATAGGATTTTTTTCTGAGAGATCACTAATTCTTAGATTATTTTGTTGAGGTCTGACTTTCAAGTGTTTGTTCTTAGCTTATAGAGACCTCCTATGTTTTGCTTGTCTTTCCTCTAGTATTTCTTATATCATTTTGTTTTAGTTTTATTTCCTTAGATTACTTTATTAATGTGTCTACCATTTTGTTAAAAATTTTCTATCATTCTAGATCACTAATTTTCTTTTGAGTTTTTCTTAAGTTCTAATTTTTATCCTTATCTTTCTCCATTTATTAATTAGGATTTTCAAACATCCTGGAGGTTCTTGTGACTGATCCATTATCTTTTCTGGGATTATAGTTGTAGTTATTGTAGAATTAAACTCTTCTTCTGGAGATTCTTCCTTCCATTTTCTTTTCACACATTATGTCTTCAATGTATTGGGAGGTTTTTTTTTCTTTTTTTTCTTTGCTCATTTCTTCAGTCTCAACTGATTTTTCTGTGGTGATTTCCTTTGTGTGGATTTCTATACTTTTTCCCTCATTATTTTTTGTTCTTTTATTTTATTTGGCACATTTCTTGCTATTTTGAGATGATGAAAGGGATCCAAGCTTGGAAATAACATCTAAAGAGACTATCTTTCTAGAAGTTCCATGTTAATCTGTTTTGGTTGGTCTGTAGGTAGGCACAGGAAGAAAAAACCCAACATCTCAGAATCTTTTTTCCTTTCTTTTGTGGCTGTCCACCCCAGCTAGAATAAGTTGTCTCTTATGCCCTTGAAAGATAGCATCCCCTTTTCCAAACTTGCATCGTACTGGAGTTTTAGATTTCTCTGAATCTTAGTGCAGTTCAACCTCATTGTAATGGCTTCAAGGATCTCCTCTAATTCCTCTTTAGTTTGCATCTTTATCTAGGTTCCCAGAACTCATAGTCTTTAGGCTGCATTTCCTGACTCTGCTTCTGTCTAGATGTTAGGCATTGGAATAGTGTTTTAGGAATTAGAAATATGTAACATGGGTTGGTGCAGTCATAAAGAGCAGGGAGGATAGCTCCTCTACAAATCTCCTGATTTGTTTCAAGAATTTTTCTGGCCCTTCTCTGCTCCCTTAGAGCTAAAGATTCATGCCTTGCAGACTTCAGTTTGGGGGAAAAGAGGTGGAGAAATCACAAATTCTGCTTTTTTTCTTCTAGCCAGACCAAAGAAAGGGGCTAAATTTTTCTCTGTCTCTGCCTGTCTGTCTGTTTTTGTCTGTCTTTTTCTGTGTCTCTTTGTTTCTCTATCTCTGTCTCTCTCCAACTGTCTTTACATCCCTGTATCTCTGTCTCTGTGTCTATCTGTCCATCTCTGTCTACCTGTCTCTATGTCTGTGTGAATCTGTATGTGTCTCTGTGTCTGTCTCTCTGTCTCTGTCTTCACAGGAGAAAAAAAAATAGCAAAATGACTTACGTCAACTCAGTCTTAGTTACCAAGACAACGTTTTTTTTTTTCCTGCCACTGTCAGAAAAGAAAGCAGAGACAAAGTGTGAAGGTGCTCCCCGAACCTTGTTACAAACCATCTGAGGAATTTCTAAGTCACCCAAGCTCTTCATTCTTCACCAAGAGTCTATCCAGACTCCAGGAAAGTCTGATTGATGTGTGTCTGCACACATGCGTGCACATCTCAGCACCTTCACAATAGGTCTCCAGCTTTAATCTGAAAGATCGAAGCTATGAGCACTTATTTGCATTTGTCCAGGCTTTTGGTAATAAGATAATAAAGGCAGAAACAAGGTGGGGGTGTAATAAACATATTAAGCCCCTCCTATTTTCAAGACATTGTGCCTGGGATTGGACCTGTGGTTTCTCTGATAAAGGGAAATCACCCTAATGAGTGAAACTCTTCCTAATGATCCAGATTGCACCTTCATGGCAATTTATGGTCTTAAAGAATTGCCTGGAGCACTGAGAGTTTAAGTGCCTTATCCAAAGTCACATAGTCAGTATCTGTCAGAGATAGGACTTGAGCCCAGGTTCCATAGCATTCTGTGCTGGGAATATAAAGGTAAAAACCCTCCTGGCCATGCCAATCAAACTACCAAAGGATTACTTTGTAGAGCTAAAAAAAATAATAATGAAATTCATTTGGAGAAACAAAAGGTCAAGCATCTCAAGTGAAATAATGAACAGGAAAGGGCCCTCCCAGTACCAAATCTCAAACTATACTATGAAGCAATAATCATGAAAAATGATTTGAAATGGTTAAGAGAGATTGATGGGTAAGTGGGATGGACTAGGCATACAGCAAACAGAAGCAAATGAGTACACTACTCACTATCTTCACAATCACAATATTCCTACTATAGGATACTGCTGTGTCCTAGTGTTTAGTAAACCCAATAAATTATTATAATTCATTATTGGACAAAAACTACTGGGAAAACTTCAAAACAATCTATCAGAAACTAAGTAGAAACCAACATCTCACATCATATGCAAAGATAAACTCCTAATGGATACATGACAGACATAAATAAGATGACATCATAAACAAGAGGAGCAAGGAAGAAATTACCTTTCAGATCAGATGGAAAGGGAAAGATAGTTCATGACCATATATGTGACAGAGAGAATCACAGAAGGTAAAATGATAATTATGATTACATAAAATTTTGAAAGGTTTGTACAAACAAAACCAATGCAGCTAAAATTAAAAGGAAAGCAGATTATGGGGGAATTTTTTGTTTCAAAGCAAGTTTCTGTAATAAGAGTCTCCTTTCTAGATAGATAAGGAACTGATATGAATTTATAAGAATAAAAGCCTTACTCCAATTGATTAATGGTCAAAAGATAAAACAGGCAGTTTTCTAGGAAAGAAATACAAACTATCAATAACCATATGAAAAAATGTTCTAAATCACTAATACTTAGAAATGCAAATTAAAGCAACTTTGAAGTTCCACCCAATGGTGTGCTGGTAAATCTTTAACAACAAACTTTGGGGGGAGAGGGGAGAAAATGTATGCATGACACATTTTTAAATTTAATCTGCATTATTTATGTTTTCTGCTTCACTTTCTTAAGTTTAGACAATCAACAAAACAATAAATCAAATCCAGATTTGTAGAGTTTGCTGATTTCCAAGTTGTAAAAGCTCACACTAAAATTTTAACCCTGGTTCCACCTTGTACCCATCAGATTGGCAAAGTTGGCAAAGGAAAATGACAAATTTTGGAGGGACTGTGGGAAAACAGGTACATTAATGCACTGTTACTAGAGCTATATGAAATACTCCCACGATTGTGGAAACAGTTTGGATCTATGCCCAAAAAACCACTAAACTGTGTATGCCCTTTGACCCAGTCATACTACTTCCAGGTCTATGCCCCTAAAGGGATTGAAGAAAGAGTAGAAGGACTGATAGACACAAAAGCCTTAATGCCAGCTCTTTTTTTGTGGCAGCAAAGAGCTGGAAACTAAAGCATTATCTGTCACCTGCGGAACTGCTGAACAGATTATCGTTTATCAACGTAATGGAATACTATTAAGCATAAATAATAACAAAGGAGATATCTTTGGGTGAAATTTAGGAAGACTTGTATGACTCATGCAAATTGAAGTGAATGAGGAGAACAATTTATACATTAGCATACATTGTAAAGACAAATAAAACTGAAAGGTTTAAAAACTCTGATTAATACAGTGACCAGCACAATTCTAAACAGCCAATGTTATACCTCCTCATAGAGAGGTGGTGGACTCAGGGTGTAGGATGAGGCATATTTTTTGGATATAGTCAGTGTAGGAATTTTTTCTTCACTACACATATTTTTCACAAAGGTTATATTTTTCTTTTTTTTTTCTTTTCAAGGGGGATAGGAAAGGCAGGAAGGAGACAAATTACATATTTTTGTTAATTGAAAAATAAACTAAAATTTAAAATGAAACATGAAATACATCTCTTTAATGTTCTCTTTCTTCTGGACCCTCCTCTGGATTTCGAAGATGAAGTTAGCTAGCTGATGGTACTGATGGGCTAATTTATTGCCTTTTTCCAAACAACAGGCTTGCACTGGGGTCTTCTGAATATACTATACTTTAATCCAAAGGTAAGACTCTAAAAGTGGACATTTTAGACACCAGGCACGCCAGTCAGCCTTTCTGTGGCAATCATGTCTGAGCTCATAAGTGGCTAACAGTAGGGTCTTTCTAATAACTGATCCTTGGACCATCAATTAAAACTAGCGACTGAGTCCTTGTTATGGCCAGGGCCTTGTGCTAGGCACTGGAAGAACAAGATATAGTCCTTTCCCTGAAATAGAATATGAGCTCCTTTTTTTTTCTTCTCTGGCTCCCTCCTCCACTGTCACCTCAGTAACCATCAACCAAATGCTACCGCCTATCCTTTTCTTATCACCCTGTCCCCCTCTAGTTATAGACTTGAGAAACATGATTAAATCAACTTTTCCATTGTTCCTAGACAGCATGTGTCATTCTTATGCCCCAGTGGCCTTACATAGCATCTAAGTATAATGGGAGGACTAGCCAAAGAGGCCCGGTCCTTAGAGCATACACAGTGTGTTCTGCCTGGTACCAACCCATGCAGACATTTGGTAAACCAATATCTGCAAATGTGTGATGGAGAAGTCTTTTCCCTTCCCTTTCAGAGCATTCCCTTCCCCTCCATCATATATTTCTATCACTCTCTATCACACATTTCCAGAAGCAGACTCATCAAGCCTTCATGTGGGTTGATACCTCGCAGAGAATATTACACTTGTTCTAAAGGCCTGGTCCTCATCGGCCGGTCTCGTCCATTAAACCTATAATTTTATCAGATCAGCTCTGCCATAATTCCTGGATGAGGTGTGTCGATCTACTCCCCTATGTCCTTCACAGCCTCGTAACTTTCCTGACCAAAGTGGCCCTCCCTGCCTGCCACCATCACTATTATAAGAGTGGCTTTCTTCATTTGAACGTGTTACTTGAGGGCAGGGATTATCTTTGCTTTGGTATTTATATCCCTAGAGCTTAGTGCAGGGCTTAGAACATAGTAAGTACTGAATAAATATTTTTTCATTAATTCATTTTTTTCTTTTTATCTCCAGCACCTAGCCCAGTGTCTATTATTTATGTAGCCTATATAACCACCGAGGATCCTTATCCCAACCCCTGCTTGCACTGATGAGTCAGGTGCCCTCCTAGCAAGGCTCTTACCCTTTCCATCCCCATCTAGAAGGACTCCCGAGTCCTCTAATGCTCCCTTTTTGGTGTGTATTGATACACACATCAGTTTCCAATTACAGGTAGCATCTATCTTATATCAATACTCTGGTGTGCAACATCCCAATTTCATTTAAACAGATAACACCTATTGGCTTTCATAACAGGATAGCACAAGAAGAAGAAAAACACAAGCATTCCCATTAGCAAACTCTCCTCTTCGCCATTTAGGCTCCTGGGGAGAGCAGGCTCAGATTTAAAGCAACTGTTATAAGCACTCACCCCAAGTTAGAGAAGGAAATGGCAAACCACTCCAGTATCTTTACTGGAAAATCCCAAAATGGGTCACAGAGATTAGGATATGACTGAAAACAACGAAACAACCACAGCACCAAATTCTTTTTTGAATTTGGTTTAGACAATGGACAAAATTGCTCCAGAAAACAGCATCCCTGCTGCAGAGGCCAAGTCTGTGCTGGACTGCATCCCACAGGTCACTCTTCAAGACCTCAGGGGTGCTGTCCCTGGACCTCTGGTACTCCAACCTTTGGAATAGTTTAACTTACATTTCTATAATGCTTTAGGGCTATATAAATGAAATTGAACCTTACAAGGTCACAACCTAGTATATTCCCTCTTCGATACTCCTTTACTTAAGACTGGGAAAGAAGAGAGCCAGCAGAAACAAAAGAAAAAGCAGACCTGTAGAGCAGTGTCCTGTGTGGTGAGGTAAAGGATCAAGACCTCTCACATCCTCTTCCTCCACATTCAGCACAGCCAGGAAACCTAGAAAGGGGAAGATTTGGCTGGCAAGTGACTTTTGAATGCACGTCCCATTCTGGCTCAGTGGCCTATGAAGTCTGTTTCTTCACTGCGTAGTTAGTAGATTGAAAACAGTCCTAGAACAATTGAAAATTCTCTCAAATGGATAGCCAGGTCCCTTCAATACACATCATCAGGTACATCCAGAAGCAGGCTCAACAAATTCACATGTTTTTGACTAAGTCATTTTGACTATTATAAATACCTAAATTAACTATAAAGGACTTATGAAGAAAGACACTATCTGCATCCAGAGAGTGAACTGATAAATAGAAGTATGCATAGAATAATTTTACATATGTATGTGTGTGCATATATACATACATATGTTTTTACATTACACACACATTTGTGTCTAATGGTAGCGGAGGGAAGGAAAGAAACAAAAGAAAGAAAAAGAAATTTACATGATAACTTTATCATATATATAAAAGGAATAACAAGTTGTGCATAATAGATTGGCAGTTTCATGTGCAATCATCTTTTTATTATAACTATGTTATGGAAATGCTTGTTTTATTCCATATATTATTTTTTAATTAATAATAAAAAGGTAAAAATTAATAAAATAAAGAGATACTTGCAAAAAAATAAAGCAAGCATTGGTCAAGTCCCATTAGTCATGTCCAGCGCTTCATGACCTCACAGAACACAGCACACCAATGATGTCCATGGGGCTTTCTTGACAAAGATACTGGAGTGCTTTGCCATTTCATTCTTCAACAGATTAAGGCAAACAGAGGTTAAGTGACTTGCCCAGGGTCACACAGCTAGTAAGTGTCTGAGACTGGGTCTTCCTGGATCAGTCAGGTCCCCCTAAGCAAGGCTATATCTCTTCCCCTCTCCACTCCTAGGTCTTCCTGACTCCAGACCCAGCGATTTATCCATTGAGCTACCTGGCTGCCTATTATACTTAGTAGCCACTTAATAAATATTTTTGGTAGATTAACTGATTGATGGTTTACAGTAATAATACCTAACATTTATATAGTGCTGTAAATTTTACAAAGTGCCCTATATATCTATAAAATGCAAGATCTCATTTGATCTTTACAACAATCCTAGGATGCAGGTGCTGTTATTATTATTATTTTTTAAGATTTCCCTTTTGCTTTTTTGAAAGGGGGAAGGTAGGGGAATTGGGGTTAAGTGACTTGCCCAAGGTCACATGGCTAGTTTTTGTGTTAAGTGTCTGAACACAGATTTGAACTCAGGTCCTCCTGACTCCAGGGCCAGTGCTCTATTCACTGTGCCACCTAGCCACCCCCTGCAGGTGCTGTTATTATCCCCATTCCCAGAGGAGAAAACTGAGACTGAGAGAGGTTAAATCATTTGCCCAAGGTCACACAGCTAGCAAGCATCTAAAATAGGATTTGAACTCAGGTCTTTCTGACTCCAGTTCAGCGTTCAATCCACTGTGCCATCCATATAATTAAGGAACTGGATCAACACACAAAGAGATGACCAGTGAGGCTGTACAGATCTGGGTCTAAAGGAACTCAGAGCAAAGGGAGCAAAAACCTCTCAGACCTCTCAGGGTACCTGGTCTGCACCTTTTTAATATACTTATTTGTTGTTGTTCAGTCATTTCAGTCATGTCCTAATCTCTGTGTCCCCTTGGGGGTTTTCTTGGCAAAGATACTGGAGCGGTTTGCCATTTCCTTTTCCAGCTCATTTTACAGAAGACAAAACTGAGGCAAACAGGTTAAGTGACTTGCCCAGGATCACACAACTACTGAGAGTCTGAGGCCAGATTTGAACTCAGGAAGATGCATCTTCCTGATGCCAGGTGGGGCACTCTAGCCACTGCACCAGCTAGGGGCCCAATGTACTTAATTACAGACAGAATGATTATTATTAAACCTCTAGGCAACACAGTGGATATACCCCTGGTCCTGGAGTCCAGAAAACCAGGAGGTCAAATTCAGCTTCAGACCCTTCTTAGCTATGAGATCCTGAGCAAGTCACTTAACTTTAGCTTCCTCTTCTGTAAAGTGGGGATAATAATAGCACCTATTTCCTGATTGTTGTGAGGCTCAAATGAGATAAGATGTGTAGATTGCTTTGCAAATCTTTCAAAGTTCTGCACAAATAGTAGCCGTTGTTATTATTCCTACACCCCCACCCCCCCACCCCCACTGTAGGCATGCAGGCCACATGAGGGTGTCTC
>NW_027187344.1:7551015-7551969 GCF_028583685.1 Petaurus breviceps papuanus | reverse complement strand
ACCCCCCCACCCCCACTGTAGGCATGCAGGCCACATGAGGGTGTCTCCCTTAAACTCCCCCAGGCCTAGCCCAGTGTTCTTGTAAACTGGAGGACCTTAAGAAAAGGCTTGTTGACTGGATGAATGAGTGAAGAAGTGGGGTGGGAGATGCAACATGAAGAATGGGCAGGATTTAGGTGAGAGGAGGAAGGAGGATGTTCCACTGGAATTATCTTAAAAGATATGGGAGTGGAAAATGCATAGGCATTTGGGAGATGCAAGGTCGGTAAAAGGGAAGCGAATGCAGGAAATAATTTAAGCCATTGGTGTCCCTCAGCTTCTGGGCTGAACCCCTGGTCCCAGCAGCCCCTCCTGCCCTAGCATTCTGAGCCTCAGAAACAGGCAGAGCTGGTTTCAGCTGGGGGTCTGTGTCGTCCTGGACAGCGTGGACCGGGGCCAGTCGGGCTCCTGTTGATCCTCCTGGCTGGGCCCTCAGTCAGACCTCCCCTGGATAGCCCGCAGTGACCGGGCCTCGACCTGAAGCGATTCACTCCTCCCAGGGGAAGGGAAGTAATTCAGTCTCTGTGTTTACTTCTGCAGTGTGCGCTTCTGAATCTTTCATCTTGACTGCTGACTGTATCAAAATCCCTGTGGTAATTGGATCAGGTGCACTATTTTCCATGAAGATATTAAATCAGCCCTTCTGCTGGAGTCCAGAACGATACATTTCAGAATATAAAGACTCAGTAGATCACATTACCCAAGGTATTTTTCCTCCTTAAAACTTCTCCCCCACCCTCTTCTTAATCACAACTGCTTCCTATTTGTTGCCAAATAAATTGGGTCGGCTTTCTCTCTTATTAGCCAAAGGAAAAGAGAGAGAGAGACAGGGAGAGGAAGATGGGGAGGGGAGTAGACAGAGAGAGAAACAGAGACACGCAGAGAGAAGCAGAGACAGAAAGGGAGAGGGAGAGG
>NW_027187344.1:7457860-7550915 GCF_028583685.1 Petaurus breviceps papuanus | reverse complement strand
AGAGAGAGAGAGAGAGAGAGAGAGAGAGAGAGAGAAACAGACAGAAAAACAGAGACACAGAGAGAAACAGACAGAGAAAGGGAGAAAAAGAGACAGAGAGAAAAAAAAGACAGACAAGAGAAAAACAGACACAGAGAGAGAGAGATAAAGAGAGAGAAAGGGCCACATACATAGGCATGAAGTGAGGGAGAGGGGGAGAGAGAGAAGTAAGGAAAGAAAGAAGGGAAGAAAGATGACTTAACAAATTGGGAAAGAGATTCAGAGGTATGGAGTAATTAGTTTAGTGTTACAAAAGTAATAAGTGAGAAGGCCAAGTTTTGGGCCAAAGTCAGCTATCCCATACAGGCTTTCTTAGAGAAGAGGGAGTAGAGGTGGGGGTGGGGAGCTATGGACAAAACATCTAGGGTCCAAGAACAGTTACCTTTCTGGGGAAAAGCAGGGGTGAGACTCTTTAGGGAGGCATAGGCAGTCACAAAGACATGGAGGGAAATCCTCATATCCTGAGAGCCTGAGTCTCTGTGAAGGGATGGGAGAGGGGTATTTCAAAGGGCACCCCACTGGTTCAGTAGTGGCACAGCTGGGTATAATGCCTCCCATGTACTGTGACCACTTGGATTCCACAGCTGCTTCGAAATGGGAAACAGCCTTGGCCCCTTCTGTTCTCAACATGCCAGCTCTTAAACTTTGGGACAAGAGCCAAAACTTTGGTTGCCATTGTGGTCCAAGGCTTCTTTGTTGGTAAAAGATCATGTGTGCATCTGATTTCCATCAAGGGACAGGCTTGGGTAGAATCCCACCCAAGGAGGATGTGAGGAGTGAGGGAATAGATGTAAGAAATTTTGTGGCGTTGTAACTTCCAAGATTTGGCAATTTCTTGGCTATGTGAAATGAGGGAGAATGAGGAGTTGAGCATGAACCAAGGGGATGACAGAAATAGGAAAGCCTGGAAAGGGGTATTGGTTTGAGGGAGGAAGATAATGAGTTCTGTTGTGAATGTGTTTAGGATGAGAGGGCAGAGGATGAAAGATAATGGGTCTAGGAAAGGATTGGCAGGTTCACCCTTAGCTTGGGTGGATGCCTCTGTGCCTGTGGCCATTGAGAAGACCAACTAATAGTCTCAGGTGGGCCAAGCCCAGGTCCATCATCTTTTAGGGGGCATTCAGTATGGCAGAGGAGCATTTGATGACCTGGGAAAGCTTCTGTTGTTCTTTTGTAAGAATCACAACAGTGCCTTTTTTTTGGCTTTTTTTTTTGGAGGGGGGAAGTTGGGTTAATTGGGGTTAAGTGATTTGCCCAAGGTCACATGGCAAATAAGTGTTAAGTGTCTGAGGTCAGATTTGAATTCAGGTCCTCCTGACTCAGGGGCCGGTGTTCTATTCACTGTGCCACCTAGTCACCCCAGCAGTGCCTTTTAAATAAGATGATTCCACTCAGGGGGTTCCTAGTATCTTCCTTAAGCAGAGCCAAGCCTTCCACCTCTATCCACCCATCCACCTCCACCTTCTTAATTGTTGGGGTACTGAGAAGGGATCCTTGCACAGTGGGTCAAGTTAGACTAATTCAACTTTAAACCCCTTCCTGCTTTATCATCCTGTGGCCCAACATTCTATTAGGGTCCTGTGGCCTCTGACCCAGAGTTCCCAAGAGAATAGGGGGTAGATCAGATATCTGCAGTGACAACAGCTGTTCCAGACTCTGTGGCACAGAATAAATCACTGGCAACCCCTTCCCAGAGACAGATGCAATGCAAGGGCACACAAACACAGACACTCAGAGCAAATCACCCAGAAATGCCAGGACCCCCTCTCCCCCAGTTCTACTACAAAGGTGGTTCATCTATCTCGCTCTTTCTTTCTCTTTTCCAAGACAAGTAGCAGTATGATGGGGTAGCCTAGAACACCAGATCAGAGCTTCGGGCTCCCTTTCCTTTCATCTGCTGCCTTCAGGCAACGTCATTATGGGAGAGAAGCTGGTGCCCTCATTAGGACTACTGAAGTAGTTACTGTCCTCTGGCTTCCACAGCTCAGCTGGGCTGGCTCCCTGCTTGGGCTCACATGGGCTATATTCTAGGGTCCTTTTCAACTCAAAGATTCTAAGGAAATACCCTGTTTTCTTTCATGTAGCCAGGGAGCTGGAGGTCCAGAACACACTGCCTATGGCCTAGAACCTAGCTCTAGAAGTTCACCTTCCTGGTGGTTGGGACCCAGTGTCTCTGTCCCTCTCCTCTCCTCTCCCCAGTTTTGTGAGAAGTAAAGATGGTTAAGTGCTAGGGGAGTCCAGAGCGGGGATGGATCGGGTGGAACCACAGAGCCTCCAGAGGGGCCCCAGCCTGATCTGAGCCATACCCAGCTCATTTATTTATCCTCTGTAGCATCATGTTTACAGCCCTGGTGGAGGTGGGGGGACTGGAGGCAATTGAATAGGGGACCAGCTTACTTATTATAACTTCATAACGGGCAGTGGCAATTCAGGAGGTGCTGATATTTATGGAATAAATACAGTGCGATTTATGGCCATATCTCTCTCTCTGATGCCCCATCTGATATGCAATTCAATTTCTTTTATTGTCTTTGGGCTTTTGCCATCATAGAGAATACATAAATAAATAAATATATGGGCAAATCAGAGCCAGCAGGCTGGGCCGGCCGCTGCCAGTGCGGTGCCTCGGATCCCATATTAGGCTCATCTATCATGGCTTATGAACACGATGTTTGTCACTGGGTTGAGATAGAAGGCAGGAGCTCTGGCCACTTGTGGTTATTTAATGCCCCCCATGGCAGGCCAAGCTGGTGTTCCGGCTGCTGCCCTCGGGCCACATTTGAGGTTGGGTCATTGCATCCCGCATCCCCTCCCTTCCTCCAAGCCGAGTCCCCTCCTCCTCCCCAGCTGCTCAATTTACTCGCCCCATCACCCACAAGGGAAGCTTCCTGTCCCCTGAAACCAACTTACATCCCCTGTCATTCAGCCTTTTCCAGAACTCCTTCGATGAGTGGCATCTATCCAGGACATGGTCTTCCCAGGCATGTATTTCTGTCTCTGCTCAAAGCTAAACAACCAGAGAGTGAATATTCTACCTCCCCCAAACACCACCCCCCAATTGGGCTTGTCATGTGCTCCCCAATAACAGCAGAGTTGGCGAGAAGGGGTCACTTGGCCTGTGGAGGAGGGAGCCACATCTGAGAAGGAAAAATAGGGCACCAGTCCATGTTAAGATAGATGCCTGATTCCTATGGGGAGTTACTCCCCAAGACTCACTTCCTTTCCCATCCCCTCCCATCTTTCCTGAATAGGTCTAACACCATCCTCCCTTAACCCTCTGTTCATCTCCCACTAGGTAATCCTATCAGCTAAGATTTGGACTCCAATTTACTCTCTTGTCTCACTGTCAGGATTGCTCAGTCAGCAGACAATAATGGAGTCAGGGAAACCCCCTCCCATCCTAAGCTGTGTCTGAGGAAGGCACACCTCAGGGAGATCCTCCTATTAGCCCCCCTGGTATAATGTGCTGGGGGAGGCTTTGGACAGAGAAGGGGTAGGTAGAGAGGAGGAGGTGCCTTCAGGAAATTTCTCTCCAAAACGATGAATCTCGAACGGTCCCTGGTCACAGCAGTCCAATGCCTTTGTACATCCCTCCATAGCTGGTCCTACTAGGAGACTGAGCAAAGAGCTAATTGATCTTCAGGTGCATTGAAAAAAGACAAAAGAACTCCACAGTCACTAGGCATTGTTACTATTATTTGCAAATGGCATTGCATTCTAGAATGTTGTATTGCTCCCCCCCTCCCCTTCCCATCTTTATTCATAAAATAAAGGCAAAGTTCTGGGGTGATGCTTCCCCAGCCTAAGTCCTGTTCCCAGGTCTGGATTCTCAAACTCAGCAAGGACTGAGAGCTTCGGAGAACGAAAGCATGTCCCACAGCTCACTGGGCTCCCCCTGACCCATGATGGCAGCTATCCCTGAACTGGCCACTGGGGGGAGCTATCTTCTTCCTTTACAATGAACAGCATGGATTCCATTTTGCTTCTGCCTCTGTTGTTGAATCATTTCAGTCGGGTCTGACTCTTCATGACTCCATTTGGGTTTGGGGTTTGTTTTGGGGCAGGGGGCAAAGATACTGAATGGTTTTCTATGTCCTTTTCCAGCTCATTTTACAGATGAGAAAATGAGGCAAACAGTTACTTGCCCAGGGTCACACAGCTAGTGAGAGTCTGAGGTTGAATTTTAACTCAGGACCTCCCGACTCCAGGGCTGGCACTCTATCCACTGAGCCACCTTGTCACTCCCCAAGAAAGAACAATAGGTGTTAATTAGGAAGTTCTAGACAAGATCCTGCTCGTTAATACTCCTGTTCCTACTCAAATTCCTAGGGTGATAAAAATGAAAGGAGGAGCAGTGGATTTGGAATGAGAGTATCTGGGTTTGAGTCTGCCACTTTTGACTCTGCCACTTGTGATCTGTATGACTTTGAGAAATTCATTTACTTCCTTGGGTCTCAGTTTCCTCATCTGTAAAAGGGTTGGACTAGATGGCCTCTAACGTCCCTTCCAATTCTAAATCCATAGACCTATGTCAAGCCTTTAATAGCTCTGCATGGTCTACCAAATGCCTCCCTCTCAGTAACACTCTGAGATTAGTGGTAGAAGTATTCATTTCTGAATTTGCTCATGACTTTCCCTATGTTTGGAATGTCCTACCTCTCACTCTTCACCCATGAAACAAAGAAAAACAGTTACATGAAACCATCTGACCCCTTTACCTTATCAGCATATACAACATTCTACATTTCCAGGCCCCCACCTCTCAGGAGGGGTACTCCATGCTCTGTTTTCTGAGAACAAGATTAATCATGAATGACTACTTGGACTTAAGGTTTTTTTAATGCTTTTTTTGGGAGGGGAGGTCATAGTTTGGTAATCATTGTGTATGTTGCTATCCAGTTGTTTTTTTTTTTATTTCTCTTAGCATCAGTTAATCTCCCTGAAATTCAGTTTCCTCATCTTTAAAATGAGATATTTGGACTAGATAACCCCTGAGGTAGAAGGGAGGGAATAAAAATGTATTAAGCACCTACTATGTGACAGACACTTTACAATTATTCTCTCATTTGAGCCTCACAACAATCCTGGGAGATTGATGCTATTATTATTCTCATTTTACAGTTGAGGAAACTGAGGCAGATGGAGGTTAAATGACTTGCCTAAGGTTACACAGCTGGTAAGTATCTAAGACTAGATTTGAACTCATTTCCCTAACCCCAAATCCTGCAGTCTATCCACTGTCATCCAAGGTCCCTTCCAACTTTTGATCTCTTTGAGCCTCTGATCTAAATCAGACTTGCCCAGATTTCTCCAAATTATTCCTATTCTCCATTTTGATAGTATCATAATATTATATTATGTTCATATGCCACAGTTTTATCAGCCATGCTTCCCAATTGATTGGCACCTACTTAGTTTCCAGTTTTTTGCTACCATAGAAGTGCTTCCATTCATATTTTCTAACCTTCTTTTAAAGCTCAGTTCAACTGCCATCTACTCCAAGAAAGTTTTCCCTGATTCTCCCACTGGCAAGGCTCTTCCCCCTCAGACCTCATATAGCACTTTTCTGACACAGTTATATAATGTTGCACATTTTAGGGTACTGTGTTAGTTTTTTTTTCCCCCTATGAGCTCTAAATGGGCAGGGATCATGTCTCTCTTCTCAATGTTGTTTTTACCCCAATCTAGCATAGTGCTTTACACATAGTTGATTCATAGACTTAGAGCTGGAAAAGATCCTTAGAGGTCATCTAAGTATACATGCTTATTGAGTTGAGTTGAAATTAATTTCCATTTTACAGGTAAAGAAAATGAGACTCATAAGAGGAATCTTGATAAACATTTTTAGCTAACGTAAGTCCAAATGATGATCATGGCATACCCCTGTTATAGAAATCCCTAGTTGAGGCTTGGAGTCAGAATGGACAGTTTATGGGGCCTAGATTCAAGATGGAACCAAGCTAGAGAGGATATGAACCACTAAAAGACCAACTTTCCCTCCCTGTCCTTTCCAAATAATCTTGGCTTTAACTCTGGACCCCTCTGGCAATACTGAATAAACAGAGATGGTCTCTATCCCACATCCATTTGGAACAGGACCATGAGGACCCAGGAATTGTGCCTCGGGCTTAGACACACAGCTGGGTATTCAGCCAGCACATTGGCTGGTTCTACAGCTAAAACCTTGCATCCACAGGTAACATGCTGGGTATTGCATCTCTCCAGCTATGCCAGTCTAACCATTTAATGTATTATGTGGCAATGAGCCCTTGGCTTAATGAGCAATAGCCCAAGCGGAATTGTCTCTTGAATCAAATTAAGATTCCTAATCATGAGTTTCAAGGAGCTCCACCAATTAACCTAGCTACCTTCAGTTCTCATTACTCATCACATTTCTCACTACAGCCAGGCAATCACCTGGACATGACTAGGATTCTACACATATGACAATGATCAGTGTAGAAGCTTTGACCTCTTAGAGAATTTAGTTAAATGGAACCTTAGAAAACAGCTGGGATAGGGCCTAAGAACTCAGAATGTCAAATCTGGAAGGAGCCCTAGAGCTCAGTGTCAGCATTGGAGGGACCTTAGGACATAGAATGTTAGAGCTAGGAAGGGTCATAGAATACAGAATGTCAGAGCTGAGTGGGGCCTTAAACCACAGACTGGCAGAGCCAAAAGGCAATTCAAAAATTGCCCACTCCACCCTCCTCATTTTACAGAGAAGGAAATGGAGCCTCAGAAAAAGAAGAGACTTGCTCAAGGTCACCTAGTGAGTTTAAGTAGCAGAGTCAGGACTAGAATCCAGGCCTCTAAGGTCCACCCCTCCACCCCCATCTCTCAGTCCAGGAATCTAGCGGTTATAGCTGAGACAATCACTTGTGTCTCATGCTTCTTTTATTCCACCCTGTTATGGTCATCTCATTTCCCCTAATGCTCTTTTAAAACTATTTGGCCAATAGAGCCAAGATGGCAGATCTGAGGCAGCAACCCAGATGAAATCTTTCAACATTCCCCTCCAAACAACTTTAAAATAACGCCTCAGATCAGATTTTGGGGTAGTAGAGCCAACAAAAGGTCAGGTCGAGACATTTTTTCAGCCTAAGAAAACTTAAGAGGTCTGCGACACCACGGTGGAAGCCTATGCAGAATACACACACACACACACACACACACACACACACACACATGGTGGTAGTGGAAGCAGCTTCTGGAGCTCTCAGCCCAGAGATGATAAAGAGATCAGACAACTGGTCAGAAAGAGATTACAGGGGATCTGTTGCTGACACTGGGTACAGCTGGCACTGATTGGCAACTCTATTGCTCATACACAGTTCTGGGTTACAGTTCCAGGGCAGAGAAGAGTGCTTGTAGTTGGTCACAAAGGAGCAGGGGTTCTGTTCAGAGTTCCAGGGCCAAGAGGATCATTGGTGCAAGGGAGCTGGGGTTCTCTCTAGAAAAGATAAAAGCACAGACCAAGAGAGCAGTGACCACACCTCTTCCAGGATAACAGCACTTTGGAAGCACTGAAAACTTCCAGGTCCCAGAACTAACTCTGAAAAGAGTAAAACAAAAGGCCTAAAGCTTAGCACAATTCCTCCCCGCCCCCGCCCCCCCACACACACACACATAGATGAGCAGAACCCAACTTTAATATAAAGTTCAAAGTGAAGAAATAGGCTGGGAAAATGAACAAACAGCAAAAAAGGAACTTGATCATAAAAAGCTACTACAATGGCAGTGACAACCAAGACACAAACTCAAAAGAAGACAACAATATCAAAACAGCTATGAACAAAGCCTGAAAAAAATTACTAATTGTACTCAAGCCCAACAAGAAGAGTTAAAAAGAGAGAGATAAGAGTGGTAGTGGCAAAATTGGGGGGGGGGGTGGCAAGTAATGAGAGTGATGCAAGAAAATAATGAAAAGACAACTAATAGCTTGGTAAAAGAGCCATAAAAAATGTTGCAAAAAATAATATCTAAAAAACAGAATTGCCTAATGGTAAAAGAAGCCCAAAAATTCACTAAAAAAAAAAAAACCTCCTTTGAAAGCAAAATAGTCAAATGGAAAAGGAGGTACAAAAGCTCAACGAAGAAAATAATTCCTTAAAAATTAGAATCCGGTAAATGAAAGCTAATAACTCCTTAAAATATCAAGAAACAATAAAAATGAAAAAAAATTAACTGACCCAGAAAATAGATTAAAGAGAGATAATCTAAGAATTATTGGACTACAAAATGCCATGATAAAAAAAAGCGTAGACATCATATTTCAAGAAATTATAAAAGAAAACTACCCTTATATCTTAGATCCAGAAATTAAAATAGAAAAAAATCTACCAATTACCTCCTGAAAGAGATCCCAAAATGAAAACTCCCAGGAATATTATAGTCAAATTCCAGAGCTCCCAGGTCAAAGAGAAAATATGTAAGCAGCTAGAAACAATTCAAATATTGTGGTGCTACAGTCAGGGTCATATAAGATTGAACAGTTTCCACGTTAGAGGAATGCAGGGCTTGAATTATATTCTGGAAGACAATGGAACTAGGATTAGAACCAAGATTAAACTACCCAGAAAAACAGAGTATAATTCTTCAGGGCAAAAGTGGAAATTTAATTAAATAGAGGACTTTCAAGCATTCCTGATGAAAAGGTCCAAACTGAATGGAAAATTTGCTTCAAATATAAAAACTTGAGAAAAGTATAAAAAGGTAAACATAAAAGAAAAATAATAAGAGACTCAATAAAGGCAATTTATATTCCTATATGGGAAGATGATTCATGTAACTCTTAAGAATTTTATCATTATCAGGGCAGTTGAAAAGAAGTTTACATAGACAGAGTTGAAAAGAAGTTTACATAGACAGAGAACATAGGCCTGGGTCATTTATATTGGGATAATCTCCAAAAACCAAAATAATTAAGGGTAAAAATGGGCATTCACTGTGAGAAGGGAGAAAGAGAAGTAAAATGGGAAAAATTTTTCTCATATAAAAGAGGTATGCAAGGAAGAGGTTTTATAGTGGGGGGGGGGGGGACCCCAGAGCCAAGATGGCAGAGCAGAAGCACAAACTTGGCATGGGCTCCGGCTCCAAACAATTCCAATACCTGTAAAAAAAATGACTTTAAACAAGTTTTAAAGCTACAGAACCCACAAAGTGACAGAGAGAAACAAATCTCCCGCTGAAGACAGCTGGCAGACCAACAGGAAAGGTCTATCTCAACGCGCTGAGAGCTGAGCTCAGTCCCACAGGAGCCACACGGTTCCAGCCCAGGGAGGCCCCAACCAGCAGCAGCCAGAGCAGACTTCAGGAGAGTGAATAACAAACAGCTGTGGTGGCTTTCAGACTTCTCAGTCCACAAATGCCAAAGTAAAAGATCAGCGTGGAACTTTGTTGGAACAAGGGGTGACCGAAGAGCACAGTCTGGCTGTTGCCCCCTCAGCGAGGACCAGCAGAGGCCCAGCAGCATGGCTGCCTCAGGAGCTCCTGGCCTGCAGATTGTAGGGGTACCAAGTGACCATTCACAGGGTAATCACTCTTGCTTTAACCTGCTTGGATCTGGATCACAATCTTGAGTGGTGGTCCTGAGGTGTGTGACTAGTGAGCTAGAGCTTGTGGGGGGCTGTAGAGATGGCACCCTCCTAATAGCTCCAGCAGCTGAAAAAACCCCAGCTATTTGTGACATAGCTCTCTCCATTTTGGAAGCAGAGTTCTACCATGGCAAACAGCTCAAGGGTCAAGTAACTGGCTGGCACTATGAGCAAGCACAGGAAGCAGAAACAGACAATAGAATCCTTTTGGGGGGACAAAAAGGATCAAGGAATGGAGTAGGAAGAAGACAGAGAAGTCAGAACTCCTGTATCAAAAGCCTCCAAGAAAAATACGAATTGGTTGCAGGCCATGGAGGAGCTCAAGAAGGATTTTGAAAATCAAGTAAGAGAAGTGGAGGAAAAATTGGGAAGAGAAATGAGAATGATGCAGGAAAATCATGAAAAGTGAGTCAACAGCCTGCTAAAGGAGACCCAAAAATACACTGAAGAAAATACCTTAAAAAATAGACTAACTCAAATGGCAAAAGAGGCCCAAAAAGCCAATAAGGAGAAGAATGCCTTAAAAAGCCAAATTTGCCAGATGGAAAAGGAATTTCAAAAATTCAGTGAAGAGAATAACTCCTTCAAAATTAGATTGGAGCAACTGGAAGCTAATGGCTATATGAGAAATCAAGATACTATAAAACAGATCCAAACATATTAAAAAATAGAAGGCAATGTGAAATGTCTCATTGGAAAAAACACTGACCTGAAAAATAGATCCAGGAGAGATAATTTAAAAATTATTGGACTACCTATAGTGGAGGGAAAAATTTGGTGGTGATGGAGGGCAATGCTTGAAATTCACTGTCATCAGAATTGATTCAAAGAGGGAAGAATATATATACACACACTCAGTTGTGTATAGAAATCTATCTTACCAAATGGGGAAATAGGAGGGAAAAGGAATAAGAGAAAGGGGAGGGGTTATAAAAGGAAGGGCAGATTAAGTGGTTAGAGGCAAAATAGACTTTGGAGGGAGGACAGGATAAAAAGAGCAAAAAGAATAAACAGAAAAGGGGTGGCTAGGCAGGAATAGAGCACTGGCCCTGGAGTCAGGAGAATCTGAGTTCAAATGTGACCCCAGACATTTAACATTTTCTAGCTGTGTGACCTTGGACAAGTCACTTGACCCCAACTGCCCTGCTTCCCCCCCTTAAAAAAGCAAAAAATTTAAAAAACAGAAAAAAAAAGGGATGGAGGGAAATAACTGAATATGAATGGGATGACTTCACCCATAAAATGGAAGCAGGTAACAGAATGAATTAGAAAGTAGAATCCAACAATATGTTGTTTACAGGAGGCACACTTTAAACAGAAAGACACAGAATTTAAATAAAGGATTGGAACAGAATCTAATATGCTTCAGCTGAAGTAAAAAAAAGATAGGGATAACAATCACGATCTTAGATCATCATTGTCATGGGCTGATTTGAGAGGCTGTTTATCATCCATCAGTGAATTAGCAAACATTGTCTGAACACCTACTATGTGAAACACCCTGCGCTAATGCTTTTTAAGACTCTAGACATGTCTCATGTTCTGGAAATTGGTGATGGAGTCCATTTGTTACAAGAGTTAAAAGAGGACTATGAATGTTGAGGCGTCACATATTGGGGTCAGAAAAAAGGGCTTGCGAGGTGTTTAAGCTCATCTTCTTATCTTCATTAATTGAAAAAAATCTTCAGCAACACCGTCTCTCAGTGAAAGGAGACTAAGAAGGAAGTAGGTAGGGGCAGCTAGGTGGCACAGTGAATAGAGCACCAGCCCTGGGGTCAGGAGAACCTGAGTTCAAATCCTGCCTCAGATACTTGACACACTTACTACCCATGTGACTTTGGGCAAGTCACAACCCCAATTGCCTGCCAAAAAAAAAAAAAAAGAAGAAAATAGGTAGAACTTTTTCAAAACTTTTATGTACATTATCTCATTTGATCCTCAACATGGCGCAGGGAAGTATACTACATGTTTTAGATGGAGAAACCAAGGCTCAGGGAGGGTCAGCAACTTACCCACAGTCACATAGGTAGTAAATATCAGGCAGAATTTTCTCCCTCTAACTCGAAGTCCAAACCAGTAAGAAATTTAGGAACATAGATCTAAAGCTAGAAAGAACCTCAGAGGTCATTTAATTCAACATCATCATTTTGAAAATGAGGAAGGTTCAATGACTTGCCCATAGTCACAGAGTAAGACAGAATTTGAACCCAGACCTCTTCTGACTCAAAGTCCAAACCAGTAAGAAATTTAGTGTCATAGAACTAAAACTGGAAAGAACCTCAAAGGCCATCTAGTTCAGCACCACCTTAATACAAATGAGGAAAGTGAAGCAAACAGGATTAAGTGACTTGTCTGGGATCACACAGCTAGTAAGTGTGTGAGGCCGTATTTGAAATCAGGTCTTCCTAACTCCAGGCTCACTGGGTAAGTCATTTACCCTGTTTTCCTCAGTTTCCTCTTCTGTAAAGTGGTCTGGAGAAGGAAATGCCAAACTTCTACAATATCTTTGCTAAGAAAACCTTAAATGGGGTCATGAAGAGTCAGACATGACTGAAAAACGACTGAAGAACAGGCTGCATTCACTGTCATATTGGATGTCATGTTGTATCAAGTTTTGGGGTATACAGGATGTTCGAGGAAGACCAGAACCTCTGGTGTGAGAGCTTGCCAAGCCCTGCTCAGGGCTGCCCATGCACCTCTGGTGTCCACCCTGCCCCCTGCTCTCACCTGTACATGTTCAGCAGCTACACCCTGGTAAGCCATCTTAGCAGACTTGGCCGTGGGCCTCAAACTCAGCGGTGAGCTAGGGGGTTTCTGCCCCAAGCACATGAGGACGGTCCTCCATAAAACCGGCGGATCAGAACAATCTGTTTCAATGGCCATGAAAGCCACTGAAGCAGGCACTGTAGAGCCCTCAGGGCGTGATCAGACTTCAAAGGCACCAAGGACATTCGCTGCATCCAGGGCCACTGCCATTTGTCTGGACTTTTGTCCTGACACTGGACTTTGATGACTCAGGAAGACAGAGTGAGACTAGGACTCTGTGCAACTCTGCCTCACTTCCATCCAGTTTACACTTAGGTTAAGACATCACCGCATGACATCATTGCTCCTCTTCCAAAACAAAGAACAAACAGATAAGGAAGCTGGGGCCCAGTGAGATTAAATTTGAACCCAGGTCCTCTGACCCCAAACAGACCCCTATACACTATGCTGCTGTTCCACCAGGGTCTCCACTTCCATCGTTACAGTCAATGCCATGTCCCAGCAGCTGCTTCTAGTGCATCTAGCTAAGTAATACCCAGAGGGGAAGGCTACCATCTCAGCATAGAGACCAAGGGAAAAGAGTCACATAAACTCAATGCAACAGCACCTTCTTCAGTCACCAGCTCCCTATATTTTGACCCTTATAATTTCAAATGACTCTTGCAACCCAGTTTCACTGTCTGTCACAGTTGGGGGCTGAGGGGTAGGAAAACAGAGGAAATTTTATCATTCTAGCGACTACATTTTTCTAAATCTATTTTTTCCCCTGACACTGGCCCTATTTATTCCTTTCCTCTTTCTTAGCCAAGGCCCCTCCCTCCATGTTTCTCCACAACTATTCCTCTTCCTCCTGGGTGTGGTATATTTTTGGCAACCTTACGGTTTTATTTACGAACCCTCAAGTTAAATACAGTGACTGCCCCAACAGGCAGCATAAATATTCGTGGCCTATTCAGAATGGGGTGGTGACGGGCTATTACCCAGCCATAATGTTGCCATCAGAGGGAATTCTAATAGGTCCTGAGTAGTCCCAGGCCAAGAATTCTGTTATTCCCTGACATTTGTAAAGTTCACATTTTCAAAATAAAACCACGTGAAGGGGAGAAGCTCATCAATAGATTATGTTCCCATTGTCAGGGTGGGGGTGGGGTGTTTCTGGCTCCAGTCTCTCTGTCCTTGGCAGAGTTATAGCTAGGAATGTTTGCTCCTGGAAGAAGTAAGAGACAAAAGTATTATGAAGAGAAGGAACACTGAACTGAAGCCACCAGGGAGGAAGTCTCTCTTGGGACAAATCAACTATGGCCAAAGGCAGGACCTCAGAGGGACCAATCTTAATAGACTGGGCTCTTCTCAGCAATGCAAGGTTGTAAAACAACTCCAAAAGACTCATAATGGAAAGAGATGTCTATATTCAGAGAAAGAACTAGAAAGAATAGAGTTTGAATGCAGATTGAAGCAAACAACCTGCTCCCTTTCTTTTTCTTGTTTGGTTTTGTTTCCTCTTTCCCATTGCTCATTCCATTGGTTACAGTCCTTCTTTACAACCTTACTAATGTCTAATGTGAAAGTATTTGCAGATCTTATACTTGATTGCATGCTGCCATTGTGGGGAGAGGGGGTGAGGAGGGGAGGGAAGGAGAGAAAATTTGAAACTCAGGGGATTGTGGGACTGAATCTTATAAACTAAAAGTAAACAAACAAATAAAAAGAAAGTAGATTTCCAGGGGGGTACTGAATAAATTTTTTTTAATGGGGGAGGTGGGCCAAATAAGTTTGGAAACCTCTGCTCTAAGGCAAAGTCCTATTTGTATATAAGTGCAAAACCCTCTTATCACTAACTTTACCATGCAGTGAGTGTCCAGGGGCTGCCACAGATAGAAAATGTTACAAAAGTTCAGAGTTATGAAATACTGTAAACTTCAATGGTCAGAGAAGAAATTTGAGCTTTATTTTATGGGCAATTGGGAGCAATAGACTATTCCTGAATAGCTGAGTCACGTAAACATAATTGTGCATCAAAGAGATTAATCTGGAAATGTAGGAATGATGCATTGGATGGGAAGAGACTAGAGGGGGGAAGACCAGGTAATCCTAGATTGAACTAGGATGAGGGTAGTGGCAGTAGAGAGGAGGACAGGGATTTGGGAGATTTTGTGAGAAAAAAAAAAGAAAGGCTTAGTTGTGGGGGAGTAATGGGCAGTTATAGAGATGCAAAGAAACAAAGAAAAGAAAGAAAAGAATGTCAAACATTTTTAAAAACACTAGAGAGTAATAAAATAATCAAGGATTTATTAAACACCTATTAGGCACTGTTCACTGGGGATACAAGTACAAAGAATGAAATAATCCCTATTTATAAGAAGCTTACAGCTTAATAGGGGAGACGAGTACATATATAAAACATATACCGCATAATTATAAGGGGAAAAGTTACATGTTGTGAATATTCTCTGAACTCCTTCTCCCACAGCCAGACTGACTACATCTGCCCCATGGAAGTCTAGGGGTGCTACCCTGAGGATTAGGGGTGACTTCTATACAGCTACTGGTTTGATCCCCCACCTGATGTGTTGCCCTGTTAGGTGCCAATGAGTGACTAATGACTCAGTTCCATTTAACCACTTAACATCAATCAGCTTTTACAAAGGCATATTTACTTCAAAGAAAAAGTAAAAACAAAAGTACAAACATTTCCCCCCAACATCTCTAGGGTACTCTCTCCCCTATTCCACCTCAGTCTCTGGAGAAAGTAGGCTTAAACTTAACTCTGTTTCTATATAACATTGGACCACCAAATTCATGTCTAAATTTCTCATTGCTATTAGATGAGCCCTCAGCTACCTCTGGTTGGGATCCTGAAAGTCACTCCTGAAGGTCATTACTTTGCTCCTCAGGGCATTGGTGCTGGGCTGGCTGCAAAATCTGACATGGATTTGGACTCCCACATTCCTAAAGGCTCACTTTCTTGACCTTTCAAAATGCACAAACTTGGAGTCTCCATCTCCTAAGGTGGAAAAATAATAAATACTACAATAAGCAAAGAATTGAAGGCTGTTTTCATAGGGTCACATGACAAGGGGGTGGACAGTGGAGGAGAAACCCCCAAACCTCTCTTCTTACAGCATTGTCCCTCCCTGGCTGAATTTAGGGAGGGATTAAAGGAAATCCACCAAGATCCAGCTGCTGAACAGAATAAAAGGGACTCTGGTCACTAGTACTTTTTGGAAGGCACCTCCAGTCCTGGCTACACAGCCAATCTAAAAGTCTTCTTATTGCGGAGTTAGAAGACTGGGATGAGTTACAGAATATTTGCTATGCTGTCAGATCTCTCCAAAACACTTCGAATACATGGCATCATGACTTTCTGGGAAAGTAGAATTTTCCCACATGGGGAAATACTGTCAGAAGCAGTCTGCACATATTGCAATCTCCCATTATTATCGATACATACAAAGTGTTTAAATACTAAGTAATTTGGAAGGGAGGGCAGTAGCAGTTTGGGAGAATCAAGAAAGGCTTCACAAGAGAAGATGGCGCTTGAGCTCCATGTTAAAGTCAGAGGACTCTAGGAGGCAGAGACAAGGAAGGAGCACCTTCCTGGTGTGGGTGACTTCGAGGCAAATACTTGGAGATGAGAGATAGAGTGTACTGGAGAGAACAGAGGGAAGGCTAGTTAGGCTGAATGTCAAGAGTGTGGGATGAGACCTAGTGGTCAATGAGTTTGTCAAAACAGACTGCAGCCAGGCTGTAAAGGGCTTTCAAAGCTATACAGAGAAGTTTGTATTTTATCTGGGCCACTGGAGTTGACTGATATGATCAGATCTGCACTTAAGGAGAATTACTGCAGCAATGTGAAGGATAGGCTGGAGGGGGGAGAGGCTGGAGGCAGGAAGGCTAATCAGGAGGCTATTGCAGTAATTTAGGCAAGAGGTGATGAGGGCCTAAGTTAAGGTGATATCTATATAGGTGGAAAGAAATGAATAAGCAAAAAAGTTCAGAACAGAATATAAAAAGCAGAGCAGTGTTGGTTTGCTGTTGTTTAGTTGTGTCCAACTCTTCCTGACCCCATCTGGGGTTTTCTTGGCAAAGATACTGGATTGGTTTGCCATTTCCTTCTCCAGCTCATTTTACAGGTGAGGAAACTGAGGCAAACAGGGTTAAGTGACTTGCCCAGGGTCACACAACTAAATTTGAACTTGGGAAGATGAGACTTCCTGATTCTTAGCCCAGAGCTTTATCCTCTGTGCCCCCTAACTGCTGCAACAGTGTTGGTGCTATTGTGCTCAATTTAATATGTACTGATATAATGGGGGACAGGCCAATGAGGGCCCAGGCCTCTCACATGCATGGATTTGCTCTTTGAGATGGATTATGCAGAGTAGGAACAATATTGTCTGTCTGTCTGTCTGCCGTTGGTGTTGTGCATCCTTTGTTCTCAAAGAGGACCAATGACATCACAAGGGTGATGTCTGGACTTGCATGTGGATCTGCTGCAGTCAACAGTACACTAGTAGTGTGCCTGTCTGTGTATCCATAATGGAAGGGGAGAGGACTTCATTCCATTTCAGAGAGTGAGCAGGTACTCTGTGACCACTGGCCTACTTCATGGCAACAAAAATCCTTGAAAGTGGCTGTGGAGCTGAAACTCAGTTTGCAGACAAAAAGTTCTGATGGATGGTCTCTCCCCAGGGGAAGGAAAAGTCAGCTGGCCCTTGTCCACCTCTACTACTTGCCTGCCATGAGGTCATGAATTTTTTTTATGTTTCTTAGGCTTATTCTTTCCTGATTGTATTCAGATATGGAAGTAACCATGTGAGCACCAAAAGACTGGAAGAATTATTGGAGGTCAGCAAATGAAGTTAGTGACAGGGTCAGCAGGTGGGAGAAGCAGCAGGGTTTGCTTCAAAGCTGCTAAGCTACTTCCTTGGCTCAGCCCAGCAAGAAGTCAGCCAAGCTGGAGCAAGGAAATGACTCACCCACTGACTAGGGCACACACTTGAATGAACTTGAGGAGGTCTCTGTGAAAGAAAGGGATTCCTAGTCTAGGAGGTATCTCTCAGTCCTATTTGATTCCTTATATGCATGTTTCTGTACCTTTATGCTTTACACTTGAACTCACTGTCCCCAGGAACCCAAAGTGTGAAGGAGGGAGAGTATACCCCTGGTCTGATGGATGTTTCTGTATTTCTGTCCTTGAGCTATCTTTTCATTAATTAAACAATCTAATTAATTAATTAAATGTCAGCTCTTTGATATTTGGATAGAGGCTGCATAGAAAGTACTAGAGTACTAGAAAACTCATCCCCTCCAAGTTAGCCCCTAGAACCCTGAGAGGAGGAGGAGTCAGTCACCCCTCAGCCGATCCAATCAGCCAGTACCAGGGAGGGTTGGGAGAGTGAGCCCAGAAGGGATGCTAAAAAGAAACAAACTGGAGCACCGGCCCTAGAGTCAGGAGAACCCGAGTTCAAATTCCAACTCAGACACTTAACACTTACTAGCTGTGTGTCCTTGGGCAAGTCACTTCACCCCAATTGTCCTGCCCTCCCCCCTCCAAAAAGCAAAAAAAAAAAAAAAGAAATGAATTATGTGTAATAGAGATTCACAGTTTCATATACAATCCTCTTTTTCTCTTATTTGTGTATGGAAACATTCGTGCCTCCTGATGATTGTCAGTTTCATAATTTTTTAAGAAATTGTTTAAAGAAAGAAGAATCAACAAGACTCATCGATTGACTGGATGTGGGTTTTGAAAGAGAGGAAGGGATCCAAGAAAGTCTATGCTTTTTGAATGGCAGAGAAAACGATGGTATTATTGTTGTTAATGGTAAAATGAAGAGAATATTAGGGTGAGAGTTCTGATTGATGAAGTCAAGTCCTGACTCTTCCACTTATTTGAAAAGTGACTTTGAATAAGTCACTTTTCCTCTCCAGGCCTTAGTTTCTTCATATATAAGATGAGAGAGTTAACATTTGGGACTTTTTAAACCTTTATTGTGTCATAGACCTCTTTGGTGGTCTGATAAAGCTTATGGACCCCTTCTTTTTGAAAAAAAAAAGAGTTTATTATTTTTCATTTTTCAAGTTGTAAATATTTTTTAAAATCTCCCACTTCCACACTCCATCCCTCCTCTCCTCCCCATAGAACAAATTAGAAAAGGAAAAGAAAACCCTTGTTACTGGACTGCCTCAGTTGGCAAGTCAAATTCCCACCATTAGTTCTTGTCCAAAAATGTCTCTCTTTCTGCAACTCCAGTTCATTGCCTCTCTTTCAGGAGGCAAGAGGCTTTTTCATCTTCATCATTCTGGGTTTGTGGGTCATTGCCTTGATCAAAGTTCTAAAGTTCTTCATTGTTTTTCTCTATAATGTTATCATTGTACAAATTGTTCCCCTGTTTCTGTTCACTTTGATCTCTACAGGTTCATAAAGGTCTTTCCAGTTTCCTCTGATGTTGTCCATTTCATTATTTCTTATGGCATAATAATATTCCATTACATTCATATGCCATAATCTGTTTAGCCATTCCCCAGTAGGAAGACACACACTTAGTTTCCAGTTTTTGACTTCTACAAAAAGAGCCACAATAAATATGTAACAATGTAATCCTGGCCCTCAGTGGTGGGGGGAGGGGAGGCGGGGCGGCACGTATGTTACATTTCCCACCTCCCCCAGGGTTCTCTGGTGCCCTTGGGAATGCTTAAGGGCATCTAGCCTATCTATCATTGGCCCTAATTTCCCTTCAATTGTGATCCCACGATTTTAGGGATCCCTTGATCTCCATTTATTCAGTCAATAAATATTTATTAGGCCCATATTATGTGCCAGGCACTGTGCTAACCATGGGGGATACAGAAAGAGGCAAAAGAAGGAGCTTATGATCCAACGGGGGAGATGACAAACAAATATATTTATACAAACAAGTATAAATGGGATAAATAGGAAATAATTAAAAGATGGAAGGCACTACAATTAAGATGGGTTGGGAGAGGCTTCCTTTTAGAAGACAAGATTTTAGTTGAGATGTAAAGGAAGTCAGGGAAGCCTGGAGGTAGAGATGAGAGGGGAGAGCATTTCAGTCACGGGAGACAGCAACATCCATTTAACCATTCCTTTTACAAAGGAATATTTACTTCAAAGATATAGCAAGAAGAAACATATAGACATTCAAACCCCAACACCTATGGGCATAATCTACCCCCACTGCACAGCCTCATTCTCTGGAGAGGGAAAGGGAGGGGGTTCATAGCTTAACTCAAGCCTTATATAGCATAGTCCTCCTAATTTCCAAGTTCAAAGCCTTCCTGGGCTTGTGTCTGGCTTCTCAAGGCTTCCCTGCTGGGTAGGCAGAAACATCTGTCTTGGCCCCCTGCCTCCAAGGTCTCCATGGCAAGGACCCAGGTTCAGGAACTTCACCACCTGTGCTTAGAAATGAAAAAGAACAATCAAAACAAACTGACAACCCCGAACCTCGTTTCTCAGGACCATTGAGCCTAAAGGGTGGGTGGGGGTGAGGGTAGGAAAGGTAGCCCTTCCCCCACCCTCAGCCCAGTGTGTGGTGCCTAAGCTTTGAGTGAACAGGACCTTCATCCCCACGATGCTGCTGGAAAGAAAGTCTTATGGTTTTAAAGGTGCATCCTTTTTCCAGTTTTCACTGGCCAGTGGAAAGAGGTTGCTCTCACCCATGTGGCAGGGGAATATTTTCTTCCAGAAGGAGGTCCCTGCCACCTCCCACATAGGTGCCTCTATCTTACATAATTCAAGCATGCACAATAAAGCCCCATTACAAATATTTTTTCTACACAAAGATCCTTTTTCTCTTTCTTTAAGTTCCTTGGGGTATAGGCCTAGTAATGACACAGCTGGGTCAAAGGTCAGGATAGGACCAGGTTCTTTCTTCCCACCCACAATACAGGAGAGGCTTTACCTAAGAGAAGACAGAGGGACTTTATTGGCCTAAGTGATTGGTCCTGGCTTCCCTGACTAAACTTCTTGATCATCTAAGGACATAAAAAATCCCAGCCACATGTAATCGAGACTCCTTGGACTTGGCAGATTTCTGAAGCCTGCACAAGTTACCCCCTCCCTGATGACTAGACTCTTTTCCAATATAGTGGGGCAAAGGGTTTGAGATGAGAGCCATGTCTGAAGGATCTTAGTGTTTCTTGTCTTCACTTTGTTAGGGCAAAGAAAACCTCCTTGTGTTAAATGTTCAATGATGTACAAGGGTCTCACTTCATCCCAGTATTGAGCATGAACTAAGAGGATGTTGGAGTTGTACTGTATCTCCAAAACACAGTTTAGAGACTTTCTGAGCATAGTTCCAAAAGGTTTTCCACAATGGATAGACTACATCACAGTTCTATCAACAGTGTACAAGTCGGCCTGTTTTCCCACAGCCCCTCTAACATTTGTTATTTCCCTCTTTTGTCATTTTTGCCAATCTGGTAGGAGTGAGGTTGGAATCTTAAAGTTGCCTTAATATGCATTTCCTTAATTATGGATGATTTAAAATAGTTTGTCATGTGGACCCCTTCTCAGAATAAAGTTTTTAAATGAGCAAAATAAAATGCATAGGATTATAAAGGAAAATAATTATATGAATATACAGTTACCAAAAAAAATTTTTTTAACCACAAACAAGTTCATAGGCTTAAAAATAGGGCTATGTGGTTTCTAAGCCACCTCTCAACTCTGACATTCTCTACCTGTTTTGAAGGACTGAACCTATATACCTCCTATCTATGCTATATAAAGTTTGTGGTAGAGATTCTCCTTTTAACAGGGAAGGGGTTAAGAAACCCTAGTGTCCTATGCTCCCATGATGCCCTGCCCTGGGCCAGTAAACAGCAGAAGCTCAGACTCAAGAGATTTTTCTTGGCAGAAAATAATGAATCAATAGGTGTTTTTAAAGTACCTACTATGTAACAGGCACTGTGCTAGGTGTTAAAGATTTAAAGACAAAAGTGAAACAGTTACTGTCCTCAAAGATCTTATGATCTACCAGAGCCCTTGGGGTTGAAGTCTCTGTCCTCTCCGGAGAGGTTAGACTCTTGACCTCAGGTTGGGTGTATTTCATGCAATATACAAGGGGACAGCCTGGGTTAGACTCTAACTCCCAACTAAGTAGCAACGAGAAAGATACTCATAGGGGAGCTCTTGTTGGATTCTGGAATTTTGGAAAATGACAAGATATTGTTAGTATTTTATTATTGCTGTTTCCTTCTTTCTTTCCTATTCCTTGCCTTGGTTTTGTTTGGTTACCTATAATTGCTTCCTTTGTCTTCAGCGGAAAGACAGCTCTGAAACGAAATTATTGTTTAAGCAAAACTTTCCTGCTGAGTGAAGCCCAGGCATCTGAGCTCAGCCAAAAAAACCATCAGATCCCTGGTCCTCGTAGCTTCTCTGTCCTTCCCCCATATTCTTCTGCTGGATTGCACAAGGCTGTCAAAGGCTGGAGGAAAGGAGTCTAGACTGGGGAGGGAGGGCTACATGGGAAAATGTTAGATATGGACACTCACTCAAAATGAAACTAAAAGAGGGTTTTTAGGACATAACATCAAATTATACAACAGAACCCCTCTACTCAGTCTCCTTACTGTTCCCAGTCAATCAATAGTGTCTGCCAAATTCTAAGCACTATGGTAAACATTGAGGTTATAAGTACCTGTATTAGCTCTTTTCCTGGTGGCAAAGAATTGGAAACCAGCAGGGTGCTCGTTAATTAGGGCATGAATGAACAAATTATGGTATAAGCATGTGATGGAATGCTACTGTGTTGTAAGAAATTACAAAGTAGATGATTTTAGAAAAAACCTGGGAAGACTTGTATGAACTGATGCAAAATGAAGTGAGCAGAACCAAGAGGGTAATTTATAGGATAATAACAATTAAAGACAACAGTTTGGAAAGACTCAGGGATTCTGATCAACACAATGGAACTCAGAAATCCAAAGGACTAATGATAATGCTATTCGCTGCCAAACAAAGAGATGATGGAGTCTAATAGTTGTGAAATTTTTAAAAATTAACTTTTCAATTTTTTTTAAGTTTGTAGACTCTTTGAGTCTGAGTTTCCTCAACAATAAAATGAGGGGATCAGATGAGATGGTGTCCAAGGTCTCTTCTAGCTCTAGAAGATGTATGAGCCTACAATCTTACAATCTTAAATATTAGAGAAACCCCCTCCCTGGCTTCCTCAGCCACTCACCCCACAAAGGAAGTCTGTACTTTGGGTCCTGAGGGGATGACTACTGCTCGTTTATGTAGAAGCTTTGTAAACCCTAAAACTCTCTTTATATGTCACTTTTTATTATGATTGTTTAAACTTTATATCTTCACTCAGTCAATGTTTGTTGAATGAATTAGAAAAGAATGTCATCATCATCATTGTCTTAATACCTGTCCGGGATCACATGTACAAAGTGCTCTGAAAACTTTACGTGAGTTATCACTATGAATACATCACCTCATTTGAGCTTCACAATAATCTCATGAGGTAGTTAATTAGTACAGGTAATTATACTTAGTGGCAGTAGACATAGCTGTCCCTAATCCAAATCCTCACCTGCTGCTTTCCAGACCACAACTGAATGCCACAGCTTCAGAACCAGGCACCACACTGGGCACCAGGAAGTATGCTGTGGCTGGCACCAACACTTGATGCTTAGGGTCACTCCAAGAGCTAATAGGGCTAATGTTCCTCACACCTTGACAGATGGAGGATCCCAATATTGGAGTCCTTTTTTTTAGCTCCATCTTATCTCTTCTCCTTACCCCAAATGTCTTCACCAGCACCACTGGTGAGTATCAGTCTATGAATGATTGGCGTTTTGCTGAGGCCAGAGGTAGTGATGAGGAGTTACCCATGAAGGCTTGAGGATCAGGAAAGGCAAGTAGGAAGCAAGGGCATGCTTTTAACAAAATTCAGTATAGATTGCAGGTCAGGAAGGGATACAGATGATCAGACACACAGGAAAGTCAATATAAGACACCAGAAAACAGAGCTAATTCTGGCAATGAAGCAAAATTCTGGTCCGATCAGAATCACCTTACATATTTCATGTTGATGCAAGAACCAATCCCAGGATGGAAGTTAGTATGATATACCCTGACCATAGGGGAGAACATATAGAAGAATATGTCCTCAGCTGGGTAGAGAAGTGAGGAAATAACAGAGATGAAAGTAGAACCTGAAAATCCTGGATGAATGCTATACCAAGTAACAGATCAAAAATAGTCCTGGTCCTCAAGGAACTAACAGAGACCCACTTCCAGGTCTCCCTTCCCCTGACTTGAGCCCCAGAAGAAAAAAAGCAAGTGGTTATTTCTGTCTGAGCCCCATGCATTCCAGATCTAGGTGTGGCCGCTGCTGGAGAATCTCTAACCTCCACCCTCTCCCTGCTTTCAAGATGAGCCTGTCTAAGAGGCTGATTTCACCTAAAACTTAGGCAAGTCGCAGAGCTTTCTTTAAGAGGCAGCTAAGTGGGGCGGCCAGGTGGCACAGTGAGTAAGAGCTCTGGCCCCGGAGCTCACATACTCACATACTTGGCTCCCACACAAAAATAACTGGCCATGTAACCTTGAGCAAGTTACTTAACCCCAATTGCTTTAAAAAAAAAAAAAAAGAGGCAGTTAAGTGATACATGGGTAGAGTACAGAACCTGAAATCAAGAAGATCTGAATTAAAATCCAGCCCTAGACATTTAGTAGCTATGTGACCCTGGACCAGTCATTAACTTCTCTGTGCCTCAGTTTCCTCATTTGTAAAATGGAGATAATAATAGCATCTACTTCCTAGGATTGTTGTGAGGCTGTATTGAGATAATATTTGTAAAGCACTTTGTAGACTCTGAAGAGCTATATAAATGCTCACTATTATATTTTGGGGCAGCTAGGTGGTACAGTAGATAAGAATACCAGGCTTGGATCAGGAAGATCTGAATTCAAATCCAACCTCAAACACTTACTAGCTATGTGACCCTGGGCAAGTTACTTAACCTCTATTTGCCTCCATTCCTCATCTATAAAATGGGGACACACTAGAGAAGGAAATGGCATACCACTCTATCATCTTTGCCAAGAAACCTTTATGTCCATCTATTCACGTAGAGTCGGACACAACTGAACTACTGAACAAGGGCTTCTGGACATGGTGGCTGTCTTCCAGTACTCAAAGGACTATTGTGTAGAACAGAGATTCTACTGGCTCTGCTTATTCTCAGAAGACAGAACAAGCAGCGATAGGTGGTAACTTCAGAGAGATAGATTAAGGCTCAATGTAAGAAAAGCTTCCCGATGATATGATCTACTGAGAAGTAGAACGGGCTGCTCTGGGAGATAGAGAGTGTCCCCACCCCAGCCCAGTTACTGGAGGTCTTTTAATGAGACCACCCAGAGGTATGGCACAGGGAATGTCGTAGGGAGATTTCTGTTTTAGGCATAGGCTACATCAGCAGCGTCAAACTCAGATAGAAAAGAGGGTCACTAAACTGTACATAAGGATCACTGCTGGCCTGGCCACATGTTGACTTAGAAAACCACAAATTAAGACTATCCTTGTTTTATTGCATTTTGTTTGCTAAATATTTCCCAATCATATTTTAATCTGGTTCTGGCCACATTTGGGAGTGTTGAGGGGTGTGGTATGCCACATTCCACTGACCCCATGCTAGACTACATGACCTCTAAGCTCTCTCTCAAAAATCTGAGAGTTTGTGAATCTATGGTTCCCAGACTCCCCAGGAGCTATCTGGTGAAACAGACTAAACCAGGACTTTCTTTCTTTAAAAAAAAATTTATATATATATATATATATACATATACATATATATATATATATAATTAATTTTTTTAATTTTCAACATTCACTTCCATAAAATTTTGAGTTTTAAATTTTCTTCCCCTTTCTCTCCTCCTCCTTCTCCAAGACAGTGTACAATCTGATATAGGCTCTACTTATATATTCATATTGAACATATTTTCACATTAGTCATGATGTAAAGAAGTAGAACTAGTGGGAGGAACCACAAGAAAGAGAAACAAAACAGCAAAAGAAAAGGAGAGCAAATAGTCTGCTTCGAACTGCATTCAGACTCCATAGTTCTTTCTCTGGATGTGGATGGCATTTTCCATCATGAGTCCTTTGGAGTTGTCTTAGATCCTTACATTGCTGAGAAGAGCTAAGTCTATCAGTCAACGCACATTGTTGCTGTTGCTCTGTTCAGTGTTCTGCTCATTTCACTCGACATCAGTTCATGTAAATCTTTCCAGGTTTTTCTGAAGTCTGCTTGCTTATCATTTCTTACAACACAATGATATTCCATCACAATCATATACCACAACTTGTTCAGCCATTCCCCAACTGATGTACATCCCCTCAATTTCCAATTCTTCACAACCACAAAAAGAGCTGCTATAAATATTTTCGTACATGTGGGACCTTTTCCCGTCTTTATGATCTCTTTAGGATATAGACCTAGAAGTGGTATTGCTGGGTCAAAAGGTATACACAGTTTTATAGCCCTTTGGACATAGCTCCAAATTGTTCTCCAGAATGGTTGGATCAGTTCACAACTCCACCAGTAATGCATTAGTGTTCCAATTTTCCCACATTAAACCATGACTTTCTTTTTCTGCACCATACATTCCATCCATCATACAACTGCCAAACTGATGGAGAGGTATTTTTGTTAAATCAGAAGATCAATGACTAAAATCAGAGGACCTGTGTTCAAATCTTGCCTCTACCCTTACTTCTTATGTAACCTTGGGCAAGTCATTTAATAACCTCCTTGAGCCTCAGTTTCTTCATTTGTAAAATGGAGATGTGTAAGATCACCTCTGAGATCCTTTCTACTTCTATATCTATGACCTTATGCTATTCCTAAAACACAAGACTGACCATGTTACTCCCTTATTCAACAAGTTTCACTGGCTCCCTATTGCTTCTGGGATCAAATACCAACTGCCCTGTGTGTTGTTCAAAGCTTTTCACAACCTGATTCCAGACTAATCTTGTCCACACCTTACACTTGTGCTCAAGCACACACACACACACACACACACACACACACACACACACACACAGTACCATTACCTAAATAAGTAAAACTTTGGATGAAATGCTGTGCAAAGAGAATAATACAGAACTCCTTCCTGCCCTTGGAGAGCTTCTAATCACACATAGAAAGGATGCAAAGATTACAGACCTCAGATGTCACAACTCAAAGAGAATCTACTGAGAAGAGTATTTTAGAACTTGGCTCTCCTGTACCATGTTCCAGATGGGACAGCACTGAGACAAGGGGCCTCAGTTACCTCCAGGAATGATCTCCCATGGATGGGATCCAAACTTGACTTGATATCAAGCTGGGTTCAGACCAGCTTCCACCATTCACTGAGTTGGAGTCAAAGGCAGCTGTACACTGGGAAGTGAGGCCAGGGGAGTATAGGGGGGCAAATACTCCTCTATAGCTGGGATCTCTTTCTGGAGACTGACCCTGCACCCCCAAGTTCTCTCCTCCGCTGGTTGTTACCCTCATAGATTGGACAAGTTTTCAGTTCATCGAGCATTTATTAAGTGTCTACTGGATGCCAAGTCCTGTGCTAGGTGCTCACATGTGTGCTCATGTGTGCAAGTTCATATGCATGTGCATGTTGAAAGGAAGGGGGAAGGTAGCATCTGTCTGTGGTTTTCCCTTTCTGTCTCTCTAAGCCTCATGTAGTCTTATCACCCCCTAACTTGGTATGCTCTCAAATGCACAAATCCCAGATCTGAGAGAAGAAAAACAGGCCAGATCTGCCCCCTCTCCATTCTGGGATAAGGTCAGAAGGCTGTTCCCACCTTGGGCAGATTTAGTAGTTAGGGAGCAAAGGAGTTTGTCTGTGTTTTACTTTATTCAAACTCCACCCCAGCCCTAAGGTTAAAACTTGTCTGTAATTCCCTCCACAATTCCCCAGGTAGCCACTGACTAAGGATGCTCTCAGACGTGAAAGAGTCAGTGCAAATCAGAGAAAACAAAAAGTGGGGGATCTGGGGAGAGTCAGGGAGGTTTTCTTGGAATTTATACCATCCAGGAGCTGGAGAGGGAGGGCAGGGAAGCTGGAAGTTGGTGAGGAGGGGGAGGCTTTGAGGGAGACAGGAATGACTCCATCCTTGTGAGTAATAGAGGTTACAGCTTCAGGAGAAAGGGTCCCAGAGGCAAACCAAGAGCCCAACAGCTGAGAGTGAAAGCTGCCTGGCTGAGGATATGGCAAAGAGGAAAGGAGCTGTTAGCAATCTCTTGGTGGCCCCTCAGGAGCCAGGTTTACAGCCAAAGAGCCCATTTTAATAAGGAGCTTAGGGAGATGGCCTGTCTATAGGAATGGGAACATGGAAAACAATTCAGGATAAGACAAGGGTTGGAATGGAGACTGGGGACTCCTGGGGTTTCTCATCTCTCCCCCCCCACCTCCTTAGCCCCTCACATACATACACACATACATGCAAACACATCTCTGCAGAGGCATCTAAATGTACGTGTGTCCGCACACACACAGACACACACACACACACACACACACACACACACACACACACTGAGCCTCAGGCAGGCTGTGCAGAGACTTCAGGCAGACGGAGGGTGATGAGGGAGGGAGGGAAGATGCCAAGGCTGGGTGGTTAGAGACCTGAGAGGCCTGGTGCAGTGCTCATGAAAAACCACTGGACAAAGAAGAGAGGGCTGGCAGGTGTCTGTGCTCCTCAAGACCACAGGGGCTAGTGTTTGGCTGTGGCTCAAAGGCTACAAACCTGGCAGACTCTTAGTGAAGGAACAGAAGGGGGAGCAAGACAGTGTCTCTGGTTTGGTGTGTAACTTTTAAAGTGCTTTTCTTTAACTGTCATAAAGAAAAAAACATTAAGGAAGCAAACATTATCCCTAGAGGTCCCTCAAAAATGTAAACAAATACCTCTGCAATCTTAAGCAAGTGACCTCATCTCATCAATCCTCATCAGTTTCCTCTTCTGTAAAAATGAAGGATTGGACTAGTTGGTCTTACTGGACCTGGAGTCAAGAAGACTCCTTTTCACAAGTTCAGATCTGGCCCCAGACACTTACTAGCTGTGTGACCCTGAGCAAGTCACTTAACCCTATTTGCCTCAGTTTCCTCATCTGTAAAAATGAGCTGAAGAAAGAAATGGCAAACTACTCCAGTACCTTTGCTGAGAAAACCCCAAATGGGGTCATGAAGAGTCAGACATGACTGAAATATCTCAACAGGAACAACCAAAGTCTTTAGCACTGACATTGGGCTTGAATGTGGGAATAGTCCTCTGTGGGACTGTGGGCAAGTCACTTAATCTCTGAGCCTTAAGTTTCTTATCTATAAAATGAGTGTTAATCTATAGTATGTACTACACAGGGTTATTGCAAGGCTCAAACAAGATTGTGTATGTAAAGTGCTATTGAAAAACCACAAAAATTGGGGGCGGCCAGGTAGCACAGCGAGTAAGAGCACCGACTCCAGCGTCAGAACGACCTGGAGATCGAATCCCGGGCTCAGACACGTAGCACACTTAGCACCCACCCAGAAACACCTGGCTGTGTAACCTTGAGCAAGTTACTTAACCCCAATTGCTTAGGGGCGGCCAGGTGGCTCAGCGAGTAAGAGCACCGGCTCCAGTGTTGGGACGACCTGGAGATCGAATCCCGCGCTCAGACACTCAGCACCACACCCAGAAATAACTGGCCGTGTAACCTTGAGCAAGTTACTTAACCCTGATTGCTTAATAAAAAATAAAAAAAAAGAAAGAAAAACCACAAAAATACTCTAGAAATCACTACATTAAAGTACTGCAGAAAGTTTAGATCTTGTGATGATATTTTACAGACCCATCCATTTCAGTCAGTCAGTCAGTCAGTCAGTCAGTCAACTGACATTTACTAAGTACCTACTATGCACCTGGAGCTGTACCAAGCCATGCTGATGCAAAGTCTGGAAAAAGAAAAACCCAGCTCTCAATGAGCTCATGGTCTAACATGGGAGCAACCTGCAAACAGCTACATGCAAACCAGCTTCATACAGCATAAATTGGAGCTAACCACAGAAGAAAAGCACTAGCATTGAGGGGGACCAAGAAAGCCTTCTTGTAAAAGTGGAAGCAGAAAGAGATGAGGAAAGAGAGAGTTCTGGGAGTGAGGGACAACTGGGGAAAATGCTGGGAGTCAGGGGAGGGAGTGCCGTGTTTGGGGACCGGCAAAGAGGCAGCTAGATGGTGCAGTGGGTAGAGTACTGGACATGGAGTCAGGAAGACCTGAGTTCAAATCCAACCTCAGACACTCACTAGCTGTGTAACCCTGGCCAAGTACTTAACTCTGCTTCATTTTCCTTATCTGTTAAATGAGCTGGCAAAGGAAATGGCAAACCACTCCAATATCTTTGCCAAACAAACAAACAAACAAACCCAAAAGGGGTCACAAAGAGTCAGATGCAGTTGAACAGTATTACTATATCTCAGAGTATTGGTAGGATGGGGTTTAAAGTAGAAGAAGCATTCTGTACTCTATATTCCCATCCCATTCTGACTTCCTACAATTTTATGATTCAGGGATGAGTTGAAGAAAGGTTTTGACAAATTTCTGGACTTCTGGTTGATCCAATGGAGGTGATTAAGAGAAACTGGGGTATCGGATGGGTGTTAACTTTTCAAGGGACATCCTGGAAGCCAACCGTAACTTCTTCCAATCTATCTCTTCCTGTTCCCATTCTTCATCTTCTTGGACCGGAAAAGCCCTACAGATACTACTGAGGACATTGTTGATGTACTTTAGAATGATGGAACTTTCTCTTGGAGAGCTTGGCTCAGAAGGGCTAGGCTTTTACTAATTGTTTGTCATTTGTGTAGCCATACAACACCTGACTGGGGGAAGAAAAATGAAAGAGGACCAGGCAAACAAAAGATATTTTGTTATAGGCAGATACCTATAACAAAGCCAAGAACATGGAAAGGCGTGAGGGTGAGGAGTGGAGGAAAACGGTCTTCCTTTCTTCACTTGACTTTCCTTCTTGCCCTAACTTTATTTTTATCCCAATCAAACATAATCTAGGGAACAAGAGACTCACTTTAGTGCCCCAGATTCCACCCAGTTCCTGTGGGGTTTTTGAACAGTCCCCAAAATAGTTTTGGGAGAATCCCGGATCACAGTAGAACAGGAGTTAAACAGGAGTTACAAAGAGTCAGATAGTTGTGTGGAAATCACCAGCAGACACAGGCTGTTAAAAGAACTGACCTGATCTTAGCCTGCCTAGGACATCCTACTACCTTCTGTTGACTGCTTAGTTGGGTGTGATGACATGCCCCTCAGCTACATAATAAAAGAATTGTAATATTCTCTATCATTAAGATCGGGGGATCTGAGATTACGTCTGAAATTTACTTACAGTGTTTTGTTTTATGATGCTTACTTTCTAGTCATTGGATTCCCACAAGTAATAATAACAATAATTGTTGTTCTTCAATTGTATCTGACTCTTGGTGACCTATTTGGAGTTTTCTTGGCAAAGGTACTGGAAGTAGTTTGTCATTTTTTTCTCCAGCTTATTTTTACAGATGAAGAAACTGAGGCAAACATGGTTAAGTGACTTGCTCAGGGTCACATAACTAGTAAGTATTTGGGGTCAGATTTGAACTTCAGGCCCAGTGAGACCATCTAGTCCAATCCTTCATTTTTACAGAATAAGAAACTGAGATTTGAACTCAGGTCTTCCTGACTCGCTTCCAGTAATAATATAGCTAGCATTTTTATAGCATTTTCAGGTTTACAAAGCATTTTATAAGTATTATGTCATTTGATCCTCACAAATCCTCAGAGGTAGATACTATTACTATCCCCATATTTCAGACAAGGAAACTGAGTCTGAGAGAGGTTAAGTGACTTACCCAAGGTCATACAACTAGTAAGTATCTGAGACCAGATGTGAATTCAGATCATCCTGATCCCAGGGCATCTAGGTGGCACAATAGATAGAGTGCCAGACCCAGAATCAGGAAGACTCATTTTCCTGAGCTCTGATCTGGAATCTGATCTGGAAATCTGACCTCAGATACTTCTTGCTGTGTGACCCTAGGCAAGTCATTTAACCCTATTTGTCTTAGTTCTTCATTTCTAAAATGAGCTGGAGAAGGAAATGGCAAACCACTTCAGTGTCTTTGCCAAGAAAACCCCAAATGGGGTTAAGAAGAGTGAAACATACCCCCAAATGACTGAATAATAACAAACACATTGGTGGAGTCTCATCAGCTGTATAGATTTGGGTGACTGCTGACTCAGTAGGTCCCTCAAACAAAGGAATAGCTTTTCAGGGTGAGGGCCATGGGATGGGGGTGGGACAGTGGAGATTTCAAGGCCTTTATCTATTTCTTGCCTCTGTACAATAATTTCTAGGTGACTCTGTGTTGTCTTTATAGGTTGATCATAATCTATGAAGAGTAAAGGAACTCCATGTAGCCAAAGGTCAAAGGGTAAGTTGGTCTAGACAAGAACTCAGGATTCCTAACAACCTGGTACCATGGCCAGAATTCCTGAATCTCAAAGCTGTGTACCAGGAATATACTAGTAAATGTTTAACAACTGGCTTACCACCACTACTGCCACCACTGCCCCCCTCCCCGAAAAAACATACTTTTGAGTTTTATCTACATTGGTTACATTTCTTCCATTATTTTCTTGTGTCTAGGTAATCAACAAAACAATAAAACAAACCCTGATGTGTAAGGCGTCCTGATTTTCAAGGTGTAAAGCTCACACTGAAAATTTAACAATCAGATCTTGTGAGGTAGTTGGAGCTGGCTCCAGCACGTTTCTCACTGCATGCACTAACCAGTTGCAGAATTTCATCAATTGGCTCTTACAGCCCACAGCACTGGGCAGATTTCTGCTGAGTGCCTTCTGATCACCCTACCAGATCTCTGTGCAAATCCTGAGTTTCTCCCAAGCCATGCTCTTCCTGACTCCCGGGGGAGCCCCTTTCTACCGCATTAGCCAGGCTCTCGTGTAGGTCTCAGCAAACAGTTCAGAAAAATCCCTTGGGTCCTCCATAGTTGGAGTCAGACCTGAAACTTCTGTGGAGCAAAGGAGACAACTGGGGAGTCCTTGCTCCCAACCTTACTATTTTTCTTACTCTCTGAGTTCACTCTCCTTTTTCCTTAGAAGCTGACCAGCTCAATGCTGCTGCAAACAACATGCCCTCCTGAGACTGGTGACACATCCCTTGCCCCCCCCCACCAGGTGGTAAGAATGGAAGGACAGAAACAAACCTTTACTAAGTGCCTACCGTGTACCAGACACTATATTAAACACTTTACAAACTTTACAGCTTCACAACTTCCCTAGAGGTGAGTGCTATTATTATAACCACAGTTAAGGAAACTGAGGCAGATAGCAGTTAAGTGACCAGGATCACAGAACCAGTAAATGTCTGAGGCAAAATTGGAACTTTCTGACTCCAGGTCCAGCACTCTATCCACTGAGCAACTTAGTCGTCTTTAAGACAAGATGGAAAGGTTGCAGGAGGAAGTCCAGAATCTCAGAGGCCACTTAGTTGAACCTGGATCTCTATGAGATTGTTGTTTAGTTGTTTTCAGTTGTGTCTGACTCTTCATGACCTTATTTGGGATTTTCTTGGCAAAGATACTGGAGTGGTTTGCCAATTGATAAATGATCAAAGGATACGAACAGGCAATTTTCAGAGGAAGAAATTAAAACTATCTATAGTCCTATGGAAAAAAAATACTCTAAATCACTGCTGATTTGAGAGATGGAAATCAAAATAGCTCTGAGGTACCGCTTCATACCTATCAGATCGCCTAACATGACAAAACAGGAAAATGATAAATGCTGGAGAAGATGTGGAAAAGTTGAAGCACTAATTCATTGTTGGTGGAGTTGTGAGCAGATCCAACCATTCTGGAGAACAATTTGGAGTTATGCCCAAAGAGCTACAAAAATGTGCATCCCCTTTGACCCAGCAATACCACTTCTAGGGCTGTATCCCAAAAAGATCATAAAAATGGGAAAAGGACCTACTTGTACAAAAGTATTTATAGCCGTTCTATTTGTGGTAATCAAGAACTAGAAATTGAGATGATGCCCATAAATTGGGGAAAAGGCAGAACAAGCTGTTGTATGTGAATGTAATGAAATACTATTGTGCTATAAGAAATGATGAACAGGCAGATTTCAGGAAAACCTGGAAAGACTTATATGAACTGATGCTGAGTGAAATGAGCAGAAGACTGAACGCAGCACCAGCAATAATGTGTGATGACTGACAGACTTAGCTCTTCTCAGCAATGCAAGGATCTAAGACAACTCCAAAGGACTCATGATAGAAAATGACATCCACATGCAGAGAAAGAACTATGGAGTCTGAAAGCAGAGCAAAGCAGACTATTTTCTTTTTCTTTTCTTTTTTCTTCCTTGTGGTTCCTGATATTCGTTCTGGTTCTTCTATATAACATGACTAATGTGAAAGTATAAACATACTTTGATATTCTCACATAATGAGAATATATATGTAGATCCTGTGTTAGATTACATGCAGTCTTGAGGAGGGAAGAGAGAGGGAAAGGGGAGAAAATGTAAAACTTATGGAAGTGAATGTTGAAAACTAAAAACAAATAAATTAACTTTAAAAAACATACTGTAGGGGCGGCTAGGGGTCACTTAACCCCAATTGCCCCTCCAAAAAGAAAAAAAAATGTACTAGAGTCATTTGCTATTTCCTTCTCCAGCCCATTTTACAGATGAGGAGACTGGGGCAAACGATTAAGTGACTTGGTCAGGGTCACATAGCTAGTAAGTGTCTGAGGCCAGATTTGAGCCCATAAAGAGGTCATTCCTGACTCCAGGCCCAGTACTCTATCTACTATACCACCTAAGTACCCACACTCCAATAATATACTTGGTACTATATTGCTTGAACACCTCTGGTAAGAGAGAACTCACTACCTCCAGAGATAGCCCTTTCTCCTGGGAGAAGTGGTAGCTCTAATTGTTAGCAAGCTTTTCCTTACAGCAAATGTAGTTATGCCATATGTAGGAAGCTAGGGGTGTGGTAAATACAGTATCACAACTGGAGTCAGAAAGACTTGAGATCAAATTCTGTCTTGGGCATAACTGTGAGACCCTAGGCAAGAAAATTAATGTCTCTCAGACTCAGTTTCCTCATCAGTAAAATGGTGATAATAATAACCTCCCAAAAGGCTATTATTAAAAGACCTGCCAAGGTCTTTGTAAGGATGAAATGAGATAACAGACGTCAAGATCATCACAAACTTTAAACAGCAATAGAAATACCTCTTTGTAACTTCTGCCCTTTGCTCTTAGTTCTCCCTCTGGACCAAGCAGAATGTATCTAATCCCTCTCCTTTGGGACAACCTTAAGTACTTGAAATCAGCTGTCATGTCTCCTCCACCACAACCTGCCCCCACATCCCCCAGCCTTCTCTTCTCCTGGCTAAGTGTCCCCAGTTCCTTTAGCTGGTTGTCATGAGGACACCATCCCAAGGCCTTTCATCAACCTGGTTGCTTTTCTCTGAAAAAGAGAAAGGGGACCAGCCAGTAATGGTGAGCCCCACTTTGGCAGGGATGTCCAGTGTTCTCTTTGCAAAACTCCAGAAAGCCTCAGATAGTGAGAACAATTCTGCAAGATCACAGATCTTAGAATTGGAATGCTCCTTAAGGGATCATCTGGTCCAGGCTTCAAACAAGTTATCAATACCATTTTTACAAATGAGAAAACAAAAGTCTAATGAACAATTAAGTTTGCATAGAGCCTTGTGATTATAGGGAGCATTGGATCCATTATCTGATCTTATCATCACAAGGGTCCTAAGAGGCAAGAAGTATCCTTCTTATCCTCATTTTGCAGATGAGGAAACTGAGGCCCAAAGTATCTCGCCAAAGGTCTCACTACTTGCTCTTGGCAGAGACGAGACTACAACCCTCATCCCCAAAATGCCAATTCACCATCTATATCACTTACTCCAGGCTGACACTCCAGCAATCTCTGAGCCTCCTTACAAAAACCCAGCCAGAGCTCCCTTCTCCTAAGCTCCTTGCTTTCAGCCAGCATTAGTGGAGGAAGGAGAAAGGCCAGAAGGCCTGCAGGGATGTGGGGACGGTGAGGATGATTTTCTGCTCCTGCACCCCTGCTTGGCACTGATGCCTGTATTGTCAAGTTTGATCAACTGGCGTATCAGTGGACCCTGCCCCTTCTCTCTCTCCAGATTTAATTAAAGGGCCTTTCATCTCTGCCCTGAAGCAATCGGCTATCTTCTGTCTTCTTAATTAACGTTCATTAAGCAAATCAGAACAAGGGTTGTTTTTTTTCCCCCTTCCTCTTCTGTAGAAGGTTTTAACCCTTGGTGGGTGAGTGGAAGCAGTCAGTCTGACTTTGGGGATGGGCACAAGGGGTGAGCCCCCATTGTTCTGGCTAAGCACATGGATGATGTGTGGAGAGAATAAAGTAATGGTTATGGGAAACTGCTTGGACCCCCTGTCATGCTCAGGCCCAGAACCAGTGGGCAAGAGCAAGGATGTCCAAGGGGCAGATGCCTGCTCTGAGCTAGGTCCTACGACCCAGTGGGGAGGCTTCCTAAGTAACAAAGATAAGAAGAGAGATTCAAAAGACACAGGTTGCCTGGGGTTGTTCATTATTTTTTCACCTGCTCATAGGAGCTAGCAGGAAGTGTTGAAGAAACTAATCTAAGACCTTCACTTTACATGGAAGGAAGCCAAGGCCCAGAAGGATGAGTAGCTTATCCCACAAGTAGCAACTAGCGGGGTTGAGGCTTGAACCCACGTCCCTCTGACCCCACACCCAATTCAATACCCATCGTAGGACCATACTGCCTCTAACAGGATTCAACCCCAAGCTCTTTGATCAGTCGGTTTTCCTACTATGCCATTTGTCTCACAGAATCACAGAATGACAGAATGTCAAAACTGAAGGTCTCAGAGGTCACCTATTCCAATGCATACCCAAACAGGAACTGTCTCTATGATGTCCCCAAGAGGTGATCTTCCCACCTCCACCTGAAGAACCCCAGGGATGGGGAACTCACAACTTCTTTTTCCAATTCTTCCTTCTGTTGAATTTTAATTGTTAGGAAGTGTGTCCTTAAATCTGACTGACATACCTCTCTGAAGTTTCTGCTCAATGCCCCAGTACTTCCCTTTGAGGCTAAGCAGAGCAAGTTGAGGGGCAGCTAGGTGGCGCAGTGAATAGAGCCCTGGCCCTGAAGTCAGGAGGACCCGAGTTCAAATTCGGCTTCAGACACTTGATACACTAACTATCTGTGTGACTTTGAGCAAGTCACTTTACCCCAGCTGCCTTCCCAAAAAAGAGCAAGTTGAATCCTTCTTCCATGTGATGGCCCATCAAATACCTGAAGATACACATCATGTTTCCCCTTAGCCGTCTCTTTTCCAGGCTAAATAGCTCTACTTTCTTTAAAAAAAGAAAATCCCTGTATGCTATGGTCTCCAATACTCTCACCACCCAGGTCACTCTTCTCAGGGTATATTCGAATTTAGCAGCCCCATCATTTGACAGATAAGGAAATGGACCAGTAAACAAGAGAAGCCTGCTTATGGTCTTATGAAGAAACGAATGAACTATGATGAGAAACTGGGTCACCTCCACTACCCTGAGAGCTCCTTTAGGGCAGGGACCATGTACATCCCTTTGGACGGACCGGGACCGAGCACTCGATATTTGGTGGGTGGACTGACTGCCAAACCAGTCAACAAATACTGACCTCTGAGGAAGGGAAAGATCATTGTGGATGATTTTATGGAGAACGTGAGTTTGAGCCAGGGAAGGATTGACTTAGGCAGAGAGAAGGTCTGGGGGCTGAGGGGATAGACACAGAGATAGAAAGAACATGGCACCAAGGAAGGAATGGACAACGAAGAGGTAATTTGGCTGAAATAGAAGCTAATATAGTGAGAGACGAGACTAGAGAAGAAAGTAAGGCCAGACTGTGGAAGGCCTTGAATTCCAGACTGATGGTTTTAGTCAGTAAATAAGAAGCTGAAGGAACTGAGCACAAGATGTGATCTGGGGTGGGCTTTAAGAAGGTTCATCTGGGGGCAGCTAGGTGGCGCAGTGAATAGAGCACCAGCACTGCTGTCAGGAGGACCTGAGTTTAAATCTGGACTCAGACACTTGACACACTTACTAGCCATGTGACCTTGGACAAGTCGCTTAACCCCATTTGCCTCACCTTTCCCCCTCCAAAAATAAAAAAAAAAAGGTTAATCTGGTAGTTTACATCAGATGGATTGGAGAGGGGAAGCAGGAGAAACAGTAAGACTGGTTGGGAAGCTGTGGCAATAGTCTAGGGGCATGATGATGAAGGCCTGGACTACATCAGGGGCCATGGGAGTAAAGAGAAAGGAATAGAAAATTAACAGCTCACATTTATAGAAGACATTAAGGTTGGAGAGCACCTTCCCCCTATCAGTCCTGTGAGGGAGGTCACACAAGTTTGATCTCTGTTTTACAAATGAGGAAATCAAGGTTAATGGAGGTCAGGTGATCTCCGGGGTTACACAGCCAGAAAGGGCCATTGACAGATGCAAGAGACATTGCAGAGGAACAACAGCCCAGGGGAAGCTACTGCTGAAGAGATGCAGGCATGGAGTGTCCACTGCCCAGCCCACACTGGCTGCTGCCGCTGCTGTGTGCCCTCTCAGGCGCTGCATGCTCATGTAGAAGATGCATGGTAAATGCTGACGGCCCTTTGGGAACCTGGGCCGCACTGAATCCTGTGCCAGGGTGCTTGTCAACCCACCTCTGCCTGACACAGCCCATTCCAGGGAAATGTTCTCTACACAGTGCCAATGTGCTGGCCTCAGGGCGGCTGACAAACCATGAAGCCATTTCCAGGGCCTCTTGCCAAGGTGCCAGTCACATTGAACGAGTGGAGGAAGGACTCAGAGTATGAGGGGTTAGCCACTGTGCCCTCCCAAGCTGAGCACAGCTAACATGGTATTGACCTGGGTCCTGAAGTCGGGACAGCTTTATGGCACAAGTGCTTGTCAGACTTACCACGTTAGGTCAAAGTGTGACCAGGAAGGACCCTTTATGTCACTGGCTCCAAGAGGGCCCTGAAATTTGGTGGCATGAGGTCCCCAAGGCCACTGATCTTAGCTGAACCTAGTAGAGTTTAGAGTAGAGATCAGGAATCCTAGGTTCCAATCTGACTTTACAAATGAACCTGGACATCAGAACCTTCATTTCCTCATCTATGAAATGTGTTAGAACCAGGCAGTCCTAATGTTCCTTCCATTTCTAACATTCTATGTTCTACATCAGACATTGAAAATTCTTCTTTTATAATCAAGTTCAAAGTCTCTTTCTGGTACTAACATTCTATCATTATTATTATTTTATTAAGTTATTACATTACATCAAAATATTACTATTATGTTATAACATGTAATAAATATAATGGCAGGGGCAGAGGGCTGGGTCTATGATTACATCAGTATTGGAAATTTCCAATGAGGAAACTCCCTTTGCCAACGCAGATCAGTTTCTGCTTTGCCGTTTATAGTCTTAGAGACTTGCTTGGTTTGGGAGGTTATGTAGCTTGCCCAAAGTCACACTGTCAGTACGTGCCAAAGGCAATATATAGTATTAAAGTATAATTATTATATTGTTAGTATATTTATTATAAGATTCCATTCAGCTCCACCATTCTAGAATTCTATGATTCTCAAATAGGGGTAAAAAAAAGAGGGCTCATAGCTATTTAGATACAAGCCTATATAGAATATTCTAATCTCCCCTCTTCTTCCCACATTCTTCTCCTATTCCCACCATTAATAATATTCCTTTGAAAAAGGAATTGGCCCCACTAAGCCTATCACCTTGACTATGGGGCTGCTGTCTACTGCCCTCAGATAAAGGGATCCCCAATTATAAATGAGGGCAAACTCAGGGGAAGCTTTCTAAAGCCATCAGGAGCCCAAGGAGTTGCGTGGGGTAGGCAAGAAGAGGAGGGAGCAGTAACTGAGGAGACAGGGATGGTCTTCTTGCTTCTTTTCTTGTCTCCAACTCAGTCTGAAATGGCCCTGGCAAAGCAGGGAAGGGGCACCTGGAATCTCAGTTCTTTCCCACCATGACATTGCAGCTAAAAAAAATCTGAAAGAGTTCAATGGGCAGCCTTTCCTTGGAAGGAAAGCTATGACAGATCTGGACAGCATTCTAAGAAGAAGAGACATCGCCATGCCAACAAAAGTCCATATAGTCAAAGCTATGGGGTTTTTTAGTAGTAATGTGTAGTTGTGAGAATTGGACTATAAGGAAAGCTGAGCACCACAGAATTGAAACTTCCAAATTGTGGTGATGGAGAAGATTTTTGAGAGTCCTTTGGACAGCAAAGAGGTCAAATTAGTCAATACTCAAAGAAATTAACTCAGGCTATTTACCGAAAGGTCAAATACTAAAGCTGAAGCTTAAATACTTTCGTCACATAATGAGAAGACAGGATTCATCGGAAAAGACCCTGATATTGGGAAAGATCGAAGGCAAAAAGACAAGGGGATGGCAGAGTATGAGATGGATAGTGTCATGGAAACAATGAACGTGAATTCAGACACCCTTTAAGAGATAATGGAGAATAGAAGGGCCCGGAGTGCTATGGTCCACGGGGTCACAAAGAGTCGGACATGACTGAACAACAACAAAGGGCACCCAAGGGCCTTTCTCAGCTCTTTCAAAGTGGCTGGTCTTCGAGAGCTAGTAGAAAGAGAATGGGGACTGGGAATTTGAAGACACGAGTTAGAATCTGAGGATGCCAAAACTAGAATAGCCCTCAGACTCCAGTTGGTCTGAACCCCTCATTTTACAAAGGGGGAAACTGAGACCCAAAGAGGAGAAGAAGGGACTTGTGCAAGATCAAATACTGAGTTAAGCGAGGGAGCCAAGTCACCAAGTCAGGACTCCTGATCTCCTTCAGGGCTATTGTGATCCCTGAATATGCAGCTGTTAATTATGTGACCCAGAAAAAGTCACTTGATCTATTTCCTCATTTGCAAAATGGGGATAATAAGCCCTTGCCTTTCTCCTTCACCAGGTTGTTGAGGATCAAATGAGGTTATAGATATTAAAATCCTTCAAAGAACAGAAAGCCACATAGCAATGTCAAGTATCTTGTTAATGATTAAGAGCTAGGGAGCATGTCTCCAGAGGACCCTCCCCAAAGGGAAGAAGAGATCTTAAGCAATTGGAGGAGAACATCTCTTTCTGGGTCCTTTTTATATACCGGGTCATGGTAGAGACTACAATGATGGAATTTTCTTAGGAGAGACACTACCTCTCCCTTGAGGCAACAGAAAAGCTCTTTATAGATTCAACCTTTCCTTCCTTTTCAGTACCCTTTCCCAACTTTTAAGATTGGGGAGTCAAAAGAGGAGCAGAGCAGGGCGGTTAAGTGGTGCAGTTAATAGAGCACCCACCCTGGAGTCAGAAGGACCTGAGTTCAAATCCATCCTCAGACACTTAACACTTATTAGCTGTGTGGCCTTGGGCAAATCACTTAACCCCAATTGCCCTACCCTCCCCCCTCCAAAAAAAAAAAAAAAAAAGAGGAGCAGAGCCCTGACAGGGAGCCCTTTCACAGGACCTGGAGCTGGCTGCTACCATCTCTCCAGCCATATAGGTGTCAGGGGATGGAGGTTTCATTTCATGGAAGATGGGGCACAGAAGCTGGCCTCTACAAGTGGGTGCCTCCTCTGAGTTTCGATAATGTGGGGATTCACAGATTAAAGCAGTATGTTTGATAGAACATTAGAGAGCCCTGAGATTGTTATCAATATCCTTTATTAGATTGGCTGCAGGGTGGAGGGGGCAGGAGTTTTGCATAGCCCCTCACAGCCTGACTTTCTTGATGGTCTCTTGGATCTTTCCATTTCAGTGGTAGCTACAATAGGGTGTAATGAATTAAGCGTGGTCTAGGAGTCAGGTGAACCAGATTCTGCCTTCAGCATCAACACTAACTCCCTGGATGACCTTGAGACAGTCTTTTCCTTTTTCTGTGCCTTAGTTTCCCCATCTGTAAAGGACAGTCTCCTATCTTGCTTAGGTTTCTTCTCTTACAGTCAGGATCTCTGGACACTACACCCCTAAAGCTTTGGAGATGAACTGGCCAGACTAACCTTAAAATACCTTCTGCTACCTCCTACCTACACAGAGCAGTCAGACATTCCTGTCGAGGATGTTCAAAGCCCAAGGAGAGTCCAGGCCTCACTCTTTAGAGCTGGGTCAGAAAGGTAGTTTCTCAGCATCTTTTTCCTCCTTCCTAGAACCACTTGAGACTAGGTCTGATGTACTCAGATCCCACGCTAGGACTGATGGCTTGGGTCACCCAATAGCAGGGCAGGCTGGCAAGTAACTCCTGCCTGTCTCTACCTCTTCATCCCTGAATTCCCAGAAGGGTCATTAGTCATGGGGACTTTGGTGCTGGCAGGGCTGGTCCTTCCTATGGCAGGGTCCATGAGGAACAGAAGGAGACAGGAAACTCCGTCTCCTGGACAAATGCTACAGATGTTGGTCTTTCCCCACCCTCATTCCCATAACCTGCCCAATTCTGCCAATGTATTCAGCTGGAACTTTCTAGAGGACATAATTCCTGACAGGGGAAGCTCAGGACAAGAGCCAATCAGGTTAGGGTTTCTGGTCCTTCTGTTCTTGAAATAGGTGGAATCCCCCTTCCTGCATTGTCCATCATGGCCAAATGGTTAGTGCATGGGAGGTAGGGTCAGGATGACCTAAGTTGAATGCAATTACTTCTTAGCTGTGTGACCCTAAGGAAGTCCTCGAACCTCTGTCAGCCTCAGTTTACTTATGTGTGAAATGGGAGTAAATGGGATCCCCTGACTCCTAGGACTATTGAGAGAATCAAATGAGACCACATGTGTGAAGTCCTTTGTAAACCTTAAAGTGCTATAGACATATTAATTATTATTGTTCTCTTCCTCTGTTACAGGGTCACGATCTCTCATGGTCTCCTCTCCCTCTGACTAGTGAATTAGACTGGTATTTTTTTTTCCTGAAGGGTGACAAAGCTGTGCCCAGGAATTGATTGGGTCAGAGGGCTTAAGACTGGGGCTCTGCTGCCCTTGAAAATAGCTTCCTGGTGGCCTGTGGCCATACTGATTTGGCTCCTTGGTCAGTTTAGGAAACAAAAAAGTCCATCCATGCAGAGTCTTGGCCCTTCAGGCTGGATGTCCCAATACCACAAGAGCCGCCATACCCTTCTCACCCAGAATATTTTCATTTTGACCCAACCTAAGTGCTTTAGTGTGCTTGTTAAATATCCTTTCCATGCTATGGCTAAGTAAACCTCCTCTTGTTAACGGTTGAATGACCTACTTGTGTCTCTTTGGGTTCTAACACCAAACTAAACTAACAAGGTACTGTCCAGACTCGGGCCACCCAACACACCCATACTCCCAGGCCATCCAGAGCAGAACTCTTCATAGAATGTCAGAGCTGGCAAGGATCTTAGCATCCAAATTTTACAGATGGAGAAACTGAGGCCCAGAGAGAGCAAATAGACTTACTCAAGGTCCCCCAAGGACTTAGTGGTAGAGCTGAGGCTAGAATCCTAAAGTCTGGTTCTCCTGACTCCCAGGCCAGGTTTCTTTCCATGACACCCTATAGTAACTACTACTAAAACTGAAGGAGATCCAAGAGACCAACCAGGAAGCCACTCTATAAGGATCTATGCAACAATTCATACTGCTATTGGTCTAACGGAAGATATAGATAGTGACCCCCAAACACTCTAATGCTACACCCCACATGCCCCAATGATCTATAAGCCACTGCATCACCTGAAGACTCTAACCTCAGAGAGATGCCTACTTGTAGTGCATGGCTCCTGTGTCTGATCCTCTGTAAAATAAAACCTCCCTTGATACCCATCCCCTGACATCTAAACAAGGGAGAAATCATGGTAGCAGTTTTCTGGAACCAAGAGATTAAAGGAAAAACTGGGCAGCATCTTCTAGGTCTAAAGACAGCTTCTAGGGAACATGTCCTAGAGAAAAGAGGAAGAGCTATGTGGTCACAAAACTGAGGAGCAAACCGGCACCTTGGTCTCCTGTTAGTTATTCTGAAAGGAAAGGGGTCACCTCTCTGCCAGCCCCAAGTACCTGCCTCTTTCTGGGCATCTCTAATGCAAGGTGACTCTGTGGCCCCTGGGGGAAGGAGGGATGCTTTGCATACTCATAGGCTCTTCTGAGATGTCTTTTTTAATGTGTTCTGCATTCTTTCTATTAACTGAAAAAAAGACTGTTCCGTCTACAAAATAGAGACTTAGCTCAGGCACCAGCTTGGGAACCTGGAGTCCTTTTGCTTTCATCTGTGAACACCTAGACATCATCTTTATGCAGAAATTACCAGGAGAGAACTGGACAGAGGCCAAATCAGCCAAATCCTGAGTTTCCCAAGAGGAAACATTCCTGAGTGGGCACCATGGGCATGAATAGAGAGTATGGGCTGAAGGTCCTGGTACACTCTGCCCATGCTCTATGCATGCCTATGCTAGGGACACCAGGAAAGAAAAGTTTAAGAAGCAGGCCTGGGATGCAAGAAATAGGTTACACGTACTAGTGTTCTCCCCACCTCTCCTATCGTCCACTCCAGCTGGACATCACACAGCACTAAGGGTAAGGAAGCCTTTTCTTTGGGCTTTGGAATTGAAACTCGGGGCCCAGCAGATGATGAAGGAACAGCCTTGGCTGAGACCTGCAGCCCCCCCTCCCCCATCCCAGCTCTAGGCCAAGCTGCCTCCCCACTATGAGGGCCTAGGGCTGGGTAAGTGCCAGAAATATGCTCCTGTGCTCATTCAGCTGTGAACTGAGGGAAGAGAAGCAAAGCAAGGGCATCCTATGGAAAATTGCCATCTGGGGGTCTTGGTCTTGGAATGCCCTTTCCCAGTTATTGGAAGGAGGGGTGGGGGAGGGAACTTCCAGCTTGGTTGGTTTTGGGGACTGTGCCTATTGCAGGTTATAGAAGACTCAGGTCTTTTTGCTCCAGGCATGGAGACCTTTGGGGGGCTAAGACAAGAAGAAGGCCATGCCTCCAGCCAGCTTACCTCCCTGTGGATCGAAGCAGCCTCCAGGCTAGAAGAGACTGGCATAGCACTCTGCTTTTAGAAGATCAAGCCCCCTTTGTTCTTAGAGCCCTCCAAGTTTCAGCCAGCCCACTGCACTGACCTCTGGTCCCGACATCAATTGCACCCTCCCCTGACTGAAAACTTGTAGTTTGTTAAGGGCAAAATGACTCCTGGGGATAAGATCTGTCCTAAGAAAGGACAAAGTACCTTAAGGAACAAGTGAGGACCATGGCCTTTGGCAGCTTTCTCTCACTCTGGGCTCTCAAAGCACTTTGCATTTGTCTCTGTCTCTTCTCTTCTCTCTTCTCTTCTCTTCTCTTCTCTTCTCTTCTCTTCTCTTCTCTTCTCTTCTCTTCTCTTCTCTTCTCTTCTCTTCTCTTCTCTCTCTCTCTCTCTCTCTCTCTCTCTCTCTCTCTCTCTCTCTCTCTGTCTCTCTCTCTCTCTCCCCTTCCCTTCCTCTCTCTTTCTCTCTCTCCCTGTCTTTCTTTCTCTCCCCTTCTTCCCTCTCTCCTTCCTTCCTCCTCTTTTTCCCTTTCTCTCTTTCTCTGTGCTTTTCTCCATGTTTCTGTCATTCTGTTTCTCTTTGTTTCTCTCCTCTTGCCTCCCTTCCCCCCACTTCTTACTTTTCAATATGGTTTGACATTTTTTTCTTACCTCTCACCTTAGTTCCATTTTTTTTGGTAAGTTATATTGATGTCTTTTGTTTTCCCATCTCACTCATTTCCAGATGCACCCACCCAGTGAAGATGCACCCACCCAGTGAACTTTTCCTCAAAAACAAGTAAGACTGTTAAACAAAATCAACCTACACAGAAACCTTCTGCCACCATTGTCTTTCCACCTTCCCACAGAAGGGAGGGAACTTGCATTCCCTAGTCTCTTCTCAGTATCAAAATTGTATTATTACAATTACAAATACTATTACAATTGCCTTCATTTCAGTGTGCTTTTCATATTTACTCTGGTAGCCAGTGTGCTTGTTATTTTCCTGGTTCTTCTTACTCCACTCTGTATCAGTTTATCAGTTCATAGTTTAAGACTTATGGTTCTCCAAATTCCCCATATTTGTCATTTCTAATGGTGTAATACTATTCCATTGCATTTATATATCAGAATTTGTCAACCACTCCCGACTTTGTTTCCAGTTTTCTGCTGCCACAGAAAAGTGCTGCTATGAAGAATTTTGTGTATGTGATGAGACCTTTCTGTTTTTTACTCCCTTGAGGTATACGTAAGGTGAATGCGTATGACCAGTTTATTACCTTTTCTTTCCAAGTTCCAAATTGTTTTCCGGAAAAGTGAGACTCACTCTCAGCTTCACCAGCAGTGTATTAGTGAACCTCTTTTCCCATAACTCTTCAAACCTCAACTACTCCCATCTTTTGTCATCTTTGCCAGTTTTGGGATTGCCAGAGAAAACTTGAGTTGTTTCAATTTGTGTTCCTCTTGTTAATGATTTGAAACAATCATTTATATGGTTGTTGATAATTTAAAATGTTTCTTTTAGGAACTGTTTGCTTATATCTTTTGACTATTTACCTATGGGGAATGGCTTTTGGTCTATTTCAGGGTATCCCAAAAATTTTAGTGTGGTTTTAAGCTTTAATAATTTCAGAAGTATAAACACTACAAAACTTATAGAAAATCATTTGAAAGTTTATTTTCAAAATTTCTTTTATATTTTATATTTTATTATATTTATATTTATATATAGTTTTCTGAATTTTGAATAATTTATTGTTGTTCAGTCACGTCCAACTCTTTGTGACCCTGTAATGCATTTTTAATTTTAATACAACAGGGCACCCTGTCATTATGCATCGTGTATTCAAACAATTTCTGGATGACACTTTCCCAGACTGGTGGATTAGTACAGGAGGTCCTCTTGGTTGGCTACCTTATTCACCTGATCCATTTCCATTAGACTTTTTCTTGTGGGGTCACATCAAAACTGTCATGAATGCATTAAAACCTTGTTCTTTGGATAATCTTAATGTTAGGGTTACAAATGCAGTCCTTTCAATTACGAAGCAGCAGCTGATGGATTGTTTACCTCGTTTGAAAATTGCCTAGGGTGCTATTATGCATACCATAAGACTGTGGTTATGTTGAATTTTAGTAAGAAACATATTAATAGTTTTAAATGTTTAAATAATTAACCTTTTGTATTTTTTTCTGTAAATTTGTACCATTTATATTCTTGAAGCTATCAAAGGTTAAAACTGCACTGAGACTTTTGGGACATCCCATACTTCCTTCTTTTTTTTATTACATATTCACTGTTATGGCTAGAAAATCTGAGGATCTTACCTTCCCTGAGTGATTCTTTTGTGAAAACAAAGTAGGCAATATTTTACCTCAATTTTTACCTAGCCTTTAACTATTGAATGGGTGTTGCCTCAGACAAATTGAGACCTGGGAAAGACCTTAGCTTAAAAGGGCCATGGTCTCCCACTGCATCCTGGGCCATTGCCAGTCATTCTGACCTATGTCTTGCCACTGGACTCAGAAGACCCTGGAGGAGAGTAGTGAGGCTGGTGACTTTGCACAGCCCTGCCTCACTTAAATGCAATCCATTTGCAAGTCAAGACATCACCCTCCTGATGTCATTGGTCCTATGAGAGAACCAAGGACAAACAACAGCAATAATTACACCTTCACCTTGACTCACATATCTTTCAGCTTTCCTCCTCTGTGAATCAATAAGTTGCTTGAAAGCAAAACACTTATAATGCTAAGAGAAGTTGATCTAGAATTGTAGGGTCCGAGTTTGAATCCTGACTATAAGTGGCAGGTCTAACACCCAAGCACACTCTTAGTTCAGGTTCAACTTGAGGATAAAATGATACATTAAACCAGTAGCAAAAGGTGGTTTGCTTTACTCTAACACAGCAAGGATCTGGTAACAAGGACACACGGGCACTTAACTTTAGCTTCAGTAGACATAACCTCCCTCTCATCCTCAGGGACATTGGTCTGGTCAGAAGGGTCAGGTGTGGTGACTCTCATGGTATCAGGCACCCTCCACGTCTGAGGGGTATGGACTGCAGGTGGAACTTTTTAATGGGTGTGAGGTGACCACGAAGCTCTGTCAAAGGAAAAGGTAAACAAAGTCCAACAGCAAGAGATAGAAAGAGGAAATCCATTTAAAGTTACCGAAGACATTATAAAATGTCTACCTGCCAAAACAAACTCAGGAACTATATGAATACAATTACAAAACACTATTCACACAAATAAAGCCAGACTTAAATAATTGGAAAAATATCAGTTGCTCATGGGTGGGTTGAGATAATCTAATAAAAATGACAATTCTACCTAAATTAATTTACTTATTCAGTGCCATACCAATCGAACTACCAAATTACCAAAAATTATTTTACAGAGCTAAAAAAAATGATAAAAAATTCATCTGGAAGAACAAAAAGGTTCAGAATATCAAGGGAATTAATGAAAAAAAAATGCAAGGAAAGGTGGTCTAGCTGTACCAGATCTTAAATTGTGTTATAAAGCAGCAATCATCAAAACTACTTGGTACTGGCTAAGAAACAGAATGGTGGATCAGTGGAATAGGTTAGTAGTCAATAACAATAGTAATCTGCTATTTCATAAATCCAAAGACTCCAGCTTCTGGGATAAGAACTTACAATTTAACAAAACTGCTGGGAAAACTGGAAAATAGTATGGCAGAAACTAGGTAGAGACCAACATCTTATACCCTATTCTAAGATAAAGTTAAAATGCTTAGATTTAGATTATTTGGATATAAAGACTGATTTCCATAAGAAAACTAGAAGAGCAAGGAATAGTTTACCTGTCAGATTTAAAATTTATGACCAAACAAGTGATGGAGAACATTATAAAATGCAAAATGGATGATTTTGATTACATTAAATTGAAAAGTTTTTGCACAAAGTCAATGCAACCAAGACTAGAAGGGAAACAGAAAACTGGGGAGAAAATTTTATAGCCAGTGTCTCTGATAAAAGTCTCATTTCTAAAATATATAGAGAACTCATTTGAATTTATAAGACTACAAGGCATTCCCGAATTGATAAATGGTCAAAGGATATGAACAAGCAGTTTTCAGATAAAAAAAAAATTAAAGCTATCTATAGTTGTATGAAAAAATGCTCTAAATCATTATTGATTAGAGAAATGCAAATCAAAATAATTCTGAGGTGGCACATCACACCTATCAGATTGGCTAACATGACAAAACAGGAAAATGATAAATGTTGGAGAAGTGGTGTGGGAAAGAAGGTGTGGGAGAATTGGAACACTAATGCATCGTTGGTAGAGTTGTGAACTGATCCAACCATTCTGGGGAACAATTTGGAACTATGCCCAAAGAGCTACAAAAATGTGCATACCCTCTAACCCAGCAATACCACTTCTAGGGCTGTATCCCAAAGAGATTATAAAAATGGGAAAAGGACCTACTTGTACAAAAATATTTATAGCAGCTCTTTTTGTGGTGGCACAGAATTGGAAATCACAGGGATGTCCATTGGTTGGGGAATGGCTGAACAAGTTGTGGTATATGAATATAATGGAATGCCATTGTACTATAAGAAATGATGAGGGGCAGCCAGGTGGTGCAGTGAGTAAGAGCGCCGGCCCCAGAGTCGGGAGACCTGGGATCGGTTCTGGGCTCAGATACTTAACACCCACACAAAATAACTGGCTGTGTAACCTTGAGCAAGTTACTTAACCCCAATTGCTTTAAAAAAAAAGGAAGAAAGAAAGAAATGATGAGCAGATGGATTTCAGAATTACCTGGAAAGACTTGTATGAACTGATGCTGAGTGAAGTGAGCAGAACCAAGAGAATATTGTACACAGTTAACAGTCGCCTTGTGTGATGACTGACTTTGATAGATTTACTCTTCTCAGAAATGCAAGGATCTAAGACAACTCCAGAAGACTCATGATGGAAAATGCCATCCACATCCAGAGAAAGAACTCTGTAGTCTGACTGCAGATGAAAGTATATTATTTGCTCTCCTTTTCTTTTGTTGTTTTGTTTCTTCTTTCTCATTGTTCCTCCCATTAGTTCTACTTCTTTATACCATGACTAATATGAAAATATATTTAATATGAATGTATAAGTAGAGCCTATATCAGATTGCATGCTGTCTTGGGGAGAGGCGGAGGAGAGGGAGGGGCGAAATTTAAAACTCAAAATCTTATGGAAGTGAATGTTGAAAATTAAAAATTAATTAATTAATTGTTTTTTAAAAAAGGAAGAAGGGCCAAGCAAGTCCCCTTTTAGAGAAAACTAATCTGTAAAGAGGGGAGGAGTTGGGGAAGATGAAGGGGAGGCATGGGTCTAATCAATGTTGTGGGAAGACACTGGTAATTGTTAGTACTATAACCCTGGCTTTACTACTTCCTAGCTGTGTAACTTTAGGCAAGTAACTTAAACTTTCTGGGCCTCAGTCTCTTCATGTATAAAAACAAAGCATTGTTCTCAATGATCTATAAGGTCATAGCCTTAAATGTATGAGCCTATGAAAGGACCTTATTCTTCTTGGCATTATTTCCAACCCCTATTCCTCCTTCAAGTACTTAGTACATAGAAGGTGATAAGTAAGCCAGAGAACATGGTGTGGTGGATTGAGGACCACACTGAAAGCCCTGAAGATGTGGATTTGAATCCTGCTTCAGATGCTGGCTAAGTGATCAGGCTCTGAGATTTCCTAGCTATGTTATTCTGGACAATTCATTTCACTCTCAGAGCCTAAATTTCTCTGTCTGTAAAATTAGGGTGAATTATAAGACTGGCACTACCTACCTTACAAGGTTAATAAAGAAGGTATTTTGTAAACCTTAAAACATTATGGAAATGAGAGCTGTTGTTAATATTTATTGTTGAATGAATAAATGCATATTCCCCAAGCAGTTGCTGTATTTCGAGGAGCCCAGAAAACTAATGATCTCTGCAACTAATAGGAAATATGGAGACTCTTCCTGGATTGCTTCCCTTGAGTCCCCAAATTTAAAGTTTCATGCCTTTATCAGACAGTGAGGCTGAGAGCTGGGGAAGTGTCATGAGTATATTGGGCCAGGAGGTGGCAAGATGGAGGCCAACCAAAGTGTGCTGGCAAAGAGAGCCATCTGGTGGTCTGAGACCTACATGAAAGGGCCTTGGATTTGGGATGAAAGGACCAGTGTTAGAATCCCAGGCTCCCAGATGTAGAGCTGGATGGGAATCGAGAGATCATCTTCTCCGGCCCCTCTATTTTACAGATGGGGAAACTGATACCCAGATTAAAATCTAAAATTCAAACCCAGGTTCTCTAACTCCAAATCCATCACTGCCTCCACTATCCCATGCTGAACCCTGGTTCTGTTCCTTACGATCTCTGTGACTTTAGCTGTCACTCAAATTCTCTGGGCCTCAGTTTTCTCATCTGTAAAATGAGGGCCCTTAAATTTCCTAAATTATAAATATTCTGTTTATAAATCTATAAAGTGAGAGAAGGGTAAATGGAGACCTAGAGAGAGAAGGGAAACTGAGGCAGAGAGGACAGAAGGACAAGGATCATGCCTGTAATCTCACATCAGCCCACAGAGATTGGATATGTAACCTTTGTTGTCAGAGCAATTCAAGTTAAATATACAAAATGAATACAAGGTAATTTGGGGGAAGAAGGGGAATAGTAGCTGTGGACATCAGGAAAGACTTCATGTAGGAGGCAGAGGTGAGGAAGGGTTACATTTCAGGAATGGAGGATGGCAGAGATGGGAGATGGAGTACACGCCAGGAGCTGGACAGTGTGGCTAGACTGCAAAGTGCATGAAGGGGCTAAAGTGTAAGGAGGCTGGAAAGAGAAAGGGGCCAGGTAGGGAAGAACTATAGAGGTCAAACAAAGGGAATCTCATTTGATCCTAGAGGCAATAGGGAGCCACTGCAGTTTACTGGATGAATTTTTAAAACTTCCTGTGTGACAAGCACTAGGTATCCAAATGCAGTCCCTGCCCTCCAGAAGCTTACATTCCAATGGGGGAAACAATACACATAGAAGAGTGATGGCCAAGATAGTCAGAAAAATTAGAGGATGGTGAGAGCAGGAGGGCTCCTCGGAGAGCACATTGACAGGAGCAATACCAAAGGTGGTTTAGGATTCCCAGAGGCTGCAGGAAAAGAGGCAGGGAAGCCAAATGTGGCTGGGACTTTACTGAAATAGTCTTCCAGGAGAGGCAGTCCCAGGCAGAAGAACAAGGGTCCCAGGCAGGGCAGAAGCTCCTCCCTCCAGGGCATGGTCTCAGATAGTCAGACTAGAAGGTGATGAGAGCTGAGGGGGTGGAGTGGTGTGACAAGATGGGACCCCGGCACTTGGAAAATGGAGAATGGATTGGTGTGGGGAGACATTTAAGGCAGGGAGACCAAAAAGAGTCCCTTGTAATAGCTCAGTGAGAGGTGATGAGGACTTGAGCCAGGCTGAGGGCTGTGAGAATTGAGAAGAAGGGACATTAATGGGAGATATCTTTGTGAGATGGATGTGACAAGATTTGTCAGCTGATTGGATATGTGGAGAGAGTAAGAGTAAGGAGAGAAGGAAAGCTAAAAGGCTTCTAATCCGAGGGCCTTGTAGAAGGGTGGTGCCTTCAAGAGAAGTATGGAAGAGGAATAACTTTAGGGGAAAATATAACCAGTTGTTTGGGATGTGTTGAGTTTGGGATGCCTAAGAAGTCCATCAAAATGTCCAATAGGCAGCTGGTGATCATAACTGGAGCTCAAGAGAGAGACTAGAGCTGAATATGCAGATGTGGAAGTCACCTGCATCGGGTCAAAGGGTAGAGACTAGACATTGGCATTAGGAAACTCCTTCCACCAGGGCAGGGCAGTGCCTTCTCTGCAACTTAGAGTTTCAGAAAGTTGTTTAGAACACTGAGAAGCTAAGTGCTTTGCCCAGAGTCACAGAGCCTGTAGGTGTCAGAGGGAGGCCTTGAGAACAGGTCTTTCTAGTTCCAAGGCTAGCTCCTCTGTCCATTATACAACACTGCCTTTCGTGAACCCAAGGGAGTTGATGTAGTAGTAGAAGGCCTCTAGCCTTTGGGGCAATCTTCAGTCAAGGATTAAATTCTTCTCTTGCTGCCACCTTGTGGCCAAAACTGGGATTACATGTCCTAGGCTCAGGTTTTCGGAACATTTCAAAAGATGAAGAATTTCAGTCATAGGAATCCTAAAAGTTAAAATTGGAAAAACAGCTTAGAAGTATCTTCTTTTTAAATTAAATTTTATGTTTATTTTTAGTTTACATCACTCATTTCCACAAGATTTTGAGTTACAAATTTTCTCCCCGTCTTTCCCCTACCCACCACCCCAAAACAGCGATTTCACTGTATACCCCCCTCCCCCAATCTGCTCTTAGAGGTATTTTCTAAGAGACATCTGGAAAGCCTCATTTTGCAGACGAGGAAGCTAAAGTCCAGAGAGGAACGGTATAGTACAGTGGAAAGACTGTCAGATTTGGAGTCTCTGGATCTGGGTTCAAATCCCACCCTTAATGATGACTACCTATGTGACCTTGGGCAAGTCACAGCCTCCATGGGCCTCACTTTATTCATCTGTAGAATGGAATCAATGGCCTCTCAGGTATTTTACAGCTCTAGATCTAGGATCCTAGATCTTTCCCAAGGTCAAGTAGGTAGAAATAAGAGAATGGGGATTGGTTCAGTTCCTCTGGCTCCAGTCTTGTGGTCAGTGAGGCAACAAGCATTCGTTAAGCATTTACAGTTTTTAAAACTGAATTGTTATATCATTACTTGGAAAATCCTGGAAAATGTAATGTTACTTTTAGCAACAAAAGTAAAGTCTTTTGTTGTTTAAACAAATCTAATCACTCAAGACCAAGCCTTTACTGTGTCAATGTCTGGGGATACAAAGAAAGATAAAAACATGGTCCCTGCCTTCAAGGAGCTCACATTCTAACGGGAGAGGCAGCATGCAAAAAATTGCATATGCAAGATACATACAGTGTAAATAGAAGGTAGTCACAGAGAGAGTGCACTTTGGGGGGATGGAAGCAGAAGGGAAAGGAGAAAACACTAGGGAGATTTGAGTTGAGTCTTTCAGGGAACCAGCAAAGTCAGGAGGCAGAGGTAAAGAGGGAGGGTATTCCAGGAAAAGGGGGTAGTCAGTGAGAAGGCATAGAATCTTGCACCCACATCAGTTTCTTTGAACACCAATGAAGACCCCACTCCTCTGTGCATCAGGTGGTTTTATAGGTTGCCATAATAAAAAAAAATACAATAATAACAACCAAATGAAAAAATATTCCAAATCACTAATAACAAGATAGGTGAAAACTTAAACAACCCTGAAGTTTTGCCTCACACCCAAAAAAATGGCAAAGATGACAAAAGAAGAGAGTAACCAATAATAGAGGGGTTATGGAAAGATGCATACTAATGCATTATTGGTGGAGTGGCGAATTGTTATAACAATTCTGGAAAATAATTTGGAATTAATCTAAGAAAGTAACTAAAAAATCCATCCCCTTTGACCCAGAGATTCCACTCATAAGCATATGCTCCAAGGAGGTCAATGACAAAAAGAAAGGTTTCATACACACAAAATATTTATAGCAGCACTTTTGGTGGGAGCAAAGAACTAGACACAGAGTAGTCTCCCATCTATTGGGGAATAGAGAAACAAATTGTGATATGTGAATGTAAAGGAATATTATATGAACATGATGAATAAGAATATTTTACTTTTACTATATTTATTATATTTTACTCATTTTATTACATTTTATTTTTATGATACTATATGAACATAATGAATACAAAGAAACATGAAAAAACTTCTATGAACTGATGCAAAGTAAGCAGAACCAGGAAAACAATATGAACAAAGATCATAACAGTATAAATGGAAAGAACATTACCCACAAAATGATAGAACTGAAGGCTGCAAAATTATGAAGACTAAGCTTAACCCCTAAGAAGAGATATGAGAAGACATCTCCTACCACTCCTCTGCAGAGATGGGGATCTCTGCACAGGTGTGGAACATTGCATGTATCAGGTGTTGTTTTGTTTTGTTTTGTATTTTTGCCTTTTGGAGGGCAATTGGGGTTAAGTAACTTGCCCAAGGTTACATGGCTAGTGTTTTTTTGTGTGGGTGTTAAGTGTCTTGAGGCTGGAACTGAACTCAGGTCCTCCTGACTCCGGGGCCAGCACTTTACTCACTACACCACCTAGCCGCCCCTTATCAGGTGTTTTTTTTTTTTTAATGTATTGATTCATTTTTCTGATTTTTTTTCTACTTAAAAAAATGCTTTGTTATAAGTGATAACTCTCTGGGCATGAACAGGCAGCCAGGTGGCCCAGTGGATAGAGCACTGGGCTTAGAATCAAAAAGATTCAACTTTATGAATTCAAATCCAGCCTCAGACATTTACTAGTTGTGTGACTCTGAGTAAGTCACTTAACTCTGTTTTCCTCAATTTCCTCATCTATAAAATGAGCTGGAGAAGGAAATGGTAAAACGCTCTAGCATCTTTGCCAAGAAAACCTCAAACAGGGTCATGAGGAGTTGACAACAATAAGGACAAATCACAAACTATCTTATATTTAACTACTTTATATATGTTTGCATTTATTTACTTCATATTCATGCTACATATATATGGACTTTTCACTCCCTTTGGAGTATAAGCTCTTTGTGAATAGGGATTATTTCTTTCTTTGTACTTGTATCCCCACAGTACCTAATATGGTGCACAAAGTGGGTGCTCAATAAATAATTTGTTGAGTAATGATCCAGATATGTATAAACAGTACCCTGTGCCAAGAGTTCAGGATAACCAGGGTCATCTGTTAGGTAGCCAGTGGTATTCTGTATTGGATTTAACCAATGGATACTACCAGATAGAATCTAATGAAAGAGGAAGGTCAAGAGAAAATGCCCTTTATAGCAGAAAGATAGAATTACAGAATCATAGATTTAGAACTGAAAGGATTGCAAAGATTATCCCAGGGGTGGGGAGAATCTGTGACCTCAAGGCTGAGGCCACAAGTTCCCCACCCCCATTCTAATACAAGCCCTCTTTTTACAGATGAGAAAAGTGAGAAAGCTAGGAAAGCTCAGTGACTTTCCCAAGAACTACACACAGGTTGTAAGTACAGATCAGAGAAAGACTGAAACCAGGGCTTCCTGACTCCAGAGCCAGAATTCTTTCCACTGTACCATGTTGCCTTTCAAATGAGCACCTTGATTCTAACCAGAATGAGCATATGCTCCAGGGCAACTCAAGGGCCCCTGTAACTTTTCAACAGCTTTTGGAGAAGGAAGTTGGAACCAAGAATTACACTGAAATATTGATTAACTTGAATGATCTCATTGCCTTTGAAATGACACTGGAAAACATAAGGAAAGATGGATGAAAGTTTTGGATCAGCTGGAAGAAGCTGGTCTGATTCTATCAGTTAACAAGGGCCAATTCTAAAGAAAATCTGAGTACGTGAGCTATATTGTATCTCAATAAGGAGTGCATATTGACTCAGAGAGAATAGAAATACTCATCAGATAGCTATGTCCAAAGAACCTCTTAGAATTAAGCACTTTTCTAGGATTTTGTGGCTGTTATCTTAAATATGTAAAGAACTCTGTTGTTAATAAACCACCGAATGTTCTCACATATGGATATATAACTAGGAAGACCCAAAAACAGAAGGACAAAGGCCTGACCCCTTTACCCCAACCTGGAGATTATTGGCATGAGAAATACTTTTTAAGGATATAGTCAACAGCCTCACCCATGTACCAGCCCTTTGTGCTGTACACTAGTATTAGTCTAGAAGGCCTGGGAGCAGTTCTAGACCAAGCACCTATTGCATTGGCCATTAGAGGACCTGTTGCCAGTGAGACTCATAGTATCCCATACAAAAACTAGTTCTTGGCTCTGAAGCCAGCTGTCAGTGGGAAATCCAAAAAGTGTGAATGGAACAATGGAATAGGGGGACAACAGTCTATCAGCTTGTATTTCTGTGCAGTGTCATGTTTGGACATTACCTGACACACCATCTTCAGATGAGTAGCACTAAGAGTTCAGCAACAGGGGCGGCCAGGTAGCACAGAGAGTAAGAGCACCGGCCCCAGTGTCGGGATGACCTGGGATCGAACCCGGGCTCAGACACTTAGCACCCACCCAGAAACACCTGGCCATGTAACCTTGAGAAAGTTACTTAACCCCAATTGCTTAGGGGCGGCCAGGTGGCACAGTGAGTAAGAGCACCAGCCCCAGTGTCGGGATGACCTGGGATCGAATCCAGACTCAGACACTTAGCACCACACCCAGAAATAACTGGCCATGTAACCTTGAGCAAGTTACTTAACCCCAATGGCTTCACTTCTAACACTGACTTTCCAAGAGCAAAATCCTTTTCCCTGGCCACCACTCCTAGAAGTGTTGTCTTCCCCTTTTAAAATATAGGCTTCTGGCCAAGTGTGGTAGAACATGACTGTGATCTCTGCTATTGGGAAAGGGGGGGGCGGGGCTGGTAGATTGCTTGAGTTCAAGAGTTCTAAGCTATGATAGCTACGGCTTAGTCTTCATACTAAGTCTGGCACCAATATGGTGAGCCCATGTCAGCTAAGGGCCACCAGGCTACCTGAGGAGTGGGGAACCAGCACAAGCCAGAAAAACAAAATAGGTTGAAGCTTCCACACCAATCAACATTGGGATAAGGTCTGTAAGTGGCCACTGCACTTTGGAAGGAGAAGGAGAAAGAATGTAAGTTTCTTGAGGGAAAGGACTATTTCATTTTTCTATTTGTATCTTTAGCACCTAGCACATTGCCTGGCATGTAGAGATCTCCAGAAGAAAGGAACAATGTCGTGATATTTATAGCTTTATCCCAGAAAATGAGATTCAAATAACTATGTGAAGCCCTTGTATTTTGAGGAGTTTAATAAGGAAAGAAAGAAAGCAAGAGAAGCAACATGGTAGAGTGCAGTGGTGTCAAATTCAAATAGAAATGGGGGCCACTGATCTATACACAAGGATCCTGTGTGCTACATAATGACTTAGAAAACTATATATTAACATCATCTATGTTTTAATATATTTTTATTTATTTTGTTAAATATTTTCCAATTCTATTTTAATGTGGTTCAAGCAGCACTTTGGGAATGTCGAAGGCGGAGGCTGTGTTTGACCCTTCTGATATAATGGTACACATTCTGACTTGGGAGTCAAAGGACCTAGATTCAAATTCCACCTCTGATACCTACTGTGCAACCTTGGGCAAGACACTGAATCTTCTGGACCTCGATTTCCTAATTTGTTGGGGTGGTCCTAGATAGCCTCCAAAATCCCTTCCACTTCTAACCCTGTGATACTAGGAAATTAGAGGTCTTTAAGATTTTTGAAAAGAGTACAAATGGTTTAGAAGAAAAGGAAGAGAACTTTAATAAAGTAGGTGGACATCGTGGAAAAGAGACTGGCTGAGACAGACAAGAATTAGAGTTGCCTTCCCTGACGGGCAGGGCTGTGCCCAAGGACAAATTCCAAAAACTGAATAAGTATTTCTATGTCACAGTCATTTTTCTCCTCTCACTAGCTATCATAGGGCCCCTTAAAACTAAGACTGTTACAATTCACAGTATGTGATTTGTGGGGTCTATTACCTGTCTTATTATGTATATAAGGATATGTTCATTTCTTAGAATTTTGGAATTGCAAGATCCAGCAACAAAAGTTAATATAAAATGAAAAGGAATGTGCATGTGTCAATATTGCATATGCACATTGTATAAAGTTATATTCAAAATGCGGCCTTTTCTCATCATGTTAGGATCTTTGGTTACTGGAGGTTTCTGTAGAATCCCTCCTCTGTAGAATCTGAGACAGCATTCATACATAGAATCCCCTGGGTGGTGGGGGGGGTAGCCTGGTGGCCCTTAGCTGACATGGGCTCACCATATTGGTGCCAGACTTAGTATGAAGACTAAGCCGTAGCTATCATAGCTTAGAACTCTTGAACTCAAGCAATCTACCATCTCTATCAGAGGACTTTTGACGCTCACTTGAGAGAGTAATCAAAGGCCAGCTTCCTGGCACTGACCAGTCGATTTAGAAGCAATACTTCCTGGGAACACTTGTACTCCAAATAATTGACTCCTATTTTAAATGTGCATGTAGTTATAAGTGCTTCTTTATTTCTTTTCCTTTGACCCTTCATACAATCCAAGGTCTTCCCCTTCATGCAGATCACACCTGCTCACCACGGTGATCCCCCAGGGATGGGGCCTTGTCTTCTCCTCTATACCACTTCCATTGGTGCTCTCGTGGATAAACTTATCTCTATACTGATGATCCTCAAATCTACTTATGCAGGCCTCACCTCTCTGCCGGCCTTCAGTCACTCATCTCTAACTACCTATTACATGTCTTACACTGGATGTCCTGTAGACATATTAAACCCAACACGTCCAAAACTCAGCTTATTATCTTTCCCTACAAACCTTTGTCCCTTCCAACCTTCCCTATTACTGTCAGAGGTACAACCATCCTCCCAGTCTCTCGGACTCATGACCTAGGCATCATCCTGGACTCCTTACTTTCCTCATATGCAATCTGTTGCCAAGGCCTGTCAATTTCCCCTTCATAATATCTCTTGAATGTGCCCCCCTTTTCCCTCTGACTCTGCCACCACCCTGTGTAGACCTTCATCACCTCACACTTAGACTATCGCAATAATAGCCTGATGGTCGGTCTTCCTGCCACTCCCTGCTCCAGTCCATCCTTCACTTATCTGTCAAATTAATTCTCCTAAGGTACAGATCTGACCATATCACCTCTACAACTTAATAAACTCCAGTGGCTCCCTATAACCTCCAGGATCAAATAGAAAAGACTTTATTTAGTATTCAAAGCCCTTCATGACCTGAAGTCCCCACCACCACCTTCCCAATCTTCTTACACCTTATGCCTAGGTATACTCAGTATGTATACTACAGTACTACAGTATACTAGTATGCTCAGGTACTTTATGATCCAGTCACCCTGGCCTCTTTGCTGCTCCTCAAAAAGACCTGCCATCTCTCAACTGACTGTCACTGACTGTCTCCACATCTGGGATGTTCTCCCTCCTCATCTCCACTTCCTGGTCCTCCTGTCTTCTTTTAAGTCTCACCTTCCACAAAAGCATTTCCCTATTCCTCTTAATTCTAACACCTTCCTTCTGTTGATTATTTCAATTTATCCTGTAGTTAGCTAGATTGCATGTAGTCATTTATATATTGTTTGCCCTATTAAATTGTAAGCACACTGAGAGTAGTGCCCCCAGGGCTTGGCATGGTGCCTGTCATATAGCAATTGCTTAATAAATGTTGATTGACTGACTCTTCCAATTATAACTTCATAGGTGAGTGCCCACTTTAACTCAGATGGCCCCCTAGCACCTGTGGTCATACATAAGAACCTCTCTCTACATCTCCATTGATAGCCAACCTCAAGTAGAATAGCAAACATGCCAATACCATATTATCATCCCCCTCAACCAGCTACTAGGCTCAAATAGCCCAAAATATAGAACCAGAAGCAGATATAATTGTTCTCTATCATTCATAATCCTGGAAACCTCCTGCCCAAAGTGCAGGAACATCCTTACCACACACCAGAGATGGAACTTATCCTGTACAAAAGGGCGGAGCTGAAAAGTCACCTTGGGAACTGACACCACTCCAGTCTAGGCATAGATTTAGAGGGCCACAGCATCCTGCTGCCTCCTCTGTCTCCAGCTGGCTATAAAGATTTTCCTCTCATAAATCTCATTCGGATATGTAAATCTTGTGTGTGGGTTTTTCGCTTTTCCATTTCTTATTGCACATATTGAGTTACCACATAATGACTCATTTGGAGAGGCCCTTGTTGGCATTAAAATGGGAAGGAGAAACTGATCATTTTGAAATTCCTCAAAGTTCACAGAGCCCTTATTCAAATTTCTGCAATGATGCCCCACATAAATGGCCTACATAATGTTTGTGTTATTCAGTCATTTCAGTCATGTCCCACTCTCCATGACCCTATTTGAGGTTTTCTTGGCAAAAGTACTGGTATTGTTTGCCATCTCCTTCTCCAGATCATTTTATAGATGAGACACTGAGGCAAACAGGTTAAATGACTTTATTGGGGCCACATAGCTAGTGAAGTCAGATTTGAACTCAGAAAGATAAGTCTCCTGACTCCCCATCCAGAACTCTATCCACTGTGCCACCTATTTGCCCTGTAAATATGGAACATTTATATTCTAGAATACATGAATACATATCTACTAATCAATCAATAATCATGTATTAAGCCCTTGCTATGTGCTAGGCTTTAAAGATGCAAGTTGGTTGGTTGGTTTCCTTAGTTCTGGAAGAAGATCAAAATGACATCACTATGTTAGAGTCAAGTTACAATGTGTCTGACTGTGACTGATCAGGCCAACAGAAGTAGTGGCTTCATCTTCCCTTGTGCACTCCATCAGCTTTGATGTCCAGTTACTGAGGAGGTCAGACATGGGCTGTTCCTATCGTGATTCCAAGTGTGAAGACGATGGTGGAAATGATGGGTCCGGTGGCCTAAACACCTGGTGCAGTGTCAAGTAGCAATTGGCATCAGGCTGAATGGTGCAAAAGGAGACCTTGTCATTGGCAGATGTCTCCCGAGCAAACATGTCATGTAGGAAAGACTGTGGTGGATGGAATTCTTTCAGCCCAGCTTGGCAATGTACTTCAAGTAGGGAAAGCGATCCTCAGTCCAGGTATAGATGTCTTTCAAGGTCATGTGTTTCCATTCAGTGTTGTTGCTGGCATGGATCATGGCCATGTAGGAATAAGGCGGTCTTTCCAATACAGAATCCTGCCAGGAGTTTGACGCAACCAGGGGCTCTTCCTCCTTGACTTTGCTCCAGATGTTGATTCACCTTCTCCTCTATCTCTTACTTAATGCTGCAGGAACCCACTGCATTGGAACTCATCTTTCCTAACCACTGAATATTGATTAGGCTATCATCTAGAAGGCAGCCTGCTGCCTCACTTCCAACACAATCCTCCAGCTCCCATTGCCAACTGGAATAGGCTCCTAGTGGTCTGGGGAGGCACATCTCTAGTTGCAGATTTTGATCCCACAATCTCAGTTATCACTTCTGCCCTCTTGGCTGCTTTATCTCCTTGGTTTGGGGACTGGGATCCGGGAGGATGGGCAGGGGCCCATCCACTGCTGATAAGGGTGAATTTGTTGGGCCCGCTGCTACCTCTTTCTTTCCCTTTGGCAGTCAGGGCTGCAATGATGCTCTAGATATCTGTGTTGGTGAGAACTGTCACCATTTGGGTGGCAGCATGGTGGGATGGTTGATGATCTTGATGCCTGCTGGAAACTTTGGAAGATCAGGTTCTGCCTCCTCCCTGGATGACTGCGTTTGGCCAGACTCCCATTGAGCAAAGCAATACAAGCTTGGAATGCTCTACCACAGGTCAGGCATGAATAGTTAATGTGAACATTTAGGTCAGATTCTCTAAGTCTGAGCATCTCACATCTCTTTTGAGCTGTTTCAATTCTGCTTTGCTCATAGAGCACAGCACCTTCTTTGATGAGGGCACAGCATTCTGAGTGATCCTGTGCCAGCGTCTCCCATGTTGTGTATCAGAGATACGAGTACAATAACAATGAAGCCATCTTTACTCCAAAAGAACTTATTACCTCCGACTCTACTATATACCCATATCCCCCGCATAAATCTCATAATGCGCATATTTGACATTACATACATGATCTGACTAAATCATCTCACCTTTCTTAGCCTCAGTTTCTTCCTCTGTAAAATAGGGATGCTACTTAATGTGGAAATTTGTTTTTCATGACATGATGTTTGTAACTTTTTTTAATTTCTTGCTTTCCCAATGGGTGGGGCTGGGAAAGGGAGAGGGAAAAGAAGATAATCTGGAAAGGAAAGTAAAACAAAATGGGGGGGGGGGGTGGAGAAAGTAGAGGTGCAACAGACCAGTTCAATTTTTTTTAAATAAAATTTTATTTTTGAAATATTTTTCCCACTATATTCCTCCTTCCATTTCCTCCAAGAGCCATTCCTTATAATAAAGAAGAAAGAAGAGAAAAGTTAAGTGAAATTAAATAAATAGATTAAACCAATCAACATATCAAAAAAGCCTTATGTTATGTGGTGTTTTTCATAGGTCACCCACCTCAGCAAATAAAGAGAGGGAGAGGCATCTTCTCATTTCTGCTTTGAAGCCAAGTTTTCTCATTATAATTTAGCATCATTCTAAGTGTTTTGTTTCCTTGCAGCGGTGGCTGTTTTTCCATTTACAATGTTATAGTCACTGTGTATGTTGTTTCCCAGTTTCTGCCTCCTTTGTTTTGCATCAAGGTTTCTCAATAATAACTAGGGCATGTGTCCTTGGGCCCTCTCCTGGCTAGTATGACCAGGTGGGAAAAAAGAAGCTGCCTTCTTTTTCAGAGCTCCTCAGATTCTCTCAGCAAGAAGTCTTTCAGTGTTAGAGGAAGTTGAACTAGTGCAGCCATCTTATAAAGTGATTTGGAACTATGAACCACTGAATTACTCAACTAGATATACCCTTTGACCCAGCTATGCCACTCCTAGGCCTAAATCTCTAAAGAGATAAAAAAAAAAAAAGGAGGAAACAAACTCAAATGTACAAAATATTTAGAGTAGCTCTCTTTGTGGTATCAAAGGGCTGAAAACTAGGTTGGGATGCCCATTAGTTAAGAAATAGCTGAACTAATTATGGTATATGAATGTAATAAAATATAATTGTGTTGTAAGAAATCATGAAAGGAATGATTTCCGAGGAACCCGGGAAGACTTGTATAAACTGATGCAGAGTGAAGTGAGCAGAACCAGGAAAGCAATTTTTATAGTAACAACATTGTAAAGATAAACAACTTTAAATAACTTAAGAACCCTAATCAATGCAATGACCAACATGATTCCAGAAGACCCATGATAGACTTACATCCTGACATAGAGGTGATAGAATCAAGATTAAAATGAGACGTATTTTTGAACATTGACAACATGGAAATTTGTTTTGCTTGATTATGCATATTTTTTCATAAGGGTTTTCATTTTCTTCTTTTTTTAAAAAATTATTCAATGAGACAAGCAGGAAGAGAGGAGATAAAATAAATGCTTGTAAAAATAAAAATAAGATAGTTGGATGCAGTAGTATATGCATGTAATCCTTACTACTGGGAAGACTGAGGTTGGTAGATTACTTGAGCTCAGGAGTTCTGAAATGCAGTAGGGCTAAGCCATTTGGGAATCTGCACTACATTTGGAACCAACATGGGTAATCCAACAAGTGAACCATCAGGATACCTAAGGAGGTATCCTGACCTCTCACTAGCTGCAGTCCTTGGACTGGACTGGACTCTACCATCATCATGTTTCCAGAAAATTTCTTCACCAGAAAACTCATCATTCTTTGAGATTGCCTCAACTTTGGTACTCATGTCACTTCAGTACCCACAGTGCCCTCTGTCGCCCTGATTGGACATCTGGAGGGCAGAGCAAAGAACTCCTCCCAAAGCCTCTATTTAAAGAGGGCTTATAAACCAGCCAATTCTTCATTTTCCCTCAGCTATAGTTCTTGGACTAAATTCCACCAAGTCCATTCCCCTCACTATCCCCACCCTTTTCAACTTGTTTTTGTGTGTTGTCTTCCCCCATTAGATTAGTTTCTGCTGTTGTTGTTTGGGAGGCATTGAGGTTAAGTGACTTGCCCAAGGTCAGACAGCTAGTAAGTGTCAAGTGTCTGAGGCCTGATTTTGAACTCAGGTCTTCCTGACTCCAGGGCCAGTACTCTATCCACTGTACCACCCAGCTGCCCCCCACCCCCCATTAGACTGTAAACTCCTTAAGGCAGGGAATTTCTTTCTTTTTCTTATTTGTATCCTTAACACTTAGCATAGTATTTGTCACATAATAGGCTCCTAGTAAATGCTTATTGACTGCCTGACTTAAGGAGGAGATCAGAAATGTTTTTCAGTATTGCTAAGTCATAGGATCAAGCAAATCAGTCCATGAGTAGCCAATGTACTTCCATCCTAAGTGAGATAGGGAGACTCAATCAGAAAAAAAATTAAATTAAGTTAGATTAAATTAAGGACAAAAAATTAAATTAAGTTAAATTAAATTAAGGACAAAAAGAGTCTTTCTCAGTACATTCCTACCATAGGGAAATAATAGTCCTACAGCACCTCCCTCACATCATTGTTCTGAGCCCTTTGTATGCCCAAAAGCATGAAACAAATGTTAACTCTTACTAGGTATTCACATATATGTCTTACACATGTGGAGCATTTGCACACGTGCACTCATACTCCCATCTGATCTCCCCAAGGTCTTGGACCAAACATGGCTCCCACCTGGGCCAGAACTAGGTACCTGCTTCGCCCTCCCGGAAGGATAGGAAGCCCAGTGAGCTGCATAGGCCAGAGCCAGGGAGCAAGGGGTCTTCCCACAAAACCCTAGGCTTTCAGACCTTCCTCACCAACACAGATTCCACATTCTTAAGGTCCTCGAACCCAGCTGCACTCCAGTCTTCAGCTCACTTAGTATTCATTCTTGTCATTTACTCGTTCAGCAAGCATAGGGGGATTATAGCATCACAGAGCTGGAAGGGATGTCAGAGGGAGAGTAGAATGGGGTAAATTATTTCACATGAAGAGGTGTGAAAGACCTATTACAGCGGAGGGGAAAATGGGAGGGTAGGTGACGAGCAGTGCTCAAACCTTACTCTCATCAGTATAGGCTCAAAGAGGGCACAATATACACAATTAGTTGAATATAGAAATTGATCTTACCTGCCAAGAAAGGAGGAGGGGAGGAGATCTAGAATGGATGACAGGATATCTAATCCAGCCGCCTCATTTTACAGCTAAGGACACTGAAGTTCAGGGAATACTGAAAGCCTACTCAGGTCAATTTTTTTTTTAATCAGCGAGACTTGACTTTAGGGAGCTTACAACCTTTACTTTGCTGACCAGATTTGAAAACGGAACATGTACAGGGAAGAAGAAGTTTTTGAAAAGGCCAAATCCTGCCCAAAGCTTTGCTGTGATGTCCTTCTCCATTCTCCCTTTCTGCTTCCCCTATTATTGTTTCCTTCTGTGCTCCCAGGATTGCCCCTCTATTCCTAATCCCTTTCCAGGCGGCCTTCCTGGGTCTGTCTTGAAACCAACCTTCCTTAGAACCAGGGCATCTGTCATTCGTCAACAAGATACTGACTTTGAAAATCTTCACAATCATGGGTGGCTAGGTGGCACAGTGAATAGAACACTGGCCCTCGAGTCAAGAGGACCTGAGTTCAAATTCAACCTCAAACACTTAACACTTACTAGTCGTGTGACCTTGGACAAGTCACTTAATCCCAATTGCCCTGCCTTCCCCCCTCCAAAAAGAGAAAAAAGAAGAGAAGAGAAAAGAAAAGAAAAGAAAAGAAAAGAAAAGAAAAGAAAAGAAAAGAAAAGAAAAGAAAAGAAAAGAAAAGAAAAGAAATCACATTCCTGTACTGTCCATAATGAGTGCTACACTGGCTATACTGTCTCCCAGCCTATTGCTGCCTAGACTGGAAGGAAGACATTAAAACTCAGTTAGGGGAGAGAGGGGCAGAGGGAGAAGGGCAGTGTAGACATAGAGTAACAAAGCTGGGGGAACCACTGAACATTCAATCCCTATGTCCACTGCCCAGTCTAAACATCAGTGTTGATGGCCTAGTGGCCAGGGGCCCTAAGATTTAGAAAAGATGTCTGGGTGAGGAAGGATATGGAAGCTCTATGCTCACCCAGCAAGCAGCTGGTTAGAAATTCTAGAAAGGGTGAAAGAGAGGAGCCTTAGAGATGGTATTAAAATACCAGCATGGACCTATTCAAATGTATTTCAGTTCTTCAAGAGATCCATGCAACCTATCTATCTAATCAATGATGACATTGCAAAGTGCAATGCACACATGCCTTCTCAGCCTGTGTGAATCTCATCTTCATCTTCCCATAAATCCTCCTCAGAGGACATCCAATGCCCTGGAGACCTTTTACTGGGTCTTTTAACATTCCATGGGCACCATGGAAGCACTTGGGCTGCCTATTTATTTTCCCTCACTTTTTAAACCAACATAGTTCACCTCCTTTTCTAATCATATGATTATTATATTATGTCCTTTACAGTATTTCTTGCATTCAAGTTGTTGGTACTAATATACTATCATCAGGGGCGGCTAGGTGGCACAACTAGCCATGTGACCTTGGGCAAGTCACTTAACCCCAATTGCCCTCCAAAAAGCAAAAAAAATAAATATACTATCATCTACTTATTCCTACTATCCAATTCTCCATTGTTCTTTGAATTACCCAATGAATGGACGAAAAAGCATATATTATATAAAAAAGCATATACATATTTATTACATATATATATATATATATATATGTGGGAAAAGCCTATATTAAGCTCTTAGTGCATGCCGAGCACTGTGCTAAACATTTTGGAGATACATACAAAAGTTAGACATTCCCTAGCCTCAGGAAGATTGCATTCCAATGGGGGAGATCATGCTGTAGCAGGGTGTTGACCAGGGAAGGGTGCTTTGATTTGGAAAGTCAGTGGGATGGTGAGTGGAGCCATAGGGGGAGTAGATGCACATACCCTTTCCAGCAGCAATGGCAATATTGATTTGATTATGGTCCCAGAACTGGAAGAAAAAGAGGAGGCTGATACAGACACAGCAGCAGCAGGCAGTCTCTGGTTCAGGGGTGCTGCAAAACTCCAGTTCTTCCAAAACTCTGTAGCTGTATGATTCACAGTCGCAAACAATCACTGGAAGAATATTGCTGTTAAGAGAAGCTGGGGTTTTATGTGCATCAGGGAGTGGCTTAGTACCACTGAAAGTTTTCCAAATACAATTCAGCTCACCCTCTTCCTCCTGCTCAATTTTTTTTTTTTTTTTTGCTTTTTGGAGAGGGGAAGGTAGGGCAATTGGGTTTAAGTGACTTGCCCAAGGTCACAGGCTAGTTTTGTGTTAAGTGTATGAGGCCGGATTTGAACTCAGGTCCTCCTGACTCCAGGGCCAGTGCTCTATTCACTGTGCCACCTAGCTGCTCCTCCTGCTCAATTCTTTACTTTCTTTATCATAATTTGATTCTCACAATATACTTGTGAGGTTAGTGAGTCATCAAACATTTATTAAGTACTCACTAAGTACCGGGTATTGGGGATACAAAAAAAGTGTAGGGAGGAATAATCCCTTCTCCCAAGGAGCTCATAGCATAAATGAGGGAGAAAACACACAAATAGCGAGGCACATACAAGTTATAGACAGGGTAGATGAAGGTAAGCCAAAAGGAGAAGCTTGGGGGACTGGGAGATGCCCCCTGCAGAAGCTGACATCTGAGCTGATTCTTGAAGAAAGCCACAGAAACTGTGAGATGGAAGTGAAAGTGGAGAACATTCTAGATGTGGTGGCCAGCCTGGGCAGGAGTCAGAGTGATCTGTCCAATGAACTGCAAGTGGACTGGTGTAGGTAGGCACTATAGCAGCTATTATGCCCATTTTACAGATGAGGAATCTGAGGCTCAAAGAGGTTAAGCAACTTATCCTCGGTCACCCAACTAACAGAGATAGAACTCAAACCACATCTCTCCTGATTCAAAGCTCGAATTCGAATGTTGATTCGATTTCCCACTGCCTCCACTATTGCTGGTGTGGACCACAGCATAAATGATGGTACAGTGGTGGGAATGAGCCTGGAACACTCATGGGATACTGACTCAAGCAGAGTGTGTGATGGGAAAAAAAGTGAGCTGGATTATTGAAAGCTTCAAAGGACTTATTGAGGAGTTAAATGCTAGTGGATGAAATAAGAAGTCATCCCAAGCCTTAAGCAGGGGAATGACAAATAAAAATTATATTTTAAAACTCGACCCAGTGTGGGACAAGGGGGTGGTATGTATCATATGTAGGAGCTGTTTTGAAGGACTAAGAAATTCAATTCTTGGGGCAGCTAGGTGGCACAGTGAATAGAGCACTGGCCCTGGAGTCAGGAGGACCTGAGTTCAAATCCGACCTCAGACACTTAACACTTCCTAGCGTATGATCTTGGGCAAGTCACTTAACCCCAATTGCCCTCCAAAAACAAACAAACAAAAAAAGAAATTCAATTCTTTGCATGCAGAAGTCCCATTTGCAACTTTTGCCTTTAGGATACAGCCCCCAGGTGGGTCAAGCTTTCTTTTCACATATTCTGCTTGCTCACAGGAAGGTACAGAAGTGAAAACATTTTGAAAAACCAAGAGCCCTCTCCCTGTGAAAAGTAGCAGAATAGGAAGTTGTCCTGATTTTTCTAGGTACGTAGAGGGCAACTCTATGCCACTTCACCCCTCCACCAACCCATGCCTTTTAAAAGAGACATCTTCAAATAGTAAAACAGATCTAACATAGATACTCAGAAATGTAAATATGTTTAGCCTTACTGCACTCTAGAGTCCTTATCCCATCTCCCACTCTCACTGATAAGTTGGGTCTCTAGAAGGATCACAGTGGGCTACATCTCCCCTTCAGGATTCTAGGAGTCCTCCTGAGAAGAGAGATTTCTTTCTAATTCTATTGGTTGACAACATTCTGGTGTGTTCTCCACACTATCGATCACTAGTTACACTTAGTACCTCCCTAATATAATTAATTGACCCAGTGATTAACCCCCATTGTCATTTAATTAATATTAATTACCTTCTGCAAAAGGGATATTTACTGAGAAGATATAGCAAGAACAGACAAACAAACATATTTCTCTAAACCAGAAACATTTTTTCCCTTTAGTGCCTTGGTCCCTGGGAAGAGTGGGCTCAAACTCAAAGTGACCACTACAAAGCATTTCACCCACCAAGTTATTTTCTAAATGAGGTATGGCAGAAGGATAAAATCATCCTCTTGCTTCCAGAAGCCAGCATCTCAATGTCTATCCAGTACTAGGCTATGTCCAAAAGGTCCCTGGGGGCTTCTCACCTAGGGACTTGGCTGCCCACAGACTCTGCATGGGCTCCAGGTCTTGGACCCTCAGTACTCTCCCAACCTTTCTAAGCTCACAGAGGTTCAGCCTAGTTCTTTGTGTCTCCAATATTCCTCTACCTAAGTCTAAAGGATAAGCAGAATAGAGACAGGTAACAGCAGGGCTACATACTCATGGTTTTCTGTTGACTCTGGTAGGGAGAGCAGGATGCTGGTACTCTCCCCAGTTGTAATCTTAGAGGAGTTATTGCCTTCTTATTTGGACAAAGAGAGAGAAAAAGAGACTGAGATTGAGTCAGTAGGATCTTTTGTAGGCACACCCAGTTCTGACTCAACAGTTACACAAAAAACCTGTCTCTGACACACAGAAAATGCAAAGGAAACAAATAATAAAATGTTGTTCCATCTTTCTTCACTTGTGTCTGACTCTTTTGGCCCCATTTGGGTTTATTTTTTGGTTTTGGGTTTTTTTGGCAAAGATAGTGGAATAGTTTACCATTTCTTTCTCTAGCTCATTATACAGATGAGGAAACTGAGACAAATAGAGTTGAGACTTGCCCAGGGTCACACAATTAGTGTTTGAGGCCAAATTTGAACACAGTTCTTCCTGACTCGAGGCCCAGAGCTCTATTCACTATGACACCTAATGCCTATTAAATTATTTAATATAAAATTGCTGTATTTCTCAATAGATATTTGTTCATTTGAATTAAATGAAAAGAACATTGCGTTAGCATCTAAGACTTTTCTCCCCAGTGAAATCAGAGGATTAAAAAGAGCAATGAAAAAGGAAGTGCCTGTGAAAGAAAAGTAAGAGGTTGTCTGAATAATGGTATTTAGCATGTATTTATTCAAGAAACTTCTGTGAAAGCACTGTGCTAAGGACTGGAGCTACAGGGATGGAAATCATTCCAGTCCTTTCTCTCTTAAAGCTGACGATGTAACAAAAAGGGCATCCCAACACAAACAGCTTCATACAGAGTATGGTGGGAGGGGAGAAAGGGAAGAGAAGAAGTGTTTATTAAGTGCCTTGCTGTTGTTCCATCGAGTCAGACTCTTTGTGACCCCCATATGAGATTTTCTTAGCAAAGATACTGAAGTGGTTTGCCATTTCCTTCTCCAGTGGATTAAAGCAAACAGAGATTAAGTGACTTGCCCAGGGTCACACAGCTAGTAAGCCAAATTTGAATTCAGGTCTTCCTGACGCTAGGCCCACCACTCTATCCACTAAGCCATCTAGCTGCCTCTTTATTAAATGCTTACAATATGCTAAGTGCTTTATTAACATTATCTCATTTTATACACACAACAATCCTGGGAGGCAGGTGCTACTATTTTCTCCAATTTGTAGTTGAGGAAACTAAGGCAGAGAGTGTTTGAGATCTTATATGACTTACTAGTGTCATACAGCTAGTAGTAAGCAAACTCAGGTCTTTCTGAATTCAGGTCCAGTGCTCTATCCATTGGGCCACCTAGCTGCTTTAATAATGGGAGCAAAGGAGAGATCCAGCCCCAGTGTTCTTAGATTGCTGCTGTTTGTCCTTCATTCTCAAAGAGGACGGTGACATCAAGGATGCAATGCCATGACATGCAAGTGAACTGGATTTAAGTGAGGGAGGGCTGTGCAAAATCCCCAGCCTCACTTTCTCCTCTGGAGCCAGATATGGATGAGGACACCAAAAAATGACCCAGGATGCAGTATGGGACCTTGGCCTTTTCCTATTAGCTTTTTTTTTTTTTTTTGCTTTTTGGAGGGCAATTGTGGTTAAGTGACTTGCCCAAGATCACACGGCTAGTCAAGTGTCTGAGGTCGGATTTGAACTCAGGTCCTCCTGATTCCAGAGCCAGTTCGCTATTCACTGCACCACCTAGCTACCCCCTTGGCCTTTTCAAGCTAAAGTTTTAACAGATATCAGTTTAACTGAGACAAAGTCCATTCAGTGATCAAGGGTAGGTAAGAAAGGAAGCAAGGGAAGGACCTCTTTTAAAGAAAAATAGATCTGGGAGGGGAATCCATCAGGGCCCAAGCATAGTGGAGAGATGTTTCTGGATGAGAAAGCAGTTGGGTTATGGTGGCCAAGTCCAAGATGGTCAGCAACCAACCCCACAGAGGAATAAAGATGTGAGAAATATTAAAAAATTTAATTTAATTTAATTTAAAAGGGGTGGCTAGGTGTGAAGTGAATAGAGCACCGGCCCTGGAGTCAGGAGGACCTGAGTTCAAATCCAGCTTCAGACACTTAACACTTACTAGCTGTGTGACCTTGGGCAAGTCACTTAACCCCAATTGCCCCTACAAAAAGCAAAAAAAAAAAAGAAAAGAAAAGAAGTTCCTTACATGTAGATTGTTTCCTTCCTTATACTTGTATCTCCCAAACCTAGTATAGTGCCTGGCCCATAGTACATGCCTAATAAATATTTGCTGATTAACTTATTTAGAGACTTCTAGATTTTTCTACTGGAGGGTTTCTAGACCATATTTGTCTGTGAATAGGAAGAGTTTCTCTATCATTAATTTTTATTATTATCATTTTAATTTCACTGTCTTTTTCATCTTGGGCAATTAACATGACAACCATGCCATCTAACAGAAGAGGAAACAGAGGGTCAGGTGGGGGAGATGGTGTGTCTGAACACTCCACAGCAAGGAGAGGACAGGGGGGATCTGAATTCTGAGCCCTGGAAACCTGGCCAGCAGCACCCTCCTTGTTTCAAGGTCAAGGAGCCAAGGGAAAATTCCATGCAGGGTCTGAGCTAAGACCAGGGCTTTGGGCATTCCCAGGCACGTCCACAAGATGGAACTGAACGCGAGGGAAAAGGCCCCTCTTGTGGGAGAAAAAGGGGCCTGTTCTTTAACAGCGTCTGTCTTTCCTGGAGGAGGGACCTGGAACCCAATCCCAAGTGAGTAAAGAGAACACAAGGAGAGGGCATTCTGAGTCTTCACCATGGAAGAGTTTCTCAGTCTACGTCTGGGGATCCTGCTCTGCCTGGGTCTCCAACTGGCCCATGGGGGCATGGATGCTTGCTATGATGGGCAAGGGCACCCGCAGCGCTGTCTGCCTACATTTGAGAATGCAGCATTCGGCCGCCAGGTCCAGGTCACCAACACATGTGGCACCCCACCTGAAGAGTACTGCCTCCAGATGGGGGCCCCTGGAGACACTCAGCTGTGCCACCGCTGTGATGCCAGGGATCCAGACCACAACCACAATGCCTCCTACCTGACCGACTTCCACAGCCAGGAGGAGAGTACCTGGTGGCAGAGCCAATCCATGGCCTTCGGGGTCCAGTACCCCAACTCAGTCAACATCACCCTACATCTGGGTAAGTCAATCACAGGCTCACTCCCATGCCTTGCCTTCAGCCCCCTGGTGCTCCCTTCTCACTACTTGCCCTTCTTCCCTATACAGTCCTGAGCACTACCAGGCTCTGGGTCCAGATAAAGTGATAGCAAAAGTTTTTCAGACAACAGTTGTTAGGGCAAGATTTGGAGAACTGGGTCGGGGTGAGGAATAGGGGAAAGGGTTGAAACCTGGAGGGAAGTTTCTGTTACATTGAAATTGGGGGAGCTTTCCCTCTCTGGCTCCCCCCTCCATCTCCTTCCATCCTTTCCATGGAAGCCAAAGTTGGGCATTTGGCTGGTGAACATGAAGAACAATGATCTTACCCTCTGTGCCCACACAGGACAGAAGTCAAAATGGATTTTTTTTACACTGGGGCATAAAGGTGAGTGAAGTCTCCTACTACATGGTAGGAATGGGAGATATTTGCAGACCATTGGTATCAATGAAATTAAATTTTCTCTGTAACGAGTGTCTCTCTTTGTCCCAAACTGCCTGCACTCAAAATCTATGATAGTGCATGGGAGATTCACAATAGGATATATACATACATTTATACACATTTGTGTGCGTGTGTGTCTAGGTAGAGGTGGGGTAGGGAATTCTGTGCAGGGGCTCTTAATCTTTTTTGCATCATGGAACCCTTCGGCAATCTGGTGAAGCCTATGTACCTTTTCTCAGAATAATGTTTTTAAATGCATAAAATAAAATACTTAGAATTAAATAACGAACTGATTATAATGAAAGACAGTTATAAAAGCATTTCTTTTAAAAATTCATAGATCCTGGGTTAAGAACCTCTGTGTTAAGGAAAGGACTTGATCTTCTGGGAACCAAGTAATTAAAATAATAGCTCATCTGGGTGCTAACTCCCCTGCGCCCCACACTCTTCACACACATTCACACAGCAATACATCAGGAATCTGTCATTATTTATTTGGGTCAAGAACAGCTTAATCCATTATGGTTCCAGATCTGTCAATTATCTCAAAGAAAGCTAAAAAGGGCTCCCCAGATGGGCCTTTGGTCTCTATAGGGCCAAGGCTGCCTGGAAGCAGGAGAGATATAGAAGTCCTGGGCCTGCAGAGGTAGGAAGCTGGGGAGAGAACTGGCTGCCCAGGGATAGGACTGGCCAGGGCCCAGAGCTAAGGGGGAAGGAATTTGGAATCTGGGACAGGGAATAGGGATAGGGATGGGGAGGGAAGTGGGGGAAGATGTATTGTTTTCACGTCAGAGATGGTGGTTTGATTAAATGGGTTACATGTGTCTATGACCCTGGGGACTCTTTATGAATGAGGCATGGAGCAAAGGGAATAGTGTTCAAATTCCTGGACTCTGCTGCACCACACATTTAACCATGGCCCCCCCTCGCCATATTATTTATTCTACAACATCTACTATATTGTGGAATATTTTGCCCCATTATAAAAGCTTGAAATCTTTTTTTTTTCCAATGAGTGAGGAAAATTAATACTGCAAAGTGGTTAAAAATCCCTAAAAGTATACTAAAGCAGGATTAATTACAAAGCCCAGGGATGGGTATTCTCCACAGACTGGACATGCTATTGAAATTCACCACAAGACAGAGCTAACCCCACTCCCTGCTATTACAGAGAAATAGAAAGTGGGGCTTTGTTGGCTTTGAGTGGGTGCCAATAGATTTCAACGTTAGCTAGAAAGAGGTGGGATTGTGTAATATTTGGGGAGAAGGGGGGCCCATTGGTCAACATGTTGATGTCAGAACCCCCACCCACTCTTTGGTCTCACTCCTAAGGATGGGGCTACATGTGCAAGGTTCAAGGCCAAGACTGAGTTGAACAGCATAACTAGCAAAGAGAGCTCTTGGCTCATCTTCAGCGTAGGAAGCCCATGGAAGGGAGACGGGCCTTCTTCTTTTGCCTTGCTTTCTGCCCCAGGGATATGGGGAATTTGGGGAGGAGGAGTGTAAGAGGTCAGAACTGATTGGGAGTCCCCAGGGAGAATAGGGTCAAGGACAGAAGTGAAGGGGCAGGACAGCCAGAATGGGATGGAGGTCGCTGCTTTCCCAGCCCCCTGCAAGCTCATGGACATCTGTTCCAAATCCCCAACTTATTAGGCCTAGCCTTCCTGTCTGGGATAAAAGGCAGTAGTGTCTGGCCAGCTCCCAGCACCTCCAGTGAAGAGTGAGAGAAGCCTTTGCTTTGTAGAGGAAGGCTGGATGGAGCAGGTTCATTCATTCATTCATTCATTCATTCATTATTTACTATCTACAAAGTACCTAACATTGAATAAGATATAAGATTGGATAAAACATGGCCTTCCCCTCAAGGAGCATACAATCTAGTAGTAAAGACAAAACAAATAATCATCCTATTAGGTATGTGATTAATGACATGAGAAGTGTGAATAAAGTGCCATAAGAGCTAGGGGAGAGAGATGTTTCCATTGTGGAGAACAGGAGGAAAGGCTTCATGGAGGGGATAACATTTCAACTAGGCCTTGAAGAAACGGTTGAATAGTCATTGGTTCGGAGGAGTGTGATAAGAGAATATTCAGGGGATTTGTGGGGGAACCAGCAGTGAGCTAAGACACAGAGATGGAAAAGCATGTGGCATTATCAGGCAACAGGATGCAAATCCATTTGGGACAAGCTTAGGGACCTATCTGTATAAGTCGATTCAGGGAGTCAGAGCCAGAAGGGACCTTAGGTCATCTAATCCAAGCCCCTCACTTCATAGACAAGGAAACTGAGGCCCCAGAGAGATTAGATAACATGCCTAAAGTCACACAGACTTAACACTTGAACCCACCTCCTTTGATGCCCCAGACAGTGCTGTCTTGTACTTGCTCCACAGGAAATAAGACTAGAAAGTCTGGGGTCAGATTGTGGGAGGCCTTGAATGCCAGACTGAAGAGTTAGAGCTTTATTAGGTAGGCAATGGTACACTTCTGTGCTATAGAGTTGTGGGAGGGGGGTGTATGAATGAGTGTGAGTGTGTGTGTGCAGATATTATATCTAATCAAAGTTATGCTTTAGGACTATTAATTTGGTAGCCAATACCAGATGACTTGCAGAGAGAAAGGCCAGAGATATGAAGGTGAATTAGGAGGTTATTGTAATAGTCCTGGCAAGAAGTAATGAGGGCCTGGATTTATAGTGGCCATGGGAATAGAAAGGAAGAAAGAGAAATATCGCAAAGCTAGAATGATAGGATGAAGCAACTGACAGTATGTGGAAAGGGAAGGGGAAAGAGAAGTATGGGTGAATGGGAGTGTCATTGAGAAAAATAGGTTGGACCATCATGGAGTTCCCAGAGGATTGTATCTTTGATGTTTCATTTTTGAAGAAAGGGGATCTCAGGTCTAGTCACTAATTCATTAAGTAAATAATTTAATATCTCAGGGCCTCAGTTTCCTCGCCTACAAAATGGGGACGATAATGGAATCACAAAATCTCAGAACCAAAGAGAACCTCGGGGGCCATCTGGGCCAACCCACATCTGAACACCAATCTCATCAACGCCAACCTTCACAAGCGGTTGAAAACTTTTCATTAGAGGGAATCCACCTCCCACGTCAATTCATTCCCCTTTGGAAGAACTGTCATTAATTGGTGTCCCTGACTCATGGCCTCTCTCTACTCCAAGCCATCCCGCACATGATTTTTCTAAAGTGTAGGTCAGACCATGTCACCATCCATTACTCAAATTCCAGGGTCTCCTATTATGTCTAAGATCAAATATGATCTACTCTGTTTGGTGCTTAAGGCTTTTCACAGCCTGACACTTTCCTCTCTCTCTAGAACCATTACACCTGGTGTCCCTCCAGGTACTCTATGGTCCAGCCATATACTATTTGCCATTTCTCATACATAACACTCTATCTCCTATCTCCATGCATTTGCACTGGCAGTGCCCCATGCCTGGAATACTTTACTTCTTCATTTCTACCTCTAGAATATCTGGTTTCCTTCCAAATTCAGCTCAAATCCCACCTTCTAAAGGGAGACCTTTTCCTGCTCCCCACCTGCCAGTGCCTTCAATTCAGAGGTTACCTTGTATCTATTCTGTATGTTGGGTAGGTAGGTGGCCCAGTGGATAGACAGCCTGGAATCAGGAAGACTCATCTTCCTGAGTTCAAATCTGGCTTTAGATACTATCTGTGTCACCCTGGGCAAGTCACTTAGCCCTGTCTGCCTTAGTTCCTCATCTATAAAATGACCTGGAGAAGGAAACGGCAAGCCACTCCAATATTTTTGCCAAGAAAACCCAAAATGGGGTGAGGAAGAGTCGGAAATGACTGAGCAATAACTGCCAAATGTCCTAGATTCCAAAGGGACTCCCAAGCCTTTGCTTGGGAGAAGTCAACTGAACCCTATGCATCTCTGCCAGATGGCCCCTGCTCCATCTGTTGGCCTTATTGGTTTGGGTGTTACCGTCCAAGCTAAATCTGCTAAATCTGTTGTTTTCGCTAAATCTGACCTTGGACTGCCCTGGAATTACACCGTAGTAGGCTCATAGACCTAGAGTTGGAAGAGATTTTAGGGTCCCTCTATTCCAACCCCTACGTTTTATAGATGAGGAAAATGAGTCCCAGAAAAATTAAGTGACTTGCTCAAGGTCTCCCAAAAAATAAGCGGACAAGGCAGGATATTAACTTCGGAACCAGTCTCTTTCCACTGTCCCATGAACCTTTGAAAAGTTCCCAACTCACAGGCAGAAATTTGTTCCCCTACCCAGCCACTCCCCTCCCCCTCCTCTCCCAGAAGGTCATGGAGTAAACTAAGACATGTTAGAGAAGGCAGTTAGACAGAGGAAAAGCAGCAGCCAATGATTGCTTTGCTCCCAGAACAGCATGTCTCACTCCTCACATTCTTAGGAGAAGGCCTAGGATACCCCAGGACAGGCAGTGAAGGACTGGTATACCAATTTCCCCCCAACCTACCCCACCCCACCCTGAAGTGGCTATGTATAGATCTGGGAAATGGAGTCCCAGACACTGGGAACTGGGTCACCTTAGAGAGCACTAAGCCCTGATGCCTGGTAGAGACCTCTTCCTGCCCTACCTCCACTTCCCCACCCAAACTTTTGTCTAGAGTCTAGCTTTATTTGCTTTGGAAACTTGGTGGGGGGCCAGGGGACAAGCTCCCTGCTCTCCACTCCCTCCAGATTTGGTCTGGAATGCTGGGTCCTGGGCAGGTCTACTGGGTCGGATCAGGGGTTGTTTGTTGACATGACACCCCCAGTGGTTCCAGCCCAGTGGGCGGAAATAGCCCAGCCGGTTGTCCCCTGATTCCTCCTTTGTACTGGCCTCAGCAGAGGCCCTTCCTGGGTTGGCTGCCTCTGCTCTTCCCTTCCTCCCCAGGCAGGACAGGGGGCTCCAGGGGCTTTGGGAATCACCTAGGACAAACCCATTCACTCTTCCTCCTTCTAGACCTTTTTTGCTGAGAGACCCAGCTGGACTGGGGGCCTGTGAAGTAGGGGGACATGATACTGTAGGGAAACCACAAGCAGCACTCCTAGAAAGAAATGAGAAAGCCTCGGAAGAGAGTCAGCCAACCAGTCAGTGCACAAAGCGCTCTCAAAAGCCCTGAGGGGAAGCAGAGCTCAGAGCTCAGAGCTCAGGGCACAAGCAAGATGTAGGAGAAGCAGAATCTGGGTTCTGACACTTGTTAGTTGTTTGACTTCAGGCAATAATGAGGATAGCCGCACATTCCTTTGGTGCTTCAAGGCTTATTATTATTACTAATTATTTTTGATTGTTATATCATTACCAGTATTATCATATGAGGCTTATTTTTACACTCTGCACATCACACTCTGTCTCTGGTCTCTGTGTCTGTCACAGACCAGATCTCTCTCAGGGCCTTGGCTGAAGCTGTTCCACCAGTACCTTGCTGTTTTTATCCAAGCCCCACAGAATATGGGGGATTCATCCAATCCTAATGCATTTCCTTTGCCAACACCTGGCTTATGCTTTAGATTGATTCAGTCAATAAAGTCTAAGCCTCATTTGCACTCAAATCACACAATTGATTGTTCCAGTATGACACTCGATCAAAGAGATGTTCTAACACGGCAAGGATATGGGGTGTATAACATCTTGTCATATGTGTAGCCATAGTCAAATGCTCTTTTCCTGTAATGTGGTATATTAGTTTTTTGTTCAGTCATTCATGAATCTGACTTTTCATGACCCCATTATGGGGTTTACAGTTTGCCATTTCCTTCTCCAATGGGCTAAGACTAACAGAGGTTAAATGACTTGCCCAGGGTCACACAGCTAGTAAGTGTGAGGCTGGATTTCAACTCAGGCCTTCCTGACTTCAGATCTGGTTCTCAATCCACTGAACCATCTCTGTTTATTTCCTCCCCCAGTGGATTACAAACTCCCTGAGGGCAGGGACTTTATCTTATGGAAACCGTGAGTCTCCTCCAGCACCTGGCCCAAGACACAGCACAAAGCATGAGCTTAATGAGTGTTTCTTGAAATGAAATAAAATGCAGAGGGAATAGAGACATGGTTCTTGGTACCATTGGGGAAATGGTCAGTCAGCTGGTCAACAAGGATTCAATAAGGGTCAACTATGTGCCAGGACTTGTGCTAAATTGGACTGAAGTAACTGCTGAAACAGCAGAAAGATCACTGGACCTGGAGTCAGGAAAAGCAGAGTTCAAATCCAGCCTCAAACACTTACTAGCTGTGTGACTCTGGACAAGACCCTTAAAAAAATCTCTGCCTCAGTTTCTTCGAATGTAAAATAGGAATAATAACAGTACCTACTTCACAAGTTTGTTAGAAGAATCAAATGAGACAAATATTGTAAAGTGTTTGGCACAGTGCCTGGCCTGTAGTAGGTATAATATAATTGCTTATTCCCCTCCCCTACTCTTGGGGATATGGAGAAAGCAAACCATAGTTCCAGTTCTCAGATAGCTTGTATTCTAATATGCTATAACACGTGTAAAGGTAAACAAGAAAAAACTCACCTAAACTGAAGATATGAGGACTGAGATACTACAGGGAAGAAATGCTCAGGGTTCACTGGATCTTAGGCCTAGAGCTAAAAGAGACTTAGAGGTCATCTGGTACAAGCCCCTTGTTTTGCAGATGGGGAAACTGAGGCTCAGTAAGTGACTTACCTAAGGTCATATCAGTAATAAATGGCATGATGCTTAAGATTTGCAATGCATACTTTCTGGGCCTTATGACAAATCTGTGAAGAAAGGGCAGGGATTATTGTACCTAGTTAGTAGATGAGAATAAATGAGCCCCCAACATTTGTCCGACTTCAACAATAACTAAGTCTGAGCTGGGGAAAAGCTGAAGTTGACTAAGGGTGGGGTCCTTGTGGTCTAGCAGGATGCAGGAAGTGGGGAGGGAATTAGTGCTGAAATTAGGAAATAAGAGTGATGGAGTGAAAAGGGGGCGTGGTACTGGCAAAAAGGAAGGCAGGTTTCAGTCCTGGCTCTACCACTAACTGTAATCTGAAAAAGTCACTTCCCCTCTCTGGACCCCAGTTCCCCCACCTGTAAAATGGGTGGGTGAGACTAGAAGATCTTGCAGGTAGATATATCTTAGCGCTAAGATTCTGAGTTATACAAACCTAGAATTTAGGGTTGAAAGGTATCTCAGAGATCCAATTCCATCATATCATAGATAGAATGAAGCTTCTTAAGAGCAGGACCTGTTTAGTTTTCATGCTTGTATCCCTAGCATCAAGCATGGTGCCTGGTACCTCTTGCTTCTTTCCTCCCTCCCTCCATCCCTCCCTCTCTCCCTTCCTTCCTTCCTTCTTTCCTTCTTTCCTTCCTTCCTTTCTTCCTTCTTCCTTCCTTCCTTCCTTCTTCCTTCCTTCCTTCCTTCCTTCCTTCCTTCCTTCCTTCCTTCCTTCCTTCCTTTCATTGTTTCTTTTTTGAACTGGATCTATGATTTCATTCATAAAAAGACCTCCCTTCTAGAGAACTCCCCCTACCAATGCAGATTTCCACCCACTTTGCAAGCTAAAATCTTAGAGAATTACATGGTGCATTGAAAGGCTGTGTCCAAAGTCACATAACCAGTATGGGTCAGTAGTAGGACTTGAAGCCACAGTCTTCCTGATTCCAAGGCCAATATTTTACTTACTATGGCAGACTATCATTTACTCAGCATGTAATAGGTGTTTAATTAATAATGCTCATCGATAGGTTGGTAGAAACTGAGGCAGAAAGAGTTTAAGTAATCAACCTAAGTTGACGCCAGTTATAAGCGGCAGATTCCATCTCAAATCCTCTGACGTCAATTCTGTTATCCCACAGCTGCAAGAACACTGTGCTTGGTGGGTGTACAGAGATGAATCAGCCCTCAAGAGGTTGATAAAAAGATAGTCATACTGGGTTTGGGCTTCTCCTGTAAATGTACCATATTGTGATTTATACCATAGTTACTTAGAGGGGTTTGGGGATCCAACCAAGGGTTGACCTTCAAGCCAGGAAAATCTGGGCCTCCTCTGACATATATGGGCTACAGGTCTATATAAGCCACCTAAACCTTCCAAGTTCCAGATCATTCTGTAAGGGAAAGAATCAACCCGGGGCATATGGACCAGTCTGTGGTGACACTGTAGGGATCTGGGAGCTAGGATAGGGAAAATAGATCTTCATTTTTAAGCATTTCTTTTTTTTTTTTTTGGAGGGGGGAAGGCAGGGCTATTGGGGTTAAGTGACTTGCCCAAGGTCACGCAGCTAGTAAGTGTTAAGTGTCTGAGGCCGAATTTGAACTCAGGTCCTCCTGACTCCAGGGCCGGTGCTCTATTCACTGTGCCACCTAGCCGCCTCCATTTTTACTCATTTCTAACTTCAATTATTTAAGAACATTATTTTTAAAAGGAGTACAGAGACTTCATCATACTACCAAAGGGGACCATGACACAAAATAGGTTAAGACCCTCTGCTCTAAGCCTACAAGTTTCAGAGAAGGTTATGGCCTACATTGATAGAGGGAGTTCCCCATATCAATTATAGCTCTAGTCTCTATGCCCAGAGACAGGGACTATACTTATGGCCATGTGTTGTCTTCTCTGTTAGAGCCTTGAAGGCAAAGACCATGTCTTACTGATCTTTGTAGGTCCAGTGGCTAGTGCTCATAAAGAACACAGGAGGCACTCAGTAAGGTGCTAAGTACCAAATGGGCAGCACAGATAGTAAGGGCTTCAATGACTGATGACTTGGTCATCTCCTTTTTAGAACTTGTACTCTATCACCTGACCAGCGAGCTGTGCTATGCTCTCAGCTGGCACAGGAAAGACATTAAGCGGCCAATCTGTTAGGATCATGTAATTCCCAGTGCGTTGCAGTCCATCACCTGTGTCTCAATCCAACCAAACAACTCCAAATAAGAGAATCAGATGGGCCAATGGCCATCTCCTTGGACCAGCTGGGAAATGAAACTCATCTAAAACGACACTTGGGGCCGTTAATAAAAAACAAAGCCAGCCCCACTTCCTGGCTCTGTCCAAGCAAATAATGAGTTCAAAGTGGGAGAGGCTTATTTTGGGAAAAGGCAAACAAAACAAATTCCTGTAATTAAAGCCATCTGGGGAGCAGTCGCCTTGGGCCCAGACTCTCTGGGAAGGTGGGTGAGGGGGAGAGGAGTAGACATAGAGGGAAGAGGGAAGTCTGAGCTTGGTTATGTACTCCCTGCCCCAGAACATGACTCTCCTCCTGCTGGGACCACCCAGACAAAGGGGATGTGATAGCTGATGCCTGTGGACTGAGATTGGGTGGGAGCAGGTCACCTGGAGCAACTAAGAATTTTGGTACTGACCCTCCCTCTACAATCTCTCATCTCTACCTCTTTCCACTTTCTCTCCCATCCTTCCTCTTTTTTTCTGACTCTCCCTCTCATTCTCAAATCTGTATGATATCTGCCAATGGCAATCTAGACTACCAGAGACCTTCATGCTATAATTAAAATAACCCTGAATTTGGAGGCAAGAGATATGGTTTTGAGTTTCAGTCCACATTCTAACAAGCTGTGTGACTTCAGACAAATCACTTCACTTCTGGGCTTCATATTCCTCATCTGGACTTGAGTAGGTCTGGGATCTTATCGATGTATTCACTCCAACCACTGACACAGATCTGAAACCAATCCACATCTTCTCGTCCTTTTCAACTTCTCCATGTCTTTCCATAAACCCTTCAGAGGAGACATACTAATTCACAACAGGCTTTTATTCATTATAGCAGTACATCAAGCTACTCCCCATGTATGTCTTAGCCTTACTGCATGATGGACCAATGACCTTTTTCCTAGTCATACATGTCTCTGATCTCATCTCCAACTTCTGGCTTCCCCAGCTTCCTTCAAATCCCAGCTAAAATCCCATCATCTTCAAAAAGCCTTTAAGCTGATTTTCCTTCATTCTAATCCTTTTTCTTGCTATGGTTATTTCATTAAATGTCTTAGCTTTGAACCAGGAGTGTCCTCTGGCTGATTAGTAAAGGTGAGTACATCAATAGGGGTTTGTCACCTATCTTTGAATGAATGCACATTCACAGAGTATGTTGAACCTAGGGTAGTCTACACTAGTAGAATAGGGACCTGCAATAAGATTGGGTGAGATCATCCTGTCTGATGATATTTTCAATTTATCCTTTATATAGCTTGCTTGTACATAGTAGTTTGCGTATTGTCTACCATTAGACTGTGAGCTTCTGGATCGCAGGGATGGTCTTTTACCTTTCTTTATATAACTGGAGCTTAGTACAGTGATTGGCACATAGTAGGTACTTAATACATGTTTATTTCCTGACTGACTAACTGAAAGGGTTACAGAATATCAGGGTTGGAAAGGACCTCAGGGGTCCGTCTAATGCGAACCATCCTTGAGCAAGATTCTGCCTCACCAGTTGACATCCAGTCTTTTGCTTAAAGTGCTCCAAGGGAGGAGAACCTGAGGTCACACCTTCCACTTTGGAACAACTGATTATCTGTAATTTTTCCTCTCTGTGGAGCTTGAATCTGACTGTGCTTTGCCTTTCCTTGTATCCCCAACACTCAGCACAATGCCTGACGCATAGCAGATGTCTAATAAATGCTAGTTAATTCACTGACTCTGGAACTTTCACTCATTTTTCCTATTTCTGTCCTCTGCAGCTAAGCAGAAGAAAACTAATTCCTCTTCTGGATGATAGTTTCAAAACACTTGAATATTTCACCCCCCAAATCTTCATTTTTCCAGCCTAAACATCACCAGTTTCTTCAACCAGTCTTCATATGGTATCAGTCAGTCAACACTCATTTATTAATCACCTGTTTGCTATTTGGCAGGCCTTGTGCTAGGGTCTGTGTCTGTGTGTGTGATTGCCAAGTCTTTCAGTATTTCCAAATTAAATAATACATGGAGAGCATTTTGCAAACCTTAAAGTGCTAGTAGGTATCATTTATTATCAGTATTATTATGATGATTTCTAATTTCCCATCTATATAAAATGTTTATGAGAATAATCTACATGCTTATCAAGAACAGGATATTAGAAGGGAACAGGAAGGTTTTTACAAGTGATGTTCTATAATAGACTTCTTTATTATCATGCAATTGAATTACATGGAGAGAACACAAGATTCCACTGTGTTTATTGTTTATTGACTACTCCCCCCAAAAGCATTTAATTTAACACAGCAAAATGCTGCCTGGAAGGCTCTCCTCCATCAAGGTGTCTTCCATGCATCTGTCAAAAACTGTAAAATAAAAGGTTTCAATTTTGCAATAAAATTTTTTTAATTAAAAAACTTTTGTTCAACAGCCCTTTGATTGTTAATAAGAGGAAGCTAAGTGACACAGTTTATGGGATTTGGAGTCAGGAAGCTCTGAGTTCAAATCCAGCCTTAGTTACTTACAAGCTAGGTAACCCTGGACAAAGCACTCATCTCTCTGAACTCTAGTTTCCTTATCTATAAAATGAGGCTGGTAACAATACCTACTTCATAGTTGTTGGGAGGATCAAATGATATAACATAGGCAAAATACCTGGAAAACCTTAAAGCATTCTATAAATGTTAGCTGCTAGCTAGCATTGTTATTAATAGTAAGTGAGGGGCGGCTAGGTGGCACAGTGAATAGAGAGCCAGCCTTGGAGTCAGGAGGACCTGAATTCAAATCTGGCCTCAGACACTTAACATAAAACTAGCCATGTGACTCTGGGCAAGCCACTTAACCCCAATTGCCCCTCCAAAAAAAAAATAGTAGGTGAAGCATAAAGCAGGGAGACATGTGCTTGCCAAGGGTGTTTGTCACCATTAAGGAAGAGATTCAGTATAAAGTCCAAATTGAAGAGGGATTCCCTATAGATAATGAGACCCTTTATATGCACCTGCTTACCGATGACATTGCTTTGAGTGCATCCAAGTGTTGGTATACTGCAGAGGGAAGGAGAAGGGAATAAACATTTATTAAAAGCCTACTATGTGGGGCAGCTAGGTGGTACAGTGAATAGAACACTGGCCCTGGAGTCAGAAGGACCTGAGTTCAAATCTGACCTCAGACACTTGACACAATTACTAACCATGTGACTTTGGGCAAGCTACTTAACCCCAACTGCCCTCCAAAAAGAAAAAAAAAAGCCTACCATGTTTCAGACACTGTGCTAAGCACCTTACAAATACCTCATTTGTTAAGCCTCATGTAGAACCTCCTGGACCGGATCCATAACTTTTCTTTTTTTGTTGTTGTTTTCTGTTTGTGGCAATTAGAGTTAAGTGACTTTTCCAACGTCACACAGCTAGGAAGTATCTGAGGCTGGATTTGAACTCAGGTCCTCCGGCTCCAGGGCTGGTACTTTATCCAATGCACCATCTAGCTGCCCTGATCCATAACTTTTCTACACAGTGTGAACTAACCATCCATCCAGGAAATAATGCAGAATGCCTACTGTGCAGATCACAGCATGTAGTTGGAAGAATAACTATTAAACTCATGCAACAGGAGATACATCTTTTATAGACACTGCAAATGGACAATGATTTGAACCCAAAATTGAACAAGAGGAAAATGGCCACTGAATTGCCTTTGGAAACTTGCAAAAGCTTGTGTGTGTGTGTGTGTGTGTGTGTGTGTGACCCCCAAACATGTTTTTGAATAAAAGACCCATCTTTGGGATAACAATATAGAGCCCATGGACTTCATTCTGGGCCCAGTTAGCTACCCTAAATTCCAGGTATTTTGGGCTAAGAAATACTCTCCAAATTGTATTTCATGAATTCATACCAACTCTTTTAAAAATTTGTTATTTTATTAATTTATTATTACACAATATCATATATAATTTTATATTATTATAATATATTGTCTATTCTTACATATAATTTATTAATTTATTATTAAATTAATTTTATTTAGTTGATAACAAAGTGTTTTAAGAAAATATCAATCTAACTAAAGTAAAATGTCTCCAATTTCTGCATAGGTATTTAAAGATCTAAATGCAGGTTGAATATGAGACAGTCTTTATTTCACTTTCACAAAAAAAGACATCACTTGCAGAGGACTCACAGGAGCCCACTACCAACTATGGAAACCTGCAAAAGCACTCCAATAGCCCACTAGATTCCCCTTGGAAGGAAGACCCACTTTGGAGGCTGATGAAAAAGGCCATCAGATCTGCCTTGTTCAGACAACAGCAGGGAAGATCTATTGGCACCCCATGACAAGGCATGCAGCCTCCAGCAGTAGGGCTACATTGGTGGTCCTACTCCTTCGCTAGGGGGTACATGCAGCTCCAGTTTTAGGAAGGTTCATCTTCCTGAATTCAAATCTGGCCTCAGGCATTAGCTGTGTGACCCTAGGCAAGTCACTTAACCCTATATGCTTCAGTTTCCTCATCTGTAAAATGAGCTGGGGAAGGAAATGGTAAGTGACTCTAATAAATTTGCCAAGAAAATACCAAATGGCATCTTGAAGAGTTAGACACGACTAAACAACCACTTCTTCTCCAAGAAGCACATCATCAATGAAAACTCCCTCTTGGAGATCACTCCTCTTGGCCTGGGGAACTTTTAAACTTGGGAACTCACAAACTTGTGATAACTTCCAAATCTGAGAAAGGTCACTCTCAGGTTCCTTCCCATAAGGCCTTGCAAGCCTAGGCCATATGCTCTTGCTAGAACTCTGTCAATGCCTGAGTGGCTGCCTTATGTTGAGGTAGAGAAAGTCTATTCTGAGGAAATCTAGACTCAGATCTGTACACTGAAAAGGAAATGCTAAGGTCGAAGGCAGCAGGAACCATTCTGAGGCTGCCAGGCAAGTTCATGCAGCTTGCCATGTCTAACTGCTCCTAGAGGCGAAGGTAAGAAATCTCCCCAAAGCAACCCATTGCTATAATCCAGAAGAAGAGGAAAAGCAAAAGGAAAATACTGAAAAAAGGCCAAGAGGACTTTATAAAGAGGGACAGTGCCTAACAAAAAAATCCGTCTACCGACTCTCAACTGCCAATTATCTTGGAGGGACCATCAGTCACTATGATCTATCAGAGGAGCTCCCTGTCTCCTTTCAGCAAGTCTCCCATGCATCTGCCTACCCTGCAGAGGGACCCTCCCGATGTTACAGGACGGAGGTACACATCCTCTAATCTCATCGAGTTGCTTAGAGATGTAGATAAATAGTCAAAGGATATGCGAGCAAATAATTCTCAAAAGAATCAGAAATTACAACAATATAAAAATTGCTCCAAATCTCTAAGAATGAGAAATGTGAATCAATATAAAATTGAGGTTTCACCTCATACCTGGTAAATTGGCAAAGACAGTAAAAGATGGAAATAGTCAATGCTGATGGGGTTATGGAAAGCTAGGCACATTAAGGCACTCTTGGTGGAGCTGTCAGAGGTGGGGAACCTGCAGCCTCAAGGCCACATGTGGGCTCTAGGTCCTCAAGTGTGGCCCTTTGACTGAATTCAAATTTCACAGAACAAATCCCCTTAACAAAAGGATTTGTTCTGTAAAACTTGAACTTAGTTGAAAGGTCACACCTAAGGACCTAGAGGGCCACACGTGACCTCAAGGTCACAAAGTTCCCCACCCCTGGAACTATTCTAGCAAACAATTTGGAATGGTAATAATAACAATCATCATCATTATTATAGTAATAATAACAGTGTTTATATAATGCTTTAGGGTTTGCAAAGAGCTTTACAAATTTCTCATTTTATCCTAACAATAACCCTGGGAGGTAGATGTTATCATTATTATCTCTATGTTACAGAAGAGGAAACTGAGGAAAACAAGAGGTCAGCAGAATGACTGGCCCAGGATGACGAAGCTAATAGATGTCAAGAGACAATTCCAAACCCAAGTCTCAAGGACTTTAGGTCGAGCACTCTACCTGCTGCACCACTGGGCTACCTATAGTGAATTCCCATAGAGGTGTGCTAAGAAGGTGACTAAAATGTTCATCCCTGTTGACCCAGAAACGCCCCTGCTTGACACATACGCCAAAGAAGTCAAAGATAAGAAGGGTCCCATATGCACCCTGGGCAAGTCACTTAACCCTGTTTGCCTCAGTTTCCTCATCTGTAAAATGAACTAGAGAAGGAAGTGTCAAACCACTCCAGTATCTTTGCCAAGAAAACTCCAAGAGTCAGACATGACTAACTGACTAAACATGAATAATACACAGAGGATACAGAGAAGCATGGGGAAGACATATCAGCTGAAATAAAATGAAACAAACAGGAAAACATTATGTGAATGCAACAATGCAATTTGAAAGAATAATAACAACAAAAATACTGGAACTGAATGCATGACCAAGTTTGTCCCCACCCCCAAAGAGATGTGCAAATGAACCTCCCTCCATCCCTTCTTTGCAAAGGAGGGGAAGAGGACTTAGGTGTAGGATACTACATATAGTGACAAACTTGGTTGTTGGGTTGGATTCATTTTACTGAACTACTTTTTGGGTACATGGGGAGGTTATTCTTTATTATAAGAGATAGTTCAAGGATGGCACAATGAATACAGCACTGGCCCTGGAGTCAGGAGGACCTGAGTTCAAATCTGGCCTCAGACACTTAACACAAAAACTAGTCATGCAACCTTGGGCAAGTCACTTAACCCCCTACAAAAAAAAAGCAAATAAATAAATAAAACTAAGTGATAGTTCTCTGAGTAAGGTGAATGGAAGGATATAACAGTAACTAGAGGTGATATCAGTTGGTCAATAAACATTTATTAAGGGGTTAGGCTTGGTATATGGTAACCCCTTAAGAAATCCTTGTTGACAGGCATCACTGCCAGTATGGGGATGCAGAGAAAGGGAATAAAGATAGCTAAAATTTTTAAGAGACTGGAAAACTGATCAGTTTGCATATTTTGACACTAACCCTGCATTGTTTTGTACTATATTTATGCATATGGATGAATGATCAGTGAATGAATGAAAAAAATTACTATGTCTCAAGGAAAGTGGGCCAATTAAAACCAAGCGAGGTACTCAACAGTAAGGGAGGAGAGGAGGGGAGGGAGGTTTGAAACTGAAAGAGTGAAGGCCTCCAGGGCACAGTCTCTGGTCCAGGCAGCAAGGTCACACAGCATGCTGAGATCTGTATCCCACTGTCGAGTCCAGTCCTGAACTGTGAGCTCCACAAGGACAGGAATCTCAGTTTGTCTAAGCTTTGCATTTTCCCCTGTGCTGAGAAGAGTGCTCTGTACGCAGCAGATGCTTGCTTAACAAATGTTTGTGGAGGTGAATTGTAGACAATGTGAGTAGGTTCCAACCTGCTGGGAGATACCAGCTCGTTTCTCTGCCATCTGGATGCAGGATGGGCCACCCTCTTGTTAGGTGTCGCCAGAAGCTTAACCCAAGAGAGCTCAAATGGAGACAGAACTTGTACCAGAATCACATGCAGAAATAGTTAAACTCTCCCCATCACAGCTGCCCCGCCTGACTTCACAGACAGGAGTGTGAGCTTACGCCAGTGTTCAGGTCCCTAGGGCCTGTGTCCTCTCTGGACCAATGGCCCTGTTTGACCCAACTCAGTTGGGCCATCACACTGGAGGAGCACTGACCCTCAGGGTGGTCCTGTCTCCCTGAAGCTAGGCTTCCCTTCTCGGCCTTGCCTCAGGTCACTGGGCCGCTTCTCTGGTCCTGAAAGCCTGAGTGTCCCAACAAACCAAGGAAATCAGCACACAGCTTTTCAAGCTCAATAGGAAAAACACACAGAGAGGATGGGGGTGAGTCGACTGCTTGGATTTTTGGCAGCTACATCACTCCTTGTCTCAGCACAGTCACCTCTATCCCGGCATTGGGATTGACATCTTGGGCTTCAGGATGTTAGCAGGCCACTACTGTCCTACAGGATTTGGGCTTTTGCAGTCATGATCCCCACTCCCTTCCAATGGCCCCTGCACCCCTTGAAGGAGAGTTAATCTTAGTGTGGGGGTGGGGGGAGGGATAGTCAAAGAGGCCCAGGGGAAGCAAGGAAGTGGTTCAAGTTCACACAGCTTGTCCATAGCAAATGTGAAATTAGTGAATGTGGAATTAAAGTTCTAAGCCCTGGAGTCTGCTGCCTGCGGCTCAGGCCAGATCTCCTCTGTCTTGCATTGTTCTCTGATTCATTAAAGCCGACTGGCATTTTTACAGCAAGCCCTGGTATGAACACAGTAAACAGCTATACCAGAATTTAGCTCAAAGTCGTGGGGTTTTAGACAGAACACAGCAAGGTTTTTTTAAACAAAGGTAGAGAGTTATTTTCCCACTCCACATAATGAAGGGAGACTTTATGAAATAGCAGAAAGAGATCTGACTTCAAATCCCTGCTCAATAATAGCTAGCATTTATTTAAGGTCGATTAAATACTTCCTGTATATTATCTATAGTTATAGCTATAAATAATCTACAGATTATCTCATTGGATGCTTACAACAACCTTGTGAGATAGGTACTGTTATCATACCCATTTCAGAGATGAGGAAACTAAGACTAAGAGGAAAAATAATTTTCCTAGGGTCATATAGCTAGTAAGTGTCTAAGGCAGGATTTGAACTCAGTTTTTCCTGACTCTGACTCCTATTACCCACTGAATCACCCAACTGCCTCTCTAAATGTTCTATTATTCATATAACTTCAGGAAAGGCACTTGCTTTTTGGGGACCTCAGTTTCCTTATCAGTAAAATAAGGAACTTAACAGTAAACATTCTCTAAGGTCCCTTCCAGTCCTAAATCTTATGACCTTAAGTTTTGGGTTTTTTCTTTTTTTTTATGGTAGTGGTATTGGGAGTTATACTTTGTGTCTTAAAAACCAATGACCCCACAAACAGGAATAGATCAACTTTCCTTTTGGAGAAGGAAATGGCAAACCACTCCAGAATCTTTGCCAAGAAAAGCCCACAGACAGTATTAGTGTGCTATGGTCCATGGGGTCACAAAGAGTCAAACACACACAACCCAACAACAGAACTCTCCCTTCCCTACCCCTTATATAGAAGAGGGAATAGATTTGTTCTGTTTGGCTACTGAGACCATTTCCAGGATCAGTGGATAGAAGTTATAGGGGCAGTGTAGAGTTTTAATAAGGAATTATTTTACCTGGAGCAAAACCATTCTAGCAGAGCAGTGTTGGTGCAGAGGGCAGTCTGGCCACAGGCACAATGGTGCAGACCCAAGGGCAGTTGTACTGTACTGGGATGTGGGCTGACAGAAGACCAAAAGGTGAGGTAAGGGTCTGGTGATCTGTCTCCACAGGAAAGAGGGATGCCTTCCTGGAGAGGAGACGCAGCTCCCAGGGAGAAAGTGTGCTTCCACTACCCCAGATGTCAGCATCCTGGGGCCAAACCCTACTTTCCCCATGATAGTTTCAGCTCTGGGGAGGCAACTTTTAGCTCACTGTAAAGACTTTCTGACACTGATAGCCAACAGTGTCATAGACTGCCTTATGTCTCCCCTCCCTAGAAGTGAAAGATCACCAAGTGTTGAGGATACCACAGAGGACAGACTTGTGCGGGGTAGGAAGGCTGGACTAGATGGCCTCCCAGGTCCTTCCTACTCTGAGCAAACAGGGCTGATTTCTTCTTGGTTTCAGGAAAAGCTTATGAAATCACCTATGTGAGGCTAAAGTTCCATACCAGTCGTCCTGAGAGTTTTGCCATCTACAAACGCAGCTGGGCTGGGGGTCCCTGGGTGCCGTACCAGTACTACAGTGCTTCCTGTGAGAAAACATATGGCAAACGGGAGGGCCAGTACCTGCAGCCTGGGGAGGACGAGAGAGTGGCCTTCTGCACTGATGAGTTCAGCGACATCTCTCCACTGAGTGGAGGCAACGTAGCCTTTTCCACACTGGAAGGCCGGCCCAGTGCCTACAGCTTTGATGAGAGCCCCATCCTGCAGGTAAGAGAGGCCCACCCTGGCTCAGGGGAAAAGGCCTGATCTGGGATTTGATAGACCAAGGAACTTCATTCCAGACTTTTTGTCTGGGCTACAGCAAACCATAATTCTTAAAGTCATGGAACTAGAATTAGAGAAAGAGCTGGGCCAAGAATCAAGGGACCCAGCTCTGTTAATGGTATGTTCATATAGCTAATTGTATGAACTTGGGCAAATCACTTAACCTCTGAGGCCTCAGTTTCCTCATCTATACATTTTGAAGGGATTGCATTAGACAATCTCTCTAAAGTTCCTTCCAGCTCTACATTCTGTGGTTCTGGCATCTGGCCAGCTGTTAAACAGGAGGATGGAGCAAATGTTTTGGAATTATATCACCTTGGTCTTAAAATATATCCCTGCTAATGTAAACTAACAGGAATCTTCCTTCAATCTTTGCAAAAGAGGGAGAGATTTGTCCAGGGGAGAGGGGGAGGGGAAAGTGGTCCCATTTCACTAACTGGGAATTGAGTTCAGTTATAACCTCAGAGGCCATAAGCAGATTCACTCTTCCAGAAAGCAGAGCACCATGAAATCATCCCAGAGCCAATCAGCATCTCTGGCTGTAATTGTTTTGCAGCAGGTATTAGAATTGTTAATCAGTCAACAAGAATTTATTAAGCACTAATTATGTCTCAGGTACTATGCTAGGTAGTACTATAGAAAGACGAAGAGAAAGAAAGAAAGAAAGAAAGAAAGAAAGAAAGAAAGAAAGAA
>NW_027187344.1:7440677-7457760 GCF_028583685.1 Petaurus breviceps papuanus | reverse complement strand
GAGAGAGAGAGAGAGAGAGAGAGAGAGAGAGAGAGAGAGGGAGGGAGGGAGGAAGGGAGGAAGGAAGGAAGGAAGGAAGGAAGGAAGGAAGGAAGGAAGGAAGGAAGGAAGGAAGGAAGGAAGGAAGGAAGGAAACAATCCCTGTCCTCAAAGAGCTTGCATTTTATCTGTACTTGCCATCACCTCCCCCTCCCATTAGACTATAAGCTTCTTGAGCCCTGAGGCTATTTCATTTTTCATCTCTATGTCTTCAGTGCCTATCACAGTGTCTTTTTTCCATTCATAGTAAGTACTTAATAAATATTTATTAAACTGAATGTTTGGAGAATGGAAGAAGTTCAAATTGGATGGTCTTTGTCTCCTCAGTCAAGTCAGGGTCACAGTATTCTGCTAAGGGCAGATGGGGAGAGAACTAGAGTTGGTCAATGGAGGAAAAAAAGGGTTTTAAAAGAGCCTCAGCATCTGAAAGGAGTCAATTAGAGATGAGTAAAAGACTTCCCCATGCAGTCAGAAGGGCTCAGTTAGAGTTAGCTTGCCTAAATTTGTGGTAGAACTAGTCAGCAGGACATCTTAACTACCTCCAGCAATGTTTTGCTATGTGGAAGTAGGTACAAAGGAGGAGGATTGTGAGTGCCAGGGGATCAGCATGATGGGAATGACCGAAGGTCAAGAGGGATCAAGGTGAAGGAAAAGGCCATTGAACATTGGTTCAAGACAAGGTAGTGAAGGAAGTGAAGTCAGGTTAGCCAGGGGTGGGTAACCTACAGCCTGAGGCCACATGTGGCCCTCTAGGTCCTCAAGTACAGTCCTTTGACTGAATCCAAACGTCACAGAACAAATTCTGTCACAGGGCCACACTTAAGGACCTAGAGGGCCACGTGTGGCCTTGAGGCTGCAGGTTCCCCACCCCTGAGCCAGAGCATGAGTGATGGACAAGGAAGATATTGCTGAGTTTAGGAACCATTGGTCATAACAAGGGTGAACAATGGTTTTGGCAGGGAAGAGGAATTTCTAAGGGCAGAACACAAGCCTCCTACCAGACTGGGTGAAGGCAGGAAGCAAGAGTGTCATGAGGGCAGAGACTGTTTTGGTTTTGTCTCTGTATTTCCAGTGCCTAGAGCACTGTTTGATTCATGGCAGGAACTTAATCGATTCTTGCTAATAGGTTGATTGATTGGATACAGATTTAAAGAACCTGGGTTCAAATCTTGCTTCTGTTCCTTCTTTGCGACATTGGCCAAGCCAACTTCTATGAAACCTCAGTTTACTCATTTGTAAAATGAAGGGTTCTAACATTCACTCCAATGCTAAATCAATGATTTTATAATGAATCTCAGGTTGAGGAACCTCAGAGAAGTAGATGGAAAAGAGAAAACTTCATAGTCAGTCCACTGTTTAAAAGTAGGGAGATGATGTAGGTAACTTCTCAAGTCACAGGATTCTGTGACTTTATGTCTTTAGCCAAAGCTGGCTAGCATCTAAGTAATGTAGAATGTCTAGGGGGAGAGAGATGGCCAAGGGATGGGGGTGAATGCCTTAACGACCACTGATGTGTGTGACCCGCTTCCCCTCCCACAGGAATGGGTAACCAGCACAGAGCTACTCATCTCCCTGAACCGACTCAATACTTTCGGGGATGACATCTTTAAGGACCCCAAGGTGTTACAGTCCTACTATTATGCCATCACTGACTTCTCTGTGGGGGGCAGGTAAGTGGCTGGTAGGTTCTAATGCCACAGTGAGGGAGGTAAGAGGTAGGGGCAATCTCACACCACAGCTGAATGTAAGGGACATCTTGCAATAGCTTTTGAAAGTCAGGCTGAATGGAAAGACTTACATGAACTGATGAAAAGTGAATTGAGCAAAACCAAGAAAACATTGTATACAGTAACAGCAATATTGTAAGAAGATCAGCTGTGAATGACTTAGTTATTCTCAGCAATGCAATGATCAAGACAAGTCCAAAGGACTCGTGATGAAAAATGCCATCCACCTCCAGAGAAAGAACTGATGGAGTCAGAATGCAGATAGATCAAAGCATTCTATTTTTCACTTTCTGTGTGTGTCTTTTTTCCCTTTGGGTCTGTCTTCTTTCACACTATGACTAATATGCTAATAAAAAAAAAAGACAGGCTGAACTGGCTTGAGGCTTGACTTCAGATTCCAAAACAAAGAGCTAAATTCCATTCCTTTCTCAATGATAATTAAATAGAAGTCTCTTTGGTCCAGATCTGGGATTTCATCAGGAACTCCCAGTGTAGAAACTCCTTCCATTCATGCAGCTCAACAGCCCGTCTATAACTTACTACCTGCTCTCCACGGTCTCACAGGTAGCCTGTGTCAGAGGAAGGACGTGAATGATATCAAAGCTGACCTTATATCCACTATTACATATTGTCTCTGCTGGGAAATGCCCTCTAATTAGAAACCCTATTAGAAGGGATTTCTGCTTGCTACAGGTAAATCACTTCTCATCTCAGGGCTTTAGCTTGTTCATCTGAAAAGTAGGGATAATCATATTTTCACTAGTTCTCTCACTGGGAGGCTGGGAGAAAAGTATTTTGTGAATCTTAAATAGATCTTAAAATAAAAATGAGTTATTATCATTATTACTTAGAATTGTAATATTGGAAGGGACCTTATCCATCGTGCTGTAGCTTTTGTGTGCTTAGCCAATTCCCCATCCCCAATTTTGACAACCTGACAAAAGGAAGATAGAAGCCCAGTCATCTTTCTCGCTATTGCCATTAGTCATCATTCGGACCAAGAGTCAGAAATCCAGGTCTCTCCAGGCCCAGTTCTGCCAGGTCTAGCTATATGACCTTGGTCAAGTCACTTCCCCTAAGACTCAGTTTCCCCATTTATAAAAAGAAGAAATTGGACAAGATGACGCCCAAGGCCCCTACCAGCAGTAACATGCTTGGATGGTAAATGAAAGAGTAACACTTAGCGGGCTGGCAAAAATAATGAGGGGAAACGGTCTGTTCTGATCTCATTGATTTGATCTTCTCAGCAAGTCCCTTTGGCCCATTCCCTTCATCTCCTTCCTCTTCCGTTTCTGCCTGCTCAGCACTTCTGCAAGTGAGGGTGTCTCGTCCCTCCACTAAGCACAACTGACTACTATTGATTGACTAGGGAGGAAGTCAAGGCAGCTGAGGGACGGAATGGAAGGCGACTGGTGGGAGGGAGCAGCTGGTGGAGAGAACTGGGAGCAAAGAGTCTCATTAAAGAAAATTAAACAATGATTTTTGACCACCCTATTAGGAATGATCTCAGGATAGAACAGAGCAGGATGTGAGGAGGGCTTATTAGACCCCTCTAGAGGAGCAAGTCTGCCCCAAGTAACTCAGGCAGCCCAGTAGGATCAGGCAATCGATCCCCCTTCCCTCAAATCACTCCTCCTTCCTATACAGTCCTCCCCTGAGAACAGAGAAGAAGGGAAAACAACATTTCTGGAACTTAGTCAGACTTCCCTCTTGTCTCTCCTCCCTACTCCCATATTTAACTCCAAATGCCAACTTCAACACGAGTAGGCAGAATAAGAATTATGGAAGCAGATGTTAGAACAGGAAAGAATGTCTGAGCTGGGAAAGGCCTTATGATAGAGAATGTCAGAGCTGAAGGAAACCTGAGAACATAGAACGTGCAGCCTAGAAAGGTCCTTAAATCACAGAGTGGCAGATCTAGAAGCTACCTGAGAATATAATATATCTGAGCTGAAGGGGACCTTAAATTATAGGTTATCAGAGCTGGAAAGGACATGAGAACATAGAGCATAGAACATTGGAGAGATACCTTAGATATCATCTAGTCCTACAAACACACACATACATTGCAGATGAGGAAATTGAGTCTCAAAGAGAGAAAGCATATGCCCTATGTCACATAGTAGACAAATGGCAGAGACACATTTTCTGATACTGTACTCCACATGCCATCATTAAATAGAGATGGCATGAGACTTGTAAAATGACCAGTGTCCATACAGATTTGGGGCTGCAATTGGAGGCCACAGGAGTCCCTGTAGGATGACTTGCCTTAAATCACTTTTGATTTCCAGTCTGGGTTCTCCTAGGCCTCAGCCGGACCAGCCACTGGCAAGAAGCTGATCCTGCCAATTAGTAGCCCCAGCTTTCTTTCCAATGAGCTCTTGTGAAACTCAATCTGTTTCCACTTTGCCTAAATTTGCACACTCCCTAGCCTGGGCTTGGAAGCTGCTGAAAGAACACTTCTCATCCCTGCCCCCACATAGCTGAAAATGAATGGAAAAACTTCCCTGCGTGACACAGAATTATTCTAGAGGATACTATAACATGGAGTACAGGAAAGCGCACAGGATGGGGGTCTGAAGAACTAGATTCTGGTCCTGGTTTTACCACTAACGCCTTGGGTGACTTTGGGCAAGAAGTTTTCTCCTCTCTGAGCCTCAGTTTCCTCATCTGTAAAATGAGGAGTTTGGATTAATCTCTAAAGGCCCTTCCACCTCTAACATTCCATAATACAAGGGCCTTTCCAGTTCCAACCATCTGTGATTCAATGATGATGATGATGATGATGCTGGTAGGGACTCTTCTAGGGAGAGGCAGAGGGTACAATCATTTTGAAGTACGGACAGGTCTTTCAACCCCTGAACAACTGGTCCATGAGCTGAAGACCATTTTGGAGAAGGGAGGACTGAAGAAGAAAGGTTGGGCTATAATGGAGTGGTGATGCAGAGTGGTGCCAGCCATTCCTGTCTCTTCCTGTTCCCTTACCCAAGATCACATCAGCCCAGAACCCAGGGCCATTCTAGTACCTTAGCCAGGAAAGCCAATCCACAAACTCCATGTACCTGGTACTATGCTGGACATGATATGGGGCACAAAATATAAAGTAGAACATAAAGGAAACTTGTTTTTTTCTTTAAGTAGTTTACACTTTTATTGGAGACCAAGAGGAGCCCACCTCAAACCATTAGAGAGCAATACAAGACAGGGCATTGCCCCCTTCCCCGAGAATATATGGATGAAGGTGAGAAAGGAGAGAGCAGCACACTCTGAAAGTGGGGTGGGTGAGACCAGCTGCATTCCTCTGTCTTCTGCTTCATCCCCACTCAGTCTTCACTTTGAAGCCTCCATGGAGAGGGAGAACAGCCTGGTGGGGTAGGGGAGACCAGAGGTCTCCAGTTGCTCTTCCTCCCCCCTTCACTTTAGGGGTTTTGAGGCAGAGAACATCTGGATTCAATTTACATCAGGTCAGACCACCCTCAGATCAGCAGCTGGCTTTAGAGAGAGGTGCTTATAGGCCCTAGACAGGTGGTTCCACTAGGAGGCGCCCTGTGGCTCCCTGCAGGGAATCCATCCCTCTCGCCATGACCAGCCTGATGTCCAACCATGAAATAGACAAAGTTGGCTTTTGACTAAGCCTTGTTGTTATATGGAGATAAAAGCAGCATATTGAGAGATTTTATGTCTTGTTTTCATCCAAGGAATTGCCTTGATGTATGCCCCTCTACAGATTTAAAGAACTAAACCATAGAATAATGTCTCTCTACCACCCTTTTCCAACCCCAACCCCAACCCAGTTCCATTGAAATGAAAATGACCCTACGTTTAACTGGTCATCAGTATTTATTGAGCACAAAGTGAGGACGGGAGAATTTAATCAGTTCTATGGAAGGAAAGAAGAGGGCAGATAGGGACTGAGAGACCTAACAGAACTAGGAAAGACACTATCCAGGCCCTCAAGGAAAATGTGATGGTAGTAAGAGTGGGGCGGGAGCTAATTCAAAGGGACAAGGGCCTACTTCCTGGGGACAGGGGTAGGGAGGGCAGTATCTGGTATAGCTGCTGTCTTTGGTCCTGCTTAGTTATGGCCTGAATTTTTATTTCCATCTAGAAAAAAGTAGAGTTTACTGGGGCTAGCTGCTACCTTTGGGAGCTTGGGAGGAATTCAGTAGTATTATGTACACTAGGTATAGAATCTAGGCTATTGTCTCTGGTACAAAGGGTTTAGAATCATAGGCATAGTTCCAGGTTTGGAGAGAGAAGACCTAGTTTGAGTCCTACTTCTGACATTTACTATCCTTGTGACCCTGGGTAAGTCACTTCATATCTAGGAACCTGTTTCCTTCTATGTAAAATGAGACAATTGCCCAAGATGGTCTAGATCTATGGCTCTGTGGTTCCTGGTTGTTTTAACCCTTCATTTGCCAGGTTTTCAGTTACTCCTAGGGTCATAGATTCAGAACTGAAAGAGACCATAGAGATCATCAAGTCTATACTCTGATTGTGCAAATGAAAAAAATACAGCCCAGAAAAGATAAATATTTTTCCCAGTCAAACAAGAAGTAAATATCTGAGGCAGAATTCAAACTCAATTCATCCTAACTATTCTATCCACTACATGATGCTGCCTACTGGCTTAGGGGGCTTCCAACCAGTCTCACCCCCTTGTTTTTCCCTCCAGGTGTAAGTGTAATGGGCATGCTAGTGAATGTGTCGATGAAGGAGGCCAGCTGGTCTGCAGCTGCCAGCACAACACCACAGGAACTGACTGTGAGAAGTGCCTACCCTTCTACCAAGACCGGCCCTGGGCTCGGGGAACAGCAGAGGCTGCCAATGAATGTCTACGTAAGTATCTTAGGGAGGAATCAGCCTTGGAGTTGGGGGAGTGGGGTGAAGGTGGGGAAGGAAGATGGTGAGCCGACAAATGTCTGTTTCTGCTGCTGTGCATGTTGGGAGATGCCATGGAGGCACAGACAGGGTTGGGAAAGTTAGCTTGTTGCCTGAGTTCTCAATGAAGCTCCAATTGAGAGAAAAAAGGACAGAATATCTTTGCTGGCAGGTGGCTCTTGGGTAGGCCTTAATATCATAGGATTTTACCAAAAGAGACCTTGGAAATTAAAGGATTATAAATTTAGAGCTGGGAGGGACCTAAAAAGTCATTGAGTTCAACTCCCTTATTTTATTTGTAAGGAAACTGAGATCCAGAGGAGTCAAGCAACTGGCCTGACCTCACAAAGGTAGTAGTAGAGGCAGAGTTCAAACTTAGTTCTTCTGGCTTGAAACGCACTGGTTCTTCCTACCATACCATGCTGCCCAGTGAAAGGCTCAAAAGACCTCCTCTGGGGAGTTAATAGTGGCTTCTGGGCTCCAAGGGCAGCTGTCTAACTTGGGCAAGACATGTCAGTCCATGCTTCAGTTTCCTCATTGGGAAAATGATCAGGGTAGACTATTTCCCATATCTGGAGGCTTCCCCTTAAGATCCCTTTCAGCTCTAAAATTCTACAGTTCTTCTGGCTGTGGCCTTTAAGAAGCTTCATATCCCCTACCTCAAGTCTAGTCTGAAGTCCTTCATCATGAGTTCCCTCTTCTCCCCTCTTTGCCGCTATTTCCTCTTTCATCCCTGTCTCACATGAAGAAGGACCTTAATCTTTTCCAAGGCCAATCCTTCTACTTGCACATCCTGTCTCCTCCAGCATGTTGCCCCTTCTGTCATTTCAGCTCTATCAATTATATCCATGTTTCCCACATTCTCAAAAAACCCCTCATTTGATCCTGCCATATAGGACTGTTGTCCCAGATCTCTTCTGCCCTTTGTGACTAAACTCTTCAAAAGGGCCATCTACTACAGATGCCTCCACTTTTATCTTCTCTCACTCTCTCCTTAACTCCTTATAATCTGACTTCTGACCTCATCATTCCACCAAAATTTCTCTCTCCACAGTCACCAATTGTCTCTTGGTTGCCAAATCCAATGGTCTTTTCTCAATCCTCATTTGCCTTGACCTCTCTGCAGCCTTTGATGCTGTTGATCCCTTCTTTCTCCTTCAGTCTCTCTTATCCCTGGGATTTTCCCCAGCACCACTCTCCTGGTGTGAGACTCCTTCTCAGTCTGTTACTGGATCCTCAATCCTCAACTCCTTCTACCTGTAGGTGTCCCTCAGGATTCTGCCCTGACTCCTCTTCTCTTTTCCTTCTATTCTTCTTCCCTTGGTGGCCCACCAGTTCCTGTGGATTTAATTACCATCTCTATAGGTATGATTCTCAAATCTACCCATCTTGCCTCCAATTACATGTCTTGAACTGCCTTTCAGATATCTTGAAGTAGATTCCAGTAGACGTCTTAAACTTGACGTGTCTAAAACTGAACTCATTATCTTTCTCTTTAAACCCTCCCTTCTTCCTAACTTCCCTGTTATGTCAAGGACAACACTATCTCCCCAGTCCCCTAGCTCACATCCTTGACTCCTCACTCTCTTTCACCTACCATACAAATCCAATCTGTTGCCAAGGCCTATGGATTTCACCTTTGCAGAATCTCTAGAATATGCCCCCTTCTCTCTTCTGACATTGCTACCACCCTGGTGCAGTCCCTAATCGCCTCACACTCACAGAAACCTGTCTCTTTCCCACTCCGGTCCATCCCCCATTCAGTCATCAGAATGATTTCCTAAAGCACAGGTCCAACCATGTCACCTCTCCTCCTACTCAATAAACTCCAGGGGCTTCCTATTGTTTCAAGGATCAAATAAAAATCCTATGTTTGGCATTCAGAGCCCTTCATAACCTAGGCCCTGCCCCCTTTCCAGTCTTCTTACACTAAACTCCCTCTCCTCCTCATATGTCCTCTTCAATCCAATCCCATTGACTTCCACAAACAATACTCTATCTCTTGGCTCCTGGCATTTTCTCTGGCTATCTCCTGTGCCTGGAATGCTCTCCCTCATCTCTGTATCCTGGCTTCCTTAACTTCCTTGAAGCCAAGACTAAAATCCCATCTTCTGCAGGAAAGCTTTCACAACCTTTCTCAATTCCAGTGCCTTCTGTTTCTTATTTTTTATTTGTCCTTCATGTAGCTTGTTTGCAAATATGTGTTGACTTGTTGTCTTCCTCATTAGATTGTAAACTCCATAAGGGCAGGAACTGTCTTTTATCTCCTTTTGTATCCCCAGTGCCTAGTACAGTGTCTAGCACATAGTAGGTACTTAATAAATGTTTATTTACCAACTGGTCTGGGAAAGACATTTTAAAAAGAACATTGATTCCCCATCAGTTGGGGAATGACTTAACAGATTGTGATACATGAATGTAATGGAATATTACTTTGCTGTAAAAATGGATGAATACAGAGAGCATGAAAAGATAAATATACGTATGAATGTATATAAAGTACAATAAAGAAATAGGCAGCTAGGAGGCACACAGCTGGTCCCAGAGTCAGGAATATTCATCTTCCTGAGTTCAAATCTGGCCTCAGACATTTATTTCCTAGCTGTGTGACCCTGGGCAAATCACTTAACCCTGTTTGCTTCAGTTTCCTCATCTGTAAAAACGAGCTGAAGAAGGAAATGGCAAACCCACTCCAGTATCTTTGCCAAGAAAACCTCAAATGGGGTCACAAAGGGTTGGACACGACTTAACAACAACATAATAAACAGAGCCAGAAAACAATATGTACAATGACTACAACAATTTAAATGAAAAGAACAACAAAACAATAAAAAATGAATGCAGAAAAATTATAATGACAAGCTTGTTCCCAAAGAAGGCATATCAGCAGACCCCTTTCACTCTTCTCTGCAGACTATGGGTATGGAACTGTACATATAATGTTGGATTTTTAAAAATATATATTACTTAGTTTTGCTGAACTATGAGTGTGAAACTCTGCATATAATGTCGAATTATATATATATATATATATTTATGTATGTATTTAGGCTAGTTTTGCTGAATTGTTTTTGTTCCCTTTTTTATTCATTGTTATGAGAGATAGCTCTCTGTGGGTGGGGGGGTGGGTAAAAATAAAGGATAATCAACTAAAATTATTTTTAAAAAGAAAAAACATTAACAAGCTGGAGAGCATCCAAACAGAGTTACAAAGACATTGAAAGATTTGGAGACCATGCCCATGAGGATCAAATGAAAGGACTTGGGATATTTATACTGACAAAGAGAAAACTTAGGAAAGAGACAATTGCTGTTTTCAAGCATTTGAAGGGCAGAAGAAGGATCGGGCTTGTTCAGTTTGGCCTCAGAGGGGAAAATTTAGAACGATGGAAAGAAGCTTCCAGGAGAAAGATTTCAGTTTGATATAGAACTACCCCACCACAGAATAGGCTGCCTTGCAAGATGGTGGCCCCCTCTTCCACCCAGAGGTTGTATGACCCTGTACTAGGCTGCCATGCCACAGAAGGGATGCCAAGTCCTGGTTTGTCCTCGCTGGCCTCTGAGGTCCTGACCAAGTCTCAGAGTCTGTGATGCGTGTCAGTGATCAACTTCATTGAGGGATAGGAGGCAAGTCAGAAATTAAGGAGAAGCTTTGTAGTTCCTTATTTGGATTTAACCATTCAAGTCCCAGCTGGTAATCAAAGGAAGAAGGATTAAACCTCCACACTCAATCTTTCCCAATAGGCCTGTGGCCGTGCTTTGATGTTCACCCTTCACCCCCTCATTTCTGAGTCTGGGTCCATGCTGTGGTTTTCCCAATGTAACCTCAGAAACACAAAGGAAGCAAGGATGGCTCACTCTCCCAGAGAGACAGGGCCAGCAGGGGAAAAGTACTGGCCAATCAGCAGCAGCTTCATCCCCTGTCTGCCCCAAGCATAGCGTGAGGATCCCTGCTGCCACCATCCACCCACCTCCCCCTTTCCAGCTCTGCCCTTTTCCTCTAGCCAGACAACCATCAGTTTGTGTTTAAGCCTATCCTGCTTATCCAGCTATCCAGCTGTTGTTGGGCTGTGGATGCCGAGCAGAAAAACTCCTCAGCAGACAGGACTCCTGAGCCAGGCTGTCTCCCTGGGCTTGGCCTGCAGTGGACTCCAGCTCTGGGAGAAGGATGGCAGAACACTGTGTTCCCCAGCACGGGGTGACAGCCCTGCAGAACCATGGCCTTGCCCTAACAGGCTCCTGCTGGTCTCCATTGTGGGGCCTCCTTAAGGGAGTTCTCCCACCTTCTTCCTGTATAGCCCTGCTCTGAATTTCGTGCCCCAACTGGGTCATTGAGCAATTGCCAAGTGGACAGGAACCAGCTGCATCTCTGCAAGTCCTGTTGATTCTATGTACCCAGCACATCTCATTTCCATTCTTTTCTCTCCCTTCACAATGTCTCCTCCCTCATGTAGGCCTTCATGACCTCTCATTCAGACTATTGTAATAGTCTCCTTATCTTCATTTGCTTATGTCTCAAGTCTACCTTCCCACAGCTGCCAAAATCATCTTCCCAATGCAAAAGCCCAACTATGCCCCTCCTCTGCTCAAAGCCCTATAGTAGCTCCCTATTGCCTCTAGGATAACATGCATCTTGGGTCATCTCCCGTCATCCTAATCTGTATCTGGCCACTGGACCCAGATGGCTTCAGAGGAGAAAGTGAGGCTGGTGACTTTGTACCAGTGCTGCCTCACTTAAATCCAATTCACTTTCATGGTATCTCTTCCCGAGGTCATGGTCCTCTTCAAAAGCAAAGGACAAAGAACAAGGATAACATGAACACCTCAGCCTGGCTTTTCACCCTACCCTTCCTTAATCCAGTAGAATGAAAACTCCCTGAAGGTAGGCACTGTACTCCAAGGATCACAGGAACATAGATCTAGACCTGGAAGGAACTTCATAGGACATCTAGTCCAACCATTTCATTTCACAAGTGAGAAAAATGAGGTGATTTGTCCAAAGTAACATAGGAAGTATTGGAGGTGAATATGTTTATAACCCCATGGCCAAGCATGGTGCCTGATGGATAGTAGATATTTAATGAATGTTTGCTGAAGCAAATCCACACCACAATCTCCAAAGAACCAAATTTCAGGTGACCCAGGAAATAACATTTCCATCAAATAGGCTACAGATTGTTATCCAATGGTGACTTGATCATAAGAAGTATCATAGAAGACAACATATAGATATATCATGGGAAAAGGAGATGGGCTGGTCATGTGTCAGCAGCTCAGGATCTCAGTGAACATAGCACTGATATCTGTGCAACATTGAGACCTTGGGAGGAAGGCCTTCCCTTGGCATTTTGGATGCATCTTTACATAGCCATGGAAGGATTCATGGCAGGACGTGAACAGAGGTGAAACAGGCTGAGATGTGGATGGAATAGAATCCACAGCACAGAGTGCAGTAATCATATCAATGAACTCATAGAACCATTGAAGACATGTCATTGACAAGTATTAATTAAGTACTGTGCTTTGCACTAGAAATAAAATAGTTCCTGCCCCCAAGGGGCTCATAATCTAACAGGGGGAGACATCATATTAAAAGAAGCTGAAAGAGGGGAAGAAGAAAAGAAAATCCCACACAGGGGAAATTCCACCATGGAGAAAGAAATATGAAAACTTGGAAGTGTAGCCTAGAGAGGAATGAAGGCGTGAACATGACTGACCTGGACCTTTCCTTTAAATCAGAGGTTCCCGAACTTATTTGGCTTACTATCTGCCCCCTTTTCAAAAAATAAAATTACTCAGCACCCCCCTGAGAAATCTATTTTCTTTAACTCTTCAATGTTTTTATTTTTTTAATTTGCGTAATTTCAAAAATATACAATTTTTAAATGACGCATTTTAAATATAATGAATTTGTGGGGTTTTCCTGCATTGAAATTTTGATGATGTAATATCGTTTCATTATTGTATAGCATCATATTGTAAACAAGTCATTACACAAACATCCTCCTGCTGATGCATACTGGACCTCCCGGCAACACCTGACAACCTCGCCTGCCAACAGTTGCTTGTTAAGACCTGTCTGAGGACTTGACCACTAATCAGTTGTAACTTGCATTCTGTGTCTTTATTTGGAAAATAATGTAATTGCTACAACTTTAACTCTATTACACAACAAATGAAAGAAGTACAAACAATTTTTCTAAATTTTCTTCTCTTCTTTCCTTATGCTTCCACGGCTCCTTTATTTTTATTCAACGCCCCCTGATTGTCCCCGAGGTTGCTACTGCCAGTCTTCCCATTTCACCAGCGTCCCCAGGGGCTGGTATCACCCACTTTGGGAACCTATGCAGAAGAGATCAGAGGAAGAAGCTGCCGGGTAAACGGATCTCCCAGCCAGAGAAAGTTCCTGGATCCTGATGTCAAAGGAATATTCCAGGAAAAGAAGGTTACAGTGAATTGTGGGAAAAGGGGTCTGGAGAGCAGGTTCCAGAGAAGAATGGAAGAGTGAAATATTTTCGTGTGACTAGTGCAAAAGTCAAATCTAGCCTCCAGCACTGACTCCCCATCTGCCTCGGGCCAAGTCGCTTGACTTCTAGGTTAAGTGATCTGTAAAAATGGTCCTAATGATAGCACCTACTTCCCATGGTTGTTATGAGGATCAAAAGGGATAATGTATGTAAATTGTTCTGCAAACCGTAAGCCTCCATATAAATGTGAGTTATTATTATTATTATCAAAGAAGAAAGAAAGGGAGGAGGCCCACTTGGAACATGATCAGAATTTTGAAGCCCAGCCATCCCCGCCCAGGCCCAGCTTCCCTGTTAAAGAGACAAAAGGACCTGAAATCTCAAGTGCAGCCGTAAGCTGGCATCAACCTGCCTTTCCAAACTTGTTTCATCCATTTTAAGCATATGAAATCATATTTCTCTTTACACATTTTAACATCCAGCCAAACTGGCCTGCTAGCTAAGCTGCTCCCGGAGCTCTGCACATCATCTCCTGGCCGTGCACGTTTGTTTAGGCTGTCTGCCATGCCTGGAATGTGCTCCTTGTCTTCACTGAAAAATCCTCCTCTTCCTTTGAGTCAGTCCAGATGCTGCCTCCTCCACGAAGCCTTCCATGACTCTGTTCCCCCCACCCCCACCCCAGTTTGGTAGTGTCCTCTCCTCCAATTTTTCTAGAGCACTTTGGCTGGCTCTCTTGTTTGTCTGGTCCGCCCTACCTTGTCTTATGTCCATATCGTATCTCCCCCACACATCCTTCCAAAGTGCTGGGATCCTCTGTTCCCTCTGGCCTCCAGCTAGAAGTCATGAAAATAAAAGAGCTTGTGAGCAAAAGCATAGTCAATCAGTCAGTTACCTGGGTCCAAGTCAAGTAAAGAAAATAGGGTGGAACCAACCAGAGATGCCTGGGGTTTGTTTTGTGGCATCTCTGCAAAGGACCATAGGATGTTACAAGTAGAATGGATTTGTACAGAGATCAATCTGATGCTCTTCCCTACCATTTTACAGAAGAGAAAACTGAGGTCCAGAGAAGTTATAGGACTTCCTTAAGGCTGTACCCACAGTGAGGCCTTCTGACTCTGATGCCAGGGCCACACAATGATTCATTTATTCAGTAAATAGTTAGTGGGCACTTACCACATGTAAGATATCATGGGGGACAGAAAGATTAATAAAATCAGATGTCTCCCTTAAAGGAGATTATGATAATCTGAATTAGCTGCTTCTCTGTGCCTTGATATTCCCATGTATGAAATGGGCACAGATATGCAACTTGGGGGAACTGAGTCTGAGTGAGATAGGGCCTACAAGGCTCTAGGGAGAGAATGTAGTCATAGAAACAGACATTTTAACACTGCTGGGGACCTTAGAGAACATTTGGTCCTGTTCCTAGTAGTAGAAGAGGAAATAATCCTGGAGAGGCCAAGTCCCTTGCCCAAGGTCACCTAGGACAGGACAGGTACCAGAGCCCAGGTGTCTCGCTATGCAGTTCATCTTTCTACCATATCATACTGCTCCTCCCCATGAAAGGAAGATGATTTCAGGCTGTCACCAAGAGGCCCAGGCTCCTTTTCCCCCATCCCCAACCTTCCAACAACTATCCCCTTTCAAATTCCTGAACAATCTTCTCAAGAGATAGCATTGCCATAGTAGAGATAGTACTGCCCCAGGAAGACCTGAGTTCAAATCCCATCTTCAATATTTACTAGCTCTGTGACAATGGCCAAATCATTTAATCTCTCTGGGAATATTTGGGAATAAAGGTGATGTGAAACCAAAGTATATCAATGAAAGTTTTTAGAAAGAGGTTTTCGTTCTGTGACAATGGGCAAGTCACTTAAACTCTCCAGGAATATTTGGGAATGAAAGTTATGTAAAAACAAAATTTATCAATGAAAATTTTTAGGAAGAGATTTTTAAAAACAAACTCGACAAGCTTCAGTTTTCTCATCTGTGAAATAGGAATAATAGTACTCATAGTACTTGCCTGATGAGGTTGTTGAGAGGCTTGAAAAAGAAAATAAAGCACTCTACACTCTAAAAGGCTATGTGGAGGTCTATCGTAGTTTATTATTACTTATGTAATTGTAAGTAGAGACATCACCTGGCCAACAAAGGTCTATGGGATCGAAGCTATAGTTTTTCCAGTAGCAATGTATGCCTGTGAGAGTCATACTATATGGAAAGCTGAGCGCCACAGAATTGAACTTTCAAATTGTGGGGCTGGAGAAGACTTGAGAGTCCCATGGACAGCAGGGAGATCAGATCAGTCAGTACTTAAAGAAATTAATTCAAACTATTCCCTGGAAGGTCAAATAGTGAAGCTGAAGCTTAACTACTTTGGTCACATAATGAGAGGATGAGACTCATTCGAAAAGACCCTGATGTTGGGAAAGTTTGAAGGCAAAAGGAGAAGGGGAAGACAGAGGATGAAATGAATGGACAGTATCATGGAAACAATGAACATGAGCTTGGACAGACTTTGAGAAATAGTAGAGGATAGAAGGGCCTGGCATGCTATGATCTAGGAGGGTGTGAAGAATTGGAAACTACTGAACAGCAGCAGCAAAATATAATATAATTTTATTTTAGATGACAATAATATTATAGTATTGTTATATAGCTTATGATCATTTTGTATCAATATATTAAATATGCTATATTTCATTGCAATATAGAATGTGTTATATATTTTATATATTATGTCCTCATATTATACATTATGTTTACATCATTCAATTTCATAATATTGATGGTTTCCCCTAGCCTGCAATTGCAGTGGCCTCTCTGAAGAATGTTTCTATGACTGGGAGTTGTATCGGAGCACTGGTCATGGGGGTCACTGCCAGAACTGCCGGGGCCACACTGCCGGACCCCACTGCGAGCGATGCCAAGAGAACTTCTACCGCTGGGACCAGCAGCGGCCATGCCAGCCCTGTGATTGCCACCCAGCAGGTACGCAGAAACAGCTGGTGGGGTGGGGGTAAGAGGACAAGTCAGGAGATAATCGGACTTGTGCTACCTACTCCTAGGGTAGCTGGGAGAAAAGGGCTTAGGACACTCAGTCCAAGAGATGTTGAGTTGTCTGGGAGTGAGGTTCTTCCAGTCCAGCTCAGGACATGGTAATAGGATCCTAGTTGGATACTTAGAAGAGGCCTCTGAGGGCATATAGTCAAACCCCAGAATTTTCTAAGTAAGGAAACTGAGGCTCAGAAAATGAAGGGACTTGCCCAAGGCCATGTAATCAGCAGTCGGCATTCAAACCCGATTTCCTGACTCCAAATCCCACACTCTTCCCAATATACCACACTGCCTCCCATTCCCCCTGCTTTCCTGCAATGACTCTTCCCTATTCTCCATCATCTCTTCCTGCTCCTACTCTCCCCGTTCCCCATCCCTCAAGCCCATCTTCATGTTGCTCTCTCCTCGTTCTACCCCCCCAGGATCCCTTAGCCTGCAGTGTGACAGCTCAGGCACCTGCAAGTGTAAACCCAGTGTGACTGGCTGGAAATGTGATCGCTGTCTGACAGGGTTCCATTCTCTTAGTGAAGGTGGATGCAGGTAAGTAGGGGCAGGGTTTGGGTACTTGTGCTGTTCAGTTGTTTTTGGTCACGTCCAACTCTTGGTGACACCATTTGTGGACTTCTTGGCAAAGATACTGGAGTACTCTGCCATTTCCTTCTCCAGCTCATTTTACAGATAAAGAAACAGAAAGAAACAGGGTAAGTGACTTGTCCAGTGTAACACAGCTAGTAAGTGCCTGAGGTAAAATTTGAACTCAGGTCTTCCTAACTCCAGGTCCAGAGCTCTAACCACTGCACCACCTAGCTACCCCCAGTACTTGTGTAATTCATAGATATAGGTATACACACATATGTGTATACACCTTCATCTCTTTATATTATGTGTATATGTGAGTGTAAATGG